>NW_022900939.1:29594646-29612219 GCF_012274545.1 Fukomys damarensis
TTTTTTTTTTTTTTTTTTTTTTTGGTACTGGGGATTGAACTCAGGTCCTTGTGCTTGCAAGGCAGGCCACCGAACCGTTGAGCTAAATCCCTGGCCCCCACATTCTTTTTCATATACTCAAAATTTTATCTTGTTAAAATGGAGTAAACTGGGACAATACAATCTTCCTTTGGGCCAACGATGCCCCCCCAAATGTGCCAACCTGGGTGGACTCCTACACACACAGTAGCTACACCATGGCAGTTGATGAGCTTTTAACAGGTTCAGTCATCATTCTGTTAGCCCAGCTATTTCAGGATGATGGGTGGATAAGAAAATCCAATGCACTGCACAGCCACAAGCTCAACGACAAACCTCCTATGTAGGAAAACGAGTCTTCTTCTGAGGCACAATGATGATCAGGCATTCTGTAAGTCTTTGGGTGTTAGTAGTGGACATAATTATGAACAGGCATGGCAGTTCAGTATACAGAGTAGTGTTGATTCTCATAAAGACAAAGTACCTCTCGGATAAAAGGCACCACTGCTGAAAGCAGTGCCAGTCTTCAGCTGTCACAACAACTGTCAGTACTGATAAGGTCCTTTTCTATAGGCCCTACACAGCTTGCCCCTCTACTATTGTGTACATGGCCCTTGCACAAAGACCGGGTTGGTAACAAAAGAGGCTGCCTGGAAGCCAAGAGATGTCACTGTATTCATCTGAGTACTAACAGCCTCTGGAGTGTATGGCCTCTGGTGGACTTCAGGGAAGACAGAAATATCTGCTCTCTGCACATTTACGTGCTTCCTCAGACATCCACTGTGAACCTTCCAGGACCCTGACCAGCAAAGCCACTGCCAGGAAATCAACATATATCTCTACCTCAAATACTTTTCCTTTTGTATGAATGGATAACAGCCACTCAGAGAAGTCTATTTGAGGGGCTTGTTCTCACACTGTCTTTGAGGGACACTGGCAAATACAGATGTTAAGAGACATCAATGCCCAGGCACATGCCTGTAATCCCAGCACTCTTGTAGTCTAGGCAGGAGAATCACAAGTTCAAACCCAGCATGGGTAAAATGGACAACACCTTCTCTCACAACTAAATAAAAGGGCTAAGGATGTAGATCAGAGCAAAGGCCCTGGTTCATTCCCCAGTACCACGAATGAATGAATGAATGAATAAAAATAAAATAACAATCAGTCTGACTATATGGAATATATCTAATAGGAAGTAGGCTACACCTAAATGGGGCTGCCAGGGAATGAAAAAATGGTGTCCTTACTGAAGGTTGCTACAAACAGCATGGAAAGCTGGCATTGACTTACAAAGGTGGCTCTGAATGTGGGTCGATATGTATAATGTTGATGGGAATTTTTATGGCTTGGAAGGACACTCATATACTATTACTGTTATCACTCATATTCTCACCAGTTTACCCGTAATATCCCAGGCAAATTGTCAATGAACACCATTAGATGAAACCAAAGGTCTCCTGCTTTACCTGGGGATGTTGGTTAGATATACCTGGCAACAGATGGTAAGTGCCATATATTTGTAAGCCTGGAGAAAGATTAGTTGATTCTTAAATTTATCCGGTTGTTTCTAAGGAGGCTCCCCCAAAATATAAGTCCCCTTTACTTGCAATGGTGGCTAAAAAAACTGAAGAGACCGCACTTACCCTGGACCTCAAAAGTAACACTTTTGTTTTTTTTGGCATGGTGTGGTGGTACATGCCTGTATTCCCAGCACTTGGCAGGCTTCAGGAGGATTACCATGAGTTCTGGGCAAGCCTGCCTTACACAGTGAGTGTAAGACCAGCCTAAACTACATAGTAAGGCTCTGTCTCAAAACCCCTACACACACACACACACACACACACACACACACACACACACACACACAAACTCACTCATACACATGCACTTATTCTCTAAATAGAAACTCGTGAAAGAAGAACTCAGAAGCAGGTACTGCCTCTTTTCAAGCAAAATAGGACCTAACCTATATCAACAGTAAGTCTCTCCATCTTCCCCCAGGATAAACAATTTACAAAAACATGTTCATACTTAAATGAACCCTAAAATGAACCAGAGAGCTTATACCAGAAACCTAAGGCACAAAGGGGTCCATAATTGAGTGGTTTCTGGGAAACTGTTGGAGCAATCATAATATTTAGTATGGTTAGATTAAAGTCTCCACCAGTGCGTGGTATCTACATCCATCCCGCCATAGGGACCCAGGAGTCAGGCAGGCAGGCTTCTGGAAGACCACATTAACAGTGCTTTGGGCTCCAAAAGTAGATAACTCTGGCTGGTTCTGTTGAACACTTATGGTCAAATCCCCATAATGCCACTTCTTCACCTCCCAACATCATACCCAGCTCTAAACTCATCAGTAGACTAATACAGTGATGACTATTCCACACCCAGGATCCAGTCACTTCCCCAAATCACCTAGCTTTGGGGGAGGCGAACTGCTGGGAGTGCTGTGCTGTAGATTACTATGGCCAGGCCTCACTCATCTCCTCCCTCAGACGAGGCAGGGCCTTATTGGAGAACAGGCAACAAGGGGGCATGGTGGAGCAAGCCTGGCCCAGAAGAGGACTGCCTTCCTCCCCACCCATTCATCAGACAACCATCAGGCATGATGCCCTGCAGACCTTAGCTAATCTCCTGGCTCAAGTTTCAGACCAGCCCTTTTTACCTCCTCCTGCACCTCCCTCATCTCTACCACTATGAATAAACATGCTGCAGTTGCCTGGCGGTCTTTTTCTCCCATCAGAGGAGGATTCCCACAATTTTGAGGCAAACCTGGCCTACATAATGAGTTCAAGGCCAGCCTGAACTACATACTGAAGCCGTATCTCAAAACCAAAAAAATCTCAATCAGCAACACAGACCTTATTAAAAGGGAAATGTATCTACAGCATCTAGGTATACTCCTTCTAGAGTGCAAGACTCCATGAGGAAATACCGCATACTCTGTCACTGAGGTTGACTTGCCCTCTGACATGCCTTGGATGAACAAGAAAATGCACAAGAAAAAAGGACTTAGTCATTACTCATCTGTGAAACATAAACTGAAGTCTAACAAGATATAATCTGACATAGACAACATTGGTTAAAATTAGTGAGATTTACAACATCAAGTGTTTATGAATGTAGAGCAAACTGAAGTCTTAAATATTCCCAATAGGCATGACAACAGCACAGTCACTTTGGAAACATTTGGTATTTACTCATAAAGTTACAAATACAAAGAAAGGAAAAAACTTTTTGGAGTGAAGAAATATCCTTTATCACAACTTTGGTGGTAGTAATCAACTAATTTATTTCTCAAAGTTCATCAGATTATGAAAAGAAATTATGTCACACATATTTTCTAGTGATTACTCTGTGATAATGGCAATTTAAAAAGGAATGAACATTGCCTTGTAGAGAGACACAGATAAGGGCTCCTCACCCACTGAGAAGTGTAGTTCTCCAGCATCTCATCCTGGTGCAGGGTCCTCCTAGAGGACCCATGTGTTATTCCTCCTGGCTGAACTCCACACCCCCATCCTTATATGACACTGAAGTGTGTAACACCACATTCTCATCAATCTGAGGGTTCAGGAACAAATGATGTGGAAAACAAGGACCAAAACTGTTATGTCTCTTGTTGAGAGTTTGTTGAAACAAAGGACTAGAAAGGATGCTTACTATGGCCCTGTGTCTTCTATATTTGAGGATTCCAGAGAATAAATAGGATCATTCTCCTCATGCCAATTCACTTGTGATTTATGTACACATATTATAAATTGTCAGTTAATTCAGCACTTATAAAGCTCAGAGTGTGTGTGTGTGTGTGTGTGTGTGTGTGTGTGTGTGGCACTGAGATTTGAATCCAGCCACACATATGCTAGGCAAGTATTCTAAGCTTCGGAGATTTTCCTTTAGATAGCTATTAAAAATAAGCTTCATATATTTCTTTTTTTTTTCCTTTTTTATTACATAATTGAATTTATTGGTACATTTTAGGGATACAGTACAGTTACATTTATTGTTGGGATCTTGTCCTCTACATGACAAGTCTTGGTTCTCATTTTTTTCCCCTTGTCCCTGCCCTCCCTTCACCCTCACCTCCCCTCCCCATTTACAACCACTTTATTTCCATCTTTTCATTTTCTCACATTTTTTTCTTCTCCCTTATTACCCTTCCACTACCCATCGCACCTTCCCTACACCTTTATCCCCTTGCTTCCCATTTCACAATATCAGTTATCTCATTAGGATTTTATGTACAGTTTATTCACACCAGAGAAGCTTCATATATTTCTTATACTTCAATAAATTAAATATTGTATAAAAAAGGTTATCGTAGCTCTCCTTCAGTGAAAATTAACACTTAAAAAAAGACAGGCTGCATCTTTGTCCGTTGTCCTGCTTTATCTCTTGAAAGGGAATCCACAAAGGATCAAAAGGAAAAGATTGTGGACAAACTGCTGACACTATCAGGCTGTGTGCCACATCAACTCAGGACTCTGATTTCTTTGCTTTCAACGCATACGATCGTGTGCCAACTAGTGTCCCTGGCAGGTGGCTGCGCACGTCATCTGTGGCACTCTACCTCTGAGGCATGGCCCTGCTCATCCCTGGTTCCAGGTGACAGGGTTGGGGTTTACTGGAGTCCTCCTGGAAGCTGAAACTGTCACTGCAGCCCTGCCACAGACACTTTCTGGCGGTTCATGATCAGCCGCAGGATCACGAACTCCACATGCGTGCCCTCCACACTTGGCTGGGCTCTCATCTGCTCCAAGTTAGTCTGGTCCTTGGGGGGGGCAGTTTGAGAGAGAAGGAGACAGAGTGAGAGTTTGTGTGTGCGCATGCGTGTGCTCTCGTTACCACACTTGCAGGAGGCTGCCTCGCTACGGGGCTGGTTAGGAGCCCTGTGAAGGACAAGTCCTACGCCACTCTCACACTCAAAATGGCTGCCTATTTGTTCTGGAAAGTTCCAGGAATCTCTTCCCATGAGGCCAGGGGTCAGAGGAGGAGGCGGGACTAGGAATGCACTTGCGCAGAGGAGACTCAAACCAGTTCCGTATGTTGCGCGGGCAGTCTGTTCATCTCCATAACTTGCAGGGTTGTAGACGTAACCTCACAAGGTTTCTTCTGTAGACATTTGGAAGACTTTGCTGACTTTTTCTCCTTAGGGTCTCTCAGATTCCCTCAAACTTTCTGAGTTAAAGTTTGCTTTTGTTGCCCAGTGCTGTGCCTACTGTTCAGCCTGTTCCTGAGGGAAAACCAAGTTCCATGGACCTTGAGGTCGTGCACCCAGGAGCTGCAGGGTGCAGAGCGTGTGACCTCCATCCTCCTGTGAAGGGGATCACCTTCGCCCAAGAGATGCAGGACAAACCTATTGCTGGTGAGCTCTTTATTTCTTCTCCACTTTGTGTTTAGGATTTAGGAAACTTATAAGGGGCCCCTATATTAAATGGAAGCACAGAAATAGAAGGAATGAAGTTAGGCTTTAAGGATGTCGTACACTGTTTAACCACGAATGCTGATGTCCATTGTTAGTTATTGGTAGACCTCTTTATCGGTGGCAGTGAAGGCCTTTCATTTACAACGATCTTATTTTAGTTACTAATGTGCAAAATCATGTTGTAGATGATGAAATGGATGTGACATTTTGTGCCGTCATACTACACCAGATACTGCAAGTTGAGAGAACATATATTTAACCTTTTAGTGCTTTTGCACACCAGCTGATTTCTTTTAATAATATGGATGTGTGTTCTTATGGCTGTACGTTATACCTTGAGTAGTTCTGCTAACACCTGTGTTTCGATCTGCCAAACATTCTTTATCGCTTTTTCTTGTAAATCTATCTTAACCTTTTAATTATAAAGGGAAGATCAACTGTGCATCTCTTTTGAGCTCTTTCCTACTCTTAAGCACAGTTAATATATATTTGTGTGGATGATGCAATAGGCTAATATAGTTAGAAGTGAAGTGCAGTTTTTATTTTGTTAAATACTGCACAATTAGCCTCCATAGTAATTGTAACATTTGTATTCTCACAAGCAAATTATGTTTATTTTTATTCATTTATTGAGCATTAACTAAGTACATACAGTATTCTGGTTACTAATTGCACACAATAGAAAAAGATTTGCCCTGAATTAGTTTACATTCAGGAGAGGGGCTATAAACAATAAACATAACAAAAAGATTAGTAGAAAATGGAGTACAGCAATACAATAAAAATTAACTTTAGTGAAGGATGGAGAGACAGAAAAGTGGGAGAAGCAAACACACTTTTCAAAGAAGAAGCAACATTTTAAAAAACAGCAAAATATAATGTTCATGCAAATGATCATGTAGATAAAAATCATGTATGTTCTGGATATGAGTTGGTTTATAACTTCAAAAACTGATATTATTGAAGAATATTTGATTAAGGGATAGTATCATACATGGAGAGACTAAGAATGTCTTACCAAAATGCACATAATTGTGTCAAAATCACTTGTTTTCTTTCTTTTTATCATTTTAGCTTTTTTGATAACCAAGAATGACTTATTTATATATTTATTTTGGTACCGGGGATCAAACTTGGGTCCTTGCACTTAAGAATGACTATTTTATATCTTATGTTAGTGATTAGAAATTTGTTGAAAAATAATATCAAATGTATAATTTGAAACTGGAAGTAAACACATTTAGGTGTAGAATAACAGGACTTGAAAAATCTTAGTGTGAGAGATTCTCAAGGGCATGCCAAAGTGGAGGAAAGAGTAGAAAGTCCAATAAACTTCCTTACGTTTTCATAGTGAGCATGTAGAGTAAACGTACAGCTACATCTGTTGCTCAATATCAAAAAATAAACAACTTTTATAGGACTCAATCCACAAACATTTATTGTATCCTTTCTTGTCACCAACAATTGGGCTTTTACTTTCTTATTTCCTTGCTTCCTAGCCATTGACCATAAACAATATTAATCTAAAGTTAAACATCTGTGGTGGTTAATTGTATCTGTCAGGTTTACCTGGGCTAAGAGATGCCTAGACACCTGGCAATACTTCTGTCCAAATGTGTTTGGAAGAGATTACAATTGAGCGATACATCACTGGGGATTTAGTTCAGTGGTTTTGCCACCTGCCTTGCAAGTACAAGGGCCGAGTTCAATCCCCGGTACCACACAAGCACACACAAAAAAACAAAAAACAAAAAACAATTGAGTGATATATACAGATTGTAGTAGTTAATGATGAATTTTAGCCACACAGTCACTCATCATCTCATTTTCTGAAATTTAGTCCATAGAGGGATTCAATACCAAGATATAAACTGGTGTTTTACTGAACAAGAATTATCAGCCAGAAAAAGCATGTCTTACTCAAAAACTGCAGAAGTCTGGAATGGATTTCTCATATAGGTAGTAGTAGAGATTCCGCATTTCATCTGTGACTGCATTGACCCTTCTGATATTATTTGATTTATTGAAGGCATACAACTCAAGGCATGGCATAGCTGGAGCCATATCATAGACTACCTATCAAGATTGGATTGTAAATAGATGTAACATCTAAACTGGCCAATTATGAGTAAGGAGATTAAATCATTAATTTAAAAAAATCTCCCATCAAAAATACCCCGGGACCTGATGGCTTCATTGCTGAATGCCACCAAATATTTTTAAAAAGAAATAATGTCAGTATTTCTCAAAATGTTCCATACAAGTTCTAGACAGGAGAATAAAACTCATTTGATGAGGTTATTATCTTCCTATTAAAATAAGATAAGGATGATGCAAAAAAGGAAAATTATATGCCAGTATCTCTGATGAACAAAGGTGCCAAAATCCTCAGCAAAATACTAAAACCAAATTCAATAGTACATTAAAAGGATCTTACTCTTCAATCAATCAGGTATCCTTGGGATGCAAGGATACTTCAACATGTCTTAACTACATTAGGAGAATGAAGGGTAAAAGGAAAACAATCTCTTAAAGATATGGAAAAAGTATGTGAAAAACTCAAGTTTCATGATTAAAACTCATAACAGATTAAATACAGAGGGAATGTGTCTCAACATAATAAAAGACCATATATACCCCAAACTTAATGTCATACTCAATGTTTAGAAGCTGAGTGATTTCCTTTTTGGGTTACAAACCAGACACATTCCTAATCTTATCACTTCTCCTCATAGAGTAGAAGTCCTAGTTAGAAGAAATAGGCAAAAAAAGAAAAAAAAAAAAAGGCATTAGAAAAGAAGAAGATAATTTATCTCTGTTTGCAAATGGAATCATTTCACATCTGAGTTCCCTAAAAGTTCTGTTAAATATAAAATTCCCTCAAAAGAAAACTAGGAGGGAACATTTGCAAGCTCTTTATGAAGCCAGCATTACCAAAGCCACCCAAAGATACTATAAGAAAAAGAAATTACAGTCCAGTATCAGGGCAAAAATAGACACAAAAGATTCTTACTGAAATGCTAGTAGATGTAATTCAGTACATTCCAAGGATAATTCACCGTGGCCAAGTAAAATGTACCATAGTGAGTCATACACAAATCAATTAATGTGACACACCACAAAGACACAATAAAAGAGAAAAAAACACATAATTTTAAGAAATGCTGAAAATTACTGACAAACTTCAGCACTCATTAATGAGTAAAACTCAACAAACTTAGTACAGAAAGAGTCTTCTCAAACATAATAAAAGGGAGGCCAGGAATTTGGCTCAGTGGTTCCTCTGCCTGCCTCGCAAGCGTGAGGACCAGAGTTCAATATCCAGTACCAAAAAAAAAAAAACATAGTAAAAGGGATATATAAAAAGCCTACCATTGGTCTGGGGATTATTTAGCTTGGTGGTTCTACTACCAGCCTTACCCTAACCCTAACTCCAGAACCAAAAGAAAAAAGAAAAAGAAAAAAAAAAAGGCCTACCTTTAACACCAAATGATGGTCAAGTATCAGCTCAAACTGAGAGCTTTTCCTCAAGTCAGAAACATAGCTAGAGTTCCCTCTCTTACAGCTTCTCTTCAGCATAATACTGGAAATCTTAGTGAAATTAGGCAAAAAAAAAAAAATCCATGTGGAAAAGGAAATGAAATTTTCTCTTTGAGTATGGCTTTTTCATAATATTAAATATAAGTTTGATATCAGCAGGAATCCAATTCAATCTTAAACATTAAATCCTTTCTCTGGAAACTCAACTTTCAGATTCATAATTCACTGTACAATATACTAACTACTTAGAAAAAGAGGAAAAGATAATTTACATAACTGAGTTTCTACAGTTTTTCATCACAACAGTTCTATAAAACATTTTAGGTTATTTTAGAATTTCCTACTTGAGGAGACTAAATTATGTTCCAGAGTCCTATATGTAGACAAAACAGGTATGTTTAAATGTCATTTCAGTGATTTGGAAAAATTATAAGCTCACAATGTGATGATTGATAAACATTTTAAAATAAATTTTACTTTTTAGAAGTTTTGCAGTTATATAAAGTTGAGGTTATTGTATCAAAAGTTTCCACATACTCTGTTCGTAGTTTCCCCTATTATCATGTTATTATCATCTTACATTAATATGCTACACTTAAATCCCCTGCCCAAATGAAACAATATCAATACATATTAATCTTAGTTATTTTCTCATTGCTGGAACAAAATTCTCAATACCAACAAGTTAAAGGACAAAGGCTCACAGTTTTTAGAGCTTTTGATCCATAGACAGCTGGCTCCAAATCAGGGCTGCATGGCAGAGAGGCATGGGAGTGGAAAAACAATCCATGTCATGGCAGGTAGGAAGCAAGAACACTTCATTCTTCTGTCCCTTTTTTACTCCATCCAGGTTACAAGTCTATTGTTTCCTGCTACTCTCACTCAGGATGTGTGTATAACTTTTTCAGCAAATCCATCATTCGCACCCAGAACTCTGCTAAACCAAGCAGTGAACTAGTTCAGACACAACAAAGACAGAGATAGTGACCATCTAAGAGACAAAGAGATAGAACTATCACAGATGATGCACATCCTTGCACTTATACTTCATTCCTGAGTTCCCATAGCTGTGTCAAATGTAGAAAGTATCTTTCCATAACCTGTGATGTTCACCCCATATTGACTTCCCTTTTTGTAGTTTATTTGTTGTTCTCATAAATGGTTTTCATGAGTGAGAGCTCATGTGTATGCCAGTGATAGAGCTGGACCTGCCAGAAAGGAAGAAAATTGTGGGGGGAAATTTAATAATATATGAAAGTCAACAGACATTTAGAGACTGGTATCCAGAAAACTATGCAACAGAGTTTGAAGTAGTCTGGAAGATATTGTGGTTAGAGTCGGGGCATGATTGCAGGAGATTTAAAG
Organism: Fukomys damarensis; assembly: GCF_012274545.1. Taxonomy (NCBI): domain Eukaryota; kingdom Metazoa; phylum Chordata; class Mammalia; order Rodentia; family Bathyergidae; genus Fukomys; species Fukomys damarensis. The sequence goes on from NW_022900939.1 coordinate 29,605,001, forward strand.
AATTTAGTTTAGCCATTGTCGTACCCGACTAAGGAAATGTCCCTGAGTGCTAAACAATTTTGCTGTATATATTTTGTGCCCTAACTGACATAGCCTCATACCTGGGGGCAGAAATTCTTTTCTAGCAAAAAGGCAGTGGTGAATGGTTATTTCTTATGTCATTTGGCTCTGAACAGTCATTTGTCCTGTCACTGTGGAGAAGGCAGTAACAGATCAGTTCCTCAAGGGGAACGTGGTTGGACTGGTGATGGACGCAGCAACACAGGGCTGAGAAAGACAGGCCTTTCCTTTCCCAGTGGCTCTGAGGCTAGAAGGTGAGGGATATTTGGTGCCATGGCCATCCCTCGTCAAGAAGTAAAGCAGTAATCCTTGGCGTCAAAATCACATGTACTTGTGTCTTGCATTTTGTTGCTGAAAACTGCTTTGGTCACACTGATACAAGTTCTTAGATACTTTTAAATAATTCTGAAATCATTCTAGCAGGTACAGCTATTGTCAGAAGCACTGTCACTGACTACTTTGTTTTCCGGGTGCTTGAGAATCTCAGACAATGATCCAGCCTCTACTTGTGGGCCGTTTGGATTTATATCCGCTCTGGGCCCTGTGTGGCCACTTGTACTGCCTCGTTAATCTATGTGCTGAAGTCCAGATGATTCAGAGCAGAGCTGGAGCAGAGCTGAGAGGACTTTGAGAAGGTCTCTGAAGTGCATGGACATGGTTTTCTGGTCAGTACTTATGTAACTCACAGTAATCATTTTGTTCTAGTTTCTCTACCTAACATCAAGTTTTATAATTTAGTGTTTTTCCTGCATTGTTTAAACAAAGCTCTTGAGGACCAGCTGTACCCTAAATAGATCTCTAACTTTAACCAATTTTGATTCAGGTAGAAAGTAATTGTCATACAGAGCTTCAGTTTAAGAAAAGTTGAGGCCTATGTAATAATACCTTCTTGGCCTTTTCTTAACCTCATACACTATGGGGGTTAGTTTCCATGAACAAAAGGATTTTACTTTAAATTTATTTGTATTTTATATAACTGTCTATGGTATTTGGTATCTTTTGGGTTTGACAAGCTATATTTTCATTTCCTCCAGAACTGTACAGTCTTCACTTATACAGAAAGTAAATTCTCTTTCCTAATGCTAAACAGATTTTTTAAGTTTTGTACCAGGTATTGTGGTGCACACCTATAATCCTAGCACTTGTGAGGCTGCAGCAGCAAAAATCACTGCAGGTTGAAGGCCAGCCTGAACTACATAGCAATCATTGCAAATCTCAAAACAACCAAAGCTTTTTTAGTTTTGAGTATTTTTACATTTATAGAAAAGTTGTATAGATGGTACAGAGTACCTCTTGTATCCATTTGTCCAAATGTTAGTGTCTCACGTGACCACAGTACATTTTTGTCAAAACTAAGAAAACAGCCATGGTATGATACTGTTCGCCAAACAAAGACCCTTTGAATTCTTTCAGTGTTGTACTCTTGGTTTTTTGTTTGTTTGGTTGTTTTTCATGTGCAAACCAGGGTACATCATTGCATTTAGTTTTTAAACGACTGTATATTTTCTCTTGTCTGTGACATTTTCTCAGAAATCACCTTGCTTTTGATGGCCATGGACTGTACTATCAGGAATAATAAAGACATATTTACAATTTAAATTTCTTTTATATTTTCTTATTAATCTTTGTTTCTTTCTTCTCTTTTCCTATATGATGCTCCTATTATGCATATATTTGTGACGATTAGTCTTGATTGCTTGTCAGTTTACTTGGATTAAGAGACACCTAAGAAAGAAGTAAACCATACTTCCGGGTGTGTCTTGGTGTGTCTTCTAGGGCATCTCCAGAAATGATGTGCATAAAGGACAGCAAGTTGAGGAGGCAGTTCTACCTTGAATATGGGTGACACGATCCATTAACATGGAGGCCTGGGTAGAACTAAAGAGGGAAGGGCAGAACAATACATGCTGACACTCTCGCCTCTTCCCAGCAGTCGTGAAGTATACAACTCTGTTCTACCACATGTCCTCTGCTGTGATGATTCTCCCTCACCACAAGGCCAGAAGCAATAAAGCCAAGGGACCCTAGCCTGAAACCTCTGAAACCATGAGCCAAAATAAATCTTTCCTCCTTCAAGTTGTTATTGTCAGGTGTTTTGTCATCACAAGTATTTTTGTAACAGGAATGAAAATCTAACACAGAAAATTGATATCAAGGAGCGAAATTGTTGCTGTGAGCATACCTAACAGTGTGATTTTAGAAGCCTTTGGAATTGATTTGGGGAGAAGTTTAGGAAGGTTTGGAGCTACAGACTAGAGGAGCCCTGGAATACTGAAGCTGAGCTTAGTAGATGGTTTTTTTTGTTTTTTGTTTTTTTATGGTACCAGGAGTCCAACTCGGGTCCTTGTACTTGCAAGACAGGCACCGGAACCACTGAGCTAAATCCCTGGCCCAGTAGATGGTTTTGATGTGGGTATGGAGGACCAGAATGCTGACAGTTTGAACCATAATATCCTTGCTCCTAAGGTTTCAGACGGAAATGAGGACTCTTTTGAGAATTGGATTAGAAGCCATTCATGTTACATTCTGGTAGAGAATTTATCTACACTTTGTGCGTGCTCTGATTTTTTGTGGACAGAGACCCACCTTAGATGTAATAGACTAATTGATCGGGCAGAGGAAACTTCAGCTCAATGCAACATTCATGCAATACTTTTACATTGCCAGATTTCTGGTGAGAATCTGGAATGAAAAGTAAAGCAGAAAGATTTATCACCTTGCAGTTTGGCCAAAAAGAAATGTATTTAAAGGTGGGGCCAGAGATGGTGTAGTTGCTGAGTGCCATTAAGGAAAAGCCAAATACTTTGTACCAGGACAGTAGGAAAGATGCCTCATGGGCCTCTCAGAAATTGGACAGATCTCACCTATTCCAAGCTCTAGGCTGTAAAGATATATGCTCATTCAAAAGTCTGCTTTGAAAAGAGAGCACGAGCACCCTGCTCACACAAGACCATCTAGAAAATTGTTTTTCCAGGATTCATTCCGCCATGCTCTGACATGCAGACACTGAGGACATTAAAGCCAAGATCCAAGGAGACATTGCTGCTGCTTATCCTGGTGGCAGACCTTAGTGTCATCCACATGATGCGACAGTTATAGGGTCATAGAACCTTGCACTCAGATTTCTAAGGAAGACTTGGGAGGCTTGGTAATGTGTGACAGCACCAAAGTTCCCGCAGGCATCCCGCATGAGGACAGTCACTGAAGCTGTGGTAGTAAAGGCAAAGGTTCAGTGGAGACCCCAGGAACTTATAGATTCCGGGAATGTGGAATGTCTGCTGAAGAAAGATGCAGTCACAAACAGAAACAGCTGAGGAAGAAGATAGGCGAGGTGCAATGGCAAGGCCATAGTTGCTGGGCTTCCCAAGCCCTTTGTAGCTCATATCCTGACACTGTGTGCTCTGGGGCTGGGCATGGAGATATACAGGATTTAATGTTTGTGCTGTTGCATTTCCATCTATGCTCCTGTTCCTGCGGTACCTGTTACAATAGGAATGTTTGGTGTCTATCATTACACACTGGAAGTAAATAGTTTTGTGGGACCTGACTGAGCTAAAGTAACTCCATGCTGGCCTGCTAATAGGCTAGAGACTGTGCTTCCTCCTCTTCTTATCAAATATCAGGGAAGAGCTGCTTAAACTACAAACAAACCTTCATATGCTAATTGCTAACTTGGTTAACAGCCCACCCAGGGACAAATGGTATGACAAAAGGTGACCATAAAACATTTCCTGCATAAGATAAGCAGTATGTTTGAAATCTTGTCCTCTGGTAGTTCTGTGAATGCCCTGACTTTTTGTTTAGAAAAACCCTATAAAAAGGACCTCGGCCCCTGAGCTAGTGCCTCTCTGAGCTACTTGGTTCTGAGAGTGCTGTCTGGCCAGACTAATAAAGATCTTCTTATTGGTGTGTTCCTGTCCTGGTGATTTTCTTTCCTCCATCGAGCTCCCAGAGCACTCGCTGGGCTGTGGGCCCAGCATTGTGGAGGCCTCCGGACTGTTCAAACTCCACGGGGTGGAAATAAGGCACTAGGTCTTACATTTTGTTTTTTGAATTTTATAAGGGATCATAGTTATGTTTGTCTTGAGCATGAGAAGAGAGTTTGGACTTGGACTTTGGAGCAATGCTGAAATTGTTGATACTTGAAGGAGAAATTGGCATGTTTTCTTTTATATACAGGGCAGTTGTTTCATGTTAGGTAAAATTTTGACCCTGCTATTTTTTTTAATTTGGAGGTTATCTTTTAAGAAGATGTGATTTAGTGATAAAGTTTGTGACAATTACTTGATTGTTAGATTGGTTTAAAAGATGCCCAGGGAATTTATAAAGCACACTTATAGCTGAGCCTGTGAGATGTTCTAGAGATGAATAGCATGTGTGCTAGTCAACTAAGACCTGAATTATAGTACAGGGTCCAACAGAAAAAGGTCCAGAATGGAACAAAAAGAGAATGTCAGGTATGGTGGTGCACACCTATAACACCAGCAGTCTGGGAGTTTAAGGAAGGAGGATTCTAAGTGCACACCTAGTCTGAGCAATGTAGAGAGACTAACAAGACCCTTTCTCAAAATAACAAAGGACTAGGCATACAGCTCAATGCAAAATCCTCAGGTTCAGTTCCCGGCACTGAAAAAAGAGGAGGGAGAAGGAAGAAATTCCCCAGACACAGTACACAAGCTCTTGCTCTCTCTGCTTGTTGGCTGCCCCTTGTCTCCTTTGCATTTTATCAGAGATGGGTGAGGGGGCTGATTATCCTGGTCTTTTATGTTTCTGGCTTCCTGTGTGCTTTCTTAACTCTATCTGGTAAGTCCTTATGGTAATTGTGTTACCTGTCTCCTTTCAGGCCTGGTTTCTCTATCCTTTTTTACCTTTGTGTTTCCAATTGCTCTAACTATAGGGTATAGCTCTAGAGCTAAAAGCTGCTTTTAGTATGATTCCTTATTAGTTTTTAATAAAGCTTGAATGAGGCCTTTATCTTCTCTTTTCCCTGCCTCTGAGCCAACTTTCACTACAGAATGAATTAGATTTTTAACTTCAGACCTACTTGTTTTGAATGGGTAAAATATTCTAAATAATGTGTATAAAATAATTGGTTGTATCATCTTCATCTCTGATCCAAAACTGTATTCTCAAATACATGCTCAGGAGTGCAAAGCAGCTTGAGAAGGGGGGGAGTAGTACAGTTTTGTGAGCACCATGTATGGCAAGAGTGAAGGGCAAGGTTGTCTTTTTTCAGACCCAGACTCACCATATCCCTTGATAGAAGGTGGCCAGGTTATAAGGAGGATTTTTCAAAAATACCACTGAATTTATCAATTGTGTAGTCTTTCTGAAAACCAAATTCTGCCAGTTTAAAAAGATTTATTTTCTACTTCAGTGTTTTTTGCTCTCACATTTAGTATTATTTCCTTCTTCATTTAGCTTAGCTGTTGTCTTCTTTGTTTACATAGGTGGATGATAATTGTTTTTCTGGTTTTCTTTTTACACCTGCATAAATAAAGCTGTTTACCACTTAAACTATTCCACAAGTCTTGATTTGGCATTATTTCATTATCTTTCAGGTCATAATATTTTCTAAAATCTGTTATGTTTTCTCTTTGATCATTGGAAGCATGAGGCTTTCGAGTTATGCCTAGATATAAGCCATAACAGCAAATAAGAGATTAACAATGATAATGTAGAATATTATAGGAATGTATGGTGATTAAAGTTTTATAATATAATACCTCTTTCCTTCAGAGTAGTGTATTTACTGTAGTATATTTTCATCCCAGTGAAATAAGTGGGCAACTCTTTCTTTCTTTCTTTCTTTTTTTTGAGACATGGTCTCACTATGTAGTTCAGACTGCCCTGGAACTCACTATGTAGCCTAGGCTGGTCTCGAACTCACAGCAACCCTTCTGCCTCAACCTCCCAAGTGCTGGGAGGAAATGGGCAACTCTAAAGCCCAGAAAACCAGCCAGGTTTCCAGAGGAGATGACAGCATTTTCTCATTCTCCTCTACTGTGCCTAGCACAACATCGGATTACAGCTTTCTGCAAGTTATATTCACCTGGATCATTTACATAACTAGGGTTCCCTGGCTATGAGGAGCATGGAAAGCATGTTGTGCGCCCAAAAGTACCACCTAGGAAATGGTACCCACAAACCTCTGAGGAAGCAGAGAGAACTGCATTTGTTTGCAGAATGCAACAATCTGTACTGGTCTATGGACAAGTACTCGCTTCAGCAGCATATATACTAAAATTGGTCTTGTGGACAAATTTAACAGCTGCTCATGTGAAAGTAGTACTTATATCTGATCGACCTTAGAGAATACAGGTATGATCATAAATACAGTGCACCTTTAAATTTAAAGAATTTATTACAATAAAAGACACATTCATTCCTACCTCTTCAAATAACCCTCTCCTTTGACACATTTGTCCCACAATTCTTGCCAATCTCCTGAAGTAGTTCTGGAACTGCTCTTTCATGACTGTCATTATGAGGTGTGATCCACAATATGATGAGTACTACTGCTGAGTACCATCCCCGAGAAACTCAGTTTGGTAAAAACATTACTGTGTCCTCATCTACCTTAATCGCTGGATCTTTTTAATTCTGGCTCTTCCTTAAAGTCAAAATTGTAAGACCTGAATTACAAGCCCATGCTAAATGACAAAGGGCCTAGGAGACAGTGCTCTAGCCCCTTCCCATTGTAGCCATAGCCCTGACCTTTGTTCAAACCCTGGCTTAGGACTGTAAGTCAGTCTTGTACTGTTTGAAGTCCAGACCTTGATTAATGTGTAAGTTAGTGGTTCTAGACTATGAGATACATAAAGACCCCAAGTTAATTGTTGAACTGTTTGCTCATCCAAAATGTCTTGGTGGCCTTTGAACCATCCTGTAGGTATCTGTTAATCATCAATGTGTGACTGCCGAGTAAGTGACTGCTGATCACCAGCTCAAATCAGCAGACTTTTGTTCCCTGCCTACAAGCTTAGAATGTTAACCTCCCTGCTGCCTGCCTGTCTGAGATCACCCGGCGGCGTGCGCGCGAGCTCCCGGCCTGCGCGGGAGACCCCAGCCTGCGCGACAACAGACCAGGAAGGCCCCAAAGACCCCAGAGGGGGTTTTTTTCAGCTGCCTGCCTGCCTGCCTGCCTGCGATCACCCGG
>NW_022900939.1:29616941-29677343 GCF_012274545.1 Fukomys damarensis
TGGTTTTTCTATAAAATGGAATATTACTCAGCCATAAAGAGCGAGAGAATAGATTCATTCATAGGAAAATGGATACATATTGAAGATATACTCCTAAGTGAAATAAATAAGTCCCACATGTGTAAATACCAAATAGTTTCCCTGGTGTGAATATTCTGCAACAATGCATAAGATTCTAATAAGATTACTGACATTTAGAAATGGGAGGAAAGGAGCTAAAGGTGTAGGGAAGGTGGGATGTGTAGGGGAAGGGTAATAAGGGAAAAGAAAAAAATGTGAGATAAAGAAAAGATGGAAATAAAGTGTTTGTAGATGGGGAGGGGAGGAGGGGGTGAAGGGAGGGCAGGGACAAGGGGAAAAAAATGAGAACCAAGACCTGTCATGTAAAGGTACAAGATCCCAACAATGAATGTAACTGTACTGTATCCCTAAAATGTACCAATAAACTCAATAAAAAAAATAAAATAAAATAATCCTTAATTCTGGAAAAAAAAAAAAGAATAGACTTGCCCACAGAATGATCATGTCAGTTAATTTCTGTTTTATTCTTTTTATATTTTTCCTCATTTTTTTCATTTCTCTTCCTTCCTTTTCACCTTCTCCCTCTTTAGTTCTCCTTCCCTTTTGAATAGTTTCTTCTTGTTTCACAACATCTATGCAGATCATTTCTGTTTTAGAGTAAGGACTCTGATACTGTCATCCCAATGAATAGTCTAAGACACTTAACCAAAGATACATACTTGACATGTTTTTTATCTTGATTTTACCACATCAAGTCCATAGTATTCTTATAAGCAGTGGAAAATATATAGCCTCAGCTGCATGCAGTTTTCAAAATGTGTGTATAGTGAGATCTTTATTATTATCGTAATAACATGCTGATGTTTGTATTTTCTTTTGTAGATGCTCAGTGAAAACTCCCAAGTGATGTAATAGACAGTGTCAAGCACCAGTTAAGTAAAACATTTTCTAAGATTTCAATATTATTTTAATTTATATTTTTGGCACCACGTATTGAGTGTAAAATGTATTCAGAGTGCTTGTATCTTGGAAAAATGTGCATTTCTTGGAATTATCTTTAAATGAATCACCCTAAATACCCCAGCAGTTTCATCTGTATTTGCTGAACATTAGTGTTTTGTTATATTCTGGAATGATAATGTAATGCCATTTGAATGGTTTTCTACATTTTATTAAGCAAAATAAGATATTGGTCATTTAATTGGTTAATGCTATTATTTAGTAGATAGCAGTCTTCCAGAGGATATTATTGAAATGCTGCACAGATGTATCCCATTTGTAAAAAAGCTTCACCATGTCATGGTTCATTTAAAAAGAAAGAAGAAGGCCAGGGATTTAGCTCAGTGGTGCTGCCACCTGCCCCACAAGGTCCTGAGTTCGATCCCTGGTACCAAAAATAAAAATGAAAATAAGCTAAAATAAAATAAGAAGAAAGAAGACACAGGCCATACTGTGCCAAACAGTGTAGTAGCAGAACAGCCCCCAGGGAGAGAGAAGTCAGCTGAGGCTTTGCAGTTCCTTTTGTGCTTGGAGTCTGTTCCCAAGGACCCTTCATCCTTTCTCCAAAGCAAAAGAGCCAGCCATTCTGAGTTACAGGGACCTGTCCCCATTAAACAAAAGTTGTGGTCCCTGATGCAGGTTCACTGATAATTTCTAAAATCACATGAATAGTGCATTTCCCTCAGGAGATGCTGGCAGCATTTTATTCATTGTCAAAGTTTGTGATTCCCTCATTTGTGGATCAGAGCTCATGATAATGAAAATCTGTGAATTGTACAGATTTGCATGTGGAATCTGTAATTCCTTTTCCAAGGAGAAAACACTGATGACATCATAAATGCAGAACGTTTTCTGTGGTGGGTGCCGCTGATGATTCCCCTCCTATACTGCCAGTTTACTAAAGGCTTTCAGATGGCTCAGCCTCCTGAGAATGGATATGTGGGCTCTGTGGGAGGCCTCTGCTTTCCCTGTGTTGTCTCTGTCTCAAGTGACTCTGGGAGAGTCTCTCTGTGGGTCTCTCAGAGGACTCTGGGGATGGTGGTCTTTGTTGGGTCTCTGCAGAAGGCTCTGCAGGTCCTCTCTGGATTTCTGTGGAGATCTCAGTGGGGTCTGTGCAGGTCTTGTGGAGTTCTCTATGTCTCTGTGAGGTCTTGGTGGGGTTTCTGTAAAGGACTTAGGTGAATCTCTGGAGGTCTCAGTATGGGTTTCAGTGGTGGTCTCTGTGGAAAGCTATATGCAAATCTGTGGACATCTTGGTAGGTCCCTGTGGTTTCTCCCTGTCACTGCCTTCCCTACAGGGGCAGTGGGGCTGGCAGCGGCAGAAAGGAGACAGACAGTCGTATTCTTCCTAAATCCATCTGGTCTATCAAGGTCACACCCTGTGGCACTTGTTCTTTTATGAGTATTAGAATCCATGTGCACCTGCCTCTCAGATCCTAGTGGGACCCAGCAGTTTAAGGCTCAGAGACCAATTCATTCCAACCCTTCCTGGACCTAGTTCCAAGAGTTCTACTAGTCCACCTAGAAACTGATGCAGTTGTCATGGGAGACAGGACCTACCTCAGGAGAGACCTGCAGAGACTAGACTAACATCCCTAGTGGCTGCCCAGTCCCACTAGGGTCCTGTAGACATGGAGGTGAAGTCTGTGCCCATCCTCTCTGCTGCAGTGATGCCTACTGACAGGGCTCTCCACCCTGGAAAAATTAAGGCCCCGGATGAGGAGCTTACTGCTTGCTCCAAATGGGCTTGTGGACAACATGGAGCATTGAAGAAATGGCTCCTCCTCTCTCTGCTTTGGAGCCCTCCAGCTTTGCCTTGTGGATGATCCCTGGGAAGAAGAAACCTGGGCTGGAAGCAGAGTGAGCCCAGCAGGGTCCATTCCTGGTATGCTCCCATCACAAGCCAGTTCCCACATTTTTCACAGGTCACTCCCCCTTGTGTGTTTTCCTCTTCCCCTACTGGTATAAGCAGGCAAGTTTTGGGAGCCAGGGTGAACTTGCTTTATGCCCCCAGGCCAGCTTTTCAACACTTCTAGGTTCTGCTTCTCCCCCAGGAGCAGTGCTGAGACTAATTGTATGTCTAAAGGTGACCATTTAAAAGTCACAGCCAGAGTTCCCCAGTCCCGACTTTTCTACCATTGCCAACACACTCAGACCTTTTGGTGAGAGGAGTGATATCTTGTCTCTGAGGTGAAATAGGAAGGAAAAAATGTCACAAGCAGACATCAGCAGGGCAGGTTGTAGACTCGGCAGACTGTCTCAGGTAGACATCTGCAGCAGGGCAGGTTGGGACCTGGGCAGACCTCTTATCTTGTCCTTGAAACCAAAGAATGTTGTATTGGGATTCCCATAAATACATGACCCTCGTACTCGGCCTTTTCCTTCCTCCCTTCTCCAGATTGGAACTGGCCCATGAACCATTGCACCATGCACACCCCTGGAGTATCTGAAGAATTATATCCCCCAAAGATTGAGGAAGGGCCCTAATCTTTTTTATTTCCTCTTTGAGTTTATTGGTACATTTTAGGCATACAGTGCAGTTACATTCAGTATTGGGATCTTGTACCTTTACATGACAGGTCTTGGTTCTCATTTTTTCCCCTTGTCTCTGCCCTCACTTCACCCACTCCTCCCCTCCCCATTTACAAACACTTTATTTCCATTTTTTCATTTTCTCATATTTTTTTCTTTTCCCTTATTGACTTTCCTTTACCCTTCCCACTTTCCCTGAATCTTTAGCCCTTTTCTTCCTATTTCACATTGTCAATTATCTCATTAGGAACTTATGTACTATTATAGGATTAACGATCTAAATATTAAAAAAACTAAACTTGCTGGAAGATAAATTAGGCAGAACTCTTGAAGACACTGGCATAGAAAAAGACTTTATGAACAAATCCTCGGTAGCATGGGAACTAGAAGAAAGACTCAACAACTGGGATCTCATCTTATTAAAAGACTTCTGCAGTGCAAAAGAAACCATCAACAGAACTAAGAGACAACCTACAATGTGGGAAAAAAATTTTACCAGCTGCTCCTCAGACAAAGGGCTCATATCTAGAATATACAAAGAACTCAAAACAATCAGCCCCCACAAATATAAAGGCCTAATTCAAAAATGGGCATCTGAAATGAACAGACATTTCTCAAAGAAGTAAAAGCATCAAGTAAATATATGAGAAAATGTTCCACATCACTGGTCATTTGAGAGATGCAGATGAAAACAACACTGAGTTTCCACCTCACCCCACAAAGAATAGCTGCTATCAAAAAATCAAACAATAACAAATGTTGGTGGGGTTGTGGGGAGAAAGGAACCCTTCTTCATTGTTGGTGGGAGTGCAGACTGGTGCAACCACTGTAGAAATCAATATGGAGAATGGAGATACCTCAAAGAGCTGGAACTAGAGGTTCCATTTAACCCAGCCATCCCTCTGCTGGGTATCTTTCCAAAAGAATTAAAAGAATCATATCACAGGGATATATGCGCACCTATGTTTATAGCGGCACAGTTTGTAATAGCTAAAACTTGGAAACAGCCCATTTGCCCATCAGTTGGAAACTGGATAAAGAAGATGTGGTTTTTCTATAAAAGGGAATACTAAGCCATAAAGAATGAGAAATTAGATTCATTCATAGGAAAATGGATACATATTGAAGATATCCTCCTAAGTGAAACATTTCTATTTCTAATGTGATCGTTTTCTCTCCTTCTTTTGGTAAGTTTCACTAAGGGTTTTCGTTTTGTTGTTGTTGTTTTCAAAGAACCAGCTCTTCTATTCATTGTTCTTTGGAATGTTTAGTATCAATTTTGGGCTTTGTAATTTTTGCTCTAATCTTTATTACTTCTTTCCTTAAACTAGATTTGGTTTTGAACTGTGGTTTACCAAGTATCTTTACTACTATTGGCTCATTCACTTGAACTCACTGTTTCTCCATGTGAGGATGACTGCATTAAATGTTCCACGGAGGACTTCTTTCATTGTGTTCCATGGGTTCTGGTATTTTGTACTGGCACTGAGTTCAGGAATTTTTTTTCTTCCTTGGTTTCTCTTGTGATGTGTTGAATATTCAGAAGTGCAAGTTTCCCAATTTTGTAGATTTTCTGTGGCTTCTTTTGTGATTGATTTCTAATTTCAGTCCACTGATTTGATAGCACCATGGCATTATTTGAATTATTTTGTATTTCCTTAAGAAGGCTTTGTGGATTAGTATGCTGTCCATTTTGCAGAAAGTTCCATGTGATGCTGAGAATGTGTATTTTATTGTAGTAGGGTAGAATATACTGTAGATATCTAGCAAGTCCATTTGTTCAAAGGTGTAGTTCAACTCTGACATTTATTTGTTGATTTTTTGTTTAATTCATCTATTTCTTTGTGAAAGTGGGGTTCCAAGATCACCCAATATTATTACCTTGGTATTTTTTGTTCTTTTATGTCAAGCATGGTTTATTTTATGAGGTTAGGTACTCCAGTATTCGGTGCATATATATTTACAATTGTTATCTCTTCCTGTTCAATATATAGTGGCCTTCTTTGCCTCTTCTGAAGAATTTTAACTTGTAGTTTACAAGCGAAAGTGTGAAGAGATAAATCACAGAATGGGAGATATTTTTGCCAGCTATTCCTTGGATAGAGGACCTACTATCTACAATACATAAAGAATCAGAAAAAATAATTATGAGGAACTCAAAAGACTCAATCAAAAAAATGGCCATTTGAAATAATAATCACTTCTAAGATGCTGAAATGACCAACAATTGTAGGAAAAAATCTTCAACATTGCTGGCTACTAGAGAAATGCCCATTAAAGCAACACTGTGCTTCCATCTTATGCTAGAAAGAATGGCTATCATTAAGAAATCAAATAACAAATACTGGAGAGGCTATGAGGAAAAGGAAACCCTCCTACATTTTTAGTGGGAATGTAAACTAGTACAACCACTGTGAAATCACAATGGAGATTCTCCAAAACAACTAAAACTAATTCCATTTAACCCAGCTATTCGCCCTCTAGGGATCTTCATGAAAGAGTTAAAGACATGACATTATAGAGACACATACATACCCATGTTTATAGCAACACAGTTCATAACTGCTAAACCTTTATTTCTTTTTTTAAAAAGATTAAGTTTATTGGTACGTTTTAGGTACACAGTACAGTTACATTCATCAGTGGGATCTTGTACCTGTACATGAGGTGTCTTGGTTCTCATTTTTCCCCGTTCCCCAGCCCTTCATTCACTCCTCCACCCTTCCCTGTTTACAAAGACATTTTTTCCATGTTTTTCCTTTTCACATTTTTTTCTTTTCCCTTTTTACCTTTCCCCTACCCCTCCCACTTCCTCTACTCTTTTAGACCTTTTCTTCCTATTACACACTATCAATTATACATTTTTATCCTTTTTAAAAGTTAATTTTATAGGTACATTTAATGTATGCAATATAATGACATTCATTGTTGGAAATTTGTACCTTTACATAGTAAATCTAGGTTCTTATTTTTCCCCATTCCCCTAGCCTCCCTTCAACCCTTCCCTCCCTCCCAATCTATAAAGATTTTGTCTACATTAGCTGTAAATATCTCTAGTTTCTCATTCTTTATGGCTGAGTAGCACTCCATTTTATAAGAAAAAAACTTTGATGGGCAACTGGGCTGTTTCCAAATTTTAGTTATTACAAACGGTGCCGCTATAAACATGGGTACACATATATTGCTGTGGTATGATTCTTTTAATTATTTTGGGAAGATATCCAGCAGAGGATTAGCTGGGCCAAATGGGACTTCCAATCCTAGTTGTTTGAGGTATTTCCATATTGATTTCCACAGTGATTGCACCAGTCTGCACTCCCACCAACAATGAAGAAGGATTCCTATCTCTCCACAACCCCACCACCATTTGTTATTGGTTGATTTCTTGATAGGCATTCTTACTGGAGTGAGATGGAATCTGTGTTGTTTTTATCTGCATCTCTCGAATGACCAGTGAGGTTGAACATTTTTCATATTTTTTTTTTGCTACTTTTACTTCTTTGTTTGAGAAATGTCTGTTCATTTCAGATGCACATTTTTGAATTGAGTCTTTATATTTGGGGGTCTGTTTTTTTTTTTTTTTAGTTCTTTATATATTCTCAATGGTAGACCTATGTCTGAGGAACAGCTGATGAAAATTTTTTTCTGCATTGTGGGTTATCTGTTATCTCTGCTTGTGATTTCTCTGGCAGTGTAGAAACTTTTTAAAAAGATGAGATCCTAATTGTTGATTCTTTGTGCTAGTTCCCATGCTATTGAGGATTTGTTCATAATGTCTTTTCCTATGCCATATCTTCAAGAGTTCTACCTAACTTATCTTCCAGCAAGTTGAGTGTTTCTGTTTTAATATTTATATCTTTAATCCATTTGAATTTTAGTTTAGTGCATGGTGAAAGATACAGGTCTAGTTTTAATCTTGGATAAGTTGAAATCTAGTTTTTCCAAAGCCTTTTATTTTTATCCAGTGAGGATGGTTGGCTCCTTTGTCAAAGAGGAGGTAGCTGAGTATGTCAGGAGTTGTTTCTGCATCTTCTAATCTGTTCCACTGATCCTCAGATCTGTTTCTTTGCCCAGTACCTTGCTGTTTTTATCACAGTGGCTTTGTAGTATAGTTTCACGTTGGGGATTGTGATACCCCCTGCCATATCTCTATTGCCTAGAATGGCTTTTGTTATTCTAGTCTCTTCTGTATCCAAATGAATTTTTGGATTGTTTTCTCTAGTTCTGTGAAATATACTGTGGGATTTCAATAGGGATTGCTTTGACTCTGTGTAGTAGTTTTGGAAGTATGGACATTTTCACTATATTGATTCTTCTTACTCAGGAATAAGGGGTGTCTTTCCATTTTCTTATATCCTCTTCAGTCTCTTTTTTCAGAGTGTTGTAGTTCTCAGTGTAGAGGTCTTTTGCTTCCTTCATTAAATTCATTCCTAGATATTTCCTTTTTTTGTTGTTGTTGTTACTGGGAATCAAACTCAGGACCTTGCACTTGCGAGGCAGGCACCAGCACCACTGAGCTAAATCTCCAGCCCTTGGCAGAGATTTTGGGTATTCTATGTAGAGTATCATAACGTCAGTAAATAATGACAGTTTAATTTCTTCCTTTCCTACTTTATTGCTTTTATTTCTTTCTCTTGTCTAATTGCTGTGGCTAATGTTGCCAAAACTATATTGAACAGGAGTGGTGATACTGGACATCCTTCTCTTGTTCCTGATTTTAGCATGAAGGTTTTCAGTTTTTGACCATTTAGAATGATGTTGGCTGTTGGCTATTCATAGATAGCCTTTATGAAGTTGATATAAAGACCATCTATTCCAATCTTCTGCAGGGTTTTTATCATGAATGAGTGTTGAATTTTGTCAAATGCTTTTTGAGCATCTATTGAAATGATCATATGGTTTTTGTCCTTGACTCGGTTAATGTCAGTCAAGGTGAGAGGTTCTTGGTCTCTGCGCAGTTTGGACCAGAGCCCCTATTCAGCCTGAAGTAGCTATAGAAGATGGGCATTCCTCTCTCTCTACCACTTAAATATTTTCAGGAATCAGGTCTCTCTGATGGGAATAGTATAGGTAGTAAAACAGGGACAAAAAAAAAACAGGGGCTATAGGACCAATCCCCCTCCACTCACCTGAATTTGAGCAAAATCCCCAGGGCCAACCCCTTGTCTCAGCACCCTGTCAATCACACTGTCAATATGCTCTGACAGAACCAAAGGGAGGCCCTGTGCATATTTCAGATCCTTAAACCCAGTGCATCCCATGCTGTTTTCTCCTTTCTGCCAGTACTATTCTTTCTGTTTGTACCTTTCTCCTTTCCTTAAGCATAAACCTGCCTTTACAAGGAAGTACTGGGGGCTGAGAGGGCCTATTGCTTGTGTGTTGCCTTATACCGCACTTCTCTGGGACTGTGCTCAGAAGCTGCATCAGTCCCTGGGTTCCCAAAGTCAGGGAAGGGCAGGTGTTAATCTCTAATAAACCACTTTTTAAAAAATTGAGCTTATTGGTACATTTTATCTGTACAGTACAGTTACATTCATTATTAGGATCTTGTACCTTTACATGACAGGTCTTGGTTCTCCACCTTTAACTGTGCTGCTGCAGTTCTTCCTAGGACTTGGGACTGATAGAATGCCCAAGAACAGTGTAAGCAATGAGAGGGCCTGGAATGCCTGCCTGTCCTGGGGAAAGTGGAAAATGGTTGTTCAAGGGTTAATGGAGCAGTGATCATCTTTCCAGTGAATGGTGGTAAAACAATTAGATATCCCCTAGGAAAACATAACTAAACACTCAACTCAATGCCTATTACATACCATAAAAGAGAATTTGAAATAGATCATAGGTTAAATGTAAAATAAAACTATGAAAATTCTGGAAGAAAAAGAACACCTTGGTCATTTAGGCTTAATGAAAGATTTCTTGAATTGACCCCAAAGACACTAACCACATACATAAAAATTAATAAATTATATTTCATCAAAATGAAGAATCTTTGCTCTTCAAAAGACACTATTAACACAATGAAAATGTGACCAATCAACCGTGAGAAAACAGTCACCGAACACAGAGAGGACTTATAAGAATCAATTACAACTGAAAGATGATGACACAAATGACCTGATTTTTAAGAAGGTGCAAATTCCCAATGCTGAATGTCATCATATTCTATACCTAAAGTGTACCAGTAAATTTAATGAATATAAAAAAGAATTGATCAGAAGATTTGAACAGACGGTTCAGTGAAGAAGGTACTAGATGGCAAAAAGCACATGAAATATACCGGTGCTCACTGGATGCTGGGGAAATGCAAATTAAAACCACAAATGAAATATGACCTCACACTATCAGAATTTTATAAGTTCAGTACCACCAAGCATTGGCAAAGGCATCACTTAGGCTGATGGGAACTTACAGTACTGCCACATGTAGCGGTAACTTCACAAACCATTCGGAAAGCAATTTTCTATCAAGTTAAACATATTACAGCACAGCAATTACAATGCTTGCTATTTCAGAAAAATTTGCATGCATGTTGATAGTGATTTTATTCATAATATTTAAAAGCTAAAAGCAGCCCCAATGCCTATCAATGGTGAATGAGTAAACAATTTGCTGTATCCATCCCCGGTACCAAGAAAAACCCAAAAAACAAAAGCAAAACCAAAAAACAATTTACTGTGTTATGGAATGCTAGTCCCTAATGAACAAACTGAATCCTCAGACAGCATGGATGCATTTCAGAAGCATTGTGTTTCTGAAGAAAGTCAGATCTAGCATATCACACCCTGTGTGACTAATTGACATGAAATTCAAGAAAACAGAAAACTAGAACTAAAGTGGTTTCCAGGGCTGGTGGTCAGGGAAGGGGATTAACACAAAAATACAAGGGAACTGATCAGGATGATGTGTTACATATCACAGCCATGATCGTTGTTGCCAGACAACATGCACCTGTAGAGTACTGTATGCTTAAAATTGTTAGATTTCATTGTGTATAAATTATATCCCCCAAAAAACTTTCCCTTGCCCAAATCCAGGGGAAGAAAAGAAATATTTTTAAGATACTCTCTGAATTTAGGGCCACCAAACCGAAAGGTGAAATGATGAGTAGCTTGAGGATCACATTAAGCTTAAAAGTTGTAAATTTAAAAGCTTATATTTTAACAATAAATTAATGCAAAAGGAAAATTGGGGCACAGCACCACCTAGTGGTGCTGTGCATATTTATAGCACCTTTCTAGGTTTCCATGACCAGGTAGTAGTTATGAAAACACCAGCACTGTAGTCCATCTAAAGTTATTAATGGTATATATTAACAATATAGGGTCCGATAAGATTTTACTAATGCTCCTAAGTAATTCTGCACCATCTAATACCTATTGATAATTTAAAAACAGGAGAGTATTGTCTTTCAGCAACAAGTAAAATCTATGTTAAGAACAGTCTCATTTGAACTAAAAATAACAACAAAAAACTGCTGTAAATATTATTATTTAACATTTTTCATCAATGGAATAAATTTCAAATAAACAGAAGCAAGATATGTAATTATGTAAAAGAAGTAAAATTATCACAAGTGGAGAATATGGGAATAAGATACTAAATAAAATACAAGAGAATTATCTTTAATTTTTTTAATTGAGTTTATTGGTACATTCTAGGTAGACAGTACAGTTACATTCATTACTTGGATCTTGTACCTTTCCATGCCAGATCTTGGTTCTCATTTTTTCCCCTTGTCCCCACCCTCCCTTCACCCCTCCTCCCCTCCCCACCTTCAAACACTTTAATTCCATTTTTATATTTTTTTCCTTTTCCCTTATTCCCCTTTCCCTATCCTTCTCACTGTCCCTACACCTTTGGAGAATTATCTTTCATTTTTGTAATGCATGAGGATATCAGATACGATTAAAGGATAGAAAAAGTATTAGATTTGTATAGCACAACAATCATAGAGGCTAACCTACAATGGGGGAAGGCTATGCTATTAATAATAGAACCAAAAAATACACAGAATACAAGCAAAATTGAACTTCAAAGGATGAAAATTTATTGAACGAGGCACCAGAAAGTTCATGTGGTGAGACATATATTGTCTCTTACTGCAAACATTGGGGGGAAATGTAGGTGTCTCTCCTCTTCCATTTTTCTTACATCTTATGAAAGCCCTGCCAAGATCATGGCAGAATTGCTTTTAGAACTTGTTAATATAAATACTACACTTATATGTACTGTGTTGCATGGGTTTTCTTTTTGTTGTTCTTTGTACACTGGGGCATCATTCTGCACCTTGTCTTCCTGTGCACAAAATCACCATTTTGAAATGCATTCATGTAAGAAGGTGCAGTGCTCTGTTGTAGGCACATATCCCAGACTGTGTGTTCTCCTGTGGATGGGACTTAGGGGCACAGGTGCACACAGCTGACAGCAGACCTGCTGGGTCATGGCCATGTGCACATTCAGCCTCACTGTGCTGCTGTCCAAGTAGGCAGCGCAACCACCTGCCATGGAATCATCTCCTCTTGAAAGGTTGGATATATACTATAGGCTGAATGGTGCTGTGTACACACACACACACACACACACGTGCACACCAGATTCATATGCTGAGCCCTCACAGCAGTGGGCTCATACTAGAAGTTAGGCCTTCGGAAGATGTATGGGGTGAGAGGAGATCCAGTGGTGGAGTTCCCATGGTCTCACAGGAAGGCGCTGAGAACAGAGCATTCTCCTCTCTCCTTTCCTCTCTCCACCATGTGAGGATGCCATGAGAAAGTAGCCAATCTGCAACCCAGGAAGAGCATTGCCAGTGACTAGCCCTGCCAGCACCTTGAGCTCAGACTTACGTCCTACAGAGTTGAGTAAATTCATCTCAGCTCTTTTAAGCCATCCACACTGTGGTCTGAAAAATGCAGTAAAAACTTTAAATAGGCTCATATGCTTCATATCTCTTCTCAAAACATTTTTAACTCCATATCAAATACACTTAAGACAGGAGTAAGTACTATGTGGCATGGAAAAAGGGAATCAATGTTACACAAATTTCAAATCTGTTTGGGATGCAAGGCAATCCTACACAGACCTTTGGGGGTCTTCTGGACCTTGGAAAATCACCCTAGAATAGACTGAAATGAGAGATATTAAACAATGGGTAATGAAAACTTGCCTACAGTTTGAGTTCACTTTAAGGCTTCTGTTCTTGAAGCTAATAGATTTATTTAAGGAACCCCCCAAAAAAAACCCCACAAAACAGAATAAAGATAGTATGACAACAAGAATCAAGCACAATTCTGAAAGACTGTCGTACCTACCCCCAAATAAAACAAAGCAAAATGAAGTATCTCTTCCAAAGACAATAACTACTTTGTTGTCTGAATAAATTTTGCAAAACCGCCATGTGTTTGTGATAACAAGCGGGGAAACACATTAAACTGAAAGTTCTTTCCTGTTTTTGATTATAAAAGTTGTCTGCAGAATGGTGTGTTGGCTTGAACATGAGCTTGAATGAATACAATGAAAACAAATAAACTTTTCATTCCAGCAAGTAATTTTCAGGGACTTCATTGTTATCTCTGAATAGCACATAGGCACTAAGTCCTGCAGAAGTTGCAAGATAATGGAGCAAGATCTACACAGGGTCTGTTCTGTGGGGAAAGTTGTTGGGGCTCAGAAATTCTCCCTGAGTGACTCAGGTGCCCTGATGCCCATCATGTTGACATCTTTGCTAGGAGAAGGCTCATCCAGTCTTCTACACACAATTAAGGGTCAGACATAGGCTCCCTTTAGCGAAGACTTGGACAAACCAAAGATAGTGACAAAATTTCACCTCTTCAGATAGATGGAACATTCTGTGTTCACACAATACAGATGTGCTAGGAGTGTTTTGCTGAATAATTTGTATGACTGATTTCATTGCTAACATACAATTTTATACAGAGGGTTCGGTTTTATTAGAAAAGGAAAGAGAATATGTTCTTATTGCGACTCCACATATTGATCTACCATCTGTTTACATCGCCATGGGGCTGGCACATAGCAGATGCCCAGCTTCTCCAGGCCCATCTCCATCCAGCTGCCTTGCAGTGGGATACAACCCACCCTTTGCCCCTACTGATGTGCTCACCAGGGCTGGCATGTCACTTCATCTCTTCAGCACACCTCAGCCCCTCGGTCTCCTGGGCCTCTTCCTCCTTCCTCCACTGAAGCCTGTGATCCGAACAAGCTCCATACCATGGGGAGCCTTGAAGATGGCACCATGTGCACACCCAACTCCCCTCCCATGATTCTTTCCCCTAGAGAGACCCCCCATCTCCAAGGCCTTTGTTCCTTCTAAATTCCCAAGCCAAAGACTTGGGAATTGTTTTGGAGGCTTCTGTCTTCCTCAGTGACCAGACTTGATAGGCTTCCCAAACCACACCAACCCTGTCTCTGGCTCCCCAGTTGTCCCTACTTGTGTCACCCAGATGATAGAGATGTCCCCAGGCACTCTGCCTTGCCTACTCACTGCTGTGCTCTCTGTTACTTGAGGTGTCTTCAAAGACTGCAGATGTGGCAGGGTGAGCACTGGGTTGTCCTCTCATGGACTAGGGCAGACTGGAAGTGGCATTTCCAGCTGTCTTGTTGTGGTTGTGCTGCTGTGACAGAATTCCATGAACAGACATTCATGTGGCTCACTGTTCTGGAGCTGGAAGTCTAAGAGAGAGAGTGGGCTGCACCTAGTGAACACTTGTGTGTGGCTTCATCATAACACGCACGACATGGTAGTGAGACAGCACAGGAGAGGAGCAGAGAAGGGGGCCAGACTCATCCTTTGTTCAGGAACCCATCCCCACAATAATGGCAGTAAACCATGCATGAGAGCAGATCCCCTATGGCCCAGTCACCTCTTAAAAGCTGCCCCCCACCCCCGTTTCTTACCCTGGTGCACTGGGGATGAACTTTGGGGACACATTCATACCGTGCATGGCACCAGCATTGCCTTCCCTGTGTAGCACAGGTCAGTGTTCTCCACAAGGCTGGGACAAAGGCCAGGACTCCCTTGAATGCCTTTGTGATTAGACATGTAATGGACAGATGCAGGGATTCCAGAACCTTCCAGGTGGCCCTCAGTCTCCTGTGCTACTGCTGATAGCTGACACTTGATAGCAACCCCATTTAGCAGCAGTTTTGGGGATTCCCCACAGGCTCCCTTTCTGGTCCTGCTTTGGAACACCCGGCCTGCTCTGACTTGTTCACACACACACCCATCTGCTGTTCCACACAGCTGTATCCCACAGCAGGCTTAGTGACAAGCAGGATAGCCCCTGGCCCTGATCTCAAGCAAGTGAGCCCATAAGGAACACAGAAGAGCTCTTGGTCCACCTGCAGGGACCTGGTGTTAAGTCACTTTGTGGACAATGGTTATCTCCTTCCCAGCCCTGAGGCCTTGGGATGTTGTCACCAGAACATCACAGTGTGGAGAGGCAAGGGAGGCAGAGAGACAGGAACAGCAGCTGTACAAGGATGGGTGCATTAGAGGGCTAGGCATGGGCAGTGGTCCTTCCCTGGAGATACTGGCGTCCCATCACAGAGGCTCTGATTGCCACATGTCCTCATCTTCAGTATTTCTTTCTAATGCCCCTGTTAGGAGATGAAATGTGATGAATGTACCAATAAGCACAGCACATGTCTGAAAAAAAAAAACAGCAAATATATTAAAAGGCAAGCAAGCCCATGAATATGGGAAATGGTGATAATGTCATTGGCAAGGTGGCAGACTCTCTCCTGCTTAGCTTATTTTAATACTTTGTGAATTTTACTTTAGTGTACAACTCCTAATCAAGAAACTACAAAGGAAAAGAAATTGTCCCAGAAAACGCCCTAAAAATATTTATTAGTTCAGTCTACATGAAATACGTGTCTGCATGAAATATGTAGACAAAGCACAATGGGGTTAGTCCTTAGCCCAGCCTCCTTTCTAGGGAACAAAACCAAATTTAGTTAAGTAAAAAAGATAATCTATTAAACTGATAACAGCCACCTCAAGGCATTATGTAACTGTGAACCTTAAGGAGCCCTAAGTCTATTTTAAAGCCTATGTTTAGTTCTTTAGAATTTCAATGATGAATGTGCACGCAAAATAATGTATACATAAAATGGACCGATAAACTTCATGAATAAAAAAGCTCATTAAATCTCCGGAGTTCCCTGAATTTTCGAGAACAAGAGCTAACCAGGATGTTAGCATTTAGGCTGACTGATGGACACTGGGCGCGTCACATTTTGTCCGGAAGGGAATAGGCCAGGGAGCAGTGAATGAGCACCCTGACCCCAGCTCTGTATTCCTGCATCCCACCCTCCTCTCACTGGTGATGGAGAGGACAGGTAAATGCTTATTAGTGATGGAGGCTGAGTCTGTAGTAGAGACATGGGCTCTTCCTATGGTACAAAAGCAGAATATTCCAAGATAAGGCTTTTGGCACCGTAAGTGTCCCAGGCACTGGCAAGGCCTTTGGACAACCTTACACAACAACACTGAGAACAATTAGTAGCAAACAGTAACTGCTAAACATATTTTCACATCTGGATACGGGGGGGGATTGGAATCAAATTCACATCTGGAAATGACACAGTGTTGACAATTTTTTGCACACATATGCATGGGACAGTTTGGGAGAAGTACGGAAAAATATCCTTTTGACTTAAGAACTCAGGAAATATAAGGAATTTTTGCATTTTATACTTTTCAGGTATACTCCAACAAGCATCATTTACTTTCTTCAGAAAACTACACACCTTCTTTTCTAAAATTACACTGTTTTTTTGAAAGCATTAATACAACCATCGAAACATAGAAACAACCCAAATGTTCATATACAGGTAACTGGGTAAACAAATCAGCATGCATCACAAAAGATCACTTGGCAGTAAAAATGGACAGATTGTTCAACACACACACACACACACACACACACACACACACACACACACACACACACATTCAGCCTGGATGGGATGCAAACATCACACCAAATAAGACAGGCACCAAAGAGCACTCTTCATTTGATTCCATGTGCACTAAAAGTCAGGAAGAGGGAAAACTGGTCAATGGTGATAGCAGATTGGCTGATGTCTGGGATGGGCTAAGGGTGACTCTACAATGGTATGGGGAACTCTGAGAGTTGAGAGAAGTATTCCGCATCCACCTGTCTGAGACCATCAAATTGAGTATTTAAATATAAGTTGACCATTCTTAATCTGAAATCCAAAATACTCCAAAACTCGAAATGTGTTGAAGACTAACATGACATTAGAATTGGAAAATTCCACACTGTAAACTTGTTTCATGCAAAAAGAAAAAATTAAAATAATGTATCTGATTACCTACAGGCTATACATATAAGATGTACATGAAACATAAGTGAATTTCAAGTTCAGACTTGAGGCCCATCTCCAAGACATCTAGGTATATGTATACAAATATTCTGGAAGGCTAAGTCTGAAATACTTCTGATCCCAAGTATTTTGGATAAGAGGTACTCTGTGCACGAAACTGACTCCCTATGTTTTCTACTTTAATGATACATCACTCAGCTGTTCAATGTAAGGGGCCAGATGAACAATAGAGTGAAGTAGCTGCGTGTTTGGGGTCTCCCAGGGCATCTCCTGCACTGCTGGTCTGTGCTTTTCACTCAAAAGTCCTCAGCGTCCAGCACATAGATCAGCCTGTGCTGTACCCCTCACCCCTAAGGCTGTTGGCTGGGGATTCTATCCCAAGGGCTGGGTGACAGTGGCACCCAGAGCATCATTGCCAACAGCCCCTGGGACTTAGTACGCCACAGTCTCTAAGAGGGACACAGTGGACTTGGACCTCAGTCATGTACCAGGGCTTGGCTTTCTGGGGTCTGTTCCTGAACAAAGGACAGGGCCTGTCGGTGACAGAGGGTCTGCTACTAGGGTGTATAGCCAGCATCCTTCTTCTTCCCTCAAGAGCCAGCTTGCTATAGGGAGAATCAATGTAACTCCTGAACCTGGTAGGTGTCTGAAACTCAAGTCCATGCTCTCTAAAATCAAAGAATGGCTTCTAAGAACATGGAATAAGAGTAGGAGAATTTTATTGAGAGAAAGAAAGCTTCTAAGAGAGACAGAAGGGGAACCAGAAAGTGGGTTGCCCACTCTCCCAACTTCTCAAAGGTGTTTTATGGGACAAAGCCATGAGGTAAGGTGGGGCAAAATTGTAGTCAACTAGTAAGATTACAAGAACAGTTGCTTAGGTAATATTTTTAATGGGGATCCAATGGGGAAACAAGTCATTTAGCAAGCATACAAGGAATGAACAAGGATTTTCAGTGGTAAGGGGTGGGTCAGGGATCTTTCTTGGAAGATCTTTGTCCCCCACCCAGGTGATTGATACCTATTTAGAGTATCAATCACTGTTATGTGTCCTACATGGATGTGGTAGTTTCTCTTCCAATACTAGCCTTCAGTGAATGTGTCTTCATTGAACTCCACGTTGGCTCCTTGTGGGCTGGCCCTGTGTAACTGCCTACAAGATATCTAGTTCACTTACCAATCCACAATAAGCTGCCCCCACCATTTGCCCTATGGCACTGCATTTGGGATAGCCCTCCAGTCCTTGCCCTTTCCCCAGGAATATCACACCAGAGGGGAGGGCCCCCCTCAGAATGATGGCCATTGCCTGCTGAGTTCCAGAACCCCAGGGATCCTCCTCAGTGCAATAATGTTGGAACCCAGCAGTCAGGAGACATGGAGAACAGCACTCTGGAGTAGGGAGATGCTAGTATTGTAGTAGGTGAGTTAATTAGATATTTAGTAGGCAGTTAGACAGGGCCATCCCTCAAGGAGCCAACCTGCAGGAAAATCAAGGAACCAACTTGGAGAACAGTTGAGGCACATTCACTGGTTAGCATTATAAAAAAGAAAAGAGGTACTACTTCCCCTAGAGATGAATAGCAGTGATTGATATTCTAAATGGGGAAATTCCTTGTACATGATTTGTATTCCCATGTGATCCTCCTTTAATCAGTATTACCTGGGTGACTACACTTCTAATCTTATTGGTCGGTCATAGTTTTGTCCCACCTCATGCCCACCTTGTAATTTTCCACTGGGTTTTATGATCCTGCATTTGTCCCACCCTGACACACCCTCATCTACTTAACTCCTCTCTTCCTCTGGAATTGCAGTTTCCCATCTTCCCAGATAAGGTCAAATCCTCTCGCAGGACAACCTGAGGCTTCTCTGTATTTATCTTTCAACAAGTTCCTTGGGGACTTGTTATTCATATAGCATTGCTTAAAGTATCTCCCCAACGAGAAAGGGAGCACAAATGGCAGTTACTTGCCTGTCTCATGCAGCACAAAAACCTGTGCCACACCTGGGACTGAGTGGGAGACAAGTAGTGATCATGAATGTGTTTACAGGCTGTTTCCAGCATTGTGAGCATTAACAGTCGGCAGAGGGGATGCTGCTCACCTCCAAACCCAGAGCACTGAGGCCATTGAGTTAAATGAGTTAAATTTTCACTGCATCATGCACACACCACCTGGGAACTTATTTGAAGGACTGGGAGGGACTGGAATAGTAAGTGCAGGCTGAGAAAGCTCAATGAGTGGCTACTTGGGATTCGAAGGGTGGGGCTGGTCCAGGTCTCTCACCAAAGCCTAGGTGGGGAACAAGTGTATTAATACCAGAGCAAGTCCCTGCCAAGTGAAGCTATGGTCATAGTATGCTTTGAGTACACCTATTATAGACAGATGAGCTAGGAAAAATATTGTAGGCAGTCAGATAAGGCTAAGCCCTCAAGAGGGCCAGGACAAAGGTAAAACACATCACAGCTGCACTTTGGCTGAAAACCAGGCCTCACGATGCAGACAAGATGACCACACCCACATACTTCTTCAAAGAACTGGGCTCAGTGAAGTATAGATAGGTATCAGCCACCCTGGGGGTGACCAGAGACCTCTGGACCCATTGCTTCCTAGGAGAACCCTTGTTCTTTCCATCCACACTTAATACATGACTTGCTTCCCAACTGGACCACCATTACCTAAGTGACTATACTTGTAACCTTATTGGACGTTCAAGGCTGTGGCCCATGTTGTACCCACATGGGTTTCACCCTATAAAACTTCTCTGTAAAGTGGGATTCTTGGGCTCCCCACTTGGGACCCCTCCTGCCCCTCAGGAGCTTTCCTATCAATAAATATCTTACTGCTTTTAACCTCCATCTTTCCTAGGACTCATTCCTCGATTTCTAGAGAACAAGGACTCGGCGTATCATACAGTTAACAGCTTGGGAGATATATTTCATATTTTATTATTTTCCACAACATACCTGGCATTCATGAAGTCTCATGTCCTTGCATGGTATTGCAAGGGGGAGAGTTTGTGGCTCCACCCCCAGATCACACATTGGATTCCTGACCTCAGCCTGATGGTTCAAGGAGATGGAACCTTTGTGTAGTGATGATGTCATGAAGTTGGGGCTCTTATTCTGACAGTTAGTTCCTTATAAAAGAGGCCCTGGAGAGCTTGCTGGTTATCTTCTCTCAGCCATGTGAGTCTTCATCAGATTCCAGATCTGCCAGAGGCCTGATCTTGGACTTTCAGCCCCCAGAGCTGAGAAACAAAATTCTGATTTTAACCAATCAGACTATGGCACATTGTGATGCCGACTGGCTCTAAGCCACTTAGGGATCCATACTGAACTACATTCAGGTGAGATGAAAGAACTGATTCAATGTGGATAGATATCCATGGCAAACACGGTGAAAGGTAGTGAGTCGTGGAAATGTGTCTTTAGAGAATATATCTTGTCCCCCAATGCTAGGTTCCCTGGTCTCACTGCATCCTTGCTACCAGGAAATGAGCAGCCTTCCTGGGCTATGGGCTCCTCCATGCTGTTCTGCCTTATCGCTGATACAGCGTCATAGAGGCAGCTGACCATGGCCTCAAACCTCTGAAGCCAGGAGCCAAATAAACCTGTCCTCCTTTAAATTGGCTTTCTCAGGTATTTTTAAAAGCAGCGACAGAAATTAATACAGACCCACCTACCCTTCTCCCTTGGGGACCTTGTCTGGAAAAGCAGCGGGGCCACATTGGGCCTCTCATGGAAACCAAGGAGGGCTAATGGACACCAGGTACAAAGCCTTGAAGTTCACCTCCTACATTGCATCGGTTGGTGTGCTTTCTCCACTTTCAGATACTTTTCTGCCATTGCTGGAAGCATCGTGATGACAATCACTGGAAGCTGCTCTGTATGGAATCCCTGCTCTGTGGGAACGTATCATGATGCAAAGAAGGCCAGATTCTGGATTCCTCTCTGACCCGGCTGTGTGGCTGCACCTACCCCTGCTCCAAATGTGCAGACCCATCCATGAGGCCACTCCCATGGTGCCACTGCTGTCCCCACACAGCCATCTGGCCCACACTGAAGCAGAAAGGTGGTGAGGCTGGCTGTTCCTAGGTTTATCACAACAGGTTCAAGCAGGGGTGAAACACCTGCCCCGTAGAGCCAGGATGCACAGTCCCAGGCCTGCCTGGTCCTTTCCCCATGCAGACAGCACCCCAACTCCCCCTACTCCCAACTGGCCTTCCCCTGGAGCTAGGGAAACTAGACTGAACACCTGGTTGCAGGCTCTCTCCCTTGGTTCCTTACATCCCAGGACCACCTTGCTGGAAGTCCATCCACTTGCCCCAGGCTGCCTCCAACATGCCCAGCTTCCCTGCAAGGTGGGTCCTCCCCACAGCAAGCACACCTGTACCCTCTTAAGCATTCTGCCCCTAAACTGTTGATTCCTCACTTCTGTCTTAGTTCCTATTCAGTGACATGAACCAAGCCCTGGATATATCTGAGAACCTAAACATATGGAGTGTATTTTTTCATTTCATCTTCCCAGAGCTAAGATAGCATCAGGCTCCTGATTGCACAGATGAGAAGACTGAGGCAGAGGAAAGCATTTGCCTCTAGTCATCCAGCTGTTTAGCCAAGAGTCAAACCAAAATCAGCAAGGAGGCCAAGGAGAATGCTGCCTGCAACTGGCTAGGGGCTCTACTTCTCCATGGTGCTTGGCCCCATGAGGCCACAGCCAGGGCAGCAGGAGCACTGAAGAGGCTCCTGCTTCCCAGAAAGTGGTGCATGGAACCCCAGCAGCTGAGCTCTAGGAGCAGGGACCAAACTGTCAGACCCAGGGATTCTGCAGATCCCGACAGGGCCTGAGCAGTCCTGGAAGGCAGAGAGCTGCAGAGCCAACCTTATTCACATCCAAAAATAAGAACTGTGTGATTCTTTCCCTGAAAGGTCAAGGTAAGTCCATGAATTCATATCATATCCTTGAGCCTGTCTCTGTTAGTCTTGATTGATTCATGTCATCCATCACAGAGTGACTACTGGCCTTGTTCTGTCCCCACAGCTTTGATGCCTGGGAGACAGAGATGAAGAAGACAGAGGAGGTCACACCACACAGCGTACGTGTGAGGCAGGGGCACAATGAACAAGACAGAGAATAAAAATTTCATGAAAGTCACCACTGAAATGCAGAAAATTAAAGTGGAATTATCTGGTCAGTATACTCCAGCTCCTCAAATATGGTGGTCCTGGGATAGGGAAGGCTCTGATTAAAGTTTTAAATCTGATGAGCAGGAAGAAAGTAACAGCTGGTACAAGGTCATCCAGGGTGAGCTGGGACTGTCCCCAAAGTAAAAGAACAGCAGGCTTGGAGGAAGTAGAAGCCCTGAGGGTGAAAGAGGAGAGAGCCAGCCAAGGCCAGGGGAAAAGGCAGGCAGCCAGCGTGTGTGGTCCTTGGAGTCAATCCAGCATGCTGGGAGGACTTGCAGAGTATGGTTTCCTTTGACACAGGTTTCTTAAAGAACCCCCTTGGCTACTTTCAGTGCAGTAGGTGTAGGTTTCCAGAATACAACTGGGAACAGCACTGCAGATTACTGCTCATCTGTAGGGAAGGTGTTGCCTGCCACCTCATCCAGAAGGTCTGACAGGACTCGCCAACACCCTGTTAAAAGCCATCCAGTCTCCCAGCACCCCTGGCCACATGGCCAGATGACTGAGGCCAGAGAAGGGCCATGGCCAACTACCACCTCACCCGTGCACCAGAGGCTGCCACAGCCTGCAGGAGTCAGAACCTGGTCTGAGCCCTCTACACTGCCCACTCCCCGCCTGCGTCCCTCTGCAGTGCTCTCCAGAGCCCCACTGGACACATCAACATCCAACCCCTCAGCGTGGCAGTGCCCTTTGGGGAGCACTTGGGGGACATTTCCAGAATACATTTCCAAAGAGATTGTATAGGTCACGGACATCCCATCTCAGTAATACAAAGGGCTGGGAGAGCAGTTCCTCAAAGGGCTGTTCCCTGAGATCCCTGCTGTGGACGCCTACAAGGTGATCCCCAGTCACCAGACCTGTGCCATCCTTTCCTTCTGAGTGTGGCCACAGGATGTGTAGGCCAACCAGTCACAAATGAGGCTGACATAAAAGCAAAGATGGGCATGTTTGGATGCAAAGTGGATCTACTATCAGGAAAACAGAGGCTCCTTTAGAAATCGGGCATGTGGGGAAGCCTTCTTTACAACAAAAGGAGCATTCTTTCAGGGAAGATAAGCATCAATTGTTTTTTTGTTTGTTTGTTTGTTTTTGGTTTTTTTTCCCCTTGTAGTGCTCTGTATTAAACCCAGGGTCTCACACATGCTAGGCAAGTGCCCTACACTGAGCTACACCTCAGCTCAACATCAGCAGGACTAAGGTTAAATTCAATGGCTAGAAACTGACACAACAGGGTGCTCTAAATCCTGTCCATGGGGGGGGGGCAAACTGCCGATCCAGTGTTTCTCAAACCTAGGATGGGGTTAGATTCCAGAAAATCTTTCTCTTTGGCAGATTCAGGTCCCAGCATAATGCCTGTGTGGTATCTTGTCTCTATCCACAAAATCTCTAAGAATCAGTGAAGTTTTGCTCTCTTTTTTACCATTCTGCAGCCACTCTGCTTTCTATCTTCTCACATGTCCCTCTGCATTTGGGTATAATGCCTAGGACTCCCTTCCACACCCATTAGGAGATTCTCCTGGTGGCCTTGGAGACTCAGCCGGACTGTGACCTGTCCAGGAGCAAGCAACAGCCTGTGAGAAGCCAATATAAGGATCTGTGAACAACTCTAGTGCCACAGAATTTAAATTATAGATAAAAGACACAGCATAAATAGAAAAGAAATTCCAAAACTGACACACATAGAAATAAAATACAAATAGCCTATATCTTATAAGAGATGATATCCACACCCCAAGACCTTCTCACAAGAAAACATTCTGCCTAGATGGTTTTAAGGGGGGATTCTATCAGTTTTAGGGAGAGCGTGCTCTTGAAAATAGCAAAAGAGGAAATGATTCCTAACTCAGCTTGTCAGGCCCTGTGTAATCACAATCCCCAAACCCGATGAGGACATGAAAAGAAAGGGAAATTACAGATTGATTTCTTATATGAACAAAGACACAAAATCCCAAATATTATGTTATTGGTAACCCAAGTCCAGCAGTATATAAAACAAGGATAACACATCCCAACTAAATTGAATTTACTCCAAGAATGCAAAGTTGAATAAATAGCAATCTTTGAGAAATCAAAACATCTTGTCACATGAATAAGATAGGGAATTTCTGAATCATATAAAGTCATCTCAACAGATGCAGAAAAGTATATGATAAAAGCCCACCTACTTGGGACATTTTAGATACTTTAGAAAACAATCTCTTCCCCTAGCACAGGAACCCAGACATCTCAGTTAGTGCTCAGTGGTCTAAGTTTCCCTGGGGACTGAGACACTGGTCCCAATGGAACTGATCAGTACTGTACAGAAGGCTAGAGCCATTGCAGAACAAGAAAAGAATGTAAAAAACAAAAGTTGTCAAGGGAGAAAATATAACAACCAATCTCATGAATAATATTATTTTCTAGGATGAAAATACAAAAGGATCTAACAAAATCACCAAAATTTTGGCATGGTGGCACACATCTATAATTCCAGCTCTTGTGAGGCTGAGGCATGAGGATCTCTTAAGAGATCAAGGCCAGCCTGGGCTATACAGTGAGTTCAAGGCCAGCCTGAACTACAGAGTAAGACCCTGTCTTTAAAACAAACAATTTTAATGCATTAGCAAGTTTTCTGGATCGAGATCAAAACTCCAAAATGTTGCCTGCTTCCGGCATCTTCAGTGGTAAATGAGTGAGAGATGGAGATAAGGGTTTTATCAAACTCTAAGGACACAGCTCACAGGCCTCTTAATATGTATGTACATAAAAATGTCACTATAAAAAGTGTCACATGGTGCTATTATTTGGAACTTGAATGTCCCCAAAAGGCCATATGTGGGGGGCTTGGTCCCCAGCACTGGCACTATTTGGAGGTAGTGGACATTTGTAGTGGGGCCTCATGGGAGCAAGTGACATTACGGTGGCTGGCCTGGAAGGAGATGCTAGGGCGCTGCCTTTCCCTTCCCTCTTTCTTTGCATCCCAGCCTCTCTGAGGTGACAGCTTCTTCCACATGTGTCCTGCTGTGCTGTGCTCCTCACCATGGACCCAAAGGCAATAGGGCCACAGATCATGGACTGAAAATTCCAAGTCCAAGATAAACCTTTCCTCTTTTTAAGTGAATTTATTATCACAGGTGTTTGTTACAGCAATGGAAAGCTGGCTAGGATACCCAGATATAATAATATAGGGTTGTTTTTTTTTTAAGAAGAAAAGATTCCAGGTATACTGTGAAATTCTTCCTGTGAACCCCTAAGCTACCCTCGGGGGCTCCTGGAGGAGAACATTGTGTCCCTGGTGAGACCATTGTACTCTAATTCAGGAAACAGCCTCAGCACTTTGGTTAATAGCCTATTCCCATTTTGTCTGTCTGCCTGGTCTCCACCAGATCATGGCAGAAGTTAGCATCCATTTGTGCAGTTACCTGCTCCTTCTTGGTGCTGCTCTGTTCTGCAGACCACGGTCAGACACTTGCGTGTCCTGGAGAGACGGCTGAGCCAGAAATAGCGACTGGAGACAGTCACCTGACCCAGAGAAGTCTTTTCTTCCTCCCCTTGCCTGATTCTTCCAGTCAGGTGGCAAAACAGTCTGTGCAGGAGGAACTCCACACACAAAAAAATTCCATCCTGCACAGTGGAAAAACCCAGAATTTTCAAGGACACAGTGACCAGGCAAGCCCCAGGGCACTGAGCGGAAGCGGAAGAGCCAGCAGGGCTGAAAAAGCTGGCACAGCGGACAGAGGAGCAGCAGGCTGCAGGCCCTACCCAGATCAGCCTTCTGCATCCTGGGCTCGGCCCACTGGCGGGGGCAGCCTGGTGTCCTAAAGTAGCTCAAAGCTGGGGTAAAGGTCATAGAGCAAAGCGGCTGAAGAAGAACCTTCTGAATTATTAACATGGAGAAAAGCCTTACTCAGCCTGTATGAAAAGGGGCTTTGGGGGTTCCGGAGTCAAGGGTCTCAAGGACTTGGCAGATAGAGAGCAACCACAAAGCTCAAAGGACAAAGCCCAAATTTCCTTCACCCTGAGTTCAAATTATTTCCAGGAATTGGACAAGAAATGGACAGTAGTCATTTAATGTTATGTTTTAGGGAAAATGAGTTTTCATGGAAGTGACTGGGACCTAAGAAAAGAATGCATTAGGTACAGAAAGAGTTTTCCCTTGCAGAAGAAGGAAGAAATCATAGTCCCTCTTAAAGTAGAACTGTTAATATACATGCATCTAAAATACAAACAGATGTGATTTTAAAAAAAGACAGACGTTAGCAAGGAGTGGTGAAGCAAATGAAACCTTCATTCATTGCCCGTGGGAATGTAAAATGGTACAGCTACCATGGACAACAGTTGGGTAGGTTTTTTATGTTAAATATGAACATGACCGAGGATTTCACTCCTAGGAATCTACTCTAAGAAGGCTGTTCTGGGTGAGGGCCTGCAGCCTGCTGCTCATCTGTCTGCTGTGCCAGCTTTTTCGGCCCTGCTGGCTCTTCCGCTTCTGCTCAGAAATACACATATTCAACCACACAAAGATTTATATGGCAGTGTTCATAGTAACATTATTAACAGCCAAAACATGGAAAGCATTCAAACATCCATCAACTGATGGATGAACAAATAAACTAGTATATCCATGCAATGGGATATTATTCACCAATGAAAAGAAACAAAGCTACTACAAGATGGATGAATTTCAAAAACCTTGATACTAAGTGAAAGAAGCCAAGTAAAAAGACCACCTACTATATGATTTCATTAACAGGAATTGTGTACAAAGGACAGATCTGTAGAGACAGAGAACAGATCAAAGGTTGCCTGGAGTTGCTGGGGCAATGTAGCATCAAGGTTTTGAGGCAAATGGACGCACAATTTGAGAAGGATGAAAATGTCCTAAAACTGGATTGTGGAGGTGGTTGTGTAACTATATTTACTAAAATTTACTGAATGCTACACTTAAAATGTGAGTTTTATGTTATGTAAATTATAACTCAAAATTGCCTTTTAGAAAAAAACAGAATATATAAATTAAGAATGGATTGGGCCAGGAATTTGGCTCAGTGGTTTCGCTGCCTGCCTCGCAACAGCAATGGACTGAGTTTGATCTCCACTAAAAAAAAAAAAAAAAAGCATTATTTAATAAGTAGAATTGGGGATTTTGATAGAGTTTTTAAGGAAAATTATTTAATTTAAATCTTGTCTCATTTTTCACTCGTCAAAATAAGCGTAGTTGTATATTAGCCACACCAGAAATATCCATTAAATAAGTTAATAGTTAACTAATTCCAATATGGAGAAAAGCACAAAAGAAGTGGAAAGAAAAAATGAAAGCTATTTGACAGTAGAAAATGCTTATGTTTATCTGGCCACATAAGATATAAAGTTAGAATATAAAGGAAAAACCAAAAATAGCCAAGGGCTAAGCGAGGTGCGGGGAACACACCTGCGCCGGTGGAGAGGATGGGGTGGTGGGGAAAGCAGAGGCCCAGAAAGCGGCCAAGGTGGCATGGGCAGCAGAAGAGTCCGCGGGGACTCTGCAGGAAGGTGCTGTCCTCCCTGAGACCTCGGCCCAGAGGTCACCCTGAGCCATGAGATACCTCCCTGTAGGGCACAGCTTCCTCCGTGTCGCCCTTCTTAGCAAGCACATGCCAACATCCCTGTAGAGAGCCACACACATACACACAAACACAATACTGTGCACACACCACATACACAGCACAACATGTATACACAACAAACATCACACGCCAAACCAAATACACACAAACCATAAGGCATGTTACACACATACACATGCACGTACCAAATAACGTGCATACATACCACACACACCCTAACACACACAGACACCACACATACACACACACTAAACCACATTCACACGCCACACATGTACACACACATACCAAACTACATAAGTACAATGTACATGCACACCACACAGCACATATACCATATGTATACACACAACATACATTCCATAAACATATACAGTTGTACACCATGTGTGCATTATACACAGTACATATCACATATATGTACACACATATGCACGCTCCGAAGCAAATACACCATGCACATATACACAGTAAACAGCACATTCACGCATATATCATAATACACACACCAAATGACACAGGTCACAAGCTACACATACAGTAAAGCATAAACCACAAATACCACACATGACATACATACACATGTGCTCCGCAGCACACACATATACACACACTGCACCACACACAGTACACACAAAAAGCAAGGCAGTCTTGGCTAGCAACACCTGTTCCCACGCTGCAGAAGAGACAAGAGCACAAGGACCTAGGGTTGTGCTTGTAACACAGGAGGCTGAGGGAAATACAGAGTGATTGACGGAAATTCCTGCCTGACCCTCCTGGCCCACCCCACCTCCACTCATGGTCCATTGCGATCACAGACCCTCTTCCCAGACAGAGTCTTTGTTGCAAAGCACAGCACATGGCTGAGTCAGCGTGCATGTGCTGTCTGCATGTTCCTTGCAGGTGACAGGACTGGGAGGTGCATGTGGAGGCCTCACTTGACTTCTGAGGTGAACCCTTCTGGGTCCTTCGCTGGGCCCCACCTACCTCTGCTCAGCCCTGGACACTGCTGACTCTGGGCTCACCAGAGCCTCAGGGGACAGGCAGACCTTAAGGCAGCCTGGGCTCCTTCTGACCCAGGCCGGGTGCTCCTCACAGACTGTCAGCCTTCTGATGCCTTCACGAACTGTTCGTTACATGTTCTGGGCTTTTCTAGTTGTCCTCTCCAGGACAGTTGATCTAAACAACACCACCCACCACTATCAAAGTCCGAAGCTTTGTTTAAAAGTGGAAAACTGTTCAGAATGAGCACAGGCCCTTCAAGCTCCCAGCCAACCCACTTCTGAGGGACCAACTGTGGCTGGCAGTGAGCATTTCTGGCCCCTGGTTGGGCCTGCACAGACCTGAGAGCCTTCCATTCAGCATCTGCACATGCTCCACACCGTGGCAGGGCTGGACCTCCTGGATCCCCTCCGTGCTGCATCAGTGTCTGCTTTGCTGGAAGTCTCCTGTCCGATGACCCTGAACTCTCTCAGCCTCTCTATCCATTACAGTTCTCCATCCTCCCCTTCAGAGGACTGGCATCTGCATCTTTGTCCCAAGGCACCTGACCAGCAGCATCCATCTACTGTCCTCTGACGTGTAAGGCGGACAGGGTGGTGACGGACTGGTCTGCACGCCAGTCTGTCATCTGTTACCTAGGGCTGGAAGTCAGGCGGATGTGCTGCTTACTCGGGGTTTGATTGCAGTGTGGGATAGGACTCACAAGCCTCCTTACCCAGCCAAGGCCTGCAGAAGCATTTTTCAGGCATAAGCATGACTTCCGGGGTACTTGGGTGTGAATAAGAACTGCTCCGGATGCCAGCCTGCTCTGCCCTGCACGCCTCCTCCTGCCTCCAGGTAACAGGCACACGCATCAGCAGCTCTGCCCGTAGGCCGGGCTGGGTTCCCGTTGGGGCAGTGTGTGCCACCAGGCTCAGCACTTTCACACAGGCCAGGGGACTTGGTCAGGCGCTGTCCTGTATTAGGGCCCTGGAGGCCCCTCCAACAATAGAACTCAGCTTTTCACTCGGGATGGATTTGTGCCCATTTCTCCCCACCACCAAACAACACTCCACACACCAGACAGGCAAGCCAGTCTTTGACCACATCCTAACTACAGAAAGAGCTCTTGAGGGAAATTCTTTTTAGTCTCACATCACACATGTGCCTTCACATGGTGTCATAGACCTGGGAGGTCATGGTCGTCTGCGGCTGTAAGGGGGCCGAAGGACACCAAAACGGATATGCAGATTGTCCTCGTATTGCTCTGACGAATTACATGCTTGCCGTATTTTGTGAACAGCCCTGCATCCTCCCTGCAATCAAGCAGGGGTCTGGGCTCCAGTTCCTCCTTAAGTAGAACTAGAGTCAGGAAAGCCTGAGACTTCCAAGGACATTCAAGCCCAAGAGATGGCAGGCCAGCAGCACCAGAGTACACAAGGGTCCACAGCTACCAGGCCAAGGTCACCTAGGAATGTCGCCTCTCTGGACCAGCAGCACTGTAGGAATGGTCTGCTGCCCCTGCCCCTGTCCCTCCGCTGTGGGCACAGGCCCTATATGTCTTAGCAGGAAAGGGTGTCTTTTGAGGCCATCTTGTCTTACGCTCTGGCCTCTTTAAACTCCTGTGTAGCTCAGCGACTGTGGCTGAACTACAATTGGTTGGCTGCTCCACCTTCCCGAACGCCATCTTCTTGCCCCGTGCCATCGGAGAGTCCCATTTTAAAACTGTCCTCTCTCTGATGAGATCAGTGTGCCCTCAGGTCTCCACCCAGATGACTGGGCTGTTGGTTGGCTTTGCTTTGCTCCTGATCTTCTCTTTCTTCTGCAGCGCTAACATTAAATGATAGAAACTGGTGTTTTGAAGAATTTCATGTGGATGCCGCCCCACTGAGATCCTGTTCTACACCTCCCACTCCCCAAGGCCAGCCTGCTGGGACCTGGGGGACAAGTCTCAGAGCCCCTCCTTCCAGCCCTGTCCCTGTCTTCACTCAGCTTCCCTTGGAACCAGAACTTCTCGGGAGTCTGCCCTTATCTCCTGGCTCTTTGAAGTCGCTTCTTTATGACCTCCTCAGCCCCAGGGAGGTGACAGCATCTTGAAGGACCTCCTTGTCCTGTGGTGAAGGACAAGTGGTGTCACTTCTGACCTGAGCCTGTCCCCACCTGCTGGTCATTTGAAGCCCCTCAGGGAGTGGGTTTGGGTTTCTGTGGGACATAAGCTGCATTTTACACCCCCACGCCTCACCTGGGGCAGGTGGGACAGGGCCAGAAATAACCCCCAGGAACAAAAATGTGCCAGGTGAGAGATGTGATGACTGCTGGCAACACAACACATTCAGCATAAATCGGGATATTCAGCACCTTCCTTGTGTGATTTTTTTCATCCGAAAGGGAAATTTAAAATGTGGATTAAATATTCTACACTTATTTTTATCTGTGAATCCAATAAGTCTCAGACCCACATAGGGTCATAGACAACAGTACACACAAAACCCACACGTATCCCTAAATACAGACAAGGACGCTGCACTCCCCACACAGAGGTACAGAGATCAAAATATAGTGAATGCTGGGGGTCAGGGATTTGGCTCACTGCTTTCGCTGCCAGCCTCGCAAGCACAAGGGCCCGAGTTCGATCCCCAGTACCCTCCAAAAAATTCAGTGAATGCTTGAATAGTAAAAATTCACAACAGTAAAAGCCACATTGCCATTAACCCTCATCAGAACCCTCCTTGCTTTAACTACTCTTACCTCATCATTCCTGCCTCTCTCTAAAGCAGCTCTTATATTTCATGAGTATCTTCATGAGGTGTGCTAAAAAATACTGTTAACGTTTCTGCCCAGTACCGACAGACAGAAAGCCAGGCTCATTGAAAGATTACATCCTCATCCACCTCATTCACCACCTCTATCACCGTGCGACTTCCAGCCCTTCCCCAAAGTCAAGATGACCACGAAGGGGAGACCTGTTTAATTGATTCGGGACCTCAGGGCAGCCGTGACAGCACGTAGAGACACTCGCGAAAAAGGACTCCAAAACTGCTTCCGAAAGCAGCGAGGATGACAGGATAAGTGTGTTCAAAGGGAGGGGTTGGATTTTGAGGTACATTCATAGTACTGTAACCTTTATTGTAATAAAGATTTTAAATTTAAACACACATTATATTTTTCTATCACACATCGTACACACACACACACACACACACACACAGACTCACAGACAGCCCTGCACCACAGATACACACATATAACAACTCACACCCGGTGCCACACACCCTTTTCTTTCTTCCCAGGCTCCTAGGGAATGAGCCTCCCTGTGCGAGCCACTCTCTTAGCGATTCCTGTGTCTGGAAGCAGATGCAGCTCTTAGGATCTGGCCCCTCATGGCCAGGCATTGCCCACAAGCAGTGCTGCCTCAGCTCCCTGAGGCAGAGACAGGGCTGGCCCGGGACTAGAAGTGAGGACTGGGCGGAGGTTGAAGTGGCCAGACAGTGCCACTCAGGGAGGGCACATGTTCCAGGACAAGGAAGAGACCAGCCTGGCAAGGGAGATGCGGAGGCCACTTGGGGCTCTGGGCTCCCCCTGGGCACTGAGATCCACATGGAAATGTCACCCCGAGATGCCTGAGCAGAGCATGGCATGAAGAAAGCCATGCTTTCCCTCTCCAATGTTAGTGCTGTTCATTTTAGCTGTTGTACACTGTAATCTGAAGGAACACATGCAGGATTGTGATGTTAACAGATGTCCCTACATATCCTGGGAGAATGGGACCCATCGGTTTGTCACACCCTGCCAGGCACACACACACACACACACACACACACACACACACACCCAGAGGTGCCCCTCAACATCCATAGAGCATGGCATGAAGAAAGCCATGCTTTCCCTCTCCAATGTTAGTGCTGTTCATTTTAGCTGTTGTACACTGTAATCTGAAGGAACACATGCAGGATTGTGATGTTAACAGATGTCCCTACATATCCTGGGAGAATGGGACCCATCGGTTTGTCACACCCTGCCAGGCACACACACACACACACACACACACACACACACACACCCAGAGGTGCCCCACTCAACATCCATGTTTGCAGGATTTTGTTACCTGCCGGGTTTTCATTAGCACTGGCTGTTCCAGGAGCCTGGGGACCAGACAAATGGCTTAATTATTCCTGACAGCAACTTCCAAAAAGACCCATCAGCTCCTCAATAGAAAGCATCCAGTTTCTTCCCAAGATTCCATGAACACTCGCTGCAAATCATCCACTTGGCTACACCATCAACTGGGACCATCACCCAATCTACTTAAGCCCCACCTCAGATCAGACATTCCAGCCCTCAGTAAAATGCATCCTTGCTGTCCCCTATCTGTTGGGTTGATACCCTGACCAGTTACTTGGGGATGCCCAGTTGCCTGATGAGGGGACAGCAGGAACTGAAAGAATAATATATAAGAATGAACAATAGTCTATTGCTTAAGGGGGCAGGGAATGGACCTTTAGCTCTCCCCTGGCTAGAGACCATCTGATCTTAGCTCTGTCATGGCTAAGAGCACAGGCACTGGATTAGTCAGTGTTTATGATTATACTGCATAGCAAGGGGACGTGAAGGCAGATGGAGGGCATCGGAAAACTAATGCACTTGATGAGCCAGGCTTGGAAAAAGGCAGTAGCTATGCATATTTTTGAAGGCTAGACCACAGTTAACAAGGCACCAGTGCTATCTTGCACGGCATAGCTAAGGAGCCACCTCTTATCTAGCTAACATTTGATTTTGGACAATGATTGCACAGTCATAATTCCTCAGCTGCAGGTCATTGAGACCTCAGTTGGAACAATTGGCACAGGGAAGTCTGTCTCCCTAAAGGTGAGTTAGCAATTCACACTTACACCTTGGAGTAACTCATAATCTTAATCAGTAGCCGAATTCTTATGCCAAATCAATAAGATCTAAAGCCTGTTCAGTCTGGTTTCAAGCTTGTCTCCTACATTGCACCATGCATTCTGGGGCACCATGCACCCCTTCCCATGAGAGCAGGAAACACCATGTCCCTCATCCATGGTGGTGTTTGTTGGTGAAGGCTGGGCTCCGGCCTCCAATACCTGGAGGGAGATAATGAGTGCTTGTCATTATTTCCTTACAAGTTTCTTATTTGCTAATTATTTTTAAATCAAAAAATCATTGCCTAATGAAACGAGGCAAGAAAAGGAAATTGAGTTCTAGAAACCATTAAAGAACCAAGCTGAAAACAAACACAGCCATGGCATCAAAGGCTAGGGAGCTGGGTGTAGTGGCACCTGTAGTCCCAGCTTCCTGGAGGCTGAGGAGGGAGGACAGCTTTAGTGCAGGAGTTCACGGTCAGCCTGCTCAACATAATGAGACCCTGCTTTGAAAGAAGGAGAAAAAGGAGGAGGAGGAGGAAAAGGAAGAGGAAGAGGAGCAAGAGGAGGCAAGTCCCAGTTAATTGGGAGAGAGTTTTTCTTATTAAATAGCCGCAAAGCTATAAAGCACAGGACAGTAAGTGGCAACTGTGAAGAATCACAGGGTAGAGTCACTTGCAAGGCCAGCTCTGCCTTGCCAGGCTGTTCTCATTTTCCTTATAGGCAGGGAATAGTTTTCATTAAGCTGCTATTCAGGGCTGACCAGTTACCAGCCTCATCTTGGAGGGTTCCAACCTGCCCCACGGCAGCACCGCTGCCATCCCTGTTCCACATGTGAGACACACGGGTGTGACTGGATCAGCTCCAAGGTGGGTAGACTGCTGGGCCATGGAATCTTCCCATCCTCAGCAAGACTGGACTAGGCAGCTCCTCATTGCTACAGTGAAATCACTGACATGATTCACTTATAAAGAGAAAGGGCTCATTGTGGTTTGGTTTAGGAGGTTTCATCTGTGATCCTCACTTGACTCTTGCTCTGGGCCTGTGCCGAGGATGCATATCATGGCAGGTGCATTTGCTGGGGGCAAAACCCTGCCTCTTGAGCCAGTAAACAAGAAGGAAGTGGGGGTCCCACAATCCTCTTCTGGATCACATCTTTGTGACCTAAGGATTCATGCTCAGTTTTGTATCTTAGAGGTTCCACCACCTCCTGGCTACAGCACCATGGGTCACACGGGGACCAAGCCTTTAATTCATACACCTTAGGGGAAACTTACCACTCTATAGCAATGTACTTCTTCTCCAGCCCAGCCTTCCAAGGCTGAGCCACAGATGCTCCATAAGTAAGAAAGCCACCAGCCTAGAGCAGGTCCTAGTACGATCGCAGCAGATGCCATGTCATGCCACTACTGTTTTGACTCTCAGCATGGTAAATGGAAGATCTGAACCAATTCTCCTTAAAATCCTCACCAGGATAAACCCTTCCCCTCCTGAGCAGCGTTTATGTTGCTGCTAATGAATCAGGCAGAGGATGGTGATGCAGTCGGAAATGCTACTGCTGGAGTTCATAGCCTCATGAGAACGGCTCTGCCTCCCATCTGATATCACCTCCCTCTGGAGCAAGGAAAGTGCCCAGGACATGGATGGCTCTAGGTAAGTGTCCATGTCATCATCAGAGAGCACCAGGCATGAGTCACAGACCGTCACTCCAGGGTGAGCCCCAGGCTCTGCTCAGAG
Source organism: Fukomys damarensis (assembly GCF_012274545.1). NCBI lineage: Eukaryota > Metazoa > Chordata > Mammalia > Rodentia > Bathyergidae > Fukomys > Fukomys damarensis. The sequence continues at coordinate 29,652,233 of NW_022900939.1, forward strand.
GGACAGAAGCACCTCCTGGAGAATGGAGCACCTCTGACCCTATGTGAATACATTCGCTCAGCCTGGCTGGGGGCACACTGTCTCCGGTCCTCCCTCCATGTCCCCAGAGGGTTTGGTTCTGGGACCATAGGGATTCTAAAATCTGCAGGTGTTCCAGTTCCATGTGTAAAATAGCACGGCATTTCCATATTACTTACCTTCTAATACGTTTCCATATTACTACACTTCTAATACTTTCAATCATTTCTACATTATTCATAATACCCTAATGCAATGTAAATGCCATGGAAATAGCTGTTATACTGTATTACAATAGTGCTTTGGTTCAGGAACTTAACTCATTCTACAATTCTGATCACAAACCTGATGGTTTGTGGAAAGAAGCATTCATGAACTGAGAAATTACTATTTAGGGATAGCAATAAGAAAATGCTACACATTTTCAGTTAACATGCAGTCGTTGTAGGCTGAACTACACAGCACAAGACTCACAGAAGTCTTGTGGTTGAGTCTGCAGGAGCAGAACCACAGATTTGGGGGCATCTGTTCATCCCTTTTACCTTCCTCCAAACCCCAGACTCTGGGGACAGAGGGCTCCCAGCAGCATTGTAGACCTGCCCAAGGGCATCAAGAATTACTCTCTTTACATCAGACTTTCAGCTGTGGTCCACTCTCTGCAGGAGAAAGTTTTTAGGAGCCCATGACTCTTGGATGTTTTCCACTGAGTCCTCTGCCAATGAAGAACTGCCATTCCACAGAGTAGCCACCAAAGAGATCAGCAGACACAGTCAAGCTCTCAGGGACAAGCTGTCTAGTACAGCAAGACTAGGGAGCTGTTCACAGGTCCCCATGTATCAAGTCCCATGGGACCCCCAGCTTCCCTCAGCCTGTGATCTGAAGGGATCCAGCGAGAGACTGGACAGTTAACTCCCTGCTTGCTTGGAGACAGAATAATCCTCCAACAAGGCATCTCATTCTGAATGTACTATCAGGGTGAAAATCCTTCAACATACATTCATTTCCATTGATGCATGAACAGATGCTTCTCCACTCACAATGGGATTACAGCCCAATAAACCCACTGTGAGTCAGAGACATCCTAAATCAAAGATGCATTCACTATTCCTAACCTACTGAACACCCAGCTTCATGCCCCTACTGCTCATTAGCTTACAGCTGCTCAACATCAGCTCACACAAAATCTGTTTTGCAACAGTGTTGAGTAGCTTCTTTAAACTGTTACTCAATGAACTGAAAGTGTAGAAGCTGGCAGGTTGAACCCTGATAATTCAGGGACTACCTGCATTATGAACAAGAAACTGCTGTGGGTCTGTATTTATATACATTATAAAACACAGGGCATGTTTGAAAAATGAGATAGCATGGAAAGCATATTTTAAATGTTTTGTTACACATGCTGGCTTTACATCACACTAGCTACTACCCAATGGTCAAGAGTCACAGGATGGACACTGGACAGCCATCCCTCCTTCAAAGTTATCACATGTCTGCAATTTGCAAGAACTTCTTATGAGGTCTAAGTGACAGGGATTGTTTCCACCCATTCTCCACTGCTTTAGAAATGACCAATATCATCTTCATTCTGTAAACTCAGTGATATGAGCCTTGCTAAGCCATCTGTCCTTTACACGTGTGTAAGTGTAGTTGAAATAAGACCAAAGTGTTCCCAAGGTGGGACATGGGAACCACACAGGTATGGTTCACGGTGGGAGCAGTCAGAATTAGCACAGGGACAGGTTTCTGTTTCTTAGATGCAAACTAGAAATGGAAATGTGGATGGTTGCTCCTGCCCCTCCCTTGAGAGCCGGAGCACTGGACCCTAGAGTCCTGGGACCCAGCAGGTCTAGAGCCTGGTAGACAGTCCCTCAAACACAGCTCAATCAAAAGCAGGGACATCCTTCTTCCAGTCACCTTCTGTCACGGTCACAAAACCCCTGAGAAAGTCAAAGAAGGAAAGGTGTATTCTGGCTTATAGTTTCCGAGGTTTCATCTATTGTCAGCCTGCTCCATTGTGTCCAGAAAGAAACATCATGGCGGAAGGGTGTGATGGAAGAAAACTGTTCAATTCATGAAAGCCAGGAAATAGAAAGAGAGGGAGAGAGACAGAGAAGAGAGAAGGAAAAAGACATAGTCCGCAAGGTCCTTCTCCCTATGACCCACACTCTGCCACTAGGTCCCACCTCCTGTTTCCAGCACTTCCCAATAATGCCATCAAATATTGATCTCATCAGTGGATTAATGTACTTATTAGAGTTCTCATGATCTAATCACCACCCCAAAGCCCATCAGCTGCCTACCAAGCCCCAGAGCATGGCCTTTTGGGGACTTTTTCAATCTAGACCATAACCATTCTCTCTCTCCTTTCACATACTTGACAGAGACCTCATCATTCCCATCACAAGCCTGCCATTTGTTGGTTTCCACTCTGGATCCCCTGAAATGAAAGGAGAGTGGGCACCTCTCGCTGAGTCCTTTTGGCCTGTTTCCCTGATCATCTCAGTACTGAGGTTCCGCTCCTCCATCTCCGCTCCACTGACTGCCCCTCCCCAGCATGCTTTGCTGGACTCTGTGGCCCTTTCCCATGTGACTCTGCTCAGGGACAGAAGCCTATCTCACTGCTCCCCTCCAGAGTGACTGAGCTGCTTCATCGGCCACTCTGTTTTGCTGAAAGCCCTCAGTGTCCAGTACCCACCCTGAGAGTCTGATCCAGTTCTTTCCCTACCCTTCCCTCCTCGTGGTAGCCAGTGCTGTAATCTGGATCCTGACTGAACCCCAAGGATCATGATTAATGTCACAAATGCTGAGGCCTGGGGGGAAACGGTTACGGGTTGGGAAGCCACCACTTTGGTCTGTCGGTGTCCTCTGAAATGATGCATACTGACTCATGTGGCAATTATGTGGGTTAGTGAGTTTCAGGGCCCAGGTTGTAGCCTCCAAACCAACAGCACAGCTAATGGCTAGCTCTCTAGATAAGGTCACACCTCCACACTGAAGTCCCTGTTCTAGGAGAGAGGTATGCAAAGGATTCTTCATGCCCTGGGCTCTCAGATAGCAGAGGTGACTATGGAGGAGCCAGGCCAGGCCCTCAGCAGGCGCGACATTTTTCAAGTCACAGTGGCAAGGTGCTTCACAAAGCAGATCTCTGCCCACTGACTTACAGAGTCTGTCTTCCCATCTCTGTCCCTAGCTTCCCATAAGTCTCCCACTGCAGTTAAACCTGCACCCCAGAACACCCTGCTCCCAAGGGACCCAGCCCATCTGCTAAACTTCAAAGCATGCAGCATTTTATCCCAAAGCAAAAAGACAGCCCAGCTTCTGGGGTGCACTCTGGCTTTCTGCCGACACTGAAACTGCTGGCATCTTCACTGTGTCAGGAGCACAGGAGCTCATGTGGGGACTTGGTGGGATGGAGGCATGTCCCACAGAGAGACATTGGTATGGTCAGCAATGCCTACTTTGACATGGCCCTGGCCATGAATGGATCCTGTGCCAATAATGCTATTCCTCTGCCTCTGGCCACTCGAGGTGACCACATGGAAACCACCTGCCTGAGATCCAACAGAAGAGGTGGGCTCTGCCTCCTCAGAGTGGATGCCCCTGCCCGAGTCTCTGGGCCCAGCCAGGCCCTCTTGGGAGGCTGTAGACACTGCCAAAGTTGGAGCCAGTATCACATGACTGTCACTGTCTCAGGGCAAGGACAGTGATAGGGACTGGACGCTGGACAGCAGAGGTGCGACCAGACTCTGTCTCTGTCTCTCTCTGTCTCTGTCTCTCTGTCTCTGTCTCTCTCTCTGTCTCTCTCTCTCTCTCTCTCTCTCTGTCTCTCTCTCCCTCCCTCCTTTCCTTCTTCCCTCCCTCTTTCTATCACTCTTGTCTCTCCACACAAAGTGAGTGTCTCAGGCAGAAGGCATACACAGCCATGTGGCACTCAGGCTCTGTAGATGTGGCACCCTGTGACCTGAAGAATGTCAAAGGATATGCAAACATGTTTCCAAATCACCATGCCAGTTATAGGGACCCTAACAGGAAGGATCTTTCAAAAGCCCAAGAAGATTACTGTCCCCAACCACACTGCCCAGCTGACAGGCCCTCCCTTGGAAGGGACCACATACTGGGCATGTGCTGGGCACATGGCCTCCTGCAAGCCTTGAGCTTCAGGATTTTACACCTGGCGCAGAATGAGCAGTCCCCACAGGTGTCTTCCTCTCCTCCAGAGTGCATGTGACTCATTCTCAGTTGGGTCAAACCACTTCCTGCAGTTCAGCTGCCCATCACAAAATAGGGCGCCAATGTCTCAAAGACAGCAGAGTTGAAGCTGCTCTGTTCTGCTCCCAAAGCTGAAGAAAAACTGAAGTAAACCCTTTAGCTCTCCTTTCTTTCAGTGACTTGTTTTTAGTTGATTTTCAAAATCACTAGTTTTGGGGTTGGGGATTTAGCTCAGTGGCACTGTGCCTGATCGCAAGCTCAGAGTCCTGAGTTCAATCCCTGGTACCCACCCCCAAAAAATCACTAGTTCTGAACAATAAATTATTGGCCCTCCACTAGCTTTTCTATAGATAACACTTCTGACCTGCAGTCATGATGGTATCAGTTGCAGAGGTTACTTTTCAGGCACTTGACACCTACTTTTGTGAAACTAACTCTTTCCTCAGGTGACCTTTGGATGTCAGGAGGCCAAAAACTCCAGTTTGAGATCACACCACTGCCAGTTTTCTGAAACCTGAGTCCCCATGAAGAACCATGCACAGACCATGGATGACTGAGCCTACAATCACCTTTCTCCATGATGTAAGCCAAGAGTACTGCTTGGGTATATCCATAAAAGGCTCCAAATTCCACCCTCCAGGGAGATCATTTAGGACTTGGTCCTCTCACCTCCCTGTTGGGCTGCCTTGTGAATTGACTCTTTCCTTTTGCAAAACTCATTTCCATGATGAACCTGGTTTGGTAACACTCCCACTCTATTAACTTCTCCATGATGTTTGCTGCTCCTCTCCTCTCCTCTCTGCTTCAATAAAGGATGGTGTTTCTCAGCAATAATTACTGAGTGCCTCGTATGTGCAAGACACTGAATTCCTACAGCGCAGATAAGAAACTCTTACCGCACCCATGAGGTCCTGTAAAATTCGACTCCTGCCAAGTGGGCTCACCACTCAGACATGTTTATTTTTTAAAAGTTACTGTTTTCTAGATTCTTCTTTGTTCTTTTCATCCCTAGCCCTCACAATTAGGGGACATTTTTCTCTAACATGTCAGACACCTTAGCAGCACACGTAGAATTATATTTTGTTTTTTTTAAATAATTGTCATTGCTTTTTTGGTATTCTCTACACGGGGAGACATCATTCTAATACTTTGCTCTCTTAGCTACTTTCCTGACCCTGAGACAAAGTACCCAACAGCCGCAACTTAAAGGAGAAATTTATTTTGGTTCTCAGTTTCAGTGGATTCAGTCCATGGTCTGTGGTGGATACGAAGAAACTGCAGGGTAGAAGGGCTTGATAGAGAAAGGCTGCTCACATCATGGCAGTCAGGAAGCAGGGGGAGAAGGGAGGAGTCGGGCACAAGAATTCACCCTTCCAAGTCATAACCCCAGTGGCCCACTGCTTCCTGCTAGGTAGCAACCCCAAACACAAGACTTGGGGAACCCTCCAGATCAAAACCATTACCATTGCTTTAGTTCTGTAAACATATTTAAAGTAGGAGGTGTAATCTTTGTCTAGTAAGCCCAACATCTGGGCTTCCTCAGGAATTGTCTCTATTGCCCACTCTTTCTCCTGGGTATGGGCCACCATCTCTTATTCTTTGGTCTATTTCTGAAGTTTTTGTTGGAAATTCACATGGTAAATGATATAATGCAGCAACTGTGGAAATCAGATTATCTCTTTTCCCCAGGGTTTTTTGATGCCATTTGCCTAGAGGCTTTTCTGAGTTAGTTCGGTGAAGTCTTCACTGTTTGTTGTGTGCCTACGACAGCCTCTGCTGAGTTAGCTCAGTGCTTCTAATGATTCGCCTGAGATGTTCTTAAGCAACTGTGCACTGGTTAATGTTTGTGTGTCTACTTGATATAACGAAGGAACACTCAAATTGCTGGTAAACATTATTTCTGAGTGTGGCAATGCATATGTTCCCAGAAGAGATGAGTGCGTGCATCAGTAGACCGACAGAGTAAAGATCTGCGCCATCACAGTGTGGGTAGGATTATTAATCCATTGAGGGCCCAAAGAGAACAAAAAGGTGGCAGAAAGGAGAATCTGCCCTCTTCTGGAACTGTGAAATTTGTCTCTGCAGGGTGCACCAACACTCCTGGTTCTTGGGAGTCTGGACTTGAATGGGGTCACATTCTGCTTCTCAGGCCTTAGGGTCTGGCCTGAATTACACCACCACCTGGGTCTCCAGCCAACAGGTGGTAAATTATGAGACTTGACAGCCTTCACAATGAGCAAGAAAATCCCTCATAACAAACTCCTATCTATGTTTCAGTATATCTCTTGCTTGTATTGCTCAGAAAAATCCTGACTGATACTATCTGAAACTGACAGATCCCCCAATCTTTGCCAAGGGCCCTGTGTGTGTCTGGGCTGCCTTCCACACTCGACTGGCCAGGTGGCTTTCAGGTCCACTTTAGCCTCCACTTCCTGCTGACACTGACCTCAAGGTTAGCCAGTGGTGACAGCCCAGGGCCTTCCTACATCTTTCCGGAGCCTTAGCCAGCCAAGAGCACGTGCACAGACTTATGCTCATATAATAAATCACCCCAACTAGGGGCTTAAAACTCCAAGGGCTCATATGACACCTCACAGTTTACAAGTCAGTTATGTCGGGGGGAGGACTCAGCTGGGTGAATCCCTGTGTGGGGTCTTCCATGTGCTGACATTTAGACATCAGCAGAGGCTGGAGACACTGCAAAGCCTGGCTGAGCTCTCCGTCCAGTGACTCCCCACCGCCCGGCCATCCTTCGAAGCGGACCCTGGTTGGCAGCTCAGCAGGCTGTTGAATGGGACCTTTTGGGCAGCCACTCCATGCAGCTCAGGCTTCCCACAGCACAGTGGCCTCAGAAGTCTGGCCTTCTTATGTGACAGCTCAGAGCTTCAAGAAGCATGCCTTTGTAGTGAACTCAGTGAGAGATGGTTGCCTTTTTTGTGACCCAGTGTTGAAGTTGCCTAGAACCATTCCATATGGTTGTTTTGCTACCAGGGATCGAACCCCAGCCCTTGTGCTTGCAAGGCAAGCAGCGGAACCACTGAGTCAAATCCCCAGCCCTCCATAGGTTTGGTTAAAGAAGGCACAAAGCTGTCCAGATCTAAGAGCAGGGGAACACAGCCTCCTGTTCCCTGGGGAGATGAATCAATGATTGCACTGTGTTTAAGAACTGTCACACATGGCTGGACTTCCTCATCCTTTGCTTTTACTATAGGAGCTGCTACCTCAGAGATGTCATCTCTGACTAGATCCCTGTCAGCTCTTCCCAACTGCTTCCATCATGAAACATCACAGTGCTCTGTGGTTCTATTTGTCTATTTCCTTAGACTTTTCTTCCCTTTATGGATTTTTTTCTAGGGGTAAGAGAAGGATCTAGATCACTTTGTATTCCCGCTCACTAAATGTAACGCAGGACACACAAAGTCATATGTTTCGCAAACTGTGCTGTGGTGTGATCCACTGGAGATCCTCTGGAACCAAGCCTACCTTTGTCCTGGGACCATTTACTTGCTCTCTGGAGGGTCTGTAGGCCATGGATAAGACTACTGAAGTGATCCCTAGAAGTCTTAGTTTTTTTTCTGTTGCTATAACAAAATACCTGAAGCCATATAATGTATAAAGAAAGAGGTTAATTAGCTTTTAATTTAGAAGTCGGAAGTCAAAGTTGAGTAGCCACATCTGTTTGGCCTCTGCTGAGGGCCTCTGGCTATATCATTCCATCATAGAGGACATCATGGAGGTAGAGATCACTTGACAAGACAGAAAGTAAGAGGGATTTGGGGGTCTGGCTTGCTGTTGTTGTAACCACATGCTCTCATGGAACTCTCTGGAACTGGGGTTCCAGAGATCTACATGAATCCCTTCAGAGGGCAGCACCCTTACTGACCCAATCACTTCCCACCTGGCCTCACCTCTGAGAGGTCCACCCACCTCTCACACCACCACCACTGAGGAACGAATCTCAACACATGAACCCTACCTCCACAGCACAGCAACTCCCTCAGACCCATGTCTCAGATCCAGAAGAGGCATCCATCCCTGCATTTGCCAAGCCTGCAGCAAAGTGACTTCCTTGCAGGCATGGCAGCAGTCCCTCCTATCCCACCCTGGCCCTCCCCGCCCTTCCCAGGGACCCTCCTGCCAGCAGTGAGGCCAAGGGCCCCTAATGGACCAGAGCAAACCTCCCACCTCTGGAGAACTATCTATCCCTATGATGATGCCTGCAGCCAGAAAGGGGTGACAGGGCACTGAGGCCATCAAAAGCATCCCTGTGAGATGAGCAGACCAAGAGGCAGCCTCCAGGTCACCAACCATGAGCCCATGGAAATGGTCAACCTTCAATGTGTTAGATACTCTTGCTTGGGGAGGTTGGGGTGGTGACTGGCTGAGAAAGGTTTGAAAATACACCCCAGATAACAAAAGTGAATCAAGTAGGGAGCTCCGGGAGGGAACGAGTTATAACCAAAGGTGGCCTCAAGGACACAGCCTTCCAGAACTCAGCATCCCTTCAAAGAAGCCAGCTCCAATGAAGAGCCATGAGCTCCTCCCTGGTCCTGCTCTTGAGACCCATCTCTCTCCACAGCAGCCTCCCTCACTTCCTCATCCCCCTCCTCATCTCAGAAATCATAGCCTCTTGGGGAATTTAATCTAGAAGAGCTGAGCACAGACAGAGTTCTGGGATGAAGGTGAATATGCAGATTGAGGGCCAGATGGTGAGCCTGCTGTCCCCTTATTCCTCACTGGCTCCAGGCCAAATTCCATGCCACAGTACTTGGCACAAAATTATTAAAAAATATTGCCTAAACGTATTTTCAGTCTGTGCGCACTGTATAAGGTGTGTATGAAACATACAGGAATTTCTCATTTGGACTTAGTCCCCATCCATAAGATATCTCATTGTGAATATATAAATATTCCAAATTCCAAAAAATAAAATATCTGAAGTACTTCTGGCCCTATGCATTTGGAATAAGGGATATTCAACCTATAGTATGATTCAGATACAAACATTCATAGAAGAGCCAAGGTAGTTAAAAGCCCTAGAGAAAGGCATTTCTAGCGGCAGAGTGTCAGGAGTCATGGGAGAACTTCCTGTATTCCTCACAATGTCCTGAGGCCTGCTTTGTCACTGAGACCAATGGCTGCTCCACGGGTCACCTGAGTGACGCGTCCCCTGGCTTCTCAGCCCCCTCCATGCTGTGGGAAGGACACATTAAGAGGAAACGATCTGGATATGAGGACTCAAGGTAGTGCAAGTCATAAGCAGCATCAGCAACCATCTCCCGGAAGGGCAGCTCTGGGCCTGCGTCTCAGTATCGGGTCTGTGTAATTCAGCCTTTTCCTACTGTAACAAGATATTTGAGAGAAATAACTTCAAAGGAGGAAAGATTCTTCTGGCTCCTGGCTTCAGAGGTTTCAGTTCCTGGCTGCTTAGGTGGGTGACTCTGGGCCTGTGTCAAGGAAGAATGTCATGGTGGGAACCTAGGGCAGCCAAAGCTACTCATCTCATGGTAGCAGCCAAGGAGGAAGCGGGGGGGGGAGAGAGAGAGAGAGAGAGAGAAAGTGAGAAAGTGCTGGGTCCCATAACCACTCTGGGAAAATGGAGGCCATGCCTCCATGTCTCAGCTTCTTTGCACCAACTTCCCAAAGGCTCCACCCTCTCCCAACAGCACTGCCGGCTGGGGACCAAGACTTCCTCACCTGGTGTTTGAGGGCCCTTTCAGATCCAAAGCACAACAATGTCCTTCATTCCCTCAGTCATTTGATGAGCAGCACCTGTGCTCTGGGGTGTGTCGTGGAGAAGAGGCAGGGAGGAAAAAGGAACATAATCCTTGCGCAGGATGGCACACAAGTAAATGAAGGCAAAACATTTGATAATTGCAGATGAAAATAAAAGTGTCAACACCTGCACAAATTAGGCTTTTTTTTTTTCAAGTCTGCTTTTTCCTAACTACCGATGGACCTATTCTCTACTCTGAAAGTAAAAGCAAGAAATCGCTCCTGTGGTGATTCTGGGAGGAAGAGTACCACGCGCTGGAGCACTGCATGGATGCCGTTGGCCTCCAGGACCAGAGCCAGGCAGAGGACCCATATTTAGTGCAGGCCTCTGTCCTGTCTTGCCTGGCTTTGCTCCTAAGAAGGCTTTGCTGCCTTCCCTGTCTGCTACAGTGAAGCGGGTACAGCTGCATCTGTACTAAAACAGCTAGGTAGGAGGAAGGAGTTTTGGGTTCTCTTACCCGGCAGGGTAACTGCAATCAAGAGTGATACACTGTACATTTCCTAGCGGCTGCTAGGAAATCCTCAGAGAGGATTTTCATTGTTCCCAAAGAAAAAATGATCAATGCTGACTACCCTGACCCAATCATTAATGTCTACATGAATGAAAACACCACATTCTACCCCATAAATATGTAGTTTTTACGTATCAATCTAAATCAAACAACAGTAAGATCAGTATTTTTTTAAAAACGTGTCAGCTTTACTGTGCCCGCCTTTCCTGGCTTGCTTCCTTTAGCAGTGCCTCAGTTCCCAGCCCATGAGCCCTGCTGCTATTACCACAGGACTGTGGAGCTCTGCAAACCACTTTACTTAACAGCTTTCTGCAAAGGAGAACAGCTCAGTAAGGAGCAAGTGCACTCTGCTTACTTGAAAGGGCTTCAAGACTAGGGCCATTTCCTTTCAATGTAGGTGCATGGCTTTTAGAGCCTTCGAAAAGCAATACAAATACTGCACTTTAAGTTTCTCTCTCAGCTAAGAGTATATACATGTGGTTGGAAAAGTACAGGCTGGGGCTGGGGAGGTTCTTTATTAAGTATTGTTATACTAACAGGAAAGATTATTTTGAGGATTTCAGAATTTAATCCCACTCCTGTCTCACCATTGCTCCGCTATTACCCACTGCTGGCACCAAAGAAGGACAGCAATGTTCCTGAATGTGACATTATGTGAGAAGGTTCCCAAAGCAGCACTGTAGACCAAATCCCTGCCCATAGTATGGCCAGCTTCTGAAGCACATTCATTCCTGCCTTTGGACTAGACGATTTCCGGCAAGCACATTGAATGTGATGGATTGAACAGATTGTGGCAACAGATGGGGAAAAATAACCATCTGATTTTGACATAATGCTGAGAAATGGATTCGATGAACAATAATTAGAAGAAGCCATACTCTGCCAGAGAAGACAGTATCAAAACAATAAGCTTTCAGCAGGTCCAAAGACACTTGAACACAGAATGGGGAAATCAACCCTCCTGTAGGAGGGTATGGAAAACGAATTCTGGGATAGAAGAAATACCTATTTGAAAGGCTGTGCTGTTTTTTCTGGGAGACAGTGTGCTAATGTGCAACCCTGAGCTTTACAAGGAATGTCTGAGCTAGGGGTGCTAGCTAATTCTATAAAGTTTAATGCCCAGAAAACACTGCAGGAGAGTACCTCAGGACACATGCCTGTGTGGTCACAATGCCACAGAGATGCATGAATCCAAGAAATGCCCAACTGGGTGCTACCGTCACCTGATGGGGAGCAGAGAGGCAGTGACTGGGGAAGTAGTGGGGCGTTTGCTGTCTGGTAACTGCTTTGTCCTTCAGAGTGTCCTTGCTGTGTTCTTTTTCAATACATTTGGCAAGCTTTAAATATGGCACGATAACTTAAACATTTAAATACATGTGCATGGCTTGTGGTAAGCACTCAGAATAAAAACATCTGTGGTCATAACACGGTATCAAGATGTAAGAAACTGATTATCCTGGTGACCTAGGGAAGAATGGGTGCTTTGAGCTTCTTATTGCTGTCTGGATTTGGAGTGCTTCCAAAGGCCATGTGTCCGAGGTGCTACCGGGAGGTGGTGGAACTTTTGGACTGGTTCCCTGACAGGAAGTGAAGTCATTGAGGCAAGGAAAGCTGAATAACACACCTCCAAAACGCGCAGTCATTCTCAGGAAAACCCTTTGTTGAGGTCCTTGAGGGTCTGACTGAGCCAGAATGGAGCCTGGAGGTGGAAGTGGTCCAGGTAACCACCCCAGCCTGCAGCTGAGGTACCTGAGGAAATCAGCAGGCTGCCTCTCCTGACGAGTTTGAGCTTGGGGCCTGAGCCTTATCTTTTTAAAGTATGGTGGAGACCTATAACTAAGTAAACAGAGCCCCAGTTTCCCTGGCAGGCAAACACCTTGAGTCATTAAGTAGTATTAGCTACACATAATTAATTTAATTGTAAACAGAACATCCATATTTTGTATAAAGAAGAACACATAGAAACCAAGTAAATAAGCAGGAATGTCTCTATTAAATAAGCTTTGAAACTTTCCTGTGAGTTTAATGGCTGTTCCGGGCTCCATCAGATATAGAACTACTTCTGGTTGTGTCCACCAACACTTGTAGCCATGGGGTGGGGAGGGGCTGCTGTCTCTGATGTCTGAGGGAGAAGCCGTTGGGCAGGAAGACTGATATGGAGGGGGTTACAGACACTCTAGAACCCAGGGACAGGCTGAGCGACATGGTGCAGCCCTCTCCTCCAAACCTCAGGTGTCCTGAGAGAGAAGGGGACGCCCAGACTCAGTCGTGCAACTGACCTGAGAGACAGAGAAGGTGAGGGTAGACTTGGCTGTGGCTGGTGCTGCAGTGGGCCTGGCCACTATCCCACCCATACGAGATGAGCTACCAGGTCAAAGAAGACATAAGAGTTGCAGCAGCTTCTGGTGGTCCAGTCCTACCTTTCAGGCATAAAAGGCACCTATTTGTGCTTTGCTTTCACTACACCTAAACAACGTGGGGAAGTTAGCTGAAGTGACTCCACATCCATCTGTCTACTCATACCATTCCACGCTTTGCTGGTGTCCACCAGGCCTAGCTAGGTCTTCCAACCCCAAGCCCACACTGACCCATAACTTTCAACCTGCACAATGTTTCTTTGTGCAATGAACCCCAGGAATCATCCTCTATGGGAAACAAGGAAAGCTCAAAGACAGAGGGAGGTTTTCTTTGTTTCTGTTGCTGTAACAAAATACCAGAGCCTGGGTACTTTAAGGATAATAAAAAGTTAGGGACAATAATAAAATTATCTCTCACAGTTCTGGAGGCTGGAAAGTCCAAGATCAAAGCAGCAATAGGATCAGTATCTGCTGAAGTTTGATCCTTGTGTCTAAGGTGATGCAGTCTCTCAGTGTCCTCACATGTCAGGAAAGATGGAAGAGTCAGCCTGTTCCCCCAAGGCCTAGTCTCTTTCGTGAGGGTTCTGACTCCATGATTTAATCACCTGCTTGAGGCCCTTCTAGTACCAGCTATCACACTGGCTAATAAATTTTAATGTATGAATTTGGAGGAACACATTCAGACCACAGTACACACCAGGGCAGCTATGTGGATCAATCAACTCAGATCTTTATTCTTCAAAACTCAGCCAAGGATGACTGGATCCCCAGAAAGACTCAGAATGAGAGATAGGAGCTGGGAGAACAGACAGACCAGTGAGCATGGAGAAAATCTCAATTGCTGACTAACAGAAGAATGTTGTCTTGATTGCCTGTTACCGAGACATAATACCTAGCTCCTGCAACTTAAGGGAGGAGAGGTTTATCTGGGCTTGCTAGCTCCATGGCAGAAACGACACAGTAGAAGGGTCTGCCAAGGAGAAAAACTGCTCATGTCCTGCTGGCCAGGAAGGAGAGAGAGAAGAAAGGATTCTGGGAGGGAGATGGACTCTCCCAGACCAAAGCCCTCAGTGACTCGCCTTGACCAACCTCCACCTCTAGCTGCACACTCAACTACTGAACTCTTTAGTATTCTTTAGTGTTTAGGGATGGTGAACCATTTAGAGACAAGTGCCCGAACTGCAACCCAAAACCCACTTACTTATCACAAAGTACCAACACAGTAATTAAACCTGAACACTGAGCTTTTAGTTTAGAAAAAAACAACATCTGTTGTCTTAAAAATACAGTAACAGAGCTTTCAATAATACAAAGAGCTTTTTAGTGAAAGGCAAAAGTTTGCATTTGGTGTACATGTGCACAATTAATGTGGCTGCTGGGGTGCTGCTGGGGGACTTGGCTCACTTGCTGGCAGAGAGGGCCCTGTGTGCCCACTGTAGTACACGTGCTATAGGTTCACCACCACGGCATTAGTGGGTGGATCCTCTGGTGAGTACATCGCCCCCGTGATTCAGTCACCCTCCAAATGCATGAGGAGTAAGGGTTGGGAGGCACCCCAGAAGCAAACATAAGAAATGTCATGAAACTTCTAACACATTTTCCCAGGCGCTTGGAAAACTAGCTTCTATTTCTAAAATTAATTTTTTACAGAAGTGTAGCGATGCCTGCAGTTGAGAAATATAATTGTGAAAATCGAATAGAGCCAAGCAATTTGATAACCCACTTGGGGTAGAATTAGTGCTACCAAAGTGTTCGCCATCTGGTTCTCATGCAGCTTTTCTTTCTGCTTGGAAATGTCCACAGTAAAACACCGGAGGGGTAGGAACAAGCAATCAAGAGAATGAAAAGAAGATAACTGTAGTTGAAAGATGTCAATCAAAGTCTGGAAGCTCAAAAGCAAGGTGGAGGCTTGATTCCTGCTTGGCAGAGAGACTGTTCTGTGGGGCAGAAGTCAAGAACTGAGACAGACTTGCTCAGCACCCAGGAAAGTCTCTGGAATAGGAAACCTTGAATTGGAGATAAAGTAGACACCAAAAATGGAAAAACTGGGTGACAGACCAAGGAGCCAAAAGATTCATGTCCACATTCTCTTCTGCTCAGCTGGTATAAGGTATAATTTTCTATACTTAGAGATGCCAAGGACAAAGGAGCACAGGGTTCTAAAGATGAAAATCTGGCTTGGTGGACAAAACCACTCTGTCCCCTTCCCCAACTCAGCCAGGCCTCTCCCTCTCCTCATCCATCTAGGTAAGCGTTAGGGACATTGCTTCCTAGAGAAATGCACAGTCAAGGAGAAAATTTTCATTGACACAGAAACCCCAGGGCCCAAAGAAGAGTCTACACTCTGTGGTGTTGTGATCAGTGACTCTCAGGGTTCTACATCTCTGCTGGTTTTGAGTGTGCAGCCCAGGGTCACCCAAAGGGAAGGCTGGCAGCTGAAAGAGAGAAAGAAACAGGTAGACCCACCCAGGAGAAGAAACACAGAGGGAAAACAGGAAGCCACACATTTCCTGAAAAACTGAAGTTATGATACTCAGAGGACAGAGATACTATTGCCTCCTTGAAATATAAACAAGATGCTGTAAAAAATAATTTTGTTTTGTTTTGTTTTATGCCAGTAATCAAACTCAGGACCTTGCATTTGTGAGGCAGGAGGGGTGTCACTGAGCTAAATGCTCAGCCCAGAATAGAGAATTTTTGAAAACAAGAATGAGCTCTTGGAAATTAAAACTCACATAGCCAAAATAAAAAATGTAACAGAAAACTAAGAAGAGCAGGTGGAGAGAATCAAAAAGTAGGACCAACAGGTACAAAGGGTGGATCCAAGAAGGGAGAAACAGAAAATTAAAGCAACCATTCACAAAGACCAACAATAGAATGGCAGGAACTACAAGAAGTGAAAAATCAGAGAAAAGGAAATTAGAGCCATCCCTTGGTGTTTGCAAGTGATTAGGTCCCAACTCCCTCCGTGGTTACCAAAACCCTTACTCAAGTCCTTTTACGAAATAGCACAGTATTTGCACATAATCTACACATAGCCATCTATACTCTTCAAACCATCTCTAGATCACTTCTAATACCCAACACAACATTAATGTGATGTGAATAGCTCTTCTACTTTATTTTTTAGGGATTTATGAGCAAAGGAGCCTGTACATGTTCAGTGCCCTATCCATGCCCAGACTGCAATGGTTGCTGAGGAGTTATCGTCATGTGCACGTTCTTCGGGGTTGTTCTCTTCCTTAAATCAATACATAAAGGTTGCAGTGCAGAACATTCGAACCCTGAAAAGTGATGTGTTGAGTGGAGGGTGGGAAGGGATGTAGGATGAGCGGGGGCACTTGCTTCTCACCTTGCCTAGGGGGTGTGATGGATAATTCTAAGTGGCCACCAGGCTGGGCCATGGGGTGCCAGGTTACACATTGTGTCAGAGTGAGATTGGCATTTGGTTGGTGAACACAGTGAAGTAATAGCCCTTACTCATGTGAGTGGGCAGCATCCATTCCCCCGAAGGCCTAAATAGAACTAAGAGAGGACAGAGAGAGGATCTGACTCCTGCCTGCTTGGCCTGGGACACCCAGTTTCTCTTGCCCTTAGGCTGGAACCTTTTACTTTTGGTTTCCCTGGTTCTCGGGCCATTGGACTTGGCCCAAATAACACCTTCAGCTTTCCTGGATCTCTGGGCTGCAGAGATTTCCCTGTCTCCATAATCATGTGATCCAATCCTCCTCCATTCCCCCCCTCTTCCACCCCCCTCGCTTCTGTTTCTCTGGAGAACAATGGAAAATCAAATGAGATTGCCCACAGTGAGTGTGAAAAATCAGGATTCACACTTAATATCTGACAATAGAGTCACACACTGCAAAATGACATTTTGGTCAGCAAGAGATGGCATGGACAGGGGTCCCATAAGTGCACAATGGAGTTGAAAAATTCCCAGCACCCAGTGACATCGTGGTTGTCATAGCATCATAATGCAACATACCACTCACATGCATATGGTCTGTTGGTGTAAGCAAACCTACTGAGCTAGCAGTGTTATAAAAGTACAGCACATGCAACTATGGGTTGTGTAGAAAACCACCCTTACTCTAGAGTGTGCTCCCTCTACTCACTAAAACTAGATGAGTGTAAAACACAAGAGCGTGTTGTATTAGCAGAGGCTTAGAGAACTCGTGTTTACCTCTCTCTCTCCCTTTTTTTGTACTGGGCATTGAACTCAGGACCTAGCTAAATCCCCAGCCCTACCTCATCTTTTGATGACAGGGAGAGGGAAAGCTGTAGGGCTGACCCGAACGTCTCAGTCTGTTTAAGTGCCTTCTCTGATGCCTGTATGACAAAGTGCTGGCTGTAAAGAGGCTGTACTGGCCCTTGAAGGAACTACATGTGGATAGGCCCCTGGCTTGGGCAGAGAGGTAGTGGGTATGTGCCTGACAATGCTTATACAATGGCCTGACGTGAATACACTTTTTATTTCTGCCAGCACATCCAGAGAGTTCTTAAAGCAAAGTCTTTCACGTATCCTCTTCCATAAAATAGCTTGTTGGAACTGGACCCTTCCCAGGCAGGAACTATCGTCGCTTGTGGGCATGTGGTGTTTTCATTCAAAGCATGCAATTCCTCATGCCCTCTCAGGGACCTAAACATCATGAAAACACCAAGCATTCGTTGGTGCCACCAAGCAAATGTGACCACGAGTCTGGACAAAAGGATAAGGCGGGTGCAGAGACTTACTGGGACAGAGAGCAAGCGAGGTTGGGAGGTGCCATGAAAGGAAGCCTGTCTGGTCTCCAGGCAGCTATTGTGAGTAACAGGCGGAGAGAAGACAAAAGCCACAGGTCAGAAGGATGACAATGAGCTCTTGACCTTTCTCTTCCAAGAATCCAATTCTTGTAGTCTCCAGATGTCTGCAGAATCCAGGGAGGCTCAAGTCAGTGTCTTCCTTCCCCTGACACAAGGCAACTTCCTTGCCATCATGTCCCAGGTGCCTAGGGAGGGGCTGGCCTGCACTCCCAGGGCAGGGACCTAACCAACACATAGCTGACACTGTTGCCTGGTTTTTGTTCAGAAGCTTCCAACACAGGTGCATTCACATTAATCCTGGGCTCTTGCTGCATGCCGGAAGTTGTTAAAATATTCAAATGTGTACAGAAGGGATCTGTGGGAAGTTCAGATCCTCAAGCCCAGTCCTGGCCTAGAAATGGCCCAGCCAGTGAGGAAAAAAATGTCACTGACCCGCTCCTTCCTCTGTAACACAACGACAGGTCACATGCTGTGCATACTAAACTTTTGTCTGGGAACTAAACCCTGGCTTTGTCCAGGACAGAAGTCAGCCTGCAGACAGCGGCTGCCCAGCAGGAATGCTCCAGGAGATCACATGTAGTGGATCACATGTTGATCCACAGGAGGATCTGTGATGTGTGTTGTCTTATGGATCTGAAATATCCCCCAAGAGTTGGTGTGTTGAAGGCTTGTTCCCCATCGCAGTAGCAATGAGAAGCAGGGCCTCTGAGAGGTGATAGGGACAGATCTTGAGGATTCTGACCTCAATGCATTCATCCATTGATAGACTTTAATACCAAAATGGGTTTGGGGAAGGACTGGTTACAACCATTTCCTGAAGCCTGCTCTTCCCCCCTCTCTCCCGTCCTTCCTTTCTCCTGGCCACTATGGGATGAGTGGCCTTGTGTCACAGCCTTCCTTCCGCCCTGACATCTCTAGGTTATAGCCGAGACACTCGGTCATTTTGTTGTGCGGTTTTTACTTGTTGGTTGCTCAGTTCACTTCTAATGTATAAATATACTACTATATTTTTTGGCCTTTCTATTATTGATGGATGCTTGGGCTGCTTCAAATTTAAGGTTACAACGAATGCAGAGTCTATGAGGATTCTGGTACGTGTCTTTTGGTGAACATATGTACTTACTTTTATTAGGTAAACACCCAGAAAAGGAATTGCTAGGTTATACCACAAACATACACTTAGCTTTAGAAGACTGCTAGGTATTTTGTCAAAGTGGCCGCACCACTTTACACGCCTAGCAGCAGTGTAGGAGTGGCTTAGTGGCTCTACATGTTGCCAACATGGGGTGTTTTCAATGTTAGACATTCTAGTAGGTGATCAGTTGTCTACTTGAATTTATGTAGCACTTATTACACTAGAGTGTGTCTGCCAGTCTAAGTGTTCATGAATATCTATATTCCTTTCCTTAACATAAAAAACTTTTAGCTGGCCACATACTGACTCCACTGTTGAACACATCGTCAAATCTCCCTTGCAGATACATGTGGGCTCATGAGCTAGATCTGGTCCATAGTTCATGACAGAAGCAGTATGTGCCACTTCCAGATCTTGCTCTTAAATCGACTGATCATATTGATCACACTTAGATCATCACACTTCTTAGACTGTCAAATCTACTGAGCAATTTCTTTCCAATGTAAAGAACCTACTGAACACAATCTTCCTGGTCTATTTTATCTATTGATTTTTGGTCTGTTTGTTATGGTTTAGATCAAGAATGTCCCACCAAAGTTTTCTGTGCTCACAGGCAGGACTTGTGGGAGGTAGCTGGACCCTGGAAGTGATGTACTCATGAGTGGATGAGTCTGCTATTGGAATGCAGGCTGGGCTGGGAAAGGTGGTTCACTGGGGTGTGAACTGGAAGGGTGTATCTCTCTCCCTGCCTTCTCTCTCTCTCTCTTTCTCTCTCTCTCTCTCTCTCTCTCTCTCTCTCTCTCTCTCTCTCTCTCTCTCTCTCTCTGCTGGCAGCCATGATGTGAGCAGCTTTCTCTACCCAGGCCCTTCCACTATGCTCTTCCTCTCTTGGAGCCAGAAAATCATGGATAGAACCCTGAGCCAAAGTAGACCTTTTCTCATTTAAGTTGTGGGTACTTCGTACTGTATCTCAGCCATGAGAAAGTGACTAAGACACTATTGAGCACGCTTTTCCTGATCCATGGACTTTATTGATCATGCTCTTCATCTACCTGAGTGGAGGGGAGCATCCAGATGAAGGAAGGCGAACCTCCTACCATTCCTGGGTTACCTGTCTACTCCTGGAAAATATTATCTGAGAACTAACTTCGCTTCTGTCTTGGCCAAACCACGATATTTTAGATTCTTTTTCATAGAGGGGAACTCCACACCCAGTGAGCACTGTGCATTTTCTTGTTTGCCCTCTGGCTCTCACACTCAGGCACATGCTGTTTTGTGTTCTCAGCACCCATCTGTGCACTGGGGAGCTGCTCCTCCCCCAGCCTGTGGCTCTCAGAGATTCTGGACCTCTCTCTGCTGCAGGTGTAGGCTTATGGCCTACATCTTATGGCCTAGGTCTGAGCGATTGCAGCTCTCATATGTATCAGTTTAGGATTCACAAGAGGAACAAATTTAATACAATATATATATAAATGCATAAAGTATTTACAAGATAGGCTTACAGTGGTTGCCTGAGGAATCGGGATGGAAGAATGCAAAATGGTCCTTTGAGCTCTGGAGAGGTGGAGGAGCCAATTGAAGATGGAAGGTCTGGAATTCACTACAGTCTGGTGTGAGTCCACATCAGAAAGCCAAAGGGTCTGAGTTGGAAGACCGATGTGTCTGTGCTGGAAACCTGAAGGAAATGGAGACAAATGTTCAAAGGCAATGGCGAAGACTGGAGCCCCTCCTCTGAAGGGAAGACTTCTATCCCACTTTGTTCTGGCCAGGCTATGAGCCTGTAGGTTGGTGCCATCCACATCCAGGCTGGGTGTTCCCTCCTCAGTTTTTGGCCTGCTTGTCAATGACCCACAGACACACCTGAAGCTTTACTAATCTGGGCAGGTCTTCCTCATGTCAAGTTGACACATCACAATCAACAACCACACCATACCCATCCAGAGCTGCAAACCCATGGGTTACCATGAGATTTAATAAAAGACCCCCCATTAGACTCGAAACATGGTGCGAAGGCATCTGTTATCATCAATTTAGATCTTGGCTGCCAGCAGCCTTGTGCCAGGAGACAATGAAACCAACACCCAAATAGAACCAGAGCCAACTAGAGAGGAAGAGGGATAGAAAGTCAGAGAGAGGAGGGAGGATGAAGACTTTACAATGGCTGCGAGCCCCTGAATCTAACTGTACCTGCAAGCACTGTAGATACCAGTGAGAAAGAGTGTGAGCATTTCTGCCCCTTGTGACCAAGAGTCCTATTTCCATTAATACTCTAAACATATTTGAGGGCGATTTTACACAAACATTGCATGAGATCCTGGAGATTCTGGTGCCTTTCTTTTAAGATAACAATTTCAACCTGATAGCCTTTGGAGGGTCCACCCAGATGGGATGGATAGGAAAAGAATAAGAATTTTTCTCATCAACCTCTGAGGTGACACATCTTCTTGAGGTCTCCATATAGGCAACAGAACTACAGAGTGTGTGCAACCTTGTCCCTGGGAGAAACCACAGCTCCATTGTCCAGAGTTTAAGATCTTGGGTGGTTTGTTACAACTTTGAAATATTTGCTATTAGACTTCTTGCAAAGTATAATATTCACTATATAAATAAGAAGAGAATGGATCATGTTTTAAAACAATTGATTACTGGATTCTAGTATAGTTGGTTTCATTTCTACTGTATTTGACACTGTGCAATTAGAAGCATCATTCTGAGAGGAAGTTTGCAGATTTTCCCAGAGTTGAGAGGTCTGTAGATCAGAGAAGAAAGAAATGTCCAGCAACAAATCTGGTGGAATCTGTGCAGGCTCGGTGTAGACGAGAGAGGAGCACAATGGCTTCATAGACACTAGGTGGGGCAGGAGACATCTACTGCTGGAGTGCAGGGACAGGCAGCAGAGGAAATGATGCCGGGTGACTGCCAACAGGCAGGGAGTACAAGGAGCACATGGGGCTCTGGCAGCTGGTGGCAGAGGGCACCTAGGAGGGCAAGGAGGAGGCGCCATCTCTGGTTGGGTTGATGGCGGGACAGGCAGCATCCATCAGTGTTGCTAACTTTGACTCTCTCCTGCTTGGAGCTGGGCAATCCGTCACACACCCTCCCTGGAATACTTGCACTCCGTCAGTAGGACAAAGGCTGGCTCCATTGCCCTGCTGTGCAAGGGATGTGGGAAGTGCTGTAGTCAGAGTGTGCTGAGGGCTAGATTATAGCCTTAACCAGATTTAGTTAGTACTCCGGTTTGACAGTGAAGCCACGCAGGGAGCAAGGAACAACAGCAAAGTGTCAGCAGCCTTCATTTACATTCTGCTGCTAGTGCCAGCCCCAAACTTCCCCATGTGGGTTTAAGGAAAACAGCCCTCTGAGGACACCATGCTTCACGGTGACAGTGGGGACACAGGAGGGGACCAAGGGCATCTGGAGGCTTTAGAATCCTGAGTGGCTTTCTTCTTCCAGACTAAGCACTTCCTCTGTGTGCCTGGCGGTGACCAGTGAGGACACTTTGTTTTGGAGGCTGGCCAGGAAGGGCCTCTACTGGGGTGGCTAAGAGACAGGGACTTGCAGGTGTGATGCAGTGGCACGTCCCCCTCCTCCCCAGCGTCTACCACAGGGCAACAGCAGAGGTGACATCCCATTCCACAGAACACTTCTGATCACAAGTCACCTCTCCAGAACTGAGAGACCTACAGGTCTCAGAGCCCACTGAGCCCATTTCTCCATTCCCTGTGTTCATCTTCTCAGGGATCCATCCTGGACACCAATGCTCACCACAGCTGATGTGACCCATCAGCTTTTCCAAAACAAAATGCTCCCATCTGGGAGACCTGGGCCCTGCCAGCCCTGCACACCTGCAGCACACAGGTAGATGCAAGAGTAGAGGATGAGAGATACACATCCCTGCACCGCGGCTAAGTGATGCTTGAAGCCAAACAGTGTTGTGTTGCTTAAGCTGTCACACCTGAGCTTCTTTTTCACTTAAGACTTAAATATTATCTCTTGCTCCTCTGCATATTCCTGATGCTGATATTCTGATGGGGAAATGGAGAAAAACTTAGCAAAGATACCTGAAATATCCAAACAGCATTTCTGGGGAGGTTCAGTGACAAATTGGCTAGCACAATGTTTTGTTTTGTTTTGTTTTGGTTTTTTGTTGTTGTTGTTTTTTGTGTTTTTTTTTGAGACAGGGTCTTACTATGTACTCCAGACTGACCTGGAACTCACCATGTAGCTCAGGCTGGTCTCAAACTCACAGCGATCCTCCTGCCTCAGGTGCGCACCACCATGCCTGGCTTAGCACAATGTTTTTGATGCTTGAAATTAATGTTGGAGGGGAAGGTAAGTGGGTCAGAAAATTAGAGTGATTTGGGTTCATTTTGCTATTCTACATGTGTACAAAATCTGCCACAATAAAATGACAGACAACAACAAAAAGACAAACTGGGTCACTTTGGGGGTCATGCGCCAACATGCTTGAGTGAAGGAAACAGGAAACACAGCCCTCCCGTGTATGAGATGTACTTGGGAGCTCTTTCGAGGTCTTTTATTTCTGCCCCATCCCCTTGTACATAGGCTAGAGAGGTATAAGATTCTTGACGGTCTCAAGTCCAGAGTGTGAGTGCTGGGACATGCGTGAGAAGTGTCTGCTTTACCCTGGGCTCAGACTGCAAGGGTCTAACTATGGAGAAGTTCCAGTGGTCGCTGACAAGTGCCACCTGCCTACTTGGCTGCAGGGCCCCTCGAGACTGTCATGGCCCCAGATCTGTCTAGACGCTGGCCCTGCAGGGGTGGCCATCTCCTCTGGAAGGGAGATCTGCCAACAAGCTCTCACAGTGGGTGGAAACCCACTTTCTCATCTAATTTCCACCCATCTGTGCTCATTCTGCCCTTGGCGATTCCACAGGGCAATCCTTCTTCCCTGAACAAACTTGCAAATATGTGGATAGCGATGCCTTGTGCTGGACACATGGATTTCCAGACAGAAGGCTCCTGGTGGGACAGCCACCCTCCCAGGCATGCTGGTGGCTGTTAGACACCAAGCAAGGACACAGTGCTGTAGATGTGGCCCACCTGTGAAGAACCAAGGAGGGTGCCCTTCCCTGTTTGCAATACTTGTATTTGTAAATCATACATGTACATCCTCCTCAGGGGATAGCTGCTGTGAAATCAGCCCTGGCCTAATCATTTCCTGCAGTACCCTGAACCAAATGGGTAGGGCCACTATGCATGGACTCCTCCCACTGAAAGAAGATGGAGAAAAGAAATCTCTGCTCCTTCCTGGTGATCAACACCACCACTGAAGGCATTCTCTGTGTTCCCACACCTCTTCCCAATGACTGCCCTGTCCTCAGGTTAGGGACAACAGAGAGCTGAGGCCCAAGGTCAGCCAGAAGCACCTGAGCCAAGCATCAGGTTAAATCCTGTCAGACGCCAGCTGCAGATTCTTGGGACACAGCGAGAAGGGCTGATGAGTTCCCACCCCACCCCACATCACCCCACTCCACCCCACTTTGGCCAAGCTAGCCTCTGATCATCTAGGAATGTCCCCCTTTGCTAACTCTACAGCCTGTGGTCCCCCAGCAGCCCACTGACACCCGGCTAAGGGACCCCTGCAGCCCAGGGAGCCAGGCCCCGCTTCTCACGTTTGAGGAAAATCCTGGCCTACTTCTTCTGGAACTGGGTCCCCAGGGGTGACATCTGTGTTTCTGAGCAGAAGTGAAGGCCGTGTCTCAGCACCAGCTTTGGGGACCCCAGTTCCTCAAGCCTGTAGTTTAATCACAGACTCCAGGAGCTGCACTGGGGACCCTTTGCCATCTGGCATGGAAACTAAGGAGAATGTGGCAAAGGGTCAGCTTGGGACACAGCAGTTGCCTGCCTACCTCACGCTGGGAAAACGCCAAGGGCCTGGCTTGGAGAAGTCCTGAGCCAAGAGCTCAGGGTCCTGCGGGTTTGGTGCACAGGCAGGTCGGGTCCCTAGCAGAGCTGGAGATGGGGTGTAGGAAACCCTGGTGATCTGTGGGGGCCTGGAAAGGGAGGCAGTCCAGGCACCCAGAAGGAACATATGTGGTTCAGTGGGAGCCTGTGAGGAAGGGGCCAAAAGGGCACCTTGCCTTGGAAATCTTTTGCCTTTGACCCAGCAGAGACCAGGCCTTCGTAGGGGCCAACCTCTGGGCCTTGCAGTGGGGCCTATCGGGTGGGGAGGAGGTGGGAAGGAGGAAAGAAGGGGGAAAGTGGGGAAGAAGGGGAGGCAAATCGGAGGGAGGGGAGTTTAGAGCACAGGGGAGCAGAGAGCAGAGAACCAGGAAAGT
>NW_022900939.1:29678117-29688264 GCF_012274545.1 Fukomys damarensis
CGGCTGGACCGCGGCGGCCACCGGCTCTGGCCCGTGGGCTATTTCCGTCCCTGAGGCCGCGGCCTCTCTGCGCCCCAGATAGGGCCTCGCACTCAGACAGGTGGGGAGGTCGGGCCGCGGTTCGGTCACCACCCCAGAGGCCATGGGCCCTGCAGGCCTTGGTTTCCTGTAGGATTTGGGCTGCTGCAGTCTAGAACCGTTCAGAACCACACTCCTTAGTTGGGCTGCACCTGTTGCCTCAGCCTGGTGAGCTGCAAGGGGCCGGGTCTCCTGGGGTTTTGCTACTGAAGCCATGCACACAGCGTCTACAAGGGAGTCTCCTCTTGTTTGATTTAGTGTTTTGGACGGTGGGTGTGTGAGTGAGTGGTTGTCTGTAGATCCAGGTCGCCCAGAATGAGGCCTGTTGCAGAGAGGCCAGTCCTTCCTCCCTGGAGCAGTGGCCACATGAAGTCTCTCTGATTTTCTTTTTAACCTCTCTCTGTGTTGAGCACATTCTAGGCGGTGGGTGGCCAGGCCCTTGCTGGACCCAGGGCCCGTGGCCAGCCATCTGACCCTACCGTTGGGAGTCTTTCCAAGTGCACCAGCCGCCACCAAATGCAAGTTTCCTTTCCGTGGGTGGGAAAATGACACCAGTAGCCTGTTACCTCATTTGTGCCCCAGTCCTGGGACCTGCTCCCTGGCTGTCCAGTTGAGGCTATTTGGGAATGTTTACTGTGTCCCAGAAACTGGCAGCCCAGGGCAGCTCCCAGGAAGATCCTGGTAGAGAAAATAATGCTCTGATTGTCATTTTGACCGTTGGTGTCTGTGCACATCATGTCTTGTCTTGGTGATCGGCCACTGAAAGAAGAAAGCTGGCTGGCTTGGGGGAATGGGATGGGATGATGAAGGGATGTTTCTGTGCAAAGTACTGCCCGGGGAAGGCCAGACCCTCTCACTGATACAAGTGTCTATAGTCCACACAGTGAATCAAATGAATAGAGAAAGGAAAACATGGTGGTACCAGGAGGACTTTGCCCGGGGTTCCTTTTTTGCATTATGTGGCAATACCCACATTCCAGCTGGTAGGCAGAGGAGGGGTCTCCTGTGGCCAGTAAACTGCCTTCCCCTGAGGGCTGGTCTCCCTACACTCTGAAGAGCTCCTCACCAGTCCACCCTCCTGAATCAGCTGAAAAATAAGGAACCCTCCCTGGATGGCTGGTGTCCTGGCAGGCAGTGACTCACCCTGGGCTAAGGAGTGGAGTTCATGGCATTGGCCACCCTGCCACCACTATCTAGTGGGGCTGGGGCCATGGAGATGAACTTGATGACATCATCCACTTGTGGACAGTCACTTGGAGTGGCTTGTCCAGGACAGAGCTGCCTACCTCACACCAAGCCTGGGTTTGTGGCTAGTGCTTGGGAATGCATGCTAATGATCGGCTTGGAGGAAGAGGGAGGAAAAGGCCACTGGTGCCAGCACAATCAATAATAGATTGCAAAGATCAATGATTTTCTCCATCTCTCTGCTGTTTTCTGGAGGAGCTGGGCAGGCTGTAAGGCTGGCTGCAGGGTCCTGACCCCCTTACTTTGTGTAGTGAATCTGGAGCTGGGACCAGGCTCCTCCCTTGGGGCACCCTCTCTGTCTCTGGGTTGCTTCTGCTATGCCCTGGAAGGGTGCTCATTTCCTGTTTTGTAATCTACAGCAAGCTCCCTTCATGCTGAGAGTTTGCTTGGTTTAAGGGACTATTGGGAAGTTGCATGGTGGATCAGTGCATGACTCCTTGTCCCCTTCCCAGGTGCCCTGTTCCTGGGATGATAATGTGTTAGTGCTGCCCATTCAGGGGAGTCATGGGGAGACAGGCTGCCGTCTGCAGGTCCCAGCTGGGAGCACTCCTGACAGTTGCAAGAGGAAGAGCAGGAAGTGAGCACTGGGGGAGGGTCCTGTCTCCCTTGGCCTTGGTCTGTCGCTGGCTTGGCAAGTGCAGCTGTGCCTGTGCTATCTCCACTGAAGGCCGTGGCTGTCCCTGGAAGACTCAAGGCATGGCCTAAGAGCTGGGCAGGTTGGGCAAGCTCATCTGCCCCTGGCTGGGAGAGATGTGCTGGCCACGCAGTGTGACTGTGCTGTGAAGAGGGAACACAGGAATACGTGGAGGTTTGTTAGGAGGCTGACCTGTGTGTCGATGGGTAACCAGGGGTCTCCTCTAAAGCCAAGGTTCAGTGTTTTGGTGGTGCTAGTGAGGGTGGTCTTTGGGGTGAGCAGACTGGCTGCTGTGCTTTATGTGGCTCTTTGCAGCCCCTTGTGATGCTCCCTGAGTGCGTTTGTGTTGTCCACACCAGGGCCACTCCTGCTGCCCAGCTCCTGCCCCAGGGGCCCAGAGAGCAGCCTCATAGCCACATCCTGCAGGGCCTGTGTGAGCCTTGGAACCAAGGTCTTGTTATTTAGTATAAATTTGAAGATGTTGCCAATGAGGGCAGCCACCGCACCCCTCTCCTGGGTTGCTTCTAAATGGTCCTGAGATTGCAGGCTTTGGACAAACTTGGATGTGGAGTTCCTGGTTATATCCGTGTTTACTGCTTTCAGAATTAAGCCATGTGTGAGACAGGTGGACATTCACTGAGTGAGTGGTTATTTTGTGGGACTCCTTACTGTCAGCGGTGTGGTTATGTTGAAACCATCTTTTTAGTGATGATTACAAAGTGTTCCCCGTAACATGTTTGAGATGTACCTTGTGTTGTGTGGGCTGGAGGGTTTGGGGGGGGTGTCTGTGGACAGAGCATGTGGGGACTGGGTGAGAGTCCACAGGTTTCTTGTTCTGTTCTGGCCACTTGTGTGTTCTTTTGAAATACTCCATAATTAAAAGTAAATCTGAAGGGGCCTGAGGTTTAGCTCAGTGGTGCAAGCGCCTGCCTGGTACGCTCAAGGTCCTGAGTTCGATCCCTGGTTCCACACACAAAAAAGAGTTAATCTGAGAACCCCAGTTCTCCCCCAGAAAATGCCGTTGGGTCCTTTACCTCATGAAAGAGTTCAGGGTGTGCTTTAGAAGATGTGCCAGTGTGTGCAGGGAAAGCATCACCCCTTAGCCTACACTGTGCTGTGTGGTACTGTTTGCACTCATGCTTGTGAGTACTTATGCACAGACTTTCCTAGGCATCACACACTTGTGCATGTGTCTAGACGCATACACCTGTGTCTTCAGCACCATCCTGATGGCTGGAGCTGGCACAGGCGAGGAGGAATGTGAAGGTGAGGTGAGTATGTGTGTCTCAGTATGAGCATGAGGGAGTACGTGAGTGACTGAGTGCGTTTGAGAGTGTGGGTATCTGAGATGAGAGTGTTACAGTAGTAGACTTGGAAGTGTTTATGTGAGTGCAAGAGTGCAGAAGTATATCAGTAGGAGTGTGAGTGTAAGTATGAGTGTGTAAATGTGAAACTGAATGAGAATGTGTAACAGTGTGCACTTGTGCAAGCATGCCTGTGAAAGTGTATGCATATGGAAGAGGTGGAGGGAAGAAGAGGAGGGAACTTGTACATTTTTCTTTGTTTAAACTTCCATATATTTGATTCTGTTACAGAGGAATTATTATTTTAAGTAACCTTAAAAGTGACACCTCCATCAGCACTGTGGGAGGGTGAGGCAGAAGAATTACAAATTTGAGTCACAAGCTCTACGTGACTTAGACCCTACCTGGAAACTGAAAAGGGGGCTGGGGGTGGAGCCCTGGTTCAGTCCCCAGGTATGTATGCTTGCACATACACAGACACACACACAGAGTGAGGGTCTCCATTAGGTCTCCCAGTTTCCTCAGGCAGTTTACATAGAAGTTGGTTTGTGGGAATCCATGCTCCTATACAAGTTAATAATGGAGATTAGGCTTCCATTAAGCAATCAGTCGATCAATAATTGCTGACTCTTTATATATATTCTCTGTGGGCCTGAAGAGTAGAGAGTGCTACTTTCCCCTCAGCAGTCGGGCAGAGATGAGGGCTCTGGAGACCAACAGCAGTGTCATCCAGTGGCAGAGGTGTCGCTGTGAGGCAGCCAGCATCTAGACCAGTGGTGGTGGAGCTATGGCAGGCGTGTCTCAGTGGGCATGCAGGGACTTCTCTGTCAGCAGGCAAGCCAAATCACCCCAGTAGTTGAGCATTGGATATTCAGGTTTAATTGCAGTGTTGGCACTGTGCAATAAATAAGTGGGTTTTGAATTGTAGATTGAACACTCGGTCCGTAGAAGGTTCGCCATTGTTGGGCTAGCCTGAGCCTGGCCAGTCCCCAGCCTGTCGCCACCCTGTACTTGCACCCTGTCTTCTCAGAAGGTCTGGTTTTCTCCTTTTATTTGGTGGAGGACCTGTCAGGTAATCTGAAGCTGTAAGTACCAGAAAATGATATATTTAGCATAAACCTTAACTATGTACTAAAATTCCCTTACCTAGAATTTTAATTTAAGAAAAAAATTTTTGTGCCATACTTGAGCTTGGCCAAAAGGTGGAGAAATGATTTTTTTGTGCCGTATTGCAAGAAATCAGGTGGCCAGATTTGGGCCCTTAGGCTGGCATGTTGTTCTGCTGTTGCTGGGAAGGAAGTGAGTTCGTGGTTAGGCCTGCGCCTGGCTGAGTGTTATTCTGAACCTGTATTTGGAGCTTGCTGTGTTATCTTTAGGTCATTGTCATTACTGTTGGCCCGTGTTTTGGGTTGGGAGTGCCCAGCTATGCCCTGTGGTGACACTGATGGCATCGCTTTGTCCTGCACAGGGCTGGGAGGGCTCATGTTCGTGGCTGTAAGACTGTTTGCTGACTGCCTTGGTTCCAGGCACAGCACTATCCTGTGTGAACACATGGCCTTTTCCTCCCCATTTAGATCATTCTGCACGCCCTTTCCTTCCCAGGGGCCCTGTGTATCTGAGTCACAGGGCCCAGCACCTCCTGGGCCTGGCAGGAGACATTTACATCTTGGGTTCTTGATACAAAGTCCTGCGACCGCCAACAGACAGCCTTGCAATAGATCCTGCTGAAGCCTATAGAAACCATCTTTGTGCATGTGTACCTGTGGTAAAGTTGATCTTCTAACTTAAGCAATAATTAATAATAAGATCGAATGATCCTAACAATATACTGTAATGAAAATCATATAAAACTTGTAACCTGTTTATGCAGTCTTCCATTGTTTTTGGGTTATGGCTAATTGCTGGTAACTAAAACTACAGAGAGCAAGACTGCAGGTAAAGGGGATCCCTTAAAGGTCCCCTCCACCTGACAGATTTGTCTACTTAGTGGAATTTCACTGCTTGCTCCAGAAAATGTTTATTGGGAGCTGGTAAAAGCAAGGTGCCAGGAGACACAGGCCCTGCCCTCTGGGAGCTTGGGTCGCATGGAGGAGGTGAAAGGCTGGAAAGAGGGATGTAGGCTGGGTTTACTTCTGAATTTGGATAGATAGTGCATGGTTGATGGTCTGAGGTGCTTGCAATTTAAAAATTGAGTGGCTCTGGGCCTCCCTGAGCCAGTGTGAGCAGGAGGTGAGGAGTGTAGCCCGGGCATACCAGGCAGATGAGGTGGGGGTGGGGGCACTGGCATCTACAGCATCCACAAGTCAGGCTGGGGTTAGAGGTCATCATCACCTCCTCATTGGTGCAAGCTAGTTGGATGAATGGGCCCTGGAGTTGGGAGGCTGTGCTGGACTGGCACTATAGTGTGGCAGTTACCAGCAAAGCAAAGACTCCTGAAAGCTGGGAGTCTTGATGAGGCTGCAGATGAGGACAAAGAAGTGGGGTCCTCATGGCCACTTGCAGGGTACACATCAGGAAGGTGATGACTGCCCATGGAGTCCCGGGAAGTGAGGTCTGAGAACAACCTTGGTGCTAGCCACTTGGGGGTCCCTGGCGACTTGGCAAGCCTTCTGGGAGTGGAGGCCCAAGTCCTGGATGACTTTACTGGGGGGGAGGGTCTAGGATAGCAGGAGTTGTAACTTCTTGGAGAATTTTGCTGTGAAGGGGAGCTGAGAAATGGGGCCCATGAACACTGCGCTTGTCTTGAAGGTTTGCAGAGAGGGAGGATACGATGAAGTGGGAGGTGGAGAATGGGGTGGAGAGGGAAGAGGGTGCCCCACCCACCCCATGGGTGAAAGTTCCAGCTGGGGAGGCTCATGTTATACCTGCCCCTTTCCTTGGAGGGCACTGTGGGGAGGGACCAGGCATGCAGAGAATGGTGGTGGTAGCTCAGGACAGCCCAGATTGAGTGAGTGCTCAGGAATGATGGTGTTTCCCCCAGGTCGTGAGGCTGAGATTGCCCAGCTCTGGGGCGCAGGGGTGGGGAGCTGTGCAGCTGAGCTCAAGGCTGCATTGGGCTCGGAGAGGGGAGGCAGGGGCCTCAGAGTGACCCTGACAGGCATGGCTGGTGGCTAGTCTGACAGTAGGACCCTGTCCCCCTGTCAGGTTGCCAGTGTACTGTACGTGTCCTTCTGTGAGTTTACCTGGCAGCAGCGCTGGGCTGTCCTGTCTGTAGGTCCCACTGAGCTCAGATCCACATCTGCTGGGCACTGGAAGGACCTAGTACTTCCCAGATGTGACTCTGGACCCTCACACCAGTCCCTGGGAACTGGAGGGATGCGCAGTATCTCCTCCGAGTCAGCACTCTGAGGTGCGACTGGCAGCCAGGTTTCATGGCCCCCAGGGCTTCTGATACGGGAATGAAGAACCTCAGGTACCTGGGGAAGGAAGTGCACAGTGAGAGGAGCAGGAGCCTCCTTGTCCTGCACAATGAAGTCCTGTGTCCCTACCACAGTAGGGTACTGGGGTGGTCAGAAGCACCAGGCCTGTTCACTGTGGCCACTTCTGAGCAGCTGCTGCTGCAGAATTGAGAAGCTGGCTCAGAGAGCATCCGGCCCCAAGCTCCCCCAGGATTTTCTTTGCCCCTTTGTACCTGTACCCCAACACAATCACAGATCTGCGGAGATTTCATTTCTATAAATTAGTTTCTCCAAGAGTTTCACAGTGGAAACATACAGTTGTCCGTGCTTGGCCTCAGGAAATGAGTCTCAGGCCCCCAGTGGGTGGGTGGAATTGTGGATAGCGCCAGACCCTGTGTGCACTATGCTTTTTATACATACCTACCTAGGATGAAGGTGAATTTAGAAGTTAGGTCCACTAAGAGTGTCAACAACAATAACTCATAATAAAAAGGACAGTTATAACAATATTTGGTGATAAAAGTTATGTGCGTACTTTTTTTTCTGTTGTTAAGACCCTGTTGTTCTTCTGTAGGTCTTAGCACTTCGGTATGATTTTTCTTCCTTCCTTAAGTAGAGATTTCACCTTTTTAGTTAACGGAAGCATTTCATGACTTCTCTTTGGTATATCCAAATTACTGCTATTGTGGCTGTTGTGTGTGGGGACCATTTTTAAGTAAAGTAGAAGGGATACTGAGATACAAGCACTGCAGTATTGTGACAGTCTAGTACCCAAGACTGCTGCTGGGTGATTAACAAGAGCGTAGTGTATACAGTACGGGTACACTAGACAAAGGTGGATCGTGACCCAGGTGGGATGCCATGGAGTGGAGGGAGAACTCACCACAATGCTTAGAGTGGTGTACGGTTTAGATCTTACGAATTGTTTACTTCTGAAATTTCCCATTTAACATTTTTGGAGCATAGATGGCTACAGATGACTGAAATTGCAGAAAGCAAAACTGCAGATAAGGGAGTACCTGTGTATATTTTACACTGTTGTATTTAGTTAGCTTCTTTCATTCTGCATAATGTTTCTGAGAATCTTATGTGCTGCTGGCTTTATATATTTATTGCTGGGTGGTATTTTGTTGCATGGTTGTAATTGGTTTGTTTATTCTCCTATTGCTGGGTGTTTGAATTATTTCCTACTAAAGGGTTGTGAGCTAAAACTACACAAGAGAATGACAGTCAGTGAAATGTGGGAAACACAGGACCAAATAAGATAAGCAAATGGCCAAGAAGTCTGTGAAAAGATGTTCAGCATCATTGTCACTAGGAAAGTACAAATTAGAACCACCGTGAGATATTCCCTCATTCCCCACTAGAATGGCTTTTCCAAAAAGGAAAGGAAAATTAACGTGTGTTGGTGAGGCTGTGGACAAATTAGAACCCTTGAACTTTGCTGATAGATGTGAAGTGAGGCAGATGTCTGAAAAAGTTGGAGGTGCCTCAAAAACTTAAACATAGAATTACCTTGTGCCCAGCTATTCTGCTATTAGTATATGTGGAGTGGAAATTGGCTCAAAAACTAAAAGAAAAGACAGAACAAAAATACCTTATATACAGAAATTCATAGCTGCAGTGTTCACAGTAGCCCAAAGGTGGAAATAATCCTGTGTTCGTGGGTGCAAGAAAGGGTGCCCCAGTGTGGTATGTGCTTACATGGAATATTGCTTAGCCATAAAAAGGGATGGGTGAACTGCTGACATGCTGCATGTGGCTGGACTTTGAAAGCATTATGCTAAATGAGAGTGGCCATATATGTATACATTTTTTATAAGGTTCAGGATAGATGACTCTGTAGAGAGAGAGAGAGCGTGCGCACATTAGTGGTTGCCAGGGGACTGTGGAGAGGCTGCATGTATGGGGTTTCCTTAGTGTACTGGAATGGGTAGTGGCGATGGTTACAGAACATTGTGAATGCACTAAATGCCACTGCATTGGTACCGTGGAATGGTAGGTTTCATAGTATTTTACTACAATAGAAAGAATGATGCTCCCTAGGAGTGGAATTGCAGGGTGACAACCTGATGGGCAGCTTTCCACAGCAGTAGGGTTGCTTTCTATTCCACCTCTAGGGCTGGGTGTACGGTGGGTTCCTGTTTAGTGCGGGTCCTTGTAAGCTTTTGCAGTTGTCAGTCTTAATTTCAGCGATTCTGTTGGGAATGCAGTAGCACCCTACCATGAGGCTGTAGTTGTGCCTCTCCTCGGGTGCTAATTAGCTGTGTGTATTCTTTCGGGAAGCATCTGTTCGGGTCTTTTGCTCACTTTGTAATTGGGCATTTGAATTGCAGGATTTCTTTACATATTCTGGACTCAAATCCTTCGTTAAATCCTTATTTTGCAAATATTTTCTCTCAGTCTTGCCTTTTAATTTTGTGAATGATATTTTTCAAAGAGCGGGCTTTTAAATTTTGATTGTCTATTTTATCAGTCATTTCAATGGTTTATGCTTTTTGTGTCCTGTTTAAGAAATCTTTGCCTAATGCCCAGGTATAATGAGTTTTCTCCTATGTTTTCCTCTGAAAATGTTAATGTAAACTTGTATGTTTAGATCTGTTAATTCATTTCAAACTAGAAAAGGCTAAGGATTGAAATTCACTGTTTTGCATGTGGATATTCAGTTGTTCCAATGAGTCTAGGAGTAACTGACTCTGTGGCTTTGTTTCTGGATTCTGTTCTGTTCCATGATGGCTGATTTGTCGCAAACCCCAGTATTGTGCTGTCTTTTTTACCCCCTTAGCACTGGGGGTTGAACCCAGAACCTTTGTGCAGAGCTACATCCCAGACCTTTTTATTTTTTTGAGACAACGTTTTGCTAAGTTTTCCAGACTGGCCTGAACTTTCGATTTTCCTGCTCAGCCTCCTGAGTTACTGGGATTACAGGTGTGTGCCAGTATATCCAGGGACTGTTAACCTTGATGGCTATTGCTGTATAGTAACCCTAGAAGTCAGGTAGCATGAGCATTTTTGCTTGCTTTTCAAAACTGTTGTTACTTCCAGATACTTTATATATCCATATATACTGGAAAACATTTTGTCAGTTTCTTGCAAAATCCTGCTTGATTCTGCTTGAGGTTGCATTATCTCCTTAGATGCATTTGGGAAAATTGACTTTGTGACTTTATCAAGTCTCTTGTCTGTTTTAATCTTACTTTCTTTCAGCAGTGTTTTCTAACTGTGAGTGTGCAGGCTTTGCACATGACTTATTGAATTTATTCATAAATGCTTCATGCTTTTTAATGTTTTAAAAAATGGATTTGTAAAATTTTTCCATTTGTTTATTGCAGTTATATAGAAATACAGTTATTATTTATCCTCTGACTTTTCTACTCACTTGTGTAGTTGTGTTCCTTTGAGATTTTCCAGAGGGCTGGGGATATAGGTCAGAGATTCTACCACCTGCCTCACAAGTTGAAGAACCCAAGTTCGATGCCTGGTACCAA
>NW_022900939.1:29688603-29731170 GCF_012274545.1 Fukomys damarensis
ATGCCGGGTACCAAAAAAAAAAAAAAAAAAGATTTTCTGCATAGATAATCCCAATAATTAATACAGATAATTTTACTTCCTTTTTTCCAATTGGAATTCTTTCCCCCATCGTTTTCTTCCTTTATTTTACTCTTTAGGACCTTCCGTACAGGGTTTAGAAGAAGGGGGTAAAAGTGGACATTTTCCCCCATTCCCCTAAGGAAGAAAGTATTTGATTTTTTATTGTTAAGCATGGTGTTAGATGAAAAATTTATATAGATTCCTTTTATGAGGTTGAGGAAGTTTCTGGTTTGCTGAGAGTTTTTATGGTGAATAGATATTATTTCCTCTTCCTTTTTATATCTGTTGGGTTTTTCTTTTGTTTGTGAGGATAGTGAATTGCTTTAATTTTTAAATAGTAAATCAATCTTTCATTTCTCAAACTCGGCTTGATCAAGATATGTTATACTTTTTGTATACTATAGTCTCCCCTTATCTGCAGGGGATACATTCCAAGACTCTAATAGATTGTTGTTTTTTTTTTTTTTGGGTACTGGGGATCAAACTCAGGTCCTTGCACTTACAAGGCAGGTGATAGAACCACTGAGCTAAATCCCCAGGCCCCTAATAGATTCTTGACACAGCAGTGATACGAAATTATATATCCTCTGTGCTTCCTATATACATATACTTATGAAAAAGTTTAACTTATGCATTAGGCACAGTAAGAGATGAACATTCATGGCCAATAATAAAATAGAACATTTATAACAATATATTGTCATGAAAGTTATGTGAATACATTTTCTCTCTCTAAATAACCCACTGCATTTTTACTTTTTCACTTAAAGGGAGCACTCTGCAGCTTTTCTTTGGAACCCAAATGGCCAGCATCATGTCTCCTGTGTTTTGGGGCCATTAGAAATTAAAATAAAGTGATTGAATATGGCGCTGGAATACTGGTCTGGTCACCTCCAGTGACCAGGAGGGATGCTTGTGGTGACAGGTGGTGTGCACAGCCTGGATATATGGAGAGGGACAGCCCATGTGCTGATGGTCAGAGCTGAGTGGTGACATTTCATCACAGTACCCAGGAACTGCCACACAGTATAGAACTTTGGTTTATTTCTTGTACCGTACACCCAATCTTTTCAGACTGTGTTGACTGTGGGTAACTGAAACTGTGTACAGCAAAGCTGCAGGTGCAGGGCTACTGCTGTCTTGGTGGATTGGATTCATTATAGTTTTGTAACTGTATTCATGAGGGATATTGTTTTCTTGTAATGTCTTTTTTCAGTATCAAGAGTATTGTTGGCCCTACTGTTTATAAATATTTCTTATAGGATTTGAACTTTATTGTCTTGAAAGTTGATGCAGTTAGCTAGAGAAGCTGTCAGGTTCTGAGGCTTTCTTATGAAGAAGGCTTTAATTTTGAATTCTTTTTTTTTGCATTTTTATTTTATTGGTAAAGTTTAGATATACATAATGATCACATTCATCATAGGAAATTTATATCTGTTTATGATATAGCTTGCTGCTGCTTTTTTCCCATTCCCTCCCCCTCCCTTCAACCCCTCTTCCCTTCCTTATTTACAAAAGCTTTGTTTCCACTTTTTTCCTTCTATTCTTTTTTCTCTTTTTCCGTCCTTCTTTTCCTCCACCTCTCCCTTGTTCCTCTGAATTCTATTTCTTAACAGAGGACTATTAATATTTTATATTTCTAAGATTTTGAATCAGTGTTAATTTGTGTGATTTCTTCAGTGTATAATTTATATACAGTGGAATCTACCCTGTCAAATGTTCCATTCTGTGACTTGATAAATGTATATAATCATGTAACCATCAACAACTTGAGCTATGGACAATTTCCATAATCCCCAAAACTTTCTTGAGCCTCTTTGAAGTCAGTTCCTTTCCCCAGTCTTGGCAAGCAGGGATCTGTTTTCGGTCCTTATAGGCTGTCCCAGAATATCATATAAACAGAACTGTACGGCTTGTGGTCTTTGAGTATGGCTTCTGTCACCTGGCATGATCATGCAGTTGTTCGTGCAGTAACCAGAGCGACTGGGTCCCTGTGACACATGGCATTGGCACTCACGAGCGACAACTCTGAAGGTGGTATTGGAGGCAGAGGCAGCAGCGAGGGACAAGAATGACAAAATGTTGGTTCACGGTGGCCTCTTCAGTGAAGTGCCCAGTGTATGCCAAGTGTTCTCTGCTGCTCTCCCAGAGTCCTGGCCACAGCCCCGGGAGGTCAGGTGGTCCTTCCCTTCCAGAGAACAGGAAGCTTATTTCTGTTATCTGCTGAGACATGCTGAAGCTGAGTTTGAACCTGGGATTTTTGTCTTAAACTCATCTTGGGCCTGCTTTCCTGTCAGCATTTGCGGCACACATCGTGAGGGCTGGACAGTCCAATTGTTTTAAAGTCTTCAATAGACTTTAAAAATACACTTTGGCCACTGAAGTTTAAATAAAGCACAAATTTAGTTATAAAAACCCATGAAGGTAAAGAAGCATTTATTAGCAGGTGTATTTATACAAAGAAAATCCAGATACAGCCTGATCAGGTGCTGAGAAGTGATCAGGTGTGAGGTGGTAACATGAGTCAGTATTTAAAAATAACAGGGTGAAATGTACAAGATGGGAGTCAGACAGTAAATCAGGAGGTCAGTATAGTCTGTGAAGCTATGTGTACCCTGAGGACTTGGAAGTTCTTGAGAGAGGTGCAGACTGTCCAGAGGGCAGTTGGGTGTAGTCAGTGACCGACTGGGCTTGTCTGTGCTACCCTGCATTTTTGCAGTGACACTTATTACTGTCAGTCGCACATGCATGCATACAGTGCACATATGGCCCACCACGCAGTGTCCACCACACATGTCACATCATGTGTACATGCACACACACTACACACAACACACATACATGTGCACTACACCTACCAAATAGCATAGATACGCCACACTGCACACACCATATATACATTGTACTATGCCCTAGCCACATGGGCCAGTCACACACCAGACATAAACTGCTTATCTGCCTAAGTAATGCAGCATTCATGCATTCATGTTCTGCATCACACATATATATACCGAGCACGTACACAACCACACAATACACCCCACACCACACAGAGAACACGTACACTATATCATACAGACCTCATGGATGCACCGTACGTATGTGCTAAGTATACCCTATATTACACTGCAACACACCACACCAGCCACCGTATACTGGATACACATACCCCTCATACTGTGCCTACACACAGACTATACACAGTACATACTCTGTAACGTCATACGACACCATGCCCATCGCACAGATGCACACACCCTTTGTAGTCCTGTCACAGCATACCACATACACGCATGCATACATACTACTCAAACACATCACTGCACCTGTCACACCACGCGCCCCATGCATGCAGCACACATCATACAACACAACACCACAGTGCAGTATGTGCATATATGCATCTGGTACGTCTCTCGAGACCCAGCACACCTCGCTGGGCTTGTCACGTATGCCTGGCTCGGTGAGTGGCTTCCAGTTTGTTTTGCTTTGAAGGGTAGTGCATGTAGTGAGAAGCAAGCCCACTGCTCTCCCCTACAGTGAGGCTGAGTTTGTGGTTTTGGGGTGCCTCAAAGTGGAGACAGGCTGAAAGGTGTGGTGGCGGTGTGATGTCCCTATCTGTGCTGCAGTCCCATGGGGGTCTGTAACATGGGCCTGGATTGGCCTGGAAGCCACTTTGGAAAGTAGGGTCAGCCCTCAGTGGTTTCCAGGGGAGGAGAGTGACATCTTTAATGTCCTTGGCAGAGTTTCAACTGGGCTGTATGTGGGCTCCAGGGTTATGTCTAAAACTCAACCTCAGAGTGATTTCTGTGCATGTACAATATTGTTAAAACATTTTGATCAGATTTTTAAAATGTGGCAGTCAAGAAGCCTCCAGGAAGTGGAGATGTCTTATGCCTGGCAGCTTTCAGATTGCAGTGAGGACCCACAGCACCTTATATTGTAAAGCAGTACACACACACACACACACACACACACACACACACACACACACATCTGAGCACTCACAGGTACATGTTAAAACTGAAGTTTTGTTTAATAATAGTCATGCTTATCAGTAGTATGGGAGGGGATCTGATATTTTTATTTAATTGCATTTTATGGAAAAACTGTGCTGTGTATCTTTCCATTAAAAAATACTGACCCTTGTGTCCTGTGGTCCTGTGAGTGACTGCATGGACACTTTGAAAGTTTTAGTCACTAAGCATGTGTGTGCTGTGTATTATTTCCCTGCTGGCTGACCTTTCACCATGTACTCCTCTATCTTTGGATTTCTCCACTCTGGCTGACCCTCAGGGGTTGCACGGTAGAAATACACCAGTGCCCTCAGCAAGTGCAGGCAGGGCCTGAGCTATATGTGCTGCTGCTGCTGTAGGTCCTGAGGTTGAACTGCACACCCAGAGCAGGGAAACTGGGTCAGAGCAAAGCTCTTGTGCAGGTGGAATTGCAAATCTGGCTGTTTGAAAACTGAGGCAGTCAGTGGCTTGGGTTTCAAGCAGGGAATCCTGGTAAGCTGCCTGCTCCTGCCAGCTGCCCCTGGAAGCAGCGGCCACTGCCTGTTCCATTTGGTGTGGAGGGGACTCTCTGAGTGAGGACTCACAGTTCTTCCTTTCCCTCCACAAGAGTCCATCCAGCAGGATTGGTTTTCACCAGTTCAGCAGAACTAGGGAGGTGGTGAGAAGATGATCTTCATAATAGAAACCTGGAAGGGCCCAAAAAACCAGCCTCTGGGGAGTTACAGGTCCAAATTTATTTACAAAGAATTGCTGTATACTCCGGAGCTGGAGGGCACAGGTTATATCTCAACTGGAAGATACTGTGCGTGTGAAAGGCAGGAAAGATGGAAGGCTTCACACAAACATCTCACTGCAAAAATGAAGGAGAACAGAGACCTCCAGCCTGCCTTCTCTTCTCTCTTCTCAGAGACCAGGGTCCGCATTCTCTAAAATGAGTATAGTTGTTCAGAGATGCCAGCCCAGAGGGTTTGTGTGAGTATTTTGAAGCATTCTAGCACTTATGTTGTAGTTGCTAACGAGGGACAGACACTTTGTCCCCAACACAGCCCTGTTCATCAGCCAAGTGTAGTGAGTGCTCCTGGTTGGCGTCCTCTCTCCAATCCCTGAGCTAGAGGTTCTTTGTTACTCAGAGTGACTTTTGCTATCTTGGTGGCCACCTTAGCTCTGCAGGACTGAGAAGAGTGTAGTTTCTTCCCTGTAAAGTCAGAGCTCCTGCTGCTTAGGATAATGCCTCCAGGTGTGGCCTCCTTTGACACTTTAAAATGCCTGTCTGGTCAGAGCTGATACTAAGGATAGACTTCGTGTTCTGAAACTGTGGCCTTGCGCTTGTCTTCCATTTAGCAGGGTGTGGCCACATGTAGCCTTTCTCTGCTGTATACATTCTCTGTGTCTATGCCCCGAGAGAGCCACAGAAACGAGGAACAGCTGGCAACAGTGGCACCCACTCAGTGCCATGGCCATTGTGGGCTTGCGGAAGCCAGTGTCGCTGGCCTGTGGCTTCTTCCTGCCTTCCTCAAGTAGCATTGGTCTACTCCTCTCCCATGGGCTCCCACGGCTTTGCAGGGGCCTCCTTGCCTGACTGTGCGATGTCACCTCTCCCGGTTCCTGTCCCAACTTGGAATCCAGTGAGATTGTTAAGGTGTGACTGGCAGTACCAGCTGGTTCCCTATTCCATCTTCCCTTCTCCTTGCCTGTGTGGTGAGATGTTTGCAGTTTACCCTGGAGGGCAGTGTGGCATGCTCAGGACCAGGGTGAGCACTGTTGGCCTCTGCTCTCCAGGTCACCCTGCTCCTGTCCCCCAACTGGTAACAGCAGTTCATTCT
This sequence comes from Fukomys damarensis, assembly GCF_012274545.1. Taxonomy (NCBI): domain Eukaryota; kingdom Metazoa; phylum Chordata; class Mammalia; order Rodentia; family Bathyergidae; genus Fukomys; species Fukomys damarensis. The sequence goes on from NW_022900939.1 coordinate 29,694,503, forward strand.
GGTTCATTCTGGCTGCTTTTACTCTGTATATTTCAGATTGTGCAGCAGCTCTGTGTCATTTGGTATCTGTCTGTGACACTCAGCTTGGCTCACCAAGGGCTTTCTCTCTTCTCTTTCACTTGGTATTTATTGAGGATCCTTAACCTGAATATCTGAACTGCTCCAAAGTCTAGAACTTGTTGACCCACCAACATGCTATAAGTGGAAAAGTCCATGAATCTCAGCTTCAGGATTCTTTTGAAATTTACCTTCAGTCTGTGTGCATGGGTATGAACTGATGAATCTTGTGTACTGAGGTGAGTGCCACCCCCAAGATAGTATCATGCAAATGTTCTGAATTTTAAAAACCTGAAATTTGAAGCCCTCAGGGTCTGAGGCATTTGGGGGAAGGATGCTCAACCTGAACCCCTGTGATGTGCTTCTGCCCCAGTTTTTGAACACTACTCTGGACTAAATGTTTGCCTCCTATTTAAATTCTAGTCTGGGCCTTTAGAAGAGACTGCCGAATGGTCTTGCACACTGGCTGAGTTTTAGCATTTCGTTCTCTTCTGGGCCCTCACAGTTTTGTGGCTCCCTTTCCAGGGGCCGCTGCTTGCCCTATGTGAACGGTAGCACCTGTGGCTTACATCTTCACCTCAGAGCTTGCATGTGGCACCCTCTCCAGCCTGCTCTATGAGAAGGGCCCCTTGCTCCCTCTGCTATCCAAGGGCCTACCTCTCCTGGTCTCCCTGGACACATTTTCTGCACTTTGCCCACCTCTCCCTGCCCCAGAAGGTGGACATAAACTTTCCTGTCACTGCTCTTACACTGCTTCTCTGCTTCACTGTTCTGTCTCACAGCATGGCATCCATCAGTCAAGCCACCACCGTCCACTCCTCAGCATCAGGTGGTGCGTGCCAGGTGTCCTGGGCTCTGGATCCGTGAAAAGGTGTTGACTTAGAGGGACAGCAGATGGGACGTTCCCTTGCATTGGGAGAGGGTAAGGGTGTGCTGATGGGGCATACAGAGTCCTGGAGGTGATCTCAAGGGTAGGCAGTGCCCAGTAAGGATGGGGTGGGCTGTTGAAGTTAGGAATGCCAGGCTGGAACTCAGAACAAGTAGCAGAAACAGCCACTGGCTGAGCAGGTGGGAGGAAGTATCATTCTAAACATATTGGTGGCAGATCTGTTATCAGTGCTCTGGCTGGTTGCAGGCTGCCTGTCCCTCCCCTGCGGAAATGAGTGGCCTTGGATTTCCTCTGATCAGTGGAATGTGGTGGCCATGAAGCTGAGTGACCTCCAGCGTGACTTCCCTGTGCCCAGTGAGGAGTCTGCTCATGGCAGCCATATGGGGGGCACCATGGAGGACACAGAGGTTCAGGTCCCTCTGCCCTGAGCCCTGACATATGAGGGACAGGCCTGGTGATAGCAGCCTACACCCACCAGGTGTGATGACCTCACATGTCCTCGAATGTTGGCACAGATGACACAGCCCTGGCTGTGGCTGGCTGAGCCGCCTCATAGAACCATGAGGGGTGGTACAGGACTGTGTGTTGTACAGCGGTGGCACCCCAGGGAGAGGGGAGGGGCTTGGAGAGAGGTGGGGAGCCCAGGACAGAGTGGGAGGATGGGAGTGTGGCGGAGTGACAGTGAGGTGACTCATTTTGCTTCGTCCCTCACATTTTCTTGGTCTGTGTAGTAGGAACCCTCCACCTTCCCCATACACTAGTCTGGAAGGAAGTGTGCTTCCTCCCTGTAGAATCTTGGGGGACACAGATGAGTCTCCTTTGGCTGCTGTAAGAATGCACCCCAGACTTAGGGCCTTCCAACAACTGACACTGGTTTACCCACTTTGGGAGCCTGGATCTTAAAACCAAGGTTGGTGGCTGGGCTTTGCCTCCCAGGGCCTACCTCCTGTCTCTGTGGCCCTTGGTGGCCCAGCTGGCCCTCACCTTATGGACATGTCTCTGATCTCTCCCCTCTCATCACATAGACTCTGTGACTCTGCCTCCTTGTGGTCTCTACCTCTTGTAAGGAGTTGTGCCCTTGGGTTTACAGACCACCTGGATGATCATTCCTGGAGCCCTCACCGAATCCCAAATCACATCTGCAAAGATCCTTTTTGCAGATGAGGTGCTGTGGTGGCCTTGCCCCTTCAGCCTCCTACAGCAGGGGCAAAGGCCTCCCATTGGAACACTGACTGGGCAGGTTGGGTGGGGATAGGGCTGGCGGGCATTACCTTCTGTGGGATTATTTCAGAGGGTTTTATCAGCAGGAAAATAGAAACCAAGATACACTTTGTACTTGTGGGAAGTGGTGAAGCAGGATGGTGGAAACTCGCTGACTTGTGGAATAACGGCAAGGCGTGCTGAGTGGGGAAACAGGAAGGGCCTTCTATCTTTTTCTGTCAGGTTTCTGTCTGTGGGTGGGGCTTTGGCTTTTAAGTAGTGTCTACAGAAAAACTTGTTGAATCTTACAGCATGAACAGGAAGTAAGATGTGCTGACTTGCTTTTCTTTTATTTAAGGGCATTTCCATTGTTCAGAAAATGGAGAAAGAAAGCAAAGAGCTTCCTCTTGTGCTGCTTTAGTGCCATTAATATCTTGCCCTTCTGAAGTTTTTGTGTTTGTTTGGTGACCTTTTCAGATATGCATGTTGTAACACGTGCACACGCGTGCACACACAGTGTCTAGAGAGCTGTTGTCACACTGGAAGATTTTGCAGGTTGCTCTGCCTCCTCAGCCCAGTGTTGTAGACATACACGATCCATGTCATGCTGAAAAGCTGTATGTGGCCTGGGAGCAGTGTAACCTTGAAGTGTGTGTGCCCATGTTCTGCAGACGGGTGTATGTCTCTCCAATCTGCTACCCCTGACTGCTCTTCTTGGTGCCTTTTGCCTTGCAGAGATGTTATTCAATAAGGCGGGACCACTGAGCACCTGCCTGTAGGACTGATGGTAGCTTTGTGTGTAGTGGAGCCTGAAAAAAGAAACTGATGTTGCCTATGGTCAGCCATGTGTGCGTATGTGTGCATATATTTGTGTGCATATATGTGCATGTGCCCCGTGCATGTGTGCACACATGAGCCACAATGACTACACAGCAAGCCAGAGGCCTGTGTTTTGGATGGCTTTCCTGAGTTTAGGGGGCTCTGCTCATTAGAAAGCCAGCTGAACTGATTTTTCGGAAGTCTTAGTTGAGTTTTCAGCTAAAAGATAAAGTGTACACTCACTCCTCTCATGCGCCTCTAGCTTATTTAGAATGGATAGCATATCAGGGTGAATTTGACAGGGTTCCACAAACCATGTGGCATGTTTCTGTGGGAGTCAACTCTTTGACTTTCCTGGCCCTGGTCACATTAGCTGAGTGTCCCAGTGGGGGCTTTGTGTGAGCCTGATCATGCACAGGCATGGCCTTCTGTGGGCGCCTTTAGGTCACTGCTTACAGGGGCTTCCCTGCTTATCCAGGTTCTGCTCCAAGTGTGGCACAGGCCTGAGGGGTGCTCTCAGAAGCTAGCTGATGCTGGGTGTGGTGGCACACAAGTGTAATCCCAGCACTGGGAAGGCTTAGGCAGGAAGATTGTCATGATTTTTAGGCCAACCTGGGCTGCATAGTGAGTTCAAGACCAGGCTGAACTGCATAGTGGGACCCTGTCTCATCAAAAAAAAAAAAAAAAAGGGAAACCAGATGGTGCTTTGTCAGGTCAGGTCTACCTGAGAAACAACCCGCTGGAGATGCACAGGGGAGATGCAGTTCCAGGCTGAGTGGTGTCTGGAGATCTTCAGCTGATTGGATGAAGTTCACCCACACTGAGTGCTTTTCCCAAGGTCTCTGCTTAAAATTTTAATCTTATTCAAAAAGACCTTCCCAAAGGCACCAAGCGTAACATTTGACCAGATGTCTGGTTTGTACGTGCAGTACATTAACTATCACACTGGTCATTGCTCCCAGACGCCTAGGCCCTCTGGCCAGGCACATTGTATATCCAAGCATGACCTGTAGGTGAGGTAGGGGGATTGCTCAGGTGTCTGAGAACGCAGGTTGGCCTGTTCATGGATGTCAGCCTCAGGAGTAGCAGGGCTTGTGGTTCATCCACAGAAGTCAACAGGCCAGTGCTAGAGTGGAAGAAGCCTAGCATTTCTTGTGTTCTGGTGTCCTATGCAGGATGACCTCACACGTGGACTGGCCTTCTGGGTAGTTGGGACTGCTGCTTCCTGCCTGTGTCTCCAGTCGTAGAGTTAGTTAGGCACCAGTGACTGGGGGTGCCTATGGGAGAATTCCCTTGTTCTTCTCCCAGAAACAGGTTCATTTTCTGTGTGGAAGTGCGCAGACTCACCAGAGGTGTTTATAGCAGAAGGTCTTGGAGCTCTGACCCAATGGTACTCCGTTTTTCTGGCAGAGAATGTCTCTCTAGGTCATGGGCTTGTTATCATTGCCTCCCACAACAAGCTGCTGAGGTTGGCCCCCCCCATCTAGTGGCCTGCTCTTATCAGACTGTAATGTCAGACCGTTAATTTGGTGATAAGTAATTCTCTTGAAACAGGGGAGACTCATCCTGGTGGCCCAGGGTATCCTGCCATCTGGGAATGCAGGACCTACCTGCCTGACAGACTGGAGAGGGGTGTGGGAGGGTCCCAGGACTGATAGTGGAGGAAGCTCCTGTCCTGCTCCTCCCTCAGGGACAGTGGTGAGCAAGTGAGGGGTGGAGCTGGGCAAAGGTTGGAAATTGGTACTGGTGGCAGAGTGGTGTGGGAATCTGGCCCTGTGCCTGGTCTTTGACCCCAGTCCTGTGTAGGTGGACAGGAGCAGGCTCTTGTTTGTGGCCTGACAGTAGATGTGAGTTCCATGTCCTGCCTGAGGCTCAGAGGGTCACTGCCCCAGGACCTTGGGGCCTAAGAGGCTTGTCCTTGCCCAGAGAGGGCGAGGGCACCAGCCTTGGCACCACCCACTCACCAGTCTCTGTGACTTCCTGCCAATACTCCCTCTGGCTGTTTCTCAGAAAACCCGGTCTCTCCGGGTGGCTGAGGATGTGCTGGAGTTTGTGCCTGGCCTGTCGTCTGGCTGCAGGTTCTTATTTGGGTGCAGAAAGGGCCGTTGGGGACCTGAGGGTTTTGTGAAGATGTGGGCCGGTAACCATGCGTGTCGGTGTGCTGGCTTCAGGCTTGACTGAAGCTACGTCAGGCCCCGAAGCAAAGGCTGCTGCTCTTGGATGTGCTTTCTGCTGCTTTCCATGGTAGAGCACCTGTGACTTAGACCCAGACTCTAGCCCTGACCCCCAGGCTGTGTCTCTCCAAGAGGTTTGGCCAGGAGGATGTGGTGGGAAGCCAAAGGTCCTATATGACTCTTTTCTTTGAGGTTCAGAAGTTGTAGCTTGATGGTGTAGTACATTTTTGCCCTTTTTCTCACCAGAATGTTCTTAGAATGGTAAAACTTGTAAAAAAAAAAATGAAGTATACCTACTTGAAAAATAGTGATCCACAGGTTCTGATGCTCATTTGGGTATCCCAAGTAACTTTAGTGCTCCTGACAGTAGAGAAAGGGAAACTACTTGAACACACCTCATGTAGATTATTTACTAGGTTCTTTCATTTGTGTATACAGAGGAAGATGACTGGAACTTCGGAACATGGAACTGTGTAGATCTGTTTATCTCTATCTGTCTAGCATAATCTCTAAGATTCTCTTACTTAGATTAAAATGCTAGCATTTTCTTTACCAGCCTCAAAGATGGAGTTTAAGTGGAGGTTAATCACTGCTGACATGGCCATGCTCAGAGTGGTCACAAGTCAACTGTGTTTATCTTTGGGGTTTATTGGTGTTAGGTGTCTAGAAGCCACAGTTTGCATTTGGACATCCTGGGAGTGAGATTTCTTGGCAACCAGCAGGGATTGTGTATGGACCTTGGTGCCCCTGTGTCTGCAGAGCAGCTGCAGCTTCTCTGTGCTGGGACAGGGGCTGTACCCTGTATTCCCCATGTGGATCCCACATACCTATCACCATGGTATCCCTTCTCTCTGGGCCCCACTACTCTGGGCAATTCCCAGGGAGAATCTGAGGAAGAAGGCCTGGGATTACCAGTGTACACCACCGTACTTGGCCCCTATGATTACTTTACACAGGTTTTCTTTCCCCTTTTTATTTAAAAGAATCACTCTGTGTCTTGTCTTTGGCCTGTGAATTGCTAGCTTCAGTATTCTTACTTGAGCTTTGGGCCTTACTAAGCAAACTAACGGTTATTGGAACACAAGCACTGTGATACTGAGACAGCCAGTCTGGTAACCAAGACACTTCAAAGTGACTAAGGGGCAGGTAGCATATACAGTGTGGAAATACTGTACAAAGGGATGGTTTGTGTCCTGGGATGCAGCAGGGTAGTATAAAATTTCAGCATGACATGAAGCGTGGAACATATTTAAACTTCTAAATTGCTTATTTCTGGAATTTTCCATTATTTTTGGGCCATGGTGGAATGCGGGTAGCTGAGAGTGCACAGTGAAGCCTCAGGTGTGTGTGGCATGGGGGGTGGCGACCATCTGGCTAAACACCCAAGCTGCTTGTTCAGGCCTGGGATGTATTTTTATTTGATATTCTTGCCTCTGTCTCTGTGGGAAGCAAAAGACATGATTCTCTTATGTGCAGCCTGTTTCCTGCATAATTCCAGTATCACAAGCCCCTGTTCCTGTCCAGACCTGTGTCGTGTGCACAGTCTGGAACTTTTTGTTTTTTTGAACTTCTTTTATTGTTTTATTTTTATACAGATGTAGTTTTGTAAATCTGCCTTTCTGTTGAAGAAATATTTATTAGCACATTCAAATATGTATAAGAAAATTTACCATCTTTGTCACTTAGTGCACAGTTCAGCCCTGCTAGGAGCATTCACATCTTTGTGATCTCCGCCCTCCCAGACTGCAGCTCTGTCCCCGTGACAGTAACTTCCGTCCCCCGTCCCCTCACCTGGCACTCACCACTTCTACCCCTGTGGATTTGACCACATGAGTAGACTCCTATAGTTCTTACCCTTTTGTGTCTGGCTCAAAGCCCTTCCTTTACATTATAAAATATTCATCGTGCTTATTGGTTTTCCCACATCTGAACCTTGAGTTACTGTACACTGGGAAGTAGCCTCCCATTGCTCAGGGAGCTTGTGTCCTGGTGAGGAGGAGTTGCTTGGGTTTGTAGTCTCTTCACGTTTTAGAAAAGCAGTGGTGATTAGTTTTTGAGCGAGCCATGGCTCTGTTTGTAAATGCATGTAGAAGCCAACCTAAATTAATTTTTATTAATTAGTTGATGTAATCAACTCCAATAAAAGGCTTTTTTGATAAATGAACACTAGAATTGGATAGACTGTTGTGGCACACATTAAACAGCTAATTGTTATTTCTCTAGGAATACATTAAGTGAAATTAAGGCTTCACATTTGGTATGTATGTACTGAATTTTTATTGAATAAATAGTTAAATATTGTAAATTATTTTTCTTTTGTGTATATGACTCATGTTAACAAGTCATATAAAGGCTAACTGTATTTTTAAAGGAAAAACTTTTGGAGCTGTATGTTTTGTTACAGATCCATTAATTGCAATGTAAGATTTCATTATTTTGACTTTCATCCCAGATAAAATTTACCTCAAGTGTATGACGTCTTTTTCTTGCTGGAAACAGACATCTTGCCAAAAATAAAGGCATTTTAAAGAGACTTCATTCAAATCAATAGTTACCTTACTCTTTTTTTTTTTCTCCTTTTCCTTTGTTTTCTGAATTAATAAATAGTAAATGATTACTTTGCTCTCAGGATAATGCTATCCTTATATGAGTTTGCAAATGTTTCTTCTCTCCTATTTTCCAGAAAAGATGATGAAAATCACTGTTTCTTCTTCCTTACCATGTTAGGTGGAATGAACCAGTTAAACGATATGAGCCTTTTCAGATGTTTTTCAGGGCCTTAAACAAATCTTTTTTTCTGAGAGTTTTAAATTACATACTTAATTTCCTACAACCTCTGCCTAGAGGATGGATGAGGTTTTCATCCCATTTGTGGTGTTAGAGAGATTGTTCTGAGTGTTAATTGATAGAGATTTACTCATATTTGTCTGTTTCCAGTAGAGGCCACATAGGCCACCCAGGCGACAAGGCCAAATGCAGTGTGTGTTGGTGTAAAATTTACACAGAGATTACTTTGTTTTATAGGGCTAAAGATGGTTGGCAGAATAGATGTGCTTTTATATAACTTGCTGTCTTCTCTTTTCTTGAGATGGAAAGTAGAAATGTTTTGAGTGACAGAAGCTGTGGTTTTTGGTCTGTGGCCCAGATATATTGTAGAATCTTTCTGTGTGAGGGGAAAGGTTACAGTTTTTTAGGAAATGTTCAAGCAAGATTAATTTTGCTTCATTTAATTAAAAAATCTGTGTCAGGCCAGGCTTTAAATCGCAAGTGACTTATGAGCAGTAATAGGTTTTTGCAAATGCAGAGAGGCATGGAACAACTAGGCAGACATGGTGACCATCCTGGTCTTTCTGTGTCTTCCTGTGGATGGTTCCAAGTGTCCAGTGTCCTGCATGATCCTCATCTTCCTGCTGCTTGTCTGCTGTAGGCTATGTACCTGGTGTCACTGCATGGGATATAACTTGAGTGTCAACAGCCAAGAGAGTCCCAGATGACTCCCGCAAAACCTCTGGCCCGAGGTGCTTCATGTGTCTTGGCCCCTGGGTGGACTTCTTACCTGATGTGAGGCTGGGATATGTGGCAGACAGCTTCTCCACCTCCACCATGGTCGTATCTGTGCAAGGGTTTATAAGAATTGTGATATTCCTAGATGTGATTTCTCCCTTATTATAAGAATAATTTTTATGGTTGAAAGTACAGAAAAGTCAAAGGAGAGAAATTAAAATCGAATACACCAAAAAAGCTGCATTTGAATGTACATTTGTCTCCCTGTGTCTGAGGGGACTGCTCTAGGTTCTCCCCAAAGACACTCATATCCACAAGTGCTTAAGTCTTTTGTATAAAATGATGCAGGATTTGCATTTAACCTACATACATCTTATGCTTTAAATCATCTCTAGCTTGCTTATAATATCCAAGACAGTGTGTACGCTGTGTAAATAACTGTTACTTTATATTATTTTAGGGAAAATAGAATGACAAGAACAGAGTATATTTATGTTCAGTGCAGTTTTTCTTTTTAATATTTGGTTCCACAGTTGATTGAAGGAACCCTTGGCAGATGCAGAACCCTTGGATACAGAGGGTCGCCTTTCATTTTGAACTTGTAGTTGGGGTCTCCTGGGATGAACTGTAGGAACTAGTGGCCAGGGCATTAGATGTATATGTCTTCTCTTTCCCTGCTTTGTGGTGGGATCACAGGGTCATCTGGCCCTATGGGGTCAGGCCAGGTCAGGAGCAGGATGGCACAAAGGCCAGGTTCACATGGCCACTGTGAACTGCGATATAGGAGCTGGAGCCCTTGCCAGGGTGGGGTGAGGGGGGTATCTTTTCTGTTCATAGAAACATTTCAGTCTCAAGGACGCAGAAGAAAGCCTGTTTATTTTCAGCTGTAGGTTGTGAGGTCTGAACCTTTCCAGGAGGTTGGTGACATTTAGTTTTTGCTCTGATTACGTGTAAAAGAAGAATTCCCTGGGGAGCGTGCCTTCTGGAGTGGTGGCTTGGAACCTTCTGGTTATGCAGTAATGAGAGTGCCACGTAGCTGGAACACCTTCTTCAAAGGAGGTTCCAGGAACTGATGAGTTCACATTTATGGTGACTGTGTGAGCCTGGTGATGAGTGCCTGTGTCCTCACAGGCTACCCACAAGGACAGACCTGCTCTGGTCAAAGGGCAGACTGCATCCCCGTGAGTGTCAGGCAGTCATCATGTGGAGTTCACCAATTGCAGTGGAGGAGGAGTTGGTGTGCACTGTGCTGCTGAGGCAGTGTCCTCATACTGTGGGACCCTTGCTGAGGACCCTTGCTGTCTTTCTGAGGTGTGTGTGTGCTCATGTGGTCTGTAAGGTTCGCATGTCTGAGCACGTGCATGCACTCTGAGAGAAGGGATTGTGGGCGTGATGCTGGGGGCCAGGTGTCCCTTAGGGGAGAGGAGGCCCCAGATGAGCGGTCTTGGATATTACAGGTTCTTGGAGGAATTCTTGGAACCCTGAGGAGAATCCCACATGGTGGGAAGAAAAGGCATTTGTGAAAATGAATCCACATCCAAGTGATCCTCCGGTATTCTGTTTGAGTCAGGAGACCGAGATTCCCAATTCCTTTGAAGTGTCTGGTTCACCCCACTGGCAGCTTTGGCGCCAGGCCTGTGAAGCCCCACAGCTAGCTGTGGGTACTGGAGAGAGTTGGGCTCATAACCACAAGGGGCCCTCGCTCTCAACTGTGATGCTTCTAGGCCTCAGTTTCTCCCTCTGTCTAGCTCACTCCGACTCCTGAATAGTCCTGACTCTCCTAACTCTCTGTTTACTCCCCTTTCCTGATTCCCCCAGAAACAGCAGAGCTGCTCCCAGCACCTGTTGCACTCATCCATGGTATCATCCCAGCCATCATTGGGTCCTCCAGAATCTCAGGGTTTGATGCCCACCTCACTTTCTACCCTGGGCTTTGGAATGAGTGGGTTTGAATAAAGAAAGCTTTGGGGCAGAGGGGCTCCTCTCTCTGCAGCAGCTCTGTACGTTGTAGACAGGCACCAGCAATGCCAACAGTCCTTGTCTGTATACATGCAGACAGCACCTGCATGGCAAAGAGGCAATTGATGTCCATGGGAACAGCCAATTTTGTGTCCATTGGAAATTTCAGTATTCCCTTCTGGTGGAAGTCACTTGACATAGTGCTCTGGTTTATTTATTCTCCAAAAGTTCACATGCTGGAAACTTAATCCTCAGATCATGAGTTGATGGAATTAGAGGAGGGCTTTGGGGTGGTAACTGGAGTTAGATGAGGACAGGAGGGTGAGCCCCCTATAATGGGATTGTTGACTCTAAGAGGAAGAGAGACTCCAGCTAGGATGCTTTTGTTTTGTTGTGCGAGGGCCTTGCCATGTTCTGATGCGGCAAGAGGGCCCTCACCAGCCTCTTAACAACTGAGAGCTAAATAAAACTCTTCTTTATAGCTCGCACAATCTCAGCTGTTCATTTTTAGCAACAGAAAATGGCCGAGACACATGCAGTTAACCTTGTTAAGGTGAATAGTGCAGGGGTGTCTGATACATTCACAGTGTTGTGCTGTTACCATCTCTGTCTAGTTCTGAAACATCTCACAGGAGATCCCTGCCCATGAAGCAGGTACTCACCAGTGCCTCTACTCCCACTCAGCTGTTAGCATTTTGGGATTCTTTCACTTCTTTGAAGGGCCGTAGCATCTCATTGGTTCCCATGATAGTGATTTAATAAAATGGCATTTTCATCATGTGACCTTGTTTATGTGACCCTTTGACAATTCTCATCTTTGGCTGAGCTGAAGTGTCCTCACTGGTGGATGGTTAGGGTCCCAGGGCCTTGGATGCTACCTCCTGTCTCTTCTCCATGGGACATCACAGGTGAAGGGTGAGCGAGTGGGATAGCTTTTTCTTTTTCTTTTTCCCTTTCCCTTTCCCTTCCCCTCCCTCTATCCCTTCTGTCTTTCTGTGTCTCTGTCTTTGTTTCTCTGTTTCTCTCTGTCTCTCTCTTGTGAGGTAGTACTGAGGATTGAACCTTTGCTCTGAGCTACATTCCACCCTTTTTTGTATTTTTATTTTGAGACAGGGTCTTACTTAGTTGTTAAATAGCCCAGGCTGAGCTAGAACTTGAATCCTCCTGCCTCAGGATACTAGAGTGCTAAGATTCTAGGTGTGTACCACCACACCCACCTGCAGAAGGCTCTTTATTTTTATTGTACTGAAGATCAAACCCAGTGCCTTGCAAACATCAGGCAGCCATTCTAACAGTGAGCTTCACCTCACCTTGAAGGACTCCTTGTTTATAAAGAGAATCTGGTTTGGGGTCAGGGGGATGTTCCAGGAATAGATTTCCCCAGTCTTGTCTGTGGTCTTGCTGGAATGGGGGAGGGAGCCTGAGTGATGCTGTGGACAAGAGTCCTCTTCCTGGCTGTGCCTTTTCCTCTGTGCCAGCTTGGTCACCACAGTGTATTGTGAGTGTGTGCACATGGCTGTGACAAGTATACAAGGGCTGTGCAGCCATGAGGAGGGTATGTGGGCAGAAGAAGAGATACATACAGAGAAGGCCGAGTCCCACAGAGTGTAAGCTGGCAGGCTCACATTGCAGCTGTCCTGTGATCGGAGCAGAGAGCAGATTTTCTCCTTAGGAACACTAAGGAGTCAGGCAGCACCCTGGGGTCATGGCCCAGCCTTGTCCCAGAGGCTGCAGAGCCACCTGTCCCTAAGGATGTGAACCCGGTGTGACATTTCAGGTGTTGCTCGTTGATGACTGGCTGCCATCTCTGCCTGAGTCACAGCCCATTTCCCTCATGGGCTTCACTGTGGAGAGCTCTGGAGTTGACCTCGGTGCTCCCCCTTAGTGAGGCATTATGGCCCACATCTGAGGGGTTTCTTCTTATTGGTGTCTTCATCCGTTCCCTTCCAGATCCCTGGTACAGGGGCTGGGGATTTAACTCAGTGGTTCTGTCACCTGCCTCACAAGTGCAAGGACCCGAGTTCGATCCCCGGTACAAAACAAAAAAACAAAAAAATGAAAACAGATCCCTGGTACATGGGGAAGTAAACAGAGTTAGCATGGTCCATGTCCTAAGGGAGACAGGATTGCTGGCCATTTCTTTTTTTTGTTTTTCTCATAGATGGCAATTCAGTTCATATTTAAACATCTCTATTGTTCATATTTGACATCTCTAATGCAGTGTTTAAAAAAAACCTATAATTGGTCATCTGAGTGCTCCGTGCACTTGAAGATGAGAGGAAGAGACCAGTTCATACCGGTGCCCTTTTCACTGCAGAGATAAAGCCAACCTCCACTTGTGGTTGGCCCAGAATTAACAAAAATAGATGAAGTGGGAAACCTGTATCTGGGGGAGGAAGTGAATGCAACATCCCAGTGTCTACCGGAAGTAAAATTAGGCTCTGGACTAGATCACTGGCCTTGTTTGGTGCTCCATGAACAGCACAGTTTACTGGGGAAATCACCACTGACACTGTGGTTGATGCTAACTAGTTTAATCTCACACCTCTACAAAAATAACTTAACAGCAATGAAGGTTGTTCTTGATTTTGATCAGAAAAGAAAGGTCATGACTGGATCAAGAAAAGTCCCGAGTGTCTCCATCAAATAGACTTAATGTTAGAAAGGTTTCTGGAAACATCTTACAAATAAACGAAAAGCAATTTTTTTGAGCCAGAGTCTTGCTGTATTGTACAGGTTGGTATTGAGCTCCTGGCTTCTGAAAATCTGTTTTATAAGAAAGACACAACTCTTGCTGTGTAGGTATGTACAAAGAAAAGACATCTCCATGACTTAGGGCCTTGGTGTCGTTATGAGGGAGGAATGTTACTTCCCTTGCAGCTGGCTTCTCTGAGAAACCAGCGTTGTGGGTTTTATCACCACAAGGTAATGTACAGAGTGATCTCAGTTGCCGTGAGTTAGAATCTACTTTCTGAATTGAACTAAGAGAGAAGACACCCCCACATCTATACTGAGTAATTAATCTTCAGGGATTTGCAGTGCAGTGATGCTGAGTGATGTCTAAGTATTTTATTTTGGGTGTGCAGACTGTTGGTCCTGGGTAGAGAGAGGGGGATTCCAGCACTGTGTTCTGCAGTTTGGAAATTAGCAAAACCCCTAAATTTTCCTTTGTAACCCAAACTAATTTAGTGAGCTCCTAGAACAGGAGAATTGCTAGGATTCACCGCAGCCTTCTGGAATCTATCCATTAATTCTTTTGATATTCCAGAAACACTTTGCCCCTAGTAACTGGGTGTCTCAGATCTCTGGGGCATACGACATCTAGGACACCATGATTTCCATCTGCATTACTTCCCAGGATAGAGAAGAACACTGATAGAAGTTTATTCTGCTGCTCCCCCAGCATGACCATGTGCTGTTCTCGTGGTTACAGGGTCACCTTTGCCTCCCCAGTCCGTTGGAGCCAGTACCACAGAGATCTGGTGCATTTATTAGCACGAGAGCTTTTGCCGATTGCCTGTCCATCACTAGGGCTGACCCTTCCAAGTCTCCTGATGCTCCCACCCTGCTCTGTTTCACAGAATTCTTCCCATAGATGGTGAGGAGCCTATACCTTCTCCCCACCATAGAGCCTGCTTGTAGGTTTCCTCATTCATCTTGCAGGAAGAAAATAGCACTATGTTCAAGTCAACATTCTTCTGACTGCCAGTATGATGGACATTTTTTTTTCTCTGTATAGTTGGTAACTTTAGCATGGAGACTCCTGGGCATTCCTGGGACCCCCTCAGTTAAGTGTATATGTGTGTCATGGCAGAGGTTGTCCTCTCTGTGGCAGGATGAGCTGGCTCTCCTGACCTCTCCACCCCATCCCCCTCCTGAAGGGGATCACCATGCAGAAGCACCCAGGGCCCAGAATTAGACATTGGAGGGGCCGGGTTTTCACAGCACCTAGGGCACCAGTGTCTGAGTGCTGTGGTTTTCCTCCTGTGTCTCTACCCGCTTTCTCTTGCTCTGCCCCTCATGAACGGCTGTGAGGTGGGTTCTCAGACATATTCCTGAGCTGTCTCTTAAGCTATGACCCTGAATTGTGAGCACTGGTCTTCAGGGAAGCAGAAATCCGATGTTACCTGTGTGCCTGATGTCGTCATCTGGGGTACACTGCCTTTTAAGGCATCCAAAGGTTTGTAATTTGTAAACTGTTCAAATAAAAAACAAATTGGAAATTAGTGAGAAGAGACTTTCTTAGAAATGTTTATTTCAAGAGGCAAAGAGCCTGTCCATGCACCGATGACAAGTTCACAGCATTCTGTGGGTCAGACCAGAGGGTTTACTTTGTAGGGTGGTATAGACCAGACTGGGAAGAGCCAGCTGTGGGGTGTGGTAGGAATATGAAGCAATCAGGTGGGTGTTTATGAGGCCAGTGTGTTCTCTGGAGTGGCTGTGGTTGGCTTGGGTCCAAAGGGCCTGGGGAGGAGAGAAACTGACCCAAGTTTGCTATGCGTGGTCTGTAGTGGCCAATGAGGAAAGATGGGCAGTGTGGCTGGTCACTAGGGAGTACAGAGTGGGAACTGTAGGCTTTCTGTAGCTGGGGCATTGTGAGTCTTTGCTCAAGTACCTGATACTTGTGGGATTTCTTACCTGATGTAGTTTCCCGGAGCACAACACTTAGGTAGGATCAGCACTGTCACAGCCTTGTATATAGTGGGTGTGTCCCAGGGTTGACCTGCTGGCCTAACTTCTATTCATTCAGCAGGCAGGCCCTGATATACCTTGCCTGGGCCTCTCTGCATGGGGCCCAGTCCCTGCTCTTAGGTGGCTATGATGAGCTGGGCAGGGATGGAGGAAGGTGCCAGGCACCCAGGGCTTCAGAGGCATCGCAGCAGAGCAGGATGGGTTTCAGAAGAGAGGCATGGGACCTCCCAAGATGAGCTCATCCCCACAGAAGAATGGGAGTCCTGGGGTTGTTAGTCAGAGTGTGATCAGTTTCTGTCCGGCACCTGTGGTGCTTTCTCACAGTTTTCATCAGAGTCTCACTCCCTAAAATCACATTCTGCTGTAGTTTCTTCTTGTTTGGGGGGCTCATAGACTTTGCAGTGTGGTACATGCAGGAGCAAGAGCCCTGACTGAGCCTTTCTGCACCCCAGTTCCGTGATGCTGCCCCTTGTGACTTCATGCTGTTCCTGTAATAGTGGGCAGCCTCCTGACCCTCAGCAACATCTTCTGGAACCTGTTAGAAATGCATGTTCCTGGGCCTGCCTCGCAGCTCTGCAACACCAGTGCTCCTCTTGGTGTCCAGAAATATGGTTTTCCTTCATCTTGTTGGCTTCTGCTGCAGGTTATCTGTATGACAATCTTTGACAGAAACCTTTGGTGGATACAGGAAGTGGCTGTGTCTCAGAATCTGAGAGTCAGTGGATGAGAGGTTGGAGACTGCTGGGAAAGAGAAGAGCAAAGCTCACAGAATGTATGTCTGTGTGTGAGTGTGTGCATGTGCACACATAGATGTTTATGAACATTCATGTGTGTATATATAAATGGTGTATGTGTACGTGTGTGGGCACATGTCTGTGCAGCGGTATGTGCATGGATATGTGTCTGGATGTGTGTGTATGTGTGGGGATTCTGTGTGTGTGTATATGTATATGTACACATGAGTGTAGATGTATAGGCATGTGTGGTGTGTGGCACATTGGACACAGAAGTGAAGCCATGTGACCAGCTGTGAGTAGGCCTTCCTCTGTGTGTGTCACCTTGAATGGGCAGTTGGGGTTCCCCAAAAGGGGAAGTGGGGCTGCTAATTGGGACCATGGCACATGTCGGCAGTGTGTGCGGAGTGAAAACATGAGCAGCACAGAGTGTATAGATGTAGTGACCATGTTGCCTTCTGACCCCAGCCCACACTCCACAGTGTTAGTTTGCCTCTTCAGTGGCTCCCCCAGCCCCGAGACGTCTGCCATTTACACAGGCATGTGGCAATGTACACAGCATCGTAGTCCCATCCTGGCCAGCCATCTACAGCCCGCCTTTGCCTTCTGCCAATCCATGCAGGAGACCTCCCTCTTTGTGACAGCTGCTTAGATCTGGGCTTTTGGACAGAACATGTATCTCCACTTTCTGATCAGCTTCTGGTGGCTCCTGTTTCCCTGGCAGTGATACAGGGAATGTCCTTCCAGCACATCTCCGGAGCCAGGTCTTAGTGTGTTTCTTGTGAATACCACGGATCAGGTAATCACAAGGGACAGAAGTGTGTAGCTCACAGCTCTGGAAGTGAGGATGTCTGATGTCATGGTGCTGGCGTCTGACGAGGACTTTCTTCCTTCATCGAAACATGGTGGAGGCTTCACAGGGTGAGACAGAGCAAGCCCAGCAGCTCCATCTCTCTTCCTGCAAAGCCACCTGCACCACCATGGAGGCCCCACCCTCATGACCTCATCCAACCCTAATAACTTCGCCAGTGCCCCCTGTAAACGTCACCAATGCATGATTTGGGGATTGAGTCTCCACCCTCTTCACACTGTCATGATGGCAGCCAAATTTCAGCACATAAATTTCTCAGTTCACATTCATACCCTAGGAGCATGTAACCACCGGGAGCATCCTGAATGCCCGGGTCGGAGCCACTGTAAATCCGCCTCCCTGTTGCGTTGGAGGTGCTCCTGGCCCCTCTTAGCTTCACTGACCCTGGTGCCCTCCACCTTTAGTCACTGCCCATCTAAAAGACACAAGTGATCACCCTGCTTTGTGTTTCTTTCGTCATAAATGGTATCGAACAGCTCCCTCCCCTAACTTGCCATTTGCAGCTTTGTGCTCTGGTTAGGAACCCAGGGAGGGAAGGAGCTCTTTGTATTTTCTCAGTTTGTTGCTTCATGTTTCATTTGATGTGTAGTGTATTGGTCAGCTTTCCTGTTGCTGGGCTAAAACACCTCATACTGCCACTTGAAGGAGAATAAGTTTATTTTGGCTCAGTTTTAGAGGTTTCGTTCCATGACTGGCTGGTATAAAGGCAGGACCATCTTGGCAGAACGGAATGTTAGAGAAAGCTGTGTAATTCACGGCAGCTGGGGAGCAGAGCAGGGAACAGTGCCAGGATGGAAGGGGCCAAAGCCACATATGAGCTTCAGGGTCAGGGCTCCGTGCCGTCCTCATACGCATCCAGACCTGTGCTTTACTGATCCTGTAGGTGTCTCCGAGCCAGTCAGGGTGATTTTATGTTATACATAGTAGTCTTTCTCCTGCTTTAAGATTATTTCTAAAAACCCACTATTTTTGGTATTCCTTTTGTTCCTTTTCTCTCTTTTTTACCCTTCTCCTCTGGCTCTTCTTCTTCTGATTTTGGTTTTTAAGTACATACATCATTTTAAGACTGAAAACATTGTCGAAAATACTACGTAGTGGCACAGACATTGTCCAGGTGTGTGTTTCTGAGTGAGGGGCAGAATTGGAATGTTGTGCTACGGTGTTGTTCTTCATTGTGACTTGATTATTGATCATAGCACCCCCACGCAGCTCCTCCCCTGCACTGAGGCTCTGCTGTGTTGGGCTAGTGATGGGGGAAGCAGCAAGGGACACAGCAGGACAGGTGTGATGACCCTTCTCCGGGCCCCTGACGGTCATTGCCCTTCAGCTCTGTCCAGGTGAGCCACATTCGGACAGTACGCATGGGGGGCACTTTCAGCACAGTTTGTGCACGTATTGGAAAGGATTCTGGTTCACAGTTGGTCCTGTTAACATGTCCCCTTTTTAACTGTTTCATACTCTGCTAGCATCAGACAGAGGGAGGAAACTGAGAGCTGGTTGCTGAAATGTCTGCCGGCACTGAGAATTAGGTGAGCGAAGAAATTTTGCCTGCCACAACAGCTGCCTTTAGCATGGTCTTCAACCTTCTGCCTGTCTCTCAGCAGCCATGTCTGGTCTGTTCTGTGCATGGTCCTCTCCAGGACCAGAGAGCCAAGGAGATAGATGCCATATCAGAAAGCTCAGCCATTCCCAGCCTGTGTGGGAGCTGTGGCTGCCGTGTTATTGATGGCCTTGCGTGAGTGAGCGAGGCCTCTTTGAGGTGGTATGGGGTGAGTCTCATTTGGGTGGGGAGCCCTGCATCCAAGTCAGCAAGGTGGGAAGGGGCTAGGGTCAGTGCCCCGGCCTGGGTCCCCCATGGTCCCTTGTGGGTTTTGAAGGAGGCCTAGGGGTCCAGGGAGAGGTGCCTCACTTCTCTGGTGCCTCACTAGCTCACAGGCCTGCTCTTGGTGGTCAGAAAGATCTAGAGAGGCTTCCAGGGCTGCTGGCCCTCATGCCTCTTCTGCCTCTTTAGTAAGCAGGATGGAGGGCAGTGCTTCATGTTGGTGTGAAGTTAGGAGCACTGGTGTTCAGGGCTGTGCCATGCACGGCAGCCCTGGGAAGACCTAGACGCTTCCCTTTGCAGACAAGGACACTGAGGTGCAGAGTGGTGAGGGGAGGTGCCTGTATACTTATAGGGTCATCTCCAACCCTTTGCCACCCCCTCTCCCTACTGTGACTGGTCCATTTGCCTCACAGGTGAGGCCTGTTAACTTGGGAGCAGGGGAATGTTCCTGTCGTCACAGCTCTGAGGACCTCCACAGCCAGTGGTGGCACAACCCTGTGCAGGTTCCCGGCCCTGTAGGAGTGCAGAGCGGGGTGGCTGACCCTAAGGGCATGTGCTGACCCATACCCCATCCCAAGATGGGCCAGCAACCCAGGAGGGATACAAACACTGTGTTCTCAGATCACACTTGCAGTTATTTGGTGGTTGTCACATTTCAGCTGGACTTGAGCATCCGTGGCAGCTTCTGGAAGCAACTGTATCTGTCCCAGGGTCCCCCGGGTGATTCTGTGTTTCTGGCTTGTCTACTTGCTGGGATGGAGCAGGAGATAAGTGGACTAGGGAGGCAGGGAGCCTCTGTGTCTGCTTGGTTGGGGCCAGTTACACCCAGCCCCATTGATCCGTCTCCTGGAGGAGGTGCAGCCACTCAGACCCCATACCATTTATGCCTGGCCCCAGAGGCTCAGAGTAAAGGTTTGTGCAGGCATGTGTGCATTACAAGGTGTTCCCAGATGTGACTTCTGCTTAACACGAAGGATATTCAAGTCGCTGCACCCAGTTGTACAGAAAGCCCCAGCCCTCCAGCTACCATCCGTGGGCATCTCAGCCTCCTGATCCCTCTGAGGACTTAGAGACCTCCTCTGGCTTTGGCTTTCACATCGTGAATACAGTGGGCCCCTCATGTGCAGTTTGCTCTGCCTGGCTTCAGTCACTATGATCAGTCAGAAGGCTGAGGACAGTACAATGAGATATTCAGAAAGAGAGAGAGAGAGCATCCATACATAGCTTACTAAAGTGTGTTGTTACAGTTGTTCTATTTTACTATTGTTAGTGTCTTACTATGCTGAATTAGTAAATTACAGGGAAAAGCTTAGTACACTAAGGTTCAGTACTGCCACCGAGTCTTGGAACATGTCCCTCTGGATAAGGGGGACCACTGTATTCTGCAGATAAAAGGCCATCTAAAAAGGAGATACTAAAGTTTTTCAGAGACCTTTTCTAGTATGAAGTGGTCCATACAGACAGCTTTTCGTTTGGTAGGACTTTAGTGTGGGAACAGAGCAGGTGTTGTCCTTCTTGTTGGCCCTGTAGGTCTGCTCTGTGATGCCATCCTGGAAATTCAGCTGAGAATTAAAGGGTGGCCTCTATAGGGAGCTGGTGTGTCCAGAAGGTCTCTCATGTTAGGTGGTTCTGGGAGGCCTGGCTGCCAGGAGTGGTTAGGGTGCTGTGTGCCCTGCAGGCTGCTGGGCAGGGCTGAGAGTGCAGAAGCATGGACTGCATGGGCTGCCAAGGTTTTTGAGGCCTCAGTAGAGGATAGTTCTCACCAGGACATCTGTCTGGGGAAGCCATGAGTGACAGGTTATGAGGCTGTGACTCGCTATGGCTGTGACTTTTTCTTAGATCCAAACTCTTCAATTTGAACGTCATCATGGGGAGAAGCTGCACGCAGAAGTACTCTGGGTTTTGTTGTCATTTTGGTTCTGCCTGGCTTTAGATTTTCTTTCTTTTTCTCCACCCGTCTACTTTCTCACAATCCCATAGTCCTCCCTGCGAGCTGCTCGGCTGCCCTGCAGTCCCAGGGTGCCCCCAGCCTCTGAGGCTGTAGTACCTGCAGGTACGTGGGGCTGACTCAGAGGAGGTCTGCTGTATTTTTAGCAAGTGTCTAAAATACTCACAAAGCTGAGAATAGGATGCTTGTGTATTTAACTAAATGACACTGAAGTGGAAGATGAGTAGTCTGCGTGTTTCAGTAGGCCCAGCGGGGTTCTCTTCTGTCCTGCCTGGTCCTCTGGCTAGAACCCCACAGGGCTATGAACTTCGAAAATGCCCTGTGCCCAGGGTCCTGTGGGTGCTGATCTGAAAAGCCTGGGTTCATTAACACACCCAAGAGACCCTGCTGCTCACATCAGCAGCTCAGGGTGGGCTGTCTTGCTTCTCTGCTATAGATACTACTACCCAATCCTGTGGCTGGATACCAGGCCTGGCATGGGCCCTCAGAGTGTGGCCTGTCAGAGCTGGGTTGAGACTTGAATGTCAAATCCCCAGCCCTCTTGAAGACTCAGCACCCAGAATGTGCTGTGCCTCCTTCAGGATCTGTGCTTCAGTCACATGTTGGAGCATCGTGCTTTGCATATACACTGGGTCAGATGAAATTGTTACTACAGCAAACTTTGTCCACTTGTGTTACTCTTGGGATGTGACTTCTAGCAACATCCATTTTCTCCTGGTGTGTTGGGTGTGCTGGTCTGGGGTGCAACAGGGTGCTAAGGTTTTTGCTCTCTCCCATCTAGGCTGGCTGTGAGAGGCCTCGAGGCTGGCAGCAGAGAGTTTTCTTGTTCTCATATTTCTGTAGAGCTTCTGGGCCTTTCTCCTTCAGGCTTTCCCTGTCTTACCTAGCTCACTGCAGTCCTGAAGTTCCTGTGTTCTTCAGGCCTCATTCCCTTTGCTTTCTGTAGTAAAGAAGCAGTGCATTTGTTTGCAGCTGATTTTTCATATCACAGCTGTGTCTTCAGCACATGGGTTGGCAGCTGGGCCTGCGTGACTCTATGCTGTATCCCATGCCAGGAGGACTGTCCTGGAACCCTCTTTCACCCTCCACCTCACGTGAACTTGCTTGGCAGCCTCTGGGGTCTGGATGGAGGGCTGTTGCCTGCACAGCTGTGGGCACCCAGCAAGAACCCTTAGAAAGGACCCCAGGCACTGCCACATCTGCCCAGGCTATTTATATCCTACAAAGGGCCCATTTTTCTTTGCAGAGTGGTCATGTGGCTATGTGGTCGTGAGTATGAGTGGAGCTGGTGAGACCAGCCTTTCACCGAGCAGCTTTCTGGACATGCCTGACACATTCTCACCCACATGCATACTGTACAGTTTCATGCCAGCAGCTTCCCAGAGCCCTTGGGGAGTGCAGTCCCTAGAGCAGCCTGTGCCAGGTCCACCTGTCCCTATCCATATCACCTGGAGGGAACTTTCTCTGTGGTGCATCTCATACGGGATAGGGCCTCAGCAGAAGGACAAGTACTACTGTCACCCCCCTGCTGCTGCCAGGTGTGTGAAAGGCATCACCAGCCAGGGTCTTGGATGGTGCATGCCTCAGGCCAAGTCAGAGAGGGCTGTTCATGTGTGCAAGAAGGGGCAGCCCTGAGAATATTGTGAGGAGCAGGCTTGGCCTCAGTGTCCTCTGAACAGAGAGCTCTGGGCATGTTGTTGGAAGAAACGGGGTAGCACATCCTCTTTGGCCCTATTGGGAAGACAGGGATCCAACCTTGGAGAAGGCCTGACTCCCAGACACTCACAGCCTCAGGGTTTTGTGGGATTGTTTTTGTCCCTTCTATAGACCAAATATTGACTCCCGAAGATACTTGACTCTAATCCCAAGAACCTTGCATGTGGCCTTGTATAAATAGCATTTTTGCAGATATGATTAAGTTAAGGATCTGGAGGTAAGGAGGTAGTTCTGGACTACTGCTGGGCCCTGCATGTATCCTTAAAGAAGGAGAGGGGAAGCAGACACTGGAGTGCTGGGCAGTGAGGGAAAGTGTACGTGCCAGCTTGCCTGGGTTGGGTTGCCCAGATAGGTGGTCAGGTAAGAGGTGTTCCCGGTGAGGTGAGCATTGGCACTGGTGAGCTGAGTAGATTGCCCTCCAGTGTGGGTGGGCCTTGTCTGGTCCACTGAGGTCCTGAGCAGGACAGAAAGAAGTCCCCATGCTGACTGCCTGCAGACAAACAGTTCAGCTGTCTTGGATCTCTTTCTCTCCCGCTTGCAGACAGCAGATCTTGGAACCTCAGCTTCTGTCATCGTGTGAACTGTGTCTCCATCGTGAATCTTCCCCCCACCCCTGTCTACATCCTGCTGAATCTGTTTCCCTGGAGAACCCTGGCTCAGCAAGAAGCACAAACCAAGGGATGCTGTCAGCCACCAGATGGAGAGAGGCTGGCAAGGGTGTCTCCCAGAGGGAGGGAGCACACTGCCTGACTCTGTGTTTGGTCCAGTGCTGCTGAGCTCAACTCCTGACATCCAGAAGTGCAAGAGGGTGACTTTCTGCTGTCTCCAAGCCAGCTGATTTGTAGTAATTGATGAGAGCTGCCACGGGAAAACAGTACAGTCAGTATAAACAGTGCTTCCCTCAATACTTGGGCCCCAGCCTCTGAGCTATCATTCTGTGACTTAATTTCAGGGTGGGGCACCACTAGGCCATGTGCATCTTTATTTTGAAAGATCTTGTCAGATGAGTTTCCAGAAAGATATAACAGCTGATCCCGGGTGGAGGACCCTCTTCCAGCATCTACTCGGAAGTGGCCTGAGGTGTATCTCTTGACTCATCGGTCATGGGGGCAGTGACAGCTTTCTTAGAGTAGCTGGTCTCTGTGATGCATGGTGAGTATGGGGTCTTTGCCTCCTGCTGTCCAGCATGTGGATCCTTCTGTGAACAGCCTGTTGTATTCTTTGACCCCATTTCTGTGGGACAGTCATGCCTCTCTTATCCGTCTGTAGGGAGTGTGTGTTTCTTATAGCTCCTGAGTCTCTATCTACCCTGCTTCTTCTTTGAACACTGAAGTCCCAGTTCCTCTGTTTGCTAGTATATCTTTCTTTTCTCTTAAGGTTCATAGGTACCAGTGTTTGGATTACATGGCTTGCCTCTTGATTTTCTGGCAGGAGTTCTGTTGTTCTGTGTGTTTGAATTAAATTCTTGAATGTGTCCAGAATCCTTTGGGTATGTAACTCAGTGGCAGAGCCCTTGCCTAGTGTGTGCTAGGCCCTGGGTTCAATCCTACCATCACAAGATAAAAAAGATGTTACAGGGAAGGGGCATCCAGTCATTCCCTTCCAGTGTCCTGGTCCCAATCATCCATGCTTTGGTCCACTGATTGAACTGCAGCTCTGTAGTCTGTTGTATTCCTGTGTTAGGTGGGTTCCATCT
This sequence comes from Fukomys damarensis, assembly GCF_012274545.1. Taxonomy (NCBI): domain Eukaryota; kingdom Metazoa; phylum Chordata; class Mammalia; order Rodentia; family Bathyergidae; genus Fukomys; species Fukomys damarensis. Next base: position 29,718,584 of record NW_022900939.1, read on the forward strand.
GGGGTGCCTCCTCCCCTCTCCACTGGCCTGTTTGCCATTTCGCATGCCTGAGTCACATCAGGAGCATTTTATAGCCTGTGTTGACAGCTGCAGGAGGAAGCCCCCCCCACTCTGGACCTTGTGCGTGATGAAACACTGCTTTAATACAGCAGTAAGAGAAGAGGTCCTGCAGTGTGTGTTTTCTCTGAGTCTTGGGCAGAAGAAGACAGGGTGGGGCAGCTGTGCCGAGGGGGCAGCCAGGGAGGACTTGGGGAAACAGATGGGTGCAGAACTGCGCCTGGGCTGTGGGTAATTTCTGTGGGATGATTAGATACGTGAGCAAAGAGTGTTTGAGGCAGTCAGCCACTAGGTGGAAAGCAAGGCTGTTGGGAAGGTGGTGCAAAGATGGCACCTTGCGCAGGGGTCCTGTCCCCAGCTTGGTTTCCTTTGGGTGTGGTGGCCTGACCCGGCCCTGGCTGGGGTGGGCACATGTGTGGGGCTCAGTGTGCAGTTGACTGTGGTGTTGTGTACCAGCAGGATACCCCAGCCCTGGTCACCTTCAGGGAATCACGCCCAGCACTGCCCAGGCCCTTCTGTGCCTGGTGCCCCCATGGTCTCCGAAAGCTTTTGTGCTGCCACAGCTAGGCTGGCTCCACCCTTGCCAGGAGTGTAGTGAGGTCAGGGCTGCCTTTGCCCCTTTGTGACCCTGGCCGTGCCTGTGCCGTGGGTGGAGATGTGGAAAGGGATCCCACATGCAGGACTAAAAGGGATACTCGAGGAAGCTGGGCCTAGTCCTGCCTCAGAGGTGGACACTGGGTGAGGCTGGCTGAGGTGCTGCTGGTTCTAGCTACTCACCTGCCTGAGTCCTTTGGCTGTGGCTGCTAGCTCAGCCTGCTTTGCAGGTGGCAGTTATAGGCAGATGAAGTTGTACTTTGCAGAGAGGGACCATTGTCTTCCAGAGACCTGGCAGCTCTGCAGGAACAGCAGGACTGTAACACATCTGCTATGAGGTCAGTGAGAAGGTAGATGGGTGCTGGGCTAGGTGGACAGAGTGTCTGGACCGTTGGGTGGAACTGGGCCTTGTGGGTATCAAGTTGCTTCTAAGTTCTTCCTTCATCTAGGCTCTCACACGGCCTGTGGAACATGGGAACCATTCCTCTCCAGTGCCCCCTGTCCTGGGGGCTGGGTTGGTAGTCATGTTCCCACCTACCCTGGGAAGTCCCTGTGAAGAGGGCCTGGACAGGGCCTCTTTGTGGGTGGTCTGGAAGTTACATCTTGGGTTGAAGAACTGACCTCCTCTTGGGGACAGCTGGGTGCAGGGTGTCTGCCTGCTGTGGAGCATGGTTCTTGTGGGTATCATATGTGGCTTCAACCCCTATGAAGTTCCCTGACCCACTGCAGGTCTTGCATAAAGGTCTCTAGCTGGCCTAGCCAGAGGGCCCAGGGTTCACATCATGTGACACATGCCTGGCCAAGGCCTGAGTGTTGGCAGACATCTGCCTGAGTGAGATCTGTGTCCTCTTGTTGGGAAAAGGAAGTAGGACAGGAGGAGGGCCTTGGTCCTGCTGGGCACTGGGTAGTGCTGATCCATCCCAGGGCTTGGACAGATGGTAAACCCACTGGGGGCCTGTCTCCTCCCCTCCCACACTTGTGCTGACTCCTCATGGGGCCGATTCTCTGTCAGCTGGTGGTGCCTGCAGAGGTGGAAGACAGTTATGTTTCTTCCAAAGCTTACACTGAACAGCGGGTGGAGAATGCAGTTGGCTGAATATGTGATGTGTTTGTGTACGCAGGTATCTGATCAGCCCTGCCTCTCCTCCCTGCCTGACTGTTGAGTATCTTGGTGCTTTAAGATTTTGCTGCAGCCTGGTTTCCTCATGATTCTTCATGTATTTCTGTGACTTAAGGAATGAGGACTGTACTCTCCAGTGCATTGAGCAGAGGACTCTGGCAACCTGCCTGCTTGGAGAGACCAGGCAGCCTTCCCTTGTTAGGCAGGAGTCCCTCCACCACACTTAAGGCACCATCCCCTGGAATTCCTTCCACTGCCATGGCTGTGACCTTGACCAAGGCTGCATTTAAGCAGCAGTGTGTCTCAGGCCTGAGACTATGGCTCAGGCCAGCAGGGAAGGGAAGAAACCCAGCTCACTGGGTACCCACAGCAGGGAGGGCCAGCAACACATGAGCTTGCAGTGTGGCCAGTGTTGGTCCACATACCCAAACCCCGTGTGAGGTTTGGGCATGTGTAATGTGTTGGGGAAGAGAGATGTTTAAACACAGCTGTAGGAACATGGTTGGTCTCGTGAGAAGCTGTCACTTTTCTGCCGACATTTCCTGAACATGCTGTGATCCTGTAGCCAGAACATCTTTTAGAGACAGTGGACATGCTCCCCTTCCACCAGGCTCCATTGCTTTGTGCGTGGTGCAGAGCTCTGCTGTCCCTTAGATCTAGAGCTGGAATTTAACAGGGACTGCAGGCCCATAAAAGCTAGAAGCAAAGTGATTGCGCTAGTGTTGGGGATGATATCTCCGGGGAGTTGAACCCCCAAGGACAGGGTGGGACCTGTGGAATCCTCATACTCAGGACCCAAGAGCCCTGAGGAGGAGCCCCAGGGCAGTGGGATCACTTTCTCTTACTGCTGCTTCTCAGTGTGTGGAGCATCCTGCTGCAGCCCTCTGGATGTAATGTGTCATGCAGCCCAAGCACTGAAGCCTGGCCCTTCTGGATGTCCACCATGCTGGGTCCAGTTCCCTAACATTCCTCTCCACAGCCCATCTACCCTGAAGGGGACCCTGACCAATTGAGTTCCGTGTGCTTATAGAAGGGACATCAGGGCAACTCTGTAAGATTTGTGGCAGGTTGGGTTGGGCCAGGCCTCACTGGTGATGCAAGAAGGGCTTAGGATTGGTGGGTGCAGCTGCTGAGGAGGCAGTTTGCCCAGGGAAGTGGTTGTTATTCTTAGAAGGCCTGGTTGCCCTGAGTGGCTTGATGAGCAAGCTGTGGGTCAGGTAAGACGACTTTTGGGAGCTCAGAGCAAAGCTACATGATACTTTGTATAGTTGAATAAGCATTTGTTAGGATAGGCAAGTGGTAATCACAGTTGCAGTGTGCTTGTCTGACTTCTGACCCCTTCTGATTCGGGTCTCTCTCAGGGCCTCCTCCAGCACTCCAACCCTGTGTCTGCCTACACAGGATGGATCGCAGCTTGTCACACATGTGTGACACCCAGCAGGGTGCTTGGATGTCTTACCCACTGGATGAGCTCATAAGCGTAGGTAGGTCTCTTGGTCTCTTACAGTCTGCTCTGCCAGCATTGGAGCAGCGCTTGGTGGGCAGGAGGGGTTTGGGGATTGTGTGCAGATGGACGTGAAGGGGTATTGCACACAGTGCTGGGGAGCTTGAGGATGTTAGGGGAGAGGCCTCCCTTTTTCCAGATCAGAGGGTACTTACCCAGAAGGGCCTGGTAGCTTTGGATGATACAGAGCCTGCCCAAGGAGGTGGCTGTGCTGAGAGGGTCAAGATGGAAGAGGAGGGCTGGCAGGGTGTTGGCAGGCCACAGATCAGGCAGTGTAACCTGCATGGTTTGGGGTGGAGTGTAGATTTTAATCAGAAGTCAGCAGTGAGCCATTGAGAGGTTTTTGGCAAATATGTTGGACCAGACTTTGATTTCAGAGATGCTCATGCAGCTGCACCATGGGGAGCCAGATGGAACTGTAGACTCAGAGAAGGCTACAGGGGCTGGTGAGGAATCCAGGGAGGATGGTGTGGTCCCTGTCTGCCGGCCAGAGGCTGGAGGTGACCGTGACTGGGTTAAGATGCTAATGTGACTACAGATGGGCAAGGATGGAGGTGCCCTAGCCCGGGCGGCAGGTTCAGAGGGAGGAAGCCAAGCCCAAGAGTAGGCTGGTCTCTGGTGGCCAGCTCTGCCCCTGCCTGCGGCTCGCATGTGCCCTTTGCAGCTCTGATGAGGCTGATGGAGGGGCTGGACACTGGCGCAGAATTACTCAGCATGCTCTGTCTCAAAGTAGAGTGAGCTAATGCTGAAATGTGGTGGTCACAGCGTGGGTCAGTCATCTGGCCCAACTTGTGCAGTGGATTCCTCAGACTTTTTGTAGTGAGAATCTGTAGTACCTGCAGATAGGCTTTTAAAAACTGACGTTTGCTCTCGCTTTTTACCATAAATCTGAGTAACCTGTCGATTCACTCTGAGGTTTGGGTTGCCTGGGATGTTCTCTGGATCAGCTGTTTGCTGAGCTAGTACCTTTAGACGGAAATGAAGCCACATTATGCATCCTATTATTTATGTGGGTGGTGCGCACTGCTGTTTGAAACCATTAGCCTCTCTTTGGCTAATTAAAAGCCCTCTTTTTCTTTTCTTTCTTCTTTTTTTTTTTTTTTTTTTTTTTTTTTTTTTTTTTTTTGTATGGTAGTGCTGGGGTTTGAACCTTGAGTTTTGCCCATGTTGGAAGTGCTCTACACTGAGCTGCGTCCCTAGCCCCGAATCCTCAATATTTTTTGTGAGAAGTCTGCAGTAACTGAAGACGTATCTTGCACTGTGTGTTTTTCATAATGTCACTGTTGTTTTGAGAAAACCACCTTCAGGGCTAATTATCCTCCTAGGTAATTTACAGGCTGGAATAGTCTCACCCCTCCTCTCAACCCAGAGATCTTAAAGGAAAAGATGAGTCAAGGGAATCCTGGCTTTTAAACCAGATAACATGGCTTGACAATCTAAAGTTTATAAAAGTTGTTAAAGTACATAAATTATATTTGATTCTAGTCCAAGCATATAAAGAATACTTTGGTGTTAGCTTTGAAATGTCTTTAGAGCTAGAAATCTTTGTTTCTTGGGAATGACAGAAAGCAATTTCCTGGTGTGGGTTTGAGTGGTGATGGATTAATATTTTACCTAATTTCTCGGTCCCATCTCTGTTATTAGACTCCCAGTCTCCAGACTTCTTCAGTGAATGTCATCAGGCCCACCCACTGCCCTTTCTGTTTTCTGCTGCTGGCCCATCTAGCCCTGAGGCCCCTCTCTCCTCCTTACCTCTCTGCAGCGACTGCGCAGATGCTCCTGCTGTCCTGGCTCACTGAATCCTGCTGAGTGTGGCCCACTCCTCTCTAGCCCTAGAAGTTATTAAAGGCAGCTTGCTTGCTGGGTAAGAGGGGCTGGAGCCATGTGAGGGCAGCCAGTGGGTGATTTGTGTCCTGGCATGCTAGAAGTCCCCATTTGTCAGCTGGCTGTGACCCTCAGTTGCTGATTTTAAAGACTTTTAGACTTGGCAAAGGTCCTGCTCCAGCTCCTGTCCCAAAGTAGGCATTGTTGCATTCCTCAGAGGGGCAGAGCCTGCCCCTGCCTTGCTTACCACTGAGATCAGAGACACTTGTGTGTCTGCACAGTCAGGCCCCTGCTTCCTGCATTACCAGCCATGCCAGCTAGACCTTGATGCAGTGACGCCATGACCAGAGGAGCACCAGGAACTCCTACCAGTGGCAGCACAGCTGGGTCAGTGTTGCGGTCACTGAGTGCCACCTGTGTCCTCCATTTGTGCCCTTCCCTTGAGGACCAGACATGGCCCCAGCAGCAAAGGGAGCTGCTGTTACTGCTGTCTTTTGGGGACCGAGTGGAGTGAGAGGGCCACTGCCGGAGGGGCTCTATGCCTGTCCATCTGCTTAGTGTGTTATTTATTATCTGATTGATGACACTATGTTGGTGTTTAGCCAGTCTCAAGGGTGGGCTGCTGGCCATCGTTTGGAAGCACTTGCTTCCCAGTTGAGTGGTCACCCCGCCCAGCTGAAGCAGTGGTCAGCTGCACACCATGCCACAGCTGTGCCCTCCCGCTGTTGCCTGACCCAGATGCCTGGGTCATTCTTGTGTTCACTGTGGGCCTTGGTGCTCAGAGAGGCTATGGGGACCCCCCAGGGCCTCACAGGACCATGTGGGGGAAGCTTGTGAGATTCCAGCACTTCTGCCCCTCTGATCGAGCCATCAGCCCCTGCCCCATGGCTGTGTGCAAGGAGAGCTGGATGTGGGGCAGCATCCTGTCCTTGCCCTGGAGCTGGAGGTGCTGTGCTTCTATGGCCTTTGTGTTCCTGAGGGTGAGGACATGGTGTTGAGTGGGTCCCCTACCCCTGCCTGGTGGGCAGTGGCATGCACAGCATGGGAGGGTGCTAGGTAAGCCGCCGAGACTTAACTCCCCTGCCCCATACCCTAAGGCAGCCTTTCTCTGTCCGTGAATTACCCACACAGGAAAACAATTGAGCCTACATTACAGAACAGCCCTGCTATTTACAGGGCAGAGAATAGGGACAGGCTGGCTCCACGACCTGAAGACAAGACTCACCACAGGGCCTTGTGCAGCTACTGAAGGGTGCCTTGTTGTGGCCCAAGTGGGCCCAGCTGTCTGCAGCACATCTCCTCACTCTGTCCCAGACTGTACCCACTGATGACAGTCCTTGAAAACCCTCGAAGTCAGGATGATATCCCCAACGGGCAGGAACGGAGCATCCAGACCTGATGGTGCCCCGGGGAAAGGTGAGGCTGGTGGGGCACTCTGGGGCTGGGCTTCACTCATTAGTGAACATGGTCTAAGCATTGCAGCAGAGGTGGCCGGAGCCCCAGTGATGGCCACTTGCAGGAGGACAGGAAGAGAAAGACACCTGGGCAGACTTGATAAGATTCGCCTCACGTTGCTGTGTTTCAAAGGCAGTGGGGTGCCTCTGGGGAGCACCTGGGCCTGACCTTGGTTCTTGATGCTGGGTGGCTGGCTTTGTGAATGAACTTAATCCTGAGCCTTTTTCTGTTTCCTATGTGCTCTGTAGGGAAGGGATGGTGGCTGTGGGTTCTTGGCCTGACATTGCCTGGTGTGGTCTCAGCAGGGCCAGCAGCAGGCAGTGCCTGGTGGAACCTGCGGCCCTTGCTATACCTGAAGCCAGGGCACGGCTGCTGTGTGACAGCCTGGGGTGATCTCACAGCTTCTGTAAATCGAGGTGCATGCTGGGCATTATATCCTGTATGGCCCAGGCATGTACACATCAGAGAACTGGGGAATGTGTTGTTCTGGGAGGTGTGGATAGGGGAGAAGGGACTGTGTTGTAGAGGGGCCAGAACAAACTAGAAACTATGCCTGCGTGGGACCTTCTTGGACAGAATCCTTGGAGCGGAGACCTGCGCCAAGGAACAGCAGGGGGCTGCCCTCAGACCAGTTTACATGGGACTGGTGGTGTGAATGGGGGTGCTGTAATCCTTCTAAAAGTGGGGTAAAATTTGCATCTGAATGGCTCATCAAGTCAAGATTCCCCGGAATGTGTGTTTCCTTGTAACTCCCGGTCCTTTGAAGGGTTGTTTGCATGTTTACTCAGCTGGCATTCTGAACCCTGCTGTACCTCGCTGCTGCTCTTACAGGTGGTATCTGTCCTGTGCCATCTGTGAGGGTGCCCTGCCCTGTGCTCTCCCCACCCGCTGTCCCCATCCTCCAGGTAAGCAGAAGGATGCTGAGCTCTCAGGATGGCTAAATTGGCCTTCAGAGAGGCAGATGGTTTTGGTGTGGCCACCAGATGACTTCTTAAGAGACTTCACCTAAAATCCAGGTTTGTTGTTCTTGTTGTTGTTGTTGTTGTTTAATAATCCAGGTTTTTGTAGAAAAGGAAAATCAGGAGTTGTACCCATACTGAGTCATGTTCCCCAAGGCTGGAAGGTGTAGCTGCCCTTCAGACAGTGTTATGGGGCAACCTGATAGATGTCAGCTGTGCTGATCACACCATCAACCGATGAGGTTATGAACCAGTGGACAAAGTTAGGAGAGTTTTATTGGAAATACAGTAAGTCCCTGACTTATGAAAGAGTTCCGTCCTGGGAGAAGGTTCGTAAGTTGAATTCGTTTGTAAACCTGACAAAGTGAGTCTTACACACCTTTGGCACAAACACACAATGTGTATTGCTTTGCACTTCCCAGCAGTTCCTTCAGTGTCACCACTGCTTTCCTTCTTGCTTCCTTGACATCCTGGGCTCTGATGGAGCCCTATACTACTGTGCACTCTCACACTGTACAGTAAGCACACAGCAGCACAACTGGGACGATGTCCCAGCAATGCATGAGCTACTCTGATTTGTTCACATCTGCAGACATTTGCAAAGTGAGGTCCATTTGTACCTGAAAGTTCACAACTCGAATGTTCTTAAGTCTGAGACTTACTATAAAGATAGAATAGCTCTTGGATTTCCAGGAGGGGTCCTGAGTGGGTAATGGACCGAGGTCCTTTGTCAGAAGTATTTTATGCAGCAAAATCACACCGTGGGTTCAATGTGGGTCAGACTACAGTCCAACTATATAATTACAAGAATAGCCACTGAGCTAATACTGATCCAATAGGAAACGAACCACATAACAAGGGCGAGTAGAAAGAACAAAGGCATTCCTGGAAAGGGACGGAAGTGTTGGTCCAGACATTCTGGTCACCCATCTGTGCATCTGACGCCCATGTGGGCTCTCTGGGGCAGGCGGTGCTGATTAAAGTATAATCTCAAGCTGCTGTTTAATCTCTAGGGAGGGCTCACGGGCCTGCCTTTTGCATTTCCACTTTGAGGCCTGACTCTGTTCAGATTTACCTCCAGCCACAAATGTGATGTCTTTGTCTTTTGCGCTGACTTCCCGGAGGGCCATTCCTTCTCTGACTGACTGTTAAGTTTCTGTCTAACTTAAATGTCTATAATAACAGGACTTTACCTCCTGTCATCACCATAGCTCGGCTGCTCCCTCACCCTCACCTTCTCCTGCGGGGCCCAGAGGCTTCGTGAAGAGTTATCCAACCCCGTGCCAGAGGCTGGGCCATGGACCCATGCAAGTCTTCTGTGTCCTCATCCTGGAGCGAGCGAATGAGTTATTATAGGTGGGGAAGGACCTGTGCTGATAGGGTCATCTAAGGAGACTCAGAATGTAATAGAGGCAGGAAGGCAGAGAGGAGCTGTTGCCCTGATGATGAAAGACAGGGACAACTCTTCTACCCTCTTAGGTTCTCTTACTGGCCCCCGTGAGTTAAACTGATATAAAACACATTAGCAAGAGAACAGGCAGATAGGTTGTATTATTTTTATGTACATGGTCACTTCACAGAAGAGAAATGAAGATCCAAATGTCATCGTGAAGAAGCAGTTAGACAAAAAATGGTAAATCATAGAGAAGTGAGCAAAGGAAAGGGGGTTTGGACTCCCAGAAGTGGTAAATTTGTATAGTGGTGACTCAGAATGTCTGGTGGGTGAGGATTGTTTAGAAAGATACCTTCCTGGAAATGTATGCCTTGTTTTGAGGCAGAAAGGAAGCGGCAGAGAGCTGTCTTGGTGTTTGCTGTTTCTCACTCGCTTTTGGATTGAAATAGTACTTTCACCAAAGTGGCAGTTATGGCGTGGTTTATTCAGATCCTACTCCCCTGGTTTCAGAGAGAGAGGGGCGCGGCCCAGGTGCAAAGGGTGGCAGGTGACCTCTAGACTGTGGAAAAGGCAGAGAAATGTGTTCTTCTTTGGAGCTCCAGAGGAACTCAGCCAGCTTCTGGATGCTAGCCCAGCCCTCTGCCAGATGTCTGACCTCTGGGACTGTAAGATAATGTATGTTTGTGTTGCCCTAAGCCGCGAAGTTTGGAGTCATTTTTCACAGTGGATACCTTGGATGCTAATATGGCTCCCTGAAAACGTGGTTTGCTCTTTGAAGGAGCTTCCCAGAAGTGTAGAGAGGCAGGGTGCGTGACCCACCCCTACTAAAGCAGCGAGGTATAAAACAGTGCTGAGTGGTTGGCACAGGTATGCATCCCAGGGGGGTTGGCAGAGCGTGTGCCATGGGCTGCTGCAGCTGCCATCCTGTCATCCAGGGTGAGCTTGCCTAACACTGTGTGGACTCTCAGCCCTGCAGGGTTGCTGTGGGACAGTTGGACATGCACTGGCTAGCAGAGGACAGGCGGATTAAAGGTGAGGGAAGGGGGAAGGGATAAGGAAGAAGGGGAACATGGCGGAGCTTTACTAGCCTCAGTTCTAGCACAGGGAGACCTCTGTGCTGGGGCAGATGCGTGCAAAAATGATTAGGCCAAGAGCCCAGCGCAGTGGTGCAGACCAGTAGTGGCAGCTGCTTGGGGACCAAGGCAAGAGGATCGCAAGTTCAAGGCAAGCCTCGGTTATGTAGCTTGACCCTGTCCCAGTAAAAAAGCTTCAGCCACACTGGCCAAATGGGGAGCTAGTATGTTGGTACTGTTCTATCCAGCACACTCCTTTCTCTGCCCAAGGACCTGTCTGGGGTATGCACTGTGCATAAATCATCCATGCTTGCAGGGAGAGCTAGTGTAGCCACAGGCTCTGGACTTGCAGAATGGAGAGGTCAGTGTGATCAGGACTTGATGGCAAGGAAACCCTTTCTCTCATGTTTCCTGTTGGGCGTGACTGGGAAGTGCATGCAAGAGCCTTGTAGCCAGGCCACTCACTGGGGCTCTTGAGTTGGTGCCTTCAGGTACAGGGTACTAAGGTGCTGTGGCCTGGTACTCTAGGGTGTATGTGGGATTGAGGGGACACTGCCACTGCTGCTACAGTTGCCTGCTGCTCTGTGCTTCCCTGCTCTCTCCAGCTGCCTCGCTGGGTGTCACCCTAGGGCCCCTTGACCCAGCAAGGCTGTCCTTGGGCCTTGAGCATCTCTTCCTGCTGATGTATTGCTGGGAGATTCGGCACTGGTTTTGAGATGCACATCTGTGTAGCTGCAGATTCTTGGGGCCAACATGGCCTTTGCCTGTGTGAATGGCGTTTCTGGCTTGGAGATGTTCCCAGGAAATCTGGTGCTGTAGGTATGGGGTTAGAGCTTCTCCTCCTGGTCAGATGAGCACACAGCCTGGCCTGAAGCCTGAGCCTTGGTGTCCTAGGGCTCCTTCATGGCAGAGAGACAGCATGGAGTCAGGGGCTGGAGCTGTGGCTCAGATGTCATGGGTCAGGGAGCCGGCACAGTGGTGCACATGGCTCTGGTGTGGCGGACGATGCAGCACCGCAGGAGGGGAAAGTGTCTAACAGGTCCTACGTACTGCCTGGTGTGGCCAGCTGAGACATGGAGCCTGGGCTGTGCAGCAGGCCTCTGGTGGACTTCTTCATGTAACTGGAGGATTGTACACCGTACAATCCCAGATGCAGTGACTGGTTACTACCTGAACCCTGCTGGCTTTGAAGCATCAAACCCACACATAGTTCGGCTCATCTCCCTGGCTGCCAAGAAGTTCATCTCAGACATTGCCAGTGGTGCCTTACAACACAGCAAAATGAAGGGCATGGCCTTGGGCAGCTCCCAGAGCAACAGCAAGGACTGCAAGTACTCTCTGACTGTGGAGGACTTGACCCCTGCCTCACTGAGTATGGGTTGAGCGTGAAGAGGCCACACTGTTTCACCTGAGCTACCCCACTCGGATGTACTTGTCTGTCCCCATATCCCCACAACCAGCCTGTTTTCGTAATAAACTTTATCGTGACAAAAAACACTAGGTGAAGTGAGGTGGAGGCAGAGTGGTGGCAGGGGTGCAGAGGTGTAGGGGTGGCAGTGGGTGGCTTGAAGACAGGGGCTACGGCAAGCACCGTTTGTATGCTGAGGACAGACCCAGGACCCAAGGAAGAAGAAGATGCTGCAGCCACACTGAGCACCACTGAGATGCTCTCAGAAGAGGAGCAAGATGCGCTGAGAAGAGAGCTGGCAAAGGCAGAAGAAGAAATCCAGGCTGTCTTAGGTGTTAGCAGCAAAAGAACCATCTAACAGAGATGAAGCAGAAACAGGATCAGTTCAGTACAGGAGCTAAAGCAGAGCCCTGCCAAAGGGTGGCAGGGTGACAGCCACGTTCACAGAGAACCTCTGAGACCTTATCTCGGGCTGGATGGAGGGCTTCAGGGGCTCTGTTACATCACCAAAAAAGCTTCAAGACATAAAATCTCCCAACTTTCAAATCATTTGAAGAAAAGGTCGAAAACTTAAAAGTCTAAAGTAGAGGGAACCAAGCCTGCTGGTAGTGATTTTGGAGAACTCTTAAATCCAACTGTGAATGCTAGTGCCACCGCCACAGAGCTGCCTCCAGACAGGCACAGGAGAGCCTGTCAGATTCCTGCCTTTGTTTCACTGCCCACTGCCAGATGCTGCAAGCAAGATCCAAGCACATCTTGTCAACATTCACTGCCGGAGATTTCTACCAGATGTGATTTTATTTAGTGTCATATTTCTTTGACCAAATAGTTTGTGAATTAAACAAAAGGAAAATATCCTCGTATCTACTCTCAGGAAGCATCCTGAACATGCACTAAAGTCCTTTATTTAGGGAAATACTATTTCACAGGCACAGGTTGTGCTGGAGACATTTGCTAGAGCATCTGAGAAGCTGCTTATGACCATCGTTGCTTTCCCGCTGTACCTAGACTATCTGTATCTGAGGCACTAATACCTGGCTCTGGCTTTGAGATGGTTTTCCCCTTCTTTGACTCTGTATATTTGATTTTTTTTTTTCTCTCACTGAGTTTATTGGTACATTCTAGGTATACAGTACAGTTACATTCATCATTGGAATCTTGTACCTTTACATGGCAGGTCTTGGTTCTCATTTCCCCTTT
>NW_022900939.1:29731494-29797080 GCF_012274545.1 Fukomys damarensis
ATTGGAATCTTGTACCTTTACATGGCAGGTCTTGGTTCTCATTTTTCCCCTTGTCCCTGCCCTCCCTACACCCCCTCCTCCCCTCCCTATTTACAAACACTTTATTTCCATTTTTTCATTTTCTCATATTTTTTTCTTTTCCCTCATTACCTTTCCCCTACCTTTCCCACTTCCCCTACACATATATTTGATTCTTAACTAAAATTGTTTTTTTTTAATTTTCTGAATCCTGGTTATTAAAAGTTTCTGTGCCCTTTTTTGGTTTGCATTTAAGGGCGGCATTTACCAGCTATAAAAATTTTTTTAATAAGTACTGTTTTCAGAGCTGGGGATTTAGCTCAGTGGTTCCACCGCCTGCCTCACAAGTGCAAATACCTGAGTTTGATCCCCAGTAGCAAAAAAAACAAAAAAAAACCAAAAACGAACAAATAACTTTTTATACAAAGTAAAAAAGAAAAGAAAGCCAAGGGAAGATAGGTTCCTTTACCACCCTGTGTTTGTGGTGCCCTTAGGTGTAGGCCACAGTCAGACCCCGGGGCGAGCAATACCGTGGAAGTCTCCCTGACCATCACTCTCTACTTTGTTTCAGAACATGCATGCACATGCACACACCACACATGCCCACCCATCTACCACATACACTACATGTACCACCCATGCGCCACTCATGCCACATAAACATACACATACATCTACTACAAATACCGCATACATGTGCAAGGCACACATATCACACAAGCATATCACATATACCCCATACTCATATATCACAGACAGCACACGTACATGCATATATAAACCACATACATCCAATACACACCGTACTGCCTACTGCCACATGCCACACGCACCACTTATGTACGTATCACACACACACACGTGCATGCACATGCACATGTGCACACACAAGCACATAGACACGTGTGATCCAGTCACCCTCAGCCTGGAGTTGGTGGCAGCACTACCCTTTCTCCTGTAGGACAGTGCATTTTAGCCTGGGACCACACCCTTCAGCGACTGCACCCTTCCCTTCTAGAAGTTCCCGCAGCCTGACTCACCCTGGACTACGCCTCCCTCCCACATAGACGCCGTGGAGCCCAGAGATGGGAGGACATGGTCTCCCAGGTGGCTTTGTGTGCTCAGTCCCTTTGTCACATGTCACATGGTCTTGAGACATAAACAGGCGTGTGCGCTGTCTGGCCAGCATAACCCACTGAGCCAGGTGATCTGAGCACACCACAGGCTGTGTGACACCCTGGTCCTTGCATGATAGGGTCTTGAGCTTATCATGCTACTAAGTGGGTCAGTGGGCTGACATCCACATGGAGACCCTGGCGAGATATCCCTCCCACCCCAACTCCGGTGTTTGGTGGGGAGGGACTTGTGTCCCCCACCAGCCTGGGTCCTGTAGTTCTCCCACCTTTGCCCTGAATCTTACCTGTTCTCTTCTAGGACAGACAGGCATCACTCTGTCCTAACTAGTGCACAGCCAGCCAGGTGCAGAAACATGGGGCCCCTCCACAAGGTGTGAAAGGGACACTGGATACATTACCTGTGTGGGGGCAGTGGCCACATCTGACCAGGCTTGCTGGCCTGAAGCTCTGTCCAGGACACATTTTTGGTTCTCAAAAGACAAGCACCAAAGACAGCGGCTGTGTTCCAGTGCAGTCATGCAGCACCCTTCCTGCCCGTGAGGAACCCTCTGGGGAGTGATACTGGGTGGTGTGTGTGTTCCTTCTAAGCTTCAGGGCCTTGGCTCACTCACGCAGAGGTGAGTCTTGTGATGATACCACTGTGCCCCTGGGCATGCAGAGATCTGAGACCCTGCTTCCTTTTTGTGTGCACTCGCTGGGTCCCATGATAATTCTTTGTGAGGACCTTCATACCTTTTCTGCATTGGTCACACCATTCTGCATTCCAGCCAACAATGTATAAGAGTTTCAGTCTGTCCTCTTCCTCATCAATGCGGGTTTTCTGTCTTTCTGGTAATGGCCACCCTGGGTATGAGGTAGGTTTTGTTTTTTAACTAAAGCCTCAGTGAGGACACAGGGGCCGTTTTCACTAAACATCATTCTCCTGCAACACTGAATCCCTTTCCATACTTGAGATCTACAAGTCCCCAGAGGTTGTGCCTCCTGCCCTGGGGATCACAGCCTTGCAGTAGGCCACGCAGGATGAGAGCTGATGGCCCTGATTGCTGCTGTGGGGAAAGGGCTCTGGACAGGCTCCTGGCCTTCCTGTTGCACCTGTTTTTCTGCTCTGACTGTGCGGTCACTGTCTTGCATTGTCATCACCAGTTGTCAGCCTCTTGCCCTTGGTGTTGGTTCCCGAGTCCCATCGGGGTCTAGGTGTGAGCACCAGCCCAGCAGAGATGCATGGAGGAGCTGCCTGGTCAGTGCGGTTGCTGTCCGCCTGACATTAGTTCTCAGTGCACTTCTTTATGGTTGTTCAAAGCTTATGCGCAGTTTAGCTATGTATTTGTGTGAAGTTATTCACCCATTATCCCTGAGACCTCTAGACTGAGCAGGGACAGTGCCTGGCACTGGGTAGCACCTGGTGAGTTGCTCTGTAGGTGTCGGGCAGAGGCATAGATAAACTGATGGTTCATCTGTTTGCTTTCCATCCGTGGGTTCTAATGGGCCTTCAGTTTGAGGCTCATATTCCAGCCACTTAGAAACTTAGTATCCAAGACCAAAGAGAACCTTTTTTCCCCACGTTAGGGTCTCATCATGTTGCCCAGGCTGGTGTTGAACTTGTGGACTCAAACCGTCTTCCTCTCTCAGCCATCTGAGTAGCTGGACTGAGTGCTCTCATGCCTGGCTGGAGAGGACCTTTGGCTTGTTGGACAGCCAACTTCTTGGCAGTAGAGCTGACTCCTCCTAGTTATTGAGTACTTTAGACTTAATCAGGAAATGACAGTCAAGTGAGTGCTGGCATCTAAGGCAGCCAGCACCTATGGGCCGCTGCTGGAGAGGTATCCTGGGTGGCATTTCTACCCCTGCCCAGGATTCGTTCCCTGGTGGTGGCTGGAGGTGTTGAGGGATGGGCCTCAGTGACAGCAATGATGCACGCAGTGGCTGCAGGGCCTCCTGGCCATGATTTCTCTAGCTGGTTTTACATCACCTGTTTGTTGTAGCCTCTGTGGGTCTCTGCTTTGGAGGTTGGAGTTTAAGTCTTGCAGAGACCATGGTGAGCCTGGGCCTGCCAGCAGGTGGCTCTGCTTGGTGATTAGCTCTGTGCTCAGGCACTGTCCCAGTGCACAGGGGCTGCCAGAGCCCAAGGAGCTGTGTGGACTCAGGTTCCCTTAGGCCACAAGGACAGGCACTTCCTTTCCCCTCCCAACAGTTAACTTCAGAGGAACAGTCACTCTGGAAAGAACAAAATGTCCAGCTGGAGAAAGTTGGTTTTTAAGTGGCTGCTCTTGAAAAGGTAACAGTCTCATTAAAGGCTTAGTAAGTGAACCAAATCATTCCATGGTAGTCAATTTCAATATTGCGATGAATATTAGGAGCTGATGTTTTGTGCCTAATGGTGTTAAGTATAATCTAGATGTCTGTGGACACCAGCTCCACCTTATAGCCAGAAACCAAACCGTCCCTGGGTTACATAGCTGGTACCAGTCCCCCCAGTGCTGGAACCTAGGTCCTACCATTTAACTGACTCTCTTTAGGTGACTAATGGAAGGTGCAGAACTAATCAGCAGAAAAGCACAGGTATGCAGGTAAATTGAAGCACAGGCCCACAGGTGATAAGAGTATAGGTGAATCAGAGGTCATATGGGGGTTTTAAGGTGTGGATCCCAGTCTGGCTAAGGTAGATTAGGTTATGGCCTGGATGTGCAACAGGGGGATTCAGGCCATCTCTCCCTTTTCAAGAACAATGTTGGAAAATACCTGCAGTGAAATAATTAGAAGATATAGAAAAGCCTAAGAAGAAATTGAAACTGTTCCTAAAATTCTGGTGCCCAGAACCAAGTGTTACTTTGGTGTCCCTCCTTCTGGAGGTCATCCTGCTGTGTGTGTATGGTGGCACCTTGGCAAGCCTTGGTGCTCCCAGCTCTGAGACCCAGCCTTGCTCTCCTGGCTAGCCTGCAGGTCAGGAATCCTGATGGAGCTCCATGCCACCTGGGCCTTTCCTGGATCCTGACGCTCATGATTGTGTTTACATGAACAAGCCCTACACTTAAGTGCTGATTTATCATCTCTTTTTTGCACTTAATAATAGACCTTGTTCATCTTTCTTTCCCAAGAACATTGCCGTGCCTGGTTTGTGTGGCTTACATTATGTGCTGTTCTGTTGTTTAACCCATTGCTGGTGGGCACACAGTGGATGAGCTGAGCAGTTTTGTTGTTGCTGCAATACTAAGGACTGAATCCAGGGCCTTCACCCTGAGCTACATCCCCATTTTTTAAATTTTGAGACAGGGTTTTACTAAGTTGCCAGTTTTCCCAAGCTGGGCTTGAATTTTCAACCTTTCTGCCTCTGCCTCCCAAAGTGTTGGGATTACCGGCTTGGGTCAGCATGCTTGGCTGGGTGATTGGTTTTTCCTGTGAAGGCACCTTGGTGATAAATGCTCCTGTGCAACCCTATGAACTGGTAGGATTGCATGCTTGAGCCCAGCTGGCTCCTTACACAACTGAGCCATTTCTGCCTTCGCCAGGAATCCATAAATTTGAGGGGTCCTCTCTGCCTGGGAATATGGCAGCCTTTTTGCACTTGGCAGCCTGGCAGCATCACAGAACCATGTCTCCCATTGAGAGCTGGGGACAGTGAGCCTGCCTGATTGGTGGGGCCCATGTCCCTCTGTGCAGGTGTGTGAGGTGGCCATGCAGAGGGACAAGCATGCCCCAGCGGCTCAGTGGAAGAGAGATGCAGCCAGGCCTCGCTGGGCAAGCTGGGGCAAGTGCTTTTTGTTTCTAGCCTGTAAGTTGGAAGACTGTTGCTGAAAACTTCCTGTGATTCAGAGATTCTGTGATGAACATCTTGACCTGTGAATAAGCCTCCTCCTATGACTGCAATGTTTCCAGAACGTTGTCACTGGCGGGCACTTCACTGAGCTTTGCCCCACCGCTAGTTACAGATGTTTCATATCAGGATAAGACTGCTTTGGTAGAGAAGTGAAGTCAGCTTTCAGTTTTCTGTGTGGTGCTGATAGGAGGAGAAATGGTAAAATACCTTGTTGCTTCTCACTTTCAACTCATTCTTAGGTGACTTTATGGGGAGGTGTAAGCGTTGGCTTTTGCTCATGTTAGATGGCCACAGTGCTGATTTCATGTGTGAAACAAAACATTTGCATATGGTGATCTAAGTCTTAATCGTGAGCTGTATGGAGATTTTTTAAAAATGTTTTGGCTATATTTCATCCTTGATGCCTGAGTTATGCACCATTCTCTTACTACTTATTAATAAATGAAGTATAGTCCCCCACCCCAGCCTGTCCTCCCCAGCCAGACCTGTGACAGCCCTTCTCTCTGCAGAGCTGCGCAGTCACCCTGAAATACTCATTACTTTTCCTCCTGGCCTGAGCAGGGATCTGCCATGGCTGGGGAGAGGGTGCATCCTCCGCTCTCTCCTGTGAGCTCTTTGAAGACTTCTGGCAGGGAGATCCTGTAAAGTGGCCGTGATGGTAGCTCCTGGAGGGTAGATGGGGTGAGACCAGGCTGTACTGCCAGCTGCCCTGTGGGAAATGAGCTGCAGAGCTGTGGTGGCTGTGGGCGCTCTAGGATGGACCAACAGCCTGTGATCTGAGACTAGGATGAGTGTGGAAGTGGCCTCACTCTGAGGGCTGAGTGCATCCTCTCTTCACAGCACTGGGCCTCTGGGCCCAAGCAGAACCAGTGGGACACGGAGGGCAGAACTGGGGTCAGTCCTTTACTGGCTGCTGATAGGGGTGGAAAGGAAGAGGACAGAGCTTTGAGCTTTTCTGTATATATTCATCCTTAGGTACCTGCAGAGACCATTTCCAGGAGCACAACCGCCTCTCCAGGGCAGATTCCACGATCCCGGATGTTCAGTTGCCTTGCAGAACGCGGTGCATCTAACCTATCGTATATACTTTCAACCATTTCTGGGTGACTTCTAATACCTTGCACAATGCAAATGCTGTGTAAATAGGTGTTGTATTGTTTAGGGAATAATGACCAAAAAGTCTACTTGTTTAGCACAAAATACATTATTTTGGATATTTTCCATCTGAAGCTGGTTGAATCCCCAGGCATGGAACCCACGGATGCAGAGTCCAGCAGTATTTCCGTGCAGCCAATGCATGCTGACTTCTCTGCTCTCCCCGGTGGCATTCACCTGGAAGGGTGAACTGGCTCTTGGTGCCAGAGACGCTGTGGTGTGTAATCCCTATACAAGGCAAAGCTGTCTGTGGTGTAGACCACTGGGTGGTGTGTACAGGGGTGAAGGGGCTGGGAGGCACCCACGCTGTGTGTTCTTGAGCATGCTCTGTCTGTGCCTCAGTCTCACCCTGACTGAAATGAAGAGCAGCTTCTTCGGTGGTTCTGGGGGTCCACTGGGTGAATCTGTTTAGCTCTAAGAACTGTGCCTGTTCATAATAGGCATCTTCACCTCCCCTAGGCTGCCCCCAGTACTGAGTCCCTCAAGCCCATATGTCTCCTACAGGGATAGTTTTTGGATGACCACAGTTCGCACTGAGTGGACCCTGGAAGAAACACATGAGCTTCAGCAGGGTCCCAAGTGTGTGACCGTTGCAGTGGTTAGGTAGGGCCTACTCAGGAAGCTGCGCTATCAGGTCGCTCCCGTCCAGGTGTCACCTAGATGTCATCAGAGGGACAGCAACAGTCTTGGTAACAGTTGGCTGACAGTGGCCCCTGCCGGGTGAGGAAGGGCAAGCCCTGGCATCTGCGCCAGAGTCTTGGGCCAGCCACAGGACCAGTCTGACTTCCCCACAAGCGACTAAACTTAATGTGCAGTGGCCTGAGAGGCGGGTGCTGAGAAGCTGGCCGGAGCGGAGAAGCCCTCCACCGAGTGTGCTCCTTGAGGTCGTGGCATCAGAGCTGGTTGGCCAGGAAGGACCTGACCCCCCACCCCTGGCACTGTGTGCTCCCAGGAGAGTCGGGGCACATTGGCTGAACCTCCTGTTGGTATTAAAAGGGAGTCCCACAAGAGGAGTGACTTCTGTATCTTGCTGTCATGGTGACACACCCATGATCTGGAACCTGCAAGTTCCAGCAGATCTCTAGCTGTGTGCTGGGCGCAGGTGGGCAGGAGGCCAGAGCTGTGCCGCCTCCCACAGATGGGAGCTGTTCTGTACGAAGAGAAAACCACCCAGTTCCTACCAGGTAGTAAGTCTTACGGCTGGAAGTCAGGCCAGGGAGTGGCCGTGGGCCTTCCACAACCTTTATGCACACGCGTGCCTCACTAAAGAGGCATTTACTTGAAGTGATCAGGACCTGCCTGTTTGTGCTCAGGGTCAAAGCTCTTTCTTTCTCTTGTTTGTGCTGCCTCAGAGCCTGTCTGGGGTCTCTGCCCTCTGTTCTGCCCCCTGTATCCTTTCCCTCAGGCTCAGGGGTTATTCTAGGAGGTGGTAGCGGGATGCCAGGCTGGTCTGACCCCTGTGAGATGGGCTTCTTTAGCAGTATGTCTGGCCGGTCCGTGCAGAGTTGCTGGGGCTTCAGAACTGGGCCTGAGCCCATTCAGGACCAAATCACTGCCCTGTGGCAGAGCCTTCTGTCCAGCTGTAGGCCGGGCTTATCTTACCTTGATACAGGAATGTCCTGGAATCTCTTTGGATTTTTCCGTTGATGTGGCTTCCTGGGAATTTTGAGGCTTGATGCTGCTCCCGGCTTGAGACAAGGAGGCAGCTTTTTGTACTTGTCCATACCCTGTTCCTAGTTTGTCCCCAGCTGAGCCGAGCCTCCCACTTGGGTCCTGAGGGAGAGAGAGCCATGGTTAGCTTCCCCTGCCGGAGTCTGGAAGGTGACCATGCTGGCATCTGGTGATCATGACTCATAAGATATCCCCATCTCCGGTGACCCACTATGCCTCACACATTCTTTTTTTTAAGTGGAAATTTTTTACTAACATTCAAACTCTCCTCATATGGGCTAAAATTCTTAACTTGAATATACATTTCTATAATTTCTACATAGTTAAAATGGTATATGATATAAGTTAGCTTTTCATAATACATCATTTCAATACTTTAGCTCTGTCCAGTATCACTTATTTTCAAATCCAGTACTTGAACAGCTTCCTCTGTACGTAGGTTAGCAGGGCTAATTAGCATAAGACGCTCCTTATAAGAGGTATGTGATCTGAGTATTAACAGTTGCTCAAGTTTGGTATTTTTCTGCAGCATTTTCTTTTTGCTTTGATCACAAGGATACGGAAATCTGATAAGTCCGAAGACATTGCCTGTTGAATCGTATTGACATGTAATACTATAGCACTAAAACCCTTTGAAAATCTGCACTAGTTACAGATGATTCATATCAGGATAAGACTGCTTGGGAAGAGAAGTGAAGCCAGCTTTGAGTTTTCTATGTGGTGAAAATGGGTAGGAGGATAGGAGGAGGAGAAATGGTAAAATACCTTGTTGCTTCTCACTGCCAACTCATTCTTAGGTGACTTTAGGGGGAGGTGTAAGCATTGGCTTTTGTTCATGTTAGATGGCCACGGTGCTGATTTCATGTGTGAAACACAAAACATTTGCATGCGGTGATCTAAGTCTTAATCGTGAGCTATATGGAGATTTTTTAAAAATGTTTTGGCTATATTTCATCCTTGATGCCTGAGTTACAGCACCAGTCTGTTACTACTTATTAATAAATGAAGTATAGTCCTGAAGATAAGTGCCAGATAAAATCCTGTTTTCGTAATCACACATTCTGAGTCATCTGGAAGGTGACACCACACAGGAGAGGAGACCTCTCACCACTGTGGAAGTGTTGGCTCTCTGGGAGGATGTCACTGCAGCCCATGGGCATGCAGGGTCTTTGAATTCAGCCTGCTGGATCCCAGGGGCAGGTGACATAGACTAGGATCCTGGGTTGCTAGGACCTGAAGGGTTCTGCTTGGTGGTGAGGTGAAACATCCTGGGTCCTTTCCTGTTTGTAGGGTACAGAGCAGGTCTGTGGAATCGGACATCCTGTGATTACAGCAGTGTATGATTCCTGGCTGACTCTGTTTCCCATAGGGAGGTCAGCAGCAAACCCTCCTCAGGCCCATCCTGCTGTCTCCGGGACATGGATGTGTGCTTTTCTGAGAGCATGGTCTTCCTGTGATTACACCTTTCCTCGGTCCAGCTGCAGCTCTCTTGCAGCTCAGTGGCATTCTGGTATCAGGCCGACCCCAGTATCCCACCAGGTTGTGACCTTATCTTTCTTGTCGCTCCCATACCTCTTGTGACTCCTCAGGGAGCAAGTCTAGAAGAAAGACCAACTTCGGTGAATGGTGAGGGAGGATGAGATCAGGAACTGGATTAGAGGATTGGTTATAATTCACAGGATTAGAGTGACTCAGCCCCTAACCTGATACTTGGCTTATGGCATTTCTTAAGAGTGTCATCTGAATCTTTGGAAACTGGCACTTGGGTGGAATTATGACCATAGACAAAAAATATCACATAGTGAGAGTGGAGAAGGAGCCTGATACTGCCTGGCTGGGGAGAGACTTGGGCCTCCCAGGTGTTTACCCTTCCTCATAGTTCAGCAGGACCTTGTCACATTGTCTTGTTTTTAGCCTTTTTGTGAAGCTTGCCTGTGTACCCACAGTGACCATGCCGCGCCATGAGCTATTGATGGATGTGGTAGGTGTGGTTTGAATGTGGTTAAGAAGTAGCAGAGCCGGACACAGAGGTATGCACCTAGGTTCTAGCTACCTAGGAGGCTGAGACAGGAAGATCACAGAAGCCCATATTGAAGGCCAGCCTGGCCAGCATAGCAAGACCCCATCTCAGAACAAAACACAAAAAGCAGAGTCTCAAATAGCAAGCTGTGTTGTTCCCTGATACCAAGGAGAGGGTGCACACAAGCTGGTGGCAGTTGGGTTGCAACCTGGCACTAGAAGAGGATGTGAGAGCCCTGAGAGTCACTGTCTTGTCCCCTGCCCAGAGGGAGGCAGACCTGGAACCTCTGTGGAGCATTTGCTGGAGCAGGTGGGTCCTCTCGTAGGTATGCCACATCCCAGGGAGGGAGAGCTTGCGTTGGCACAGGCCCTATCAGGTCTTGGTTATGGCCAGTGGTCGAGCCACTCTCTAATTTGGCTGTGTGTATGTAGGGAATTGCTAAAGATGAAAGCAGAGAGTGACATTTTATAGTATTGAGACTTCAAAAAGAAATCTCTGCTTGGCCCAGGCCTGTCCCTTTTTACTGAACCTGCGTCATGGCTGTGAAGGGAGGCCGTCTTCGTGGGGCCTGGTGGTGGCAGGGCACAAGGACACCTGCCTGAGGAAGCTTCATTCTCCTGGAAGAGAGCACTGTCCATCTCTGCTGGAGGACACGTGGAGGGAACCAGGAGCCCCTCAGGGCACAAGGTCATGCCACTCCTGGAAGCCCATGGTGCTGGACCAGGCCTGGGTTCCAAGGGCACCACTGGTACATGGTGGAGAGGAGTGAATTCTGCAGTGCCCTTCTCCACTGGGTGTCCCCGGAGAGGAAGGTCAGAGATACTGGCTAGGGGTTGGTGGTCAGCTAAACACAGAAGGGGAGGAAATGCCCCAGTTACAGTGACCTAAAGTCCATGCAGTGCTGTGAGGGCCTCGTGGTCATGCAGGACCCAGGAAGGAGCCTCAGCTCTTAGATGGCTCAGAGTTTAGACCATTGTTGCATTTTTATGAGCCTTTTCCCCCCTCACAGCTCACCCATAAAACCTGCCCCAGGAGGGCTCAGAATGGATCCAGTGCAGAGTACTGTGGGGCAGGGGAGTGGCACAGGGTTGGATGTCAGCACTGCTACTCCTGGAGGCAGCTACTAACCCACACAATGGAGATTTCATGATGCCCGTCCCCATGCTTTGGGCTGTAGGTTTGTGGCTTTTGGTTTAGTTGCTTGAGTCCTGAGAGAGGTTTGTTCACATGTCAGATGTGAACTGGGGATGAGAGAGTCCATTGTGGTAGACCTTCCAGGGGTAGGGCCAGGAGAGGGGAGCAGTCGAGGGACCATGGCAGGGGTACTCAAACTGACTGGGCTGTCAACACCAGGGGAAGAGAGGGCAGAGTCACCCCCAGATGGTTGAGTTGGAGGTAAGGGCTGATCTGAAAGAAGGGCTTGCTGAGTCTAGAGTTCATGGGTTTAAACTGTCTCTGACTTGCAGGGCTGAGGGTGGTGGTCAAAACTAACATAGTGATCATGAGTTTTAGAAGAACTTTCATCATGGACGTAAATCGCAGAGGAAACGCCAGCACAGAGATGGGCGTTGGCCTAAGAAAACCCACTATGGCTGGGTGTGGCCCTTGGGATCTGGTTGGCGTTTATCCCACCCGTGTTAGGGGTGTCAGGGAGTATGGCCATTGTGTGCTGTTTGTCCTTCACAGACTGACACCCACTGCTGTCGTGCAGTGTGTGGTTCTCAAGTGTGTCTGTGCATTGCCATCCTTGCAGGTGGGACCACACCTCTGCACCTCGTCCTCACCAGGGAAGGGAGTTGACCTGTTCCCAGACAGACTTGGGGATGCAGAGCGCACAGTCTGAGCCGCTGGGACAGGCTAGTTTTAGAGCTCTGCAGCTGCCGCACTAAGCTGCCATTCTGGTCCTGGAGAAAAAAACAAGCACTTAATGCAGGTGTCTGGCGGCTTGAAAGAAGCATAAAACGTGTTTGTGCTGAGCAGTTAGTGATCTATAGTCTATAATGTACATTTTTCAAAAACTATTTCAGCTTCACTAACTGCAGAAATTTAGAGGACAGTTAACTGAAAACATGAAAAGTGTGTGCAGTGATTTCCCTGTGGATGGAAGCAGCCTGTTCACATGATGAGTCTGAGCCCTAGCCTCTGTCCCCTGGACGTGCCAGCAGGACCTGCTGTGTGACTGTGTCACAGTGTGCTCCACGTGGTACTGGAACCTCAGTGAATGCCACTTTGAATATTTGCTGTAGAAAGGTTCTTCTTGGTCAGGTTTTGCTGTTGGTTAAACTCAGTCTTTAAAAGTGAATTATGGTAGTGACCTGAATGTGCATCTTGTCATCTTTAATATTGTCAGCCGTCACGGGCACTGAGGCACACCTGTAGCAAGCAGGTGGTGGGGAGCACAGGGAGGGTCCCTGGTGTGGACATGTGCAGGGACAGGATGCCCACCTGGGGGTTCCGTCCTCCGCCTGCCCACATTTGTCCTCTTCAGCGGACTTCAGTTCTCTATCCCTGGTGCATGAGCACACCCTCCAGGAGTGATTGTCAGGGAATACGCAGAGGCTCTTAGCACCACAGAGATGCATACCTGGTCTCTCTGCTATCTGTGAACACTTCCATTTGGGAGAAATCTACTTAGTAAAGTCACTGCTGGAGACAGAAGTAATGGGATCTTATTTTAGTTTTCATTATTTTTTTAAGATAGAAGTATTTTCTTTTCCGGTCTTTTCTGTTTTAAAAACATTCTGCAAGTACTGTATCTTCTGATATTAGATTTAAGGTCAGTGTTCAGGTAGCTCTGAAGAGTCCACTTTGTGGGAAATGAAGTACAGTACTTCGTCCTGCAGGCCAAACTCACTCTCCATTTACCTCAGCCGTGAAGTGCCCTTCTCATTGAAAGACACACACACACACACACACACACACACACACACACACACACACACGGCTGTGAGCCATGTGCCTGCTTGATGGGGACGTGCTGAACACCCTTTCATATCGAGGGCAGTCTTACAGTTTTTAATAGTTGCGCTGTATTCCATCTTGTGGCTATACCACAGGGTGTATGCAAAGACATTTGAGATCCAGTTGCTTTGACACTTAACGGTAGCATTACTGGATAAACCTGCTGTAAACTTAAAATGTTCTCCATGAATAATGCATTTAGCTTAGCAGCTTGTATCCATGCATTGTGGGATCATGAACTGACTCGGAGTTTCGGCTGTGCCGACTGCCCAGCATCTCAAGAGAGGATCTTACCACACACCAGTAGCCTGGGAAAAGATGGAAATGCACAGTTAATAAGTATTCACAGTTTTATTGAATGATGTGTCACTTTTGTGTAGCATAACAAAGCAGAAAAAGCAGTAAGTCAAACTGTAGTGATCGGGACATTTACATACACCAAGATGTCTTCAGGCTGTCTCCAGGGTGCAGGACTGCTGGGACAGAGGGTCTCGATGTGGCCTCTGGGCAGATGAATGTGCCTGCCCTTCACCTTGCTGAAGCCATCCCGTCTGGACTGCCTTGCGCTGTAGTGTTGCGCAAGTGCTGATGGCACTGTTGGGGCCCCATGGCATGCTGCTCTTGGTGTCACCCACCTGCTTCTGGGTCAAAATGAGGCCTGAGCTGGGGACATGGCAGCCCCACCAGGGCCCCAGCTGTGCTGCCCTGCAGCAGTGTCTCTAAGCCTGTTCCCAGGAGCTTGTGGTGTGGACTCAGTCCACCCTTGTTGGAGCTGGAGGCTGGTGGCACCCCAGTCGCTGCAAGTGAGGGCCAGATGTACCCCAGCTGACCCTGCTTCTTTTTGTGTTGCCAAGGCTTTTTAGTGAGTTGGGTGTAGCTGCCTGCATTTCACAGGTGTTGAGAATCATAGTTAATACTTGCTCATTGTTTAGTAGGTGTTGGATTCTTGTTTAAGCTCTTTATATAGATTAATTTCAGTTCTCATAACAGCCAAACAACCTAGTTTGTTCACTTTCTGAATGAAGCATCAGTCCCAGAGGGGCTCGATAACGTCTCCAACAACACTCAGCTTGCAGGAGCCAGACCTGGAGCCCTGGTGGTCATGACCCAGGGCCCCTGCCTTGTCCCATCCCACCTACGTCTTCTGCAGATGCCAAGGAACAGCTGCTGCTTCTGCTGGGATTCTGAGGGCAGAGTGGAGTCAAGAAAGAGGCAGGCTGTGCTGCTGTTGTTAGTGGTCATGAGTAGTCACGCTGCAGTTCCCCGCCTCACCCCACACTCCTTAGGGTCTCTTTGAGGGTCTCTTCTGATTAGGGCCATTCCTTTATTTTGTGACCAGGCCATGGAACGCTCTTTTTCTGTGTTACAGGATCAGAAGCCAGGAATGCAGAGTTAAAACAGCAGCGGGTAATTAACTCAGGGAGGATGTGTTTCGCATTCTTGGTTACAGTGATAAGTGATTATAACTTGTGGGGTTTTATGTTGAGGAAGTAGAAGAAAGCAGTCTGCAAGAAGGGGAAGACAAGTCAGTGGCTCGGGGCCAGGGATCCCCAAGGAGGTCAGAAGGGTTACTCATGGGCCACGGGCTGGAGGCTGCGGGTCAGAGGCTAAATGTGGACCTGGCTGGAAGGCAGCAATGAGGACAAGGATCGGGTCTGGCTTTGGGGACTTAGACACATAGGACTCTCTTCCCCCGTCACAGGACTCGCTTCCCCCGCTGCCTTCTATTCCTGCCATGTGGTGGATGTGGCACGAGTTGCCCAGCCGTAGAATAAGCTCTGCCGGGACTTCACTTATGCCAGTTTATTTAATTTCTCGAGCGGAGAAGTTTTTCAGCTTCAAAATTCTTGGCATTTACTTTGTTTACCTAACACTCATTTTTTATGAACCCTTTTTCCCATTGAAGTGTTTCTGGCACCATCTGCAGGTGGCTGCTGTCCCCTGTCCCTGCCTGAGTGACAGCAAAGCTTCATTTGAATTGGGCCCTGTAGAGCTTTCTCAGATGCCCACTAGAGAAAGGACTTGTCATCCAGCTGCCCAGTGGTGGCACTGACTACCCACTGGCATTTCCGTGGGCATGCCGATCCTGGGTGTGTGGGGTCTGTCCCAGGAGCCTTCTGTAGCTACTCACGGAAAGACACTTGAGCTTATAAAACTGGCCGAAAGGGGCAGCCACTGACATAGGGGACTTTGGGATGGGTTGGAGCTAGTGGGTAGCGATCATTTCCACATGCTGCCCATGGGCTGACACTGAGCAGGGTAGGAAGGGGGCCGGGGCTGGGGGGACTGCAGTGAGGGCCTGGGTGGGGTGGTCAGGGTGTCCCCTGTGCCTTCAGCAGAGCCTCTTTCTCAGCTGGCTTCTGGAAAAGAATGGTGGTTGTGTGTTCTAGGAGAACAGCAGCAGTCCTACCTGCCATGGAATACTCTGGGGCCGAGATGAACAGATGTGGGCCAGTTAGGATCGGGGCCAAAGCATCACTTTGGCCAACTTCTCAGCTATCTCCGGTCCTAGATGAGGCCACCAGTTTTGCCAAGCTGATTAGACAAATCTTGATCCTATTGTTGGTGATGTCGCGGGCTCAGACCTGTCTGGAGAGCTGTGTCCCACACACTGTGGGGTGACAGATACTCCAGAAACCTTGTCACTCCACAGTGGATATCTTTCTGAAAACAAAGTGAGGCCTGGGGTTGTAGCTCCATGGCAGAATGCTCACCAACCACATGAGAAGCTGTGCCCTCCAGCCCAAGCACTGCAAATAAAGGGAAAGGAGGAACAGCATCCATTTGCTTCTTGTGTTTTCCTAGATGAATAGACAGTTAGTACTTTTCGATACATGAACTCTGCTGCCTGTAATGGTAAGTCTTATTCACACTGCTTATTTTGCAGGGAAGTGGCTGTGGTCGAGGCTTGCACCGGTGACAGGCGGGCCATACTTCCCCTTTGCCAGCCACCTCCCTTCTCTTTACACCAGCTACGCTGGTCCTGGGGCGGAAAGTTGTCTGCTAGGTCCAGAGTTTTAAAAAGTGTCAAGAAGGATTTATTTTCAGGGCTTCGTAGAAGTGATGCTGGGCATATGAGGCTTAGGAATTTAAGGACTTACCTGCTTGTTTCCCATTGTTTTCAGAGTAGAGGTTTTTGAGGAGTCCGGTCTCGAAGAGGACAGAGTCTCCAGCAGTACAAGATACAGGTAAATCATTTTGTTCTGTGATCTCTGTTCCCACTTTCTCAAAGCCAGTGCCCTTCAGAAACCTCAGCGGGGCCTGGCAGATGATGGGGTGCTTGGTTCCTCCTTGCACATTCCTTGGGGCAGAAGTTGAGACTTGTGCTGTCTGGTGGCAGGCAGTGGTGTCAGCCTTGGGGGACTTTCCTCTTTGGTTCTTCCTGCTTCATTTTCCTGACTCCCTGCCTCTCTGTAGCTCTTTCTCGGCCTCTCCTCTCCTGGGAAGGGGACAATGGCTGTCTGGCTACTTAGGGCACAATGGTTCCCAGTGAGAAAGCAGAAACCTTTCTTTTCTCCTTTGAGGGATGAAGAGAGGTAGTTGGTGAGATACCATGTAGAAAAAAAAGGCTCTGGGTCAGGGATTTAGCTCAGTGGTGCCTCCACCTGCTTTGCAAGTGCAAGGGCCTGAGTTCTATACCCGGTACCAGAAAGAAGAAAGAAAAAAGGCTCTGATGTCGCTCAACATGGAATGTGAGCCATTTCATGTTTAATCTTAGTTATCCCAAGCAGTGTAGAGTTTTAGAGAAAAATGAAGTAACAGCATAGTGGATAAAAACAAAAGGAAAAGTTCATCTTTGCTCTCCTGTCCCGTAGTTCTCAGGGCAGTGGTACAGGATTGTGTGCTGGCTCTCAGAAGTGCACTTGCTGGCCGGCACACCACAGAAGCCCAGGTCTTCACGTGACTGAGTGTTGCCGTGCTGGACAATTCTGATCAGTGCGGCGTCACTTCAGGGCCACCTTGCATATTTGATACGCAGTGGCTGGCTGTATGCCTTTGTTTTTGTTTTTTGTTGTTGTTGTTGTTTTTTTTTATACTGAGGATCGAACTCGGGTCCTTGTCCTTGGGAGGCAGGCATGTATACCTTTTTAAAAAATAAATTACCTGGTATCTTTGAGTGGGGACTGTTTTTCCTACTAGTTTGAGAGCACTTTATTTACAAGGTGTTTTAAGGGTTGGCACTTCAGTTACAAGTGTCATTTTCCTCATAATTCCCTCCCCACTTAGATCATTCGTCTTTGATTCTTGCTGCTTTATTTTAAAGAAATGTTTTGGGATCTTTGATTGGAAGCAGAGCAGTGCTGTGCGCTCTGCACTGTCAAGTAGTTAGGCATGTGTCCAAGGTCACACATCTGGCATCTGGGTGTCCACATGTGTGTGTGTACACACATGCTGTGCCCTTGTGTGTGCACACCCACCCCCCTGTCGGGTGTCTCTTTGTGTAGCCTGAGACACAGCACGGGCCACAGCACCCTGGGGCTCTGCACCTGCTTCACATGGAGGGTGTGTGGGGAGCCGTTGGCTGTCTCTGCACACTGGCTCCGGCCCGGTAGATACACATCTTCATGGTGTGCATGCTGACTTGCTCGAGTGAGCAGCCTTCCGTAGGTGCCGTAACATTGACTGGGCAGCTTATAAATAACAGAAACTTCAGTCTCTCTGTTCTGCTGGCCGGAAGTCTAAGGTCAAGGCTCTTGGCAGAGTCAGCGTGTGGCAAGAGCCTACTTCCTCACTGGTCGACCGGCCTTTCTCTTCCAGGGCCCACATGGTAGCGCCCTTTAGAGCCTCTGTTATGGGGACATTCATGACCTAATCAACTCCTAGCACTTTCACACTGGGTGTTAAGATTCAATATGCAAATTTAGGGGTGGCAGACATTCACAGCAGCCATCACTGAGATAGAACTGTAGGATCCCTCTAGGGTCTTAAGGCTGACAGAGCGGCTGGCCAGCCACTGCCCAGTGCAGACCTACACTGTCCCTGAGAGCCAGGGCCATGCTTTTGGGTGGTGATGGGAAGTCAAGGGGCCCCCAGAAGGTGGTTATTTTATTTCTGCAAGTACTATCCTGTCTGAGCCCAAGGATGTATGTGTGTGCTATGCACACATCCACGTACCATGCAGAAAGACAGTGTGGTTGGCATCTGGCCCAAAACAGTGCTGTGTCACTCGTGTATGTCTGTTTGCATCTCTGCAACATGGCCCCTGTTGTGAGGGTCCCCTGCCCCATCCCCCTTTCCTCTGGTCCTGCCACATGCCCAGCTTCTGTCCTTACATAGCATATGCCCTGTCGTCACAGCTGCTTGATGGATATGTGTGCATCGAGCCCACTGCCTTTTCTCCCACCTTGGTTCCCTCCCATCAGCTCTCGAGTGCCCAGGTGCCAGTATGGACCAGAATGAAAGCAGGTCTGAGGCATCCTGCTGTGGCTTGCTTGCCTCTGCTAGGTGCATCCTGGCACAGTCCTGCTAATGACCTGCTCGTGGGTCCAGCCCAGGGCAGCTGTAGGCCTGAGTGCATCCTGCAGGGTCAGAGTGCAGCTCTCCAGGGATCCACTCTGTGTCCTGGGAACCCTGGAGTTGCAACAGGCAGCTATTGAGTTGTGACCTGGGAGCTCCCAAATCTCTTCTTGATTCCTGAAAGAATAGGCTCTTTTTATGCAGTGTGCAGGGAGGTGACAGCAGCACCATAGGGGAGTGGGGAGGGAGCGGAGGACCTCAAACAGGTTGTGTGCCAGACCCCAGCACTGCAGAATGTGGTTGAGGAGGGCCATGGCTGTCTCCACCCTTTTACCTGCCTGCTCCCAGCTCGGGGAGGCATGGTAAGCGCATCCACCACTGTCCTGGCATGGGCACACAGTTCACCACCCTGTCTGGATGGACCCATGGGATAGGAGACAGCCAGGCCCTCCAGGTGAGTCCAGGCAGGTGATGACTGCCCTCCTCAGGTTGACCCATCCATAGCCCAACAGCACACCCTGTCCTGGAGTCCCTAGGATACTGGAGAGAGTGCTTCAATGTCAGCAGTAGCACTGACCCTCCTGAGTGTAAGTGATCAGTGTCCCCCCTCAGTGAGCTACCCCAGCTGCCAACTGCCAGTGAGAAGCCACATCTAAGCTTCGGCATTAAATCAGAATGTATCTGCTGCAATAGAGCAACACATGCACACGTGCACCTAATCAGAGGGACATGTGTGCAGGGTCTGGGAGGTGTGTGTACCCTTACATGCATGCACACACAGATGCATACTTGCACCTACACAGCTGTATAAATATAGGTGTTCACACTCACAGAGACACGCACACATGCATTCACATGCAAACATAGACATACATGTACACGTTCACACTCAGGTGCACACACCATGAATGCACACGGGTCTGCACCTCATCTGCACACACAGATCCACACAGGCACGAATGCGCGCACACACCTGGACACGTGCGTGTGCCTGGTGACCCACCCCCACCTTTGCCGGCTGGCTGCTGGTACTCCATTTGACGTTCAAGGCCACTGAAGTACAAAGCTGCCCTCTGACAGGGCCTGGCAGGCAGTGGGGAGGGATTGCGGGGTGAGCTCCATTCTCCTGACGTTTAGGCAAGTGAGTGCACTCCAGAACAGCACAGTTGCATGCGCCTGATGGGAGGGACGTTAGCCCCTCTGTCAAGTCCTTCTCCTGAATGCAAAGGGCGACAGTAGTCCCGTCCTTGCAAAATGTGCATTTGTCAGCCTCGCTTCCCAGTGGGTTACCCTCACTTCTCAGAAGTGCTTGAGAAAGCAGCAAAAACAAAACGGGGCTTTTCCAGGGTGATTTAACTTGAATGTTATGAGTGAGGTGACAACATTTCGTTTGTCACAGAGCCGCTGTTCCTGGAAGGCAGGCACAGTGGTAGTGGATCTGTGTGGGTAGGGTGTGTGCTGTGCTCCAAGCCTTTTTAACTCACACCAAATGATGAGTGCTTGTTGACGAAGAAAGCATAGAACCTTTTCATGTCAGAAAGCCTGCGGCTTGTGCTGTCCTGACCTTTGTGTTCAAGAGGCCCATCAGAAGGAGCAGCAGGGTCTGGGCAAGGACTGTGGGAGTCTGGGGTCTGCACCTCAGGCCTGGGTGAGAGCACACCACTCGGTGTGGGATCTGCCCGGTGAAGCATGGCCTTGCAGCCTCTCGGTCAGGTGGTGCACACCAGGGCTCCTGAGGGCAGTCCAGGCCTGCCCAGGGGAGGGGCAGCGTGTCCCTGGAATCAGTGTGACTACTCCCACGAGCGCCAGCAGTTCTTGGTCATGCTTCTCGTCATTTCGAGCCGCTCTGCAGCTGCTGGCTCCTTCTGAGGCGGTGCGGAGACACCCAGGGTGTGTTCTCTCATGCATTTGTGTGGGATGGTGAGGCTGGAGCTGGAGGCTCAGTTGTGATTGCTGTACCAGGATTCATCTGGGACCTGTTCATCTGGAGACTTTGTTTTGTGAAACTCTGCTCTTGGAGTCTCCTATGTCCTCTCCAGCTCTCGCTCTTGTACTGTTACTGAGATCTTTGAGAGTCCCTGGTTTGGCCCTGCCTGAGAAAGGACTAAATCCTGGGCTGGGAGGTGGGGCAGAGGCTCACTGCAGGAAGTAGTCAACACCAGAGCTCCCAGGGGAAGACTGTCCCTAAAGAGGGAACAGCATATGTAAAGGCCCTGAGGCACTTGAGGAGGGGCAGGGTGTGCGAGAGGAGTGAACTCACAGGGTAACAAAGCTTGGCTCCACTGGCTTTAGCTCTCTGTGGTCTGAAGAGTCAGTCGGCACCAGCAGTGTGCAGCGTCTGTGGGCAAACAGCCAGCATTAGAGCTCCAGCGCTACAGGCTCATAAAAGTTAAATAAATTAATTTTAAAATAAAGGTGAAATAGCCTCCTTACTTGCTTATAATCTATTCTCTGTGCTGTTGCTGTGTGTCTTCTTGTATGTGTCTGTTATGTCTGTGTGGCAGAAGTGCAGTGGTGCAGTGCCCCTCCTGACATCACATGTGGAGTGGTGGCAGTATTCACCCCAAGGCACACTCTGCCACCCCTGGAGAGCTATCTGTCCCACTTGCTGGGCACTGCGCACTCATTTTCTTTCCAGCTTCCGAAGTTTGTCCACATCCCCTGGGGTGTCACCTCCTTCTGTTCTCATCCTTGCAGTGTGCATCACTTAGGTGCCATTTCACTGGACTTAAGGAAAGAACCAAGGTGCTTCTCTGTGTCCTGGACTTCGACGTCCGGAGAGAGGAACCTCTCATCTCCTACTGTGGATTCTGAGCCCAGCTGCAGCACTTCCTGGGCCCCCAAGGGTCGGCTGCTGTGTGGGGAGCTCAGTGGGAATAAGATCAGGGCTGTCTGTGGTGTCTAGTGTGACACGAACCATGCTCACCCAAGGGGCTCACGTCACTGCTCTGGGGACAAGGGCCAGGCCCCAGGCTTTTGCTGTTCGTCCTCTTGTGGTCCACAGGACCCTCAAGGTGTTTATTGTTGTTGCCTTTTGCAGTGCAGGGGCTCGAACCCAGGGCAGTGCATGTGCCAGGCAAGCACTGTGCACCTGAGCCTTACCTTGGCCCTGCTGTTGCTGGTTGCGGACTTTGGCTTTTAGAGCTATTTGGAGAGGAAGATGCGGGGATTCCCACGTAAGCCCTGACACTCACAGCCTCTTCCATCCAGAGCCATCCGTTTGTCACAGGTGATGACCCTGCTTTGATACCTCCTCGGACCCAGAGTCGATGGTGTAAGCTGAGGGTTCACACTTGGTGTCGCGCCATGTATGGTTTGAACAAGTCTCTGATGACGTGTGTCTGCCACTGCGTAGTTTCTTTACCCTAAATGCCCTGGGCTCCACCTGCAGAGGCGCTGAGCCCTGTGTGTTCATTCAGGTGTGGTGGGACAGAAGGATAGAGGCTGTGTTAGAGGACACTGGTGGAGGAAGGTCGTGTGCGGGCTTCTTAATTGTCATTAACAATGTGGTTTTTGTTCTGGGTCAGATGCCCCTGGGTACTGGGGCATCTGGGCCACATCAGCACAGCACCTCTGACAGAAAAGGGTGCCTGTTTCTATGGCGAGCCGTGCTGGCCAGAGCCTCACTACCCTCGGTACTGTGTGCTCTGTAGCTGCTTTACGGCCCCAGTGGGCACCATGGGATGGAGCCCAAAGGTTAGAAATGACACCCATTGAAGTTCAATGCCCCACCATGACTTGCTGTGTCCCTCTGTGTCTGTTTGGGGCTGTCCCCTGCAGCAGCCTCCAAGCTCCTAGGCTCCCAAGCTCTGCTTAGCATTGGACCCTGACAGAGGAAGTGACAAGCACAGTGGTGGCTATTGAGCAAGGAGCAGCAGCTTGCCCTCCATCCTGACACGTTAACCCCTTCCTCTTCCTCTCCAGGACTCCTGCAGAGGCACAGCAGAAGCTGCAGTGATCTTGGACGAAGGTGGTGGGGTACAGCCCACTTCTCACCTGGCAAGCGGGGCAATGTGGGTTCTTAGGGACTCTGCCACTCATCAGCTCTGTGCTGTGCTGCTGGTGCTGGCCTGGGGGCTCTAAGCAGTGTTCTTCTGACGCCTGCCACAAACTCCTGCTGCCCATGAGCATCTGCTGCTGGAGACCTCTCCGAAGGCCCCACCTGTGAGGATGTGCAGTGCCACTTCGGGGCTGCTCTCGGCCCTGGCGCTGGTGTTTGAGGTGGCCGTGGCATTTGCGCCCATACCCCGGATTACCTGGGAACACAGAGGTGAGCTGATACCAGTGCAGTGTGCATGGAGGAATGATGGCTGCTCAGGACACCGGGGTGGATCCCGGGCATGCTGGTCCTCGGCTGCTGAGGTCTCTGCCCTGGACCTTTGGGTATGAGCCAAAGCTCTACGCGGAACCTTGGACAGGTGCTCTAGTCGGGCTTGCCCAGGCCTGTGCCTCAGCATCCTGCCTCATCCTTGTTGTTTGAAGCTGCCGAGTACTGGCTGAGCGTATGCCCAGGCACGTAAGGAGAGCAGGAGGCATGACAAGATGGATCGTGTGTGCACGGCTGAGTGTCAGACCAGTGAATCACATTTGCTGCCCATTGATCTCAGCTTAGTTCTCTCCTCTCCTGGGAGATACGTCCTGGGACCCCAGGTCTCTCTGGGTCCGTGAATGGACAGCTGAAGTACTGGGTGCTCTGGACAAGGTGGTGCTTAGTAGGGGCCGGGAGTGTCTGATGCAGAATCACAGGCTGCAGTCATGCAGAAGCAGGACCTGCAGCTGCCTTTCGCACGGCAGAATCAGAACAGAAAGTATTAACATGGGCTCTTTCTGCCTTGCTTTTTAAAATTTATTGGTGCCTGCTGTGTGCTAGGCACCGCCTTGGGTGCCGGGAGGTTTAGTCTAGTGGGATTTATATTTGTAAGGACTCAGTTTAATGTGCACAACTACAGGAGATGAAATGATGGAGCTTTGGTGAGATGTCATTTCTATTGAAAGTAGTGCCAGGCAGCCTCAGAGAGGAGCGCTCAAGGTCAGACTCCCAGGATGAGTTTGGCACAGACTGTAAGTGGCCTTTCAGCAGTGGGCACAGTACACCGAGGCCCAGAAGCACAAGGAAAGCACCACCGGGACAGCCCCTTCCTGAAGAACCAGCTTGTAAAGACACTTAGACAAGAGGTTGGATGGGCAGAATGAGGCTCTGGCCTGGGTCTCTGGGGCCACCGAGTGCGGATTGGACCTGGAAGATCTTGAGGGACAGAGTGGAGGTGGGGGCTGCCACACTTGGTGGCTGCGTTGCTGCCTGGGTGGCCGCCTGCCCCAGGGGTGCTTGCCTTCTGTGCTCCCTGAGTGTTGCCTTCATTGCCTGAGCCTCTCCATGTGGCTATAACCAAGATGGGGTGCACAGGCTGGAAAACTACTGCTTGCTCTTTCTCCCTCCCGGCCTCTGACGGTGCCCTTGCCTCCTGCAGAGGTGGGGCTGGTGCAGTTCCGTGAGCCTGGCATCTATAACTACTCAGCCCTGCTGATGAGCGAGGATGAGGACACCCTATACGTGGGTGCCCGGGAAGCAGTCTTTGCAGTGAGTGCGCTCAATATCTCCCAGAAGCAGCACGAGGTATGTCCTGTTCTCCTTGTCCCTAAGGTGTCACACAACCCACCCTGAGCCTCAGGGACCCTCTTTCTACACCTCTGTCCACGTAGCCATCTCAGAGTGTCCACCAGCACCTCACCCAAAGACTTTCCTGTTTTCGTCTCTTCTCTTTGAACTTTTTGTTTTCACATGGTGGTGCTGGGCATGGAATCCAGGGCTTCTTGCGTACTAGGTGAGAACTGTACCACTGAGCCATATCCTCAGCCCCTGGTCCTTATTTGACGCTCCGGTCTATCATCTTTGGCAGTGCACCCCTGGGGTGGCTCTGGGTCCTGATGTGTGGGTGGCTTGCCTGCCTCCCTGAATCAGGCTGTTCCAGGCTCACCTTGGTTATTTTCTCAGGCTGAGCTCTTGTTTTATCTGTACCTTGAAGGCCTCATGTACTTCTTCATTTTGTCTGACACATAACAGCCTCTGATCCGGATCCGTTGGAATGAAGCGATTACATCAGGGGTCACTTTAAAGTGGGGCTGGTGGAGCACTGCCTCTTATTTTAATTCTGATTGTTGGGGCTGGCCTGGGGAAATACCTTCATTTTTCACCCCTCAGGGGGGTAGTTGGGAGTGTGTCTACAGGCCACTAAGGAATAGGACTGGTTGGGACCAAAATAATGGGGAAATTGTGTTTGGGAAAGAAGCTCTTGGGAGGTGATAGATTATTTTGCACCAGGTAGTAAGGGGAAATGGTGTGACCTCCAGTAAACACGTGAATGGTTGTTTCTTGGAACAGGAAGCACTTAAGGGTCATGGGAATTCCCAGTCTTACGTCCTGGTTTTGCCCTTTCTCTTATCCTTTCTGAAAGTTGAAATATATTCTTTTTTTTTTTTTTTTGAAACCTTGAAGCTTTAACAAATTCAGACTCTTAGGGCCGGGTGTTGTGGCGCACACCTGTAATCCCAGTGCTCAGGAGGCTGAAACAGGAGGATCTCCATGCGTTTGAGGCCAGCCTGGGCTACATAGTGAGTTTTGAGGCCAGTTTGGACTGCATAGTGAGACCCTGTCTCATCCATAATAATAATGCCAGAGTCTTAGCCATCTCTCATGTTCTTCGTGCTACTCTCACCTCCCGAAGACTAGTTTCTACATAAGTCACAAACATGACCTCTTAGGCATTTTGTGTGTCAGCCACTGGATGCTGTGACGTGACGAAATCAATGCTTTTCTCACATCAGCAATTTGGTGTCTTGATTCTCATTCCTTCCCTCCATCCATGCCTGCTCCTGCTGCTCTGGTCCCTTCTCTAGATCACAAAACTCTGGATTGATCTGTGATAAATAAGTATGGATTAGGGACAGTTACATTGGAAGCTTTTCTTACAACCTTGATTGTGGGGTTTGGGTTTTTTTTTTCTTTACAAGTCTGTGAAATCCCACACCAATGCTTGCATTTATAATTTAGCCTAGACCAGTGTGGTCTTTTGCTTGGGGGAGGGAGTATAGTTTTTAGCTTCCCTTGAGAGAAAAAATGATGAAATGTCTATTTAACAAGGTCCTGGTTTCTCTTCCAACACAATAGCTTACTTCTATATACACCTTTGCTTTGGGGGTCAGCTTGGTAGATGGGATTTGTCCTCTTGGTAGATGGGGGTAGCTTGGTCTCTATGTACAAGCTCTTCTCCCATGGTCCTAGGTTAGACCCTCTCCAGCCCTGCAGGGGTTGGGTGTGTGTGCTGAAATGAGCCATTCATCCAGTGGACTAAAGCTATACCCAGAGAATTACCCTTAATTGGCAGGGTTGGCTAGTAGCTAGGAAGTGGGCTTTTGGACATAACCTTGAGTTGAACGGGTTTGCTTTTTAAACCATTGGTTATAGATAATGAAAAGGTAAAGTTTGCCCTCTTCTTGTCTGCTCTCCTTCCAAAGAGTTGCATCCAAAAAAGCTATTTTATCCCACTCCCCTTCCTTGCCCCCACTAAACAGAAATGGATTGGTTTATGTCCCACTCCTGAATACATGTAAAATTTGTACAAAAATATATTCTGTGGGACTGGGGATTTAGCTCAGTGGTTCCACCATCTGCCTTGCAAGCACAAGGACCCAAGTTCGATATACATACACACATACACACATACACACATACATATACATTTTCACACACACACACATACACACAAACACACACACACACACACACACACACAGAGGTATACTGAGCAGTACCCCCCCCCAAAAAAAAAACCTTTTAAAAATATCTTCTGTGAAAACGATTTGTAATCTGGAGACTTACTACCTGAGAGATGTCTTGAGATGTAAAATCCCATCCTTTGGGTTGTGGATTTTTTGTTTTGTTTTCTTCAAATAAATCTGATGTTTAAAATTTAAATAAAAAAGTAAGTCTGGTGGTCTCTCCTCTCTCTCCCTTCTCCTCCAAGCCCCACCTCTGTGTGGCTGCACAGACAGAAGGGTCTCAGAATTGGGCACACTGTGTGCCCGACCTATGGATGTGCCCGAGCCCTGGCCATTGTCCTCAGAGCTATCATTGTAGCCTTTTGTTCTCAAAAGATAAAACGGGAGCCCCAGCCGGGCTTCAGCACAGCTTACCTTCCCTGTCAGGCAGCTGACTGCTGAGTTGGAGCCTTGTCCACTTGTGTGTGTCCTGGCTGGGACTTCACTGCCATGCACACACTGTGTAGATGTGTGTGCATGTATATAGGCATGGTGCAGGACCCCTCCTGTAAGCTCCCCACACCCTGAAGAGCTCTGTGCTTCCTGACCACTGAACCCCACCCTTGTGTGAGTTGCTGGGTAGTGGAATATACCCTGTTATTATCATTTTTGCATCCGTTTTAGGACCTCACACAGGGGGATGATAGGGCAGTTGGGGGAAGGTGAGGCCGGAACCTGGGAGCCCTCATCCCCCTTCCATCCTGCGGGGCTTTCAGGTGCCCCCCTGGTGGTTTTGGACACCATGGCTGTCCTGGCTTAGTGATGACGCAGCAGCACAGTCCTTGCTAAGGAGGGTTCTGCTCTCATACTGTGCTGCTCACTCTGTCACTATCAGCTGCCAGACACATAGGTTCCAGGCACAATAATTCTACCTTTACCAACAGGGTCAATGTCGAGGCATTGTGTTAAATTTGCTTTGTAATGAGTATGAATTAATTGTATGTGTCAGCAAGGTTCAGTGTGCTATTTTCTGTATTTCCTTACAGCACACACTGGTCAAGTCCAGCTATACCACACCTATCCCAGCCTCTGGTAATTACTATTCTACTTTCAGGTCAGCCTTCTTTAGCTTCTGCCTATGAGATAGACATGAAGTACTTGTCTTTCTGTGTCTTGCTTATTTCAGTCAACATGATGCCCAAAAGTTCCATCCATTTGGCTGCAAGTGACTTGGTCCTGATGTTTGTGGCTGAATAATTGTACGCACAGACATTATCTTTCCCTGTTCATCCACTGACAGGGCATCTAGGCTGATTCCATATCTTTGGCTATTGTAAGTTGTACTGCATAAGGTTGCTTTTGAATGGACTAAGAGAAAGCCTTCAGGATTTAGCTTTTTGGCCCATAATTGAATTCTCCCCCTTGCAGTAGTTCCGTTTGTGTTGCTCTTTGTAGAGATTAAAGGGGCTGTGGGAAAGGCTTTCCAGGCCCTGCGTATTTCCAGTGAGAAGCACAGAACATTCTGGAAGGTCCAGGTAGCTCTGGGGCATCAGCACCTGCCTACTTTCTAGCCTCCTTTGCAATCTGAGCCTCTGTCTGCTCAGGAGACACTTCTGGGCTCTGAGCACTGTCATATGGTTTATAAATTGCATTTTTTATAGCTGTAGCTTTTCTTCAATGGACTCTGATTTCCTCCTCCACAGGTATACTGGGCAGTCTCAGAAGAGAAAAAAGTAAAGTGTGCGGAGAAGGGGAAATCCAAACAGGTAATTCCTGTTGCAGCTAGAGAAAGCCACCCTGCATCTCTCAGTCATTCTGACCTTCCATTGCCATGGCTATGACATGCAGGCCTGGCCTGTGAAAGGGCTGGATAGTGTCAGCGGGCCCAGTGGTACCGTGCAGCACCTGAAAGCGTGTCCTTCTGTTCCTGAGGATGAGGATTGTCACTCTCAGTTCAAGAGCCAAGCAGAGTCAGCATTCAAGAAATAGTTTTTCGTTCATGTGAATTGAATTTATTTGGAGTGCCTGAGATTTTGACTAAAAAAACAATTTCTGATGCTCACTGGCACATGGAGTGAAATTCAGGGTTTGTTGGGCTGCCTTCCCAGTGAGCAGCCTCAGGCCCAAGGGGTTGCTAGTGTGGGGGCATGTGGCACATGTCCACCCCTCAGCATGATGCCCATTCAGGAAGTGCTGGCAAGGTGCTGTCCTGGCACTGCACTGCACACCTGTGTCCCTGCCTGGAGCTAGGCAGACATTCAGACTCTCAGACCCCAGGAGCTCAGGGATCCCAAGGGTTATTGGTGGTGGCAGCTGAATCATGATCAATTTCAACAGTTTCTGGCTAGTTTCAAAACCAAAAAAATTAAAACAAAAAGCCTAAGGAATTCTTTTTTGCTAAACATTCTTAGCAAGAGGGCCGGGGATTTGGCTCACTGGTTCTGCCGCCTGCATCGCAAGCGCAAAGGCCCAAGTTTGATCCCGGTACCAAAAACAAAACAAACATTCTTAGCAAGGAAGTCCTGAACATGTACATGGAAGTATTTGCCCCTAAATCGAGCATTACCTTAGGAAATGTGGGGGCTGCCAGGTATTGTGGTAGAATCACAGGTCCTTCAGGATCTGTCTGGAGCGGAATGGGACCAGGTCCTCCCACTTCCCCGTGTAGGGGAAGAAGGACAGCAGACTGGGGCCCAGGTCCAGGTCCAGGAGGACAGTGAGGAGTGTGAATTATATCCCAACAGTTTAAAAACAGTCAGCGAAAAGACTGAGCTAATTTCAGACTATAGCACCTATAATCCAAGTCCTTTTCTGCCAAAAATAGCATGTGGGTTTTTAAATGGCACTTTTGTTTTCCTACTGGGGCCTTTGTGAGGCACAGCTGGCTGCACCCCCTTTTATGGTCAAGTCTCTCCCCTCTAGTGGAGCTGGGACCTTGAGATACACTATTTCCAGTCCTGTGTGTGCAGGAAGTGAAGGGCAGGGTCCTTCGAAAGGCAGAGGGTGTTCTGTGTGGTGTACATTTGGGGAGGCTTGGCAGTGCAAAGAGTGATTTGTGTGTTTGGCGAGTCACGTGCATTTTTTCCTATAGAGGGTGTCCCTGGGACAGTTTGAGGTCAGCTCTCACTGCTTTGTTCAGTGGCCAGGTCTTTGCTGAGTGTCAATTAGGGGCTGAACTGGGATTCTGCCCAGAGCCTAAACAGCCTGTGGGCACCGCAGAGCTTACATTACATGGGTCAGCATGAGGGTCAGGGGTGCTGGGCCGCACAGGGAGTGAGTGACGCCTGCTGTGTGGGAACGTGTGCCAGCTAACCTGTTCAGGTGCCGGGCCTGCCAGGGTGACGAGGCCACAGTGTGAGTCGTGGCAGGCGTTTCTCTCTGGATAGAGGCTGTGACTCACTCTCTCTCCCTCCCTCTCCCTCCCACCCCTGCAGACAGAATGCCTCAACTACATCCGAGTGCTTCAGCCACTCAGCTCCACTTCCCTGTATGTGTGTGGGACCAACGCCTTCCAGCCCACCTGTGACCACCTGGTAAGTCCTTAGACTCCTCCCCTGTGCCCGGTGTCTACAGGCCCACCTGGTCAGTGGTCAGAGCTTCTGGTGAAGAGCGGGCCACAGCAGGCATTCCTAAAGGCGTGCTGCTGACGGGTGCATGTCCCTGCTGCCAGGATCCCAGCACCCTGCTGCCTCCTCCTTCCCACGTGTTTGGTGAGGAAGGCCTGGCTGCAGGGTCCAGGCTATAAGGAAATGAGGCCCTGCCCCTACGTCAGCACGTCAGCAGGTCTCAGAGGTCACCATTCAGCATCAGCCTTTGCTGTTCACTCTGCCCTGGATCTGCCTGCTCTGTGCACTGAGAGGCAGGACCACCTTTCATCCCTCCCTGTGCCATATCCTTGACCCTGAGTGGCATCCCTGCCTCTGAGGCGTGGTCCTCAGGAAGGGTCTTCCTTACCCCTTACCAGCCAGACAGAAGGACATTGGCCTGTTGCGTCTCATTCTTTTAGGAAAGGTTGTTTTTATTTAGATAATCAAATGAGCAATTTGATGACAGAAAGAGAAGTGTTTTAAATAATTAGTTGGAGTGACTGGTAATAAAGCATATTTTCAGTGACCATCCCTGGACAAACTGGGTACCTGACAAATCTAAAATGTGCTACGTAGCAAATGCCCCATCTGCTGGGGACACACAGCACCCCCCACCAGTGGATGCTAGAATCTTGGGCTGTGTCCAACCCTGTACAGTGCACCTGAGAACCAGGATAACTACGAGTAGCCAGCGAGCAGGAAGAATATGCCATGTGGGAATGCCAGACAGAGGGGTGAGTCACCTCCTGGCAGGACAGCAGGGTGGCACTAGGTTCCATCCTGCTGCTCAGAACAGCAGTTGACAGTAGGTAAAGAGCAACCGTGCAAAAGGAGAGACACCTGCTTTGTAAAGCTTGGTTTCTTAGAACCCTAAATTGATTGGAGTTGCAAAAAAACTCCTTTTTTAGGCTAGGGATAGATCTTGATGATAGAGTGCTTGCCTAGTGTGCTAGTGACCCTAAGTTCCATCCCTAGCACAGGAAAAAAACAATTCTGACTTTGCTTCAGAGAAATAAGACAAAGTAGGAACACATTAGAGACTGGTGTAGGAACCTGGTCCTTGGACACAGATATCTGGAATGGCAGCCACAGTGTGGGTTCACCTGGCTGTCTCTACTTACAGATGCAGGCAGGGAACTTTGGTACGTAATTGGAGCCAGGGTCTTCTGTAATAAAACTGTCAGCCCCTAAGGTAGATGTTTCTTTTTGTTTAAATGCAAGAAAAAAAATGCAGTTGTATCACAGAAGTGTTCTGTAAATCCAAGGATTTCCTGGCTTAACTCTAGTTAATTAGAACCTTAGAGCACTGTCTTTCCTCTGGAGGTGTCAGTGGTTAAGGTAGAGGATAGTATATTTCATTTAAACCTAAACCTACAATTTTTCCAGAAACATTTACTAGAAATGTTCAGACCTGCAGAAAAGTCGGTCATTTGTATACTAACTACCCAGAGTTCACACTTAGGAGGCCATGTGTCTGAGTGTGCATGCTGTGTGTGCTGGCTGAACTATGATCTGTGATTTCAGTGCCTTTGCAAATATCTCCTAAGAATAACAAGCCAGGCGTGGTTCTGCACACCTACAGTCTCAGCTGCTTGGGAGGCCAAGGCAGGAGGATCACAACTTGGAAGCCAGTCTGGACAACTTGGCCAGATTGTGTCTCAAAATAAAAAAGAATGCTGTTTTCCTGCGTAATTAATTTCACATTGTAGCTAAGAAAATAACCAGAACCCCCAGGGTCACCCAGCCTGCGGCCCTTGTCCAGCTTTTCCCAGTGATTCTAGAGGTGTGATGTATGGGTCCTGTCAAGGGAAGCACAGTATCACCCCACTCATGTCTCCTAGCCTGATGGGAGACTGAATTGTTTGAACTGGTC
Source organism: Fukomys damarensis (assembly GCF_012274545.1). NCBI lineage: Eukaryota > Metazoa > Chordata > Mammalia > Rodentia > Bathyergidae > Fukomys > Fukomys damarensis. Next base: position 29,762,942 of record NW_022900939.1, read on the forward strand.
TGCAGATGCTAGGTGTGTGGGGTGCAGCTGCTCCGGACCCCCAGGCCTTCTCGCCTTTCCCAACGGCTTTTCTCTATGGCTCCTCCTGCAGGCGCTCCATCCTCCGAGCTCCTCCAGGCTGGGAGGCCACAAGGCCTCCACTGTGACTTCCTGGCTGCTCCTGGGTTTCTGGCAGGCTCGTCCTCAGGGTGGTTCTTTCCTTGCCGGTTTTGCCTGTTTTCACCCTGGACGCTCTTCCTTCAAGTTTGTACATGTCTGTCCTGTTTTCAGAGATGGAAACACACACCTGTCGTTCTGTGGGCATTCCCCCGTTCATTGCTTACTGTTTAATTGTGTCCCGTTTTCCCCTGTACGAGAGCTTTCTAGTCCTTTATATAGTAGTAGATCTGTCAGTTGTTTTCCTCGTATCGACTTCGGTGTCTGTGGCAAGTAAAGAGAGCTTGTCCCAAGGTTAGAATACCGCCTGCACCTTCTCCTGGTGCAGCTCGATTTTGCTTTTCCTGTCCATCTGAAATGTGTGGTGATGGGTGGAGGGAAGGAGGGGCTCTGCTGTTTCCATCTGTGTTATCTGTTACTTGGATAATCCCCTTGCTCATGGGTACCAAGGTTGCACACATGACTTCTGGTCCCTTCACTGAGTACATCCTTGTGTGGATCTCCCAGCCTCCTTACAACCCCCGAATCATCAACAGTGGTGTGCCCATTTTGCAGATGAGTGAACAGAGGCTCAGAGATCTCGTGTAGCCTGGCCAAGGTGCTGGTGTGCAGACCTGATCAGGACCCACGTGGCTCAGCACCCATTTACTCAGTCCTTTAAAAGGACCAGGGGGGAGAAAAAAGGACCAGGGGTCTTTTAGGAATAGAGAACCTGCAGAATTCAGTGATACAGAATCAGACGTTTTATGATGTACTTTCTTTTTATTCAACTATAGAATTTAACATCCTTTAAGTTTCTGGGGAAAAATGAAGATGGCAAAGGAAGGTGTCCATTTGACCCAGCGCACAGCTACACGTCTGTCATGGTCGGTGAGTCTGCTCAGGCTCCTTCTCCCCTGAAGGTTCCAGCTGGGGCCGTGTCCCTAACAGGACACTTGGCCCTTCTTTCCTCCTCAGTGTGTGACATGAAGCCGCAGTTAAACAATGTGTGTGTCCCTGTGTGTAGTCTTGTTAGTGAGCTGTATCCCCTTGTTCAGAGGGATAACGGCCACTGCTGCTGTTACTTTCTGTTTGCCACTGCTGCGCTGTCTTGGTGCAGAGGACAAGCTCCTGTGTGACGGTCAGGTTAGCAAGGGAACCACCGGCTGCCTCCCGGAGGGCGTCCTGAGCATCTACTGCTAGTGGGCTGGGAACCCTGCAGACCCAGTGGTTCACTTAGGATCTTTCGATTTGATGAGGGTCACCCACTACCACTGTTTTGGCATGCAGTGAATCACAGTAAGTAGTCAGCACTGTGTTACAGAGCAGGCTGTGTGAGCCGATTCCACCCAGCTGCGCGGCCAGACTGTGCTTGGAGTTTGTAGGTCATGGTAGCAAATGCAGTTTAGCCTGAGATTGTTTACAACTTAGGCTTATCAGGTTGGAGCCTCCTTGTAAGTTGAGTCTGTTTGCACCTGTTGTACTGGATGCAGGCCATTCTTGCTTGGTTTAGTTGTTGTCCCTTAACTTGTCAAAGGCAGCTGAACGTGGCACACACAGTTATCCAGATATGCAAGACAGAAGTGGCAGCGTGCATCCCACAGCCTGGAGACTGTTTGCCCTTTCTACCAGGTTGGGGGTGGTGGGGGTGGTGATGAGGTTGTAAAGACGTAGTTATTGGGTGATTGTCCCAGTCTTGTTGCCATAGCTGCAGGGCTGATTTCCTTTTCCTCTTTCTTCCTGCTTGCTGCAGATGGAGAGCTGTATTCTGGGACATCGTATAATTTTTTAGGAAGCGAACCCATCATCTCCCGAAATTCTTCCCACAGTCCACTGAGAACAGAGTATGCAATCCCTTGGCTGAATGGTAAGAAGCGTAGCCACTTGGCAGAGGGCTTTTCACCTGGGTGTGTATACCATTTTATTTCTCCCTTGTGCCTGAGCTATGAAGATCCCAAGCTCGAGTCAACCCCAGGGCAGTGAAGGATACTTCTAGTACTGCTCAGGGGCCCCTGCCCTGAAAATGGACTTTAATAGAAGTGGGAATCTGGTGGTACATTGAGAGTGATCAGCTTGGGCTGCGGTGTCTTCTCCTGTGTGATATTAAACACAGAGTCATACCCGGCCTCCAGCACCTGGTCAGGGATCCGGTGCCTTGTTACACCCAGCAGTGCTGACTTTAGGCTGCCTGTGAGGGATTTCTTTGCAGTGCTGGCCAGTGGGCCCCTGGAGTTCTTCAAAGCATCTTGCTCTGGGGTAAATCAGCTGGCTGCTCCTTAGTGTGGGCAGCCAAGCTGTCTTAGGCACCTGCACTGTGCTTGGAATGTGCAGGGGCCCTTGTTTGATCCCTGCAGCCCCCAGAGTGCCTCCCAGCCAGGCCACCCCACCTAGGCTCTACAGTGGACAAGGCAGGTCACCATCGAGGACCACTTTCAGAGGCTGAGGAGGGCAGCACAGAGGAGTGGCATCTGGGCTCAGCCCAGCCATCATTCCCCTGCTGTCAGACACTGCAGAAGTCCTTGCAGGCCCCGTTTGCCAGCCTGCAACGCCATGGGATGTGGGCAGGAGAGCTGGTAATCTGGTGTGTCTCTTGGCAGAGCCGAGTTTTGTCTTTGCTGATGTGATCCGAAGAAGCCCAGATGGCGTGGAGGGTGAGGACGACAGGGTGTATTTCTTCTTCACGGAGGTTTCAGTGGAGTACGAGTTTGTTTTCAAGTTGATGATCCCACGCATCGCCAGGGTGTGCAAGGTGAGCCCACTGTGGTGGCAGCCCCTGCCAGCCTCCATCAGAAATCTCACTTTTCCTGCCACTGCATCCATTGTGCCACAGACATCACTGGTGACAGGGCCTGTCAGGTGCCTGGTCTTCCTTTCTCTGGGGACCCAGGGCCACTGGCACTGGATATGACCGACTGACTTAACGGTTCTCCAGAGATTTTGGTTTTTGATGCCCTCCCTCAGACCTCCCCATCCCCTACCAGTCTATTTTTGTCAACTGGATTCACTGGATTCTGTTGGAATTGGAAGCTCATCATTGGGTTCCTCAGGGAGCCTGACAGAGAAATGGTAACTGACAGATTGCATAAGGCAGAGTTAGGACATCAAGAGGCACAGTGTCGGAGACAGGATGCCAGATTGTGGGGGGCCAGGGAGTGCACACAGCAGCGGTCGCTGGCAGCTGCTCAGCTCAGGGACGGCGGACATTCACACCTCGGAAGTCATTGGATGCTCCGTGCTGCATGGCCTTCTTGTGTAGCAGTTGTTATTTGAACACTGTATCGCAGAAGCAAGTACTTCACACCTGAAACACTCCAGTGCTTTTGACGCCCCTCCCTCACAGTCCACCCCACATATTGCCAGTGGGCACCCTGTGTAGCCAAACATCTGTCTTGCTTTACCGGCTGCCCAGACCGTCTCTAGCCAAGGCCTCCCAACCCAGTGCCCCGGTGTCCCCCACCATGGCCACCTGGCTCTTTGCCTTGCTGACATGGAGATACCTTGGCAAAGGTCCCAGTGTCCAGGTGTTGTCCCGGGGTTGCATGGTGGGGCAGGATGCTCTCAAAGCCCTGCAAGCCAGAGGGGTCAATGTTCTCATCCCTACTGCAGCTCTGGTCCCAGAAGGAAGCCGAGGCATGGCCTTGACGCTGGCCATGGTGCCCAGCCCTGGGCCCTGCAGGGATGTTCACACACAAGACCCAGATGCAAACCATAGCCCTGCAGGTAGACATTCGTTGTCCCCACAGAGTCCTTTGCTTTCCAACAATTGTTGTCATTGCCGGACTGAGACCAGCGAACATAACCTGATTCCTCACCTCCCCAACCCGTGCACATGGAGCCTTTGGCTGCTCCTGAGACTAAAGGCCAGTGAGGAGAGTGGCTGTGGATCCGTGTGATTATATTTCATAGAACACTAGGAGGAGAGTGAAGTTCTTTCATTTAAAAAAAAAGAAAACAATCCTCCTCTGACACAGTAAAGATGAGAAGGAGGTATGTTTTCATTGGTCCAAAATAGATAAGGACCTTTTAATTTTATCTTCTTCTGCATTCAGATTTCTTAGTTCCAATACACTTGTCCCGCCTTATCCCTAAGGACAGATCTAAGACCCCCATTGCGTGCCTGGAGCCTAGTGTGGAGCCTAAACACAGACTGCTACAAAACTATATCATCTCTGTTCCTTCCTGTAACTAACTTACTAGTTAAATGGGAGCATACATGTTATGCCTTCAAGTTTAACTTATAAAATAGACGCGGTAAGAGATTAGCAATAATAATACACCAGTGCACTGTAACAAGTACTGTAACAGTAACAGTGTAATAGTAACAATGCACTATAATAAAAGTTAAGTGGACGTGGTTTCCCTCAAGAGTCAAAGTAGTATTTTTGGACTGTTACTGACTGAGTGTAGAGGACTGAAATTGCAAAAGGTGGCACTGCAGGTAAAGGGGCACGACCGTTTCCATCCAGACTGCAGTCAGGTGCCTTTGTCACTGTTGCTGCATCTTCAGACCATCAGGAGGTACTGAAGAAGAGCCTAGTAGGTCCTAAATGCTTTTGCCATATTCGGTGGGTATACAGCAGGGACGTCCCATGTTCCTACGGCCTCCGAGACAGGCTGCAGTGCCTCATCTGGGAGACTCAGGGTCAAGGCCAGCACAGGTTGGAGCTGTGAGGGTGGCGGCACAGCAGGGAGGTCGGGGCTGTGATGTCTCAGCCATCCTCAGGTGCGTCTCCAGGGCGAGCGCTCCTGTCTGTCTGTTTCTGAGCCTACCTAGATGTAGCGCCGCAGTCAGGGACCTGTCCTTCACTCCACAGGGCACTGCAGGGCCCCTGCCACTCCCCTGCCATGTCCTGTCTTGGGCTTTCAGGGGGACCAGGGCGGCCTGAGGACCCTGCAGAAGAAGTGGACCTCCTTCCTGAAGGCCCGACTGATCTGCTCCCGGCCAGACAGCGGCCTAGTCTTCAACGTGCTGCGGGATGTGTTCGTGCTGCGGGCTCCGGGCCTGAAGGAGCCGGTGTTCTACGCACTCTTCACCCCTCAGCTGTGAGCACCGTGGGCCGGTGGGTGGGTGGCCTGGCAGGCAGGGTGTGCCCCTCTCTCTGGCCTGCTGCTGCCTTCCTCCTCGCTCACTCGGCCTCCTGTCCCCAGGAACAATGTGGGGCTGTCGGCGGTGTGCGCCTACAACGTGTCCACAGCGGAGGCCGTCTTCTCCCGCGGGAAGTACATGCAGAGCGCCACGGTGGAGCAATCCCACACCAAGTGGGTGCGCTACAACGGCCCAGTGCCCACGCCTCGGCCCGGAGCGGTGAGCGGGCGTGGGCTGGGTGGCCATCCTCCCTGTCCCAGGCCCAGCTGCCTGCAGCTCTCTGTCTGTACCCGCCGGGCATCCGCTGGGCCTCAGGCTCTGCCCTTTGTCCCTTCGGCATCCACATGTTGTGTCACAGTTCTTGCTACACCCTGGCCAAACAGGAAACTGAGCCACTGGTGGCGGCGGGCAGGGGCCGTTGGGTGAAATGAGCATTGCATAACAGGTCCTTCATTTTCACATGTTTTCCCAGCAAGTGTGCTGCATGTTCACAAGCTGTCCTATGCACTAGTTCATACGTTTCTTTCTAGCTAAAAATTGTAAATTTTAGCTAAAAATATTTTTACACTGACTTGGCCGCCCACAGAGTTTTCCCCATGTGTTGTGTGTATATGTGTGTGTGCATGCGTGTGCGTGTGTGGCCCTTGGATAGGGCTGGGACCTGGTCCTCAGATCCCCACCCAAGACCAGCGCCCTCTTGGGTTTCTGGCCCTGACCTGGTCCTCATTCCTTCTGTGCGTGCTATTCAGTGAGAACGTGGTCACTGGTGATAGAGGGTTTTGGTTTCTGCACAGCAGAAAACTAGGACGGGGGAAAAATATCCTTCCTATTTAGCCTTTCGTGGTGTTAAAATTGGGCTGTTTTTCAGCAGTGCTTAGCGGGCTTCCCTTTTTGTGGGAAAGCTATTGAGTGATAAGTAGTTTTCATTTTCAAAGCCTTGGTGAGCATCTATAAATACATAAAAATTCCTCCACTAATTATGTATCATGAAACAATTATGTGTTATATACTTTAATACCATGTTGTCTCCTAGACTGACAGTAGTTCCAGTCACTTGGGAGGCTGAGGCAGAAGGATCACAGGTTTAAGGCCATCGTGGGCAACTTAGACCATCTCAAAGTAGAGAATAAAAGGGGGGTATAGCTCAAGAGTGGAGCACTAACCTGGCGTGACAAGATCCTGGCTCAACCTCCAGGACCATAAAATAATAGTTCCTCCTATTCCTCGGGCAAGGCGACCTCAGCTGGCTTTTGAGAATTCCCCTGTTCCATGGTTCCCTGTTCTGTGGCTGCTGTGGGTTCGATGCCGTGCAGTGGTGCCGGGCTGGCAGTGAGCTTGCATGGTAATGGTGGTGATTGGCCCTACAGTGCATCAACAGCGAGGCGCGGGCAGCCAACTACACCAGCTCTCTCAACTTACCTGACAAGACGCTGCAGTTCGTCAAAGACCACCCTCTGATGGACGACTCGGTCACCCCAATAGACAGCAGGCCCAAGTTAATCAAAAAGGATGTGAATTATACCCAGATCGTGGTGGACAGGACCCAGGCGCTGGATGGGACCATCTATGATGTCATGTTTGTCAGCACAGGTGGGTGCCAAGCAAGGGCGAGACTGTCACAGCATGGAAGATAATGGGAAACCCACTTAGTCTTTTGTGGGTGGCTCTGGCTTCTCACTGAATGTGACCCAAGTGTGACTATGTGAAAGGTTTCACAGGAAGTCCCCATAGCTGGGCTTCCGTGACCAGTGGCCACCTGGTACACTGATTTGCAAGTCCTGGCCTGGACCTGGGCTTGGCTGGAGCAAAAGAGGCCCCACTCCTGCTGAGTTAGGTGGCCTGGGGGAGCTGTCAGCCTGGCGTTGGCTGACTGCCAGAGACCTTGTCCTGTTCTGCAAGGTTTGAGACCTGCCCTGTTCTGCCCTGCTTGGGACAGGCACCTCCCTTCACCTTGAGCTGAAACGAGTGTTTCTGGAATAGGGACCGTGGGCCACCCTGGCAGCTTCCCAGCTGACCTTTTGTGTGCCCTGCCCTCGCCTGCCTGCTAGGACCTCACCAGGGATGAGCCCTCCCCACCTGACCACAAAGCCAGCATACCTGGGATCTGGCTCCCTATGTCACCATGTTGTCTTTGAGGATGAAGGTTGTTGGAATCAACCATGGAACAGGGCTTATTCTTTATAAGGAAATCAGAATAACCCCTCACTTGTTTCAAGTCATTTTATTTTGCCACTTCTAATGCAAAGTTGCCCCTCTTTCCTAAGCATCTCACTGAGCATGTAAAGGGTGAGCATTGGCTGTGCAAGTCGGAATCTGGTGTATCCTCCAGGGCTGCCTCGCTCACCTTGCCTTTGACCTTGCAGATCGGGGAGCCCTGCACAAAGCTGTGAGCCTCGAGAATGAGATGCACATCATAGAGGAGACTCAGATTTTCCAGGACTCCGAGCCGGTGCAGACTCTGCTGCTCTCCTCAAAGAAGGTAAAGAGGCTCCAGCAGGCGGCTGCCACACTGGGCAGCTTTTTGTGTCTGGGGTCCGAGGTTGTCTGTCTTGGTGAGCATTTGGGGCTGTGAGGGCTGGATGCTGGGGCACACACTCATCTCTGCCATGGTAGCTGCGTGTGGCTGTGGCAGAGACACAGATGAGTGCACCTACCTGTGGACCCTGAGCTTTGCACAAGCCTCGGGGCAAAAAATATATTATTTGGATATTTTTCAGCCATTTAAAAATGTAAAACCCCACTGGGTGTGGTGGCACACACACTGGGAGGCAGGGAGTTGCCACGTTTCAGCCAAACCGGGGAAATTTAGCAAGACTTTGTCTCAGAAAAATAGAAAAGGACTGGGAAATAGTTCAGTGTGACAGCCCTGAGTTCAGTTCCCAGTACAACAGTCAGTCACCCAACCCTTCCATCTTTCCCTTTCCTTAGCTAGAGGGCTGTACAGAAAGAGCCAATAGGCTGTGTGGCCCGCAGGCTGTAGCTTTTGGTCCCAATTGTGTGTCCCTAGTGGCCTCAAAAAAATGCCTAGGGCTGGCAGGTTTGAATCTGGGATGAAGCAGGGAGTTGCACAGTCCTGGGAATGGGGCTCAGCCCAGAGCAGATGCCAGGGGCCCTGTGAGCAGGGCTGCATCTGCCCTCTGGGAGAGGCTGCCTGACGAGAGGCCCTGGAGTGGGCCCCGCCCCGTGCCCTCCCTCTCCTGGTCAGGGTCTCCCACCCTGACTTGCCGAGCAGATGAGCCCTGCATTATACCTGCAGTTACTGGTGCCACCTGCACTTGGCCTCTCGCCCGCACCCCTGCTTCCAAAATCTGGCTCTTGGGCAGAACTGAACTTTTCCACTCTCTATACTGCCAGTCTCTTGTTTGACACAGGCAGAAGAAGGGGCGGCCGGCAGGACCCGGGCTGACCTCTCGGACAGGCACTATTTGTAATCCTCTCCCTAGGGTTCTCATCCTTTCCCCTTTTATCTGTGTCTGCAAGGCTTTAGGAGCCTGGGGCTGGTTATCAAATAGCTGTGCCCTGATCGCCTCCCCTCTCAGCCACTGTAAAATACGTCTATTTCCAGGGCTAGTGTCGCATGAAGGAGCCCGAGGATGAGCAGGGTAGGTGGTTTTGCTCACCTGCCGCACTTGGCCTCACCCCTGGAGCCCTGCTCCAGGGTTGCTGTGCTGCCAGCCAGGCCGGTGCTCCACTCGGGAGGCCTCCACCGTGTTTGGGGTTCATCAGAGTGAATTCAGGACCCTAAGTGTCAAAGGTTCCAGGGCATCATCAGCTGGAGATTGGATAAAGAAGGGGGGTGGTTTATAAAAAGAGTACTACTGAGCCATAAAGAATGAGAAACTAGAGACGTTTCTAGCTAAGTGGATGCACATTGAGGCCATACTCTTAAGTGAAATTAATAGGACACACATGTGTAAATACCGAATAGTTTCTCTGGTGTGAGAAACAGAAAGTGTAAATAAGGATCAAAATGTATAATAGATAATGTGAAATAGGAAGAAAAGGTCCAAATGGGAAGGGGAAGTGGGGGTGGGGTGGGAGGGGAAAGACAAGAAAGGAAAGGAATAAATATGAGAAAAGGAAAAAATGGAAACAAAGTCTTTGTAAATAGGCAAGGGTGGAGGGGTTGAAGGGAGGGCAGGGGAATGGGGAAAAAATAAGAACAAAGCTACATCATGTAAAGGTACAAGATCCCAATGATGAATGTATCTGTCTTGTATACCTAAAAAGTACCAATAAACTTAATGAGTAAAAAGATAAATAAAAAATATTTTTAGGCCAGGGATTTAGCTCAGCGGTTCAGTGGCCTGCCTTGCGAGCGCAAGGACCGGAGTTCAATCCCTGGTACCAAAAAAAAAAATTTTTTTTAAAGGGCTGGAGATATTAAAAAAAAGATTCCAGAGCATGTGGTGCCGATCCCCAAAGGCAGGCAGGAGGGCCCCGTGTGGGAGCAGGTACAGGTTAGTCCTGTGCACGACTGCCCCGCTGTGCTTCCGTGGCACTGGACCTGCTCAGCGATCAGCGCCTTCCACTCCCACATTGGCAGCCTCACCTGTGCCAAGCCAGTGGGCAGCCCCGAAAGGGCCCAGCAAGCTGGGAAGGGACCGGCACCTGGCCCCTCCCTTTCACTACAGCTGGGGCAGATGTTTCACTGCCCACAGCCCCGCTGTTCCTCTTTCCCGTTTTGATGTGGCATTAAGTACATTGACAGTGTTCACAGCCATCACGCTCTCGTCCTCAAAACCTCTGAAACTGTGCCCGCACACCAGATTTTCCGTTCCCCTCTCCCTGGCACCCACCACTTTACATCTGTCCTGGGTTTGATGGTGCTAGGTGCTCCGCATGAGTATTCTTTTGTGCTGTCTTATTTCTTTCCCTGCCATTTTCCCGGGCTTCCTCTGTGGCCTGGCGTGTGTGGGGCTGAGTGTTTTTAAGTCGGAATGTCATGCTCCATTGTGCGGACGGGCCGTGTCTGTTTCTCCGTTCACCTGTGGTTAGACATCTCTTGCCTGCTGTGCCTGATGCCGCCGTGAGCCTGGGTGTGGAAACGGCCCCCGTCGTGAATCTGCTTCCCTTGGAGCACATGAGGCAGGTGCACTTCGTCTGGCCCTCTTGGGGCCCAGGAACAGGATGTGTCTGTCGTCAGTGCCCTTCACTAGCAAGGCCCAGCTTGTGCAGCGCTGAGAAGGGAGCTTTGGTGGCTCATTCCCCACGCGCCATGTCCCTTGCCACCCACCCTCGGGCTGCACACACACATGAGCCGGCAGAGATCATCCAGGAAAGGAGGAGTCTTCAACACACCCTGCCGCCACCATGCACTGCCCACCGGGTGTTTTTATCAGAACTTGTTTCTGTACGTAGTGATTACATTCATCGCAGGCAGTTGGCAGATGTGCACGACACATCCTAATGCTCTTATCCCCTCTGCCAGGTGTTTTTATTTGCATTTTGAAATAGTTTGGGATTTGCAGAAGAGTAGACTGCATAGCCCAGAGGGTTCTCGTGCCTCACCCAGCCTTGTGTGCCCCATGGATTGGGCACGGTTACCTGGACCCACACCACACCTGGCATCCCTCGCCCTGCCCGCCCATGTTCTCAGCCCCAGACCCCGTAGTGCACTAGGGTATCATGGCTCCTCCATGTGTCCCTGGCCCTGGCCTGGCACACCTGGAGAGACCTAGTCAGGTGCTTCATAGTGTCTGGTGGTTTCTCCCAACTGTTGGGGTGTGGTTTGGAGAAGGCACCATGGAGGTGCCCTCAGGGGCATGGCATCTAGGTGCCTTGGACTCCTGCCCCACACATAGGTCTGTCCGGCTACCTTGGGTGAGGAGCAGGGGCCCCACCTCTGGCAGGCGGTCAGGGAATGTGTGGGCTGTACCACGGGCCCACAGGGAGAGTCATGCTCGTTCAGGGGAGGGGACTGTGAGACACAAAATGTGGTCAGCCCTCTCTTCCCCAGCGTTCTTAGCTTCCAGTTTCACATTTTCAGTTCCACTGGTCTCAGGTTGAAAACATTTGAGGGAAAAATTGCATGTGCAGTGGAATGTGTGTATTTTTGTCTTGTCATTATCCCTAGACACTGCATTGTCTTAGGTATTATAAGGACTCTAGAGGAGATGTAAAGTATACAGGAGGATGTGCTGAGGTTATATGCAAATACACAATGTTATATAAAGGACTTTGGTTTCCTGTAGGGGGTCCAGGAGCCAGTTCCTTGGGAATGCCAAGGGATGACTGGTTCTCCTCTCTTCTTTGTTTTTGGTCTTTTTTGTCTTCAGTGATAGCATCTTGCTGTGTAGTTCAGGCTGGCTTTGAACTCACAGCAGTCCTGCTTCAGCCTCCAGAGTGCTTGGCTTATGAGTGTGGGCGACCACACCCAGTCTGTTTCTCCCCTCACCCACTATTTTTAGCATTCCCGGTGGGCCTTTCTAGTGGCAGGTCCTGCCCAGTGTCCTGGGAGGCTTTGCTTCTTTTCCCTTCCACGCTTGCTTGCTGGAATCCATGCTGTGGGACTCGGTGATAGCTTGAATCCATGGAGCTCACCCCAGAGCCCTCAGGGAGAAGCAGGGCTGATGTCCTGGAGGACAGGGAGGGTCAGTGTCCCCTAGGATGGGCTCTCTCTGCATAGCCTGCCCATGGTGACAGATTGTATCTTGCACAGTGACCACACCGCCTTCCAGGTGTCCCTAGCAGGACTCAGCATGGCTGTTGCCACAGGAAGTATTTCTGTACTTCCATAAGTCACGTAATCCCCCACGCCAATCCTGAGGATCGTCTTGTGTCCCCCTTGCGTGGTAAGCCCTGGCCACATCTGCCTGGGTCTCCATAGGACAGGGCTGCTGGGCCAGGCCTTTCCTGCTGTTTGTCCTCATCACTGTATTCATCCTTGAGGGGACCCCTTGCCCACGCATCTCTGCTTGGCCAGGCAGGGGACTCGGTCAGCATGGGTGCAGCAAGCTCCAGCCAGACTGAAGTGGGTTCAGGTTGCAACCTGACTTGTGCCATATAAAATTGTGTGTGTACCAGGGCATTTGATGTCAGCGTAAAGGTTTCCTAGTACATCGCCATGAGACAGAAGCTCCCAAGGGCAGGACAGACACCGTGTCTGCTACCGTGCATCCTCTGATGTTCCTGGGTGGGAAATTACCCAATGACTGTGTGTCTAGCAGTGGCCCAGGCCCTGAGAGACAGAAGCATCCATTTTGCTCTTGCTCTGAGCATGGCTGTGCAGAGGTTGATCTGTGCTCCTCCCACAGGACTGTAGATGTGTGGAAAACACACAGTGTCAGCCTGCGTTTTAAAAAAAACATTTTGCCATATTGGGATTGAACCCAAGGCATTTGCACTGAGCTCATCCCCAGCCCTTTTTATTTTTTTGGACAGGGCCTCGCTGCCGAGCCCAGGCTGAGCTGGTGTCATCCCTTCTTTAGTTGAGTCATCAGCCTTAGCTGTTCATCGTTTGCACCACACTAGTAGATGTGCCCTTGACACGTGGGTGCTGCATGCAGGCACTGGTGACACAAGCAGGGGTGGGTGACACTGGCCCTGTGCAGAGGTGAGAGTAGCCTTCAGAGGCTGTGCCCTTCAGCTTTTAGCTGCCACTAATGCTGTCTCTCTACGGGCAGGGCAGGGCCTCTCGCTTCACAGGCAGCCACCTTCCTCCCCGGGAAGACATAGGTGCAGGGTACACTTTGCCAGTGGGTGGAACCCAGACAGGCAGAGAAGCAGAGGGGAGGGAAAATGTGGACCCGAGGCCTGGATCCTTGGGCCCTCGCATCACTGCTGCTGGCTTGGGCACCACCTGCCATCTTTTTCATACAAGTCGTACTCCGAGTCTGCCTTAAGTCCCACCGACCTTGCTCTAGCTCAGGACAGGGAGGGTCCCCCCAGCCCCGCAGCACCCGACGATGCTTGGTGCTGTAACCCCAAACTCCAATCCCCTGCCGTGGGTGACTGCCGACTATGCCTGTTCTCCTCTCTCTTCCCACGCACAGGGCAGGAGGTTTGTCTATGCCGGCTCCAACTCAGGGGTGGTGCAGGCCCCCCTGGCCTTCTGCGGGAAGCACAGCAGCTGCGAGGACTGTGTACTGGCGCGGGATCCCTACTGCGCCTGGAGCCCGGCCGCGGCTGCCTGCGTCTCTGTCCACCAGACTGAGGGCCCCAGCAGGTACAGGGTGGGGAGTGCTGCCTGAAAGTGCCCCCGTGCGGGCTCAGGCTGGTAACCACACTGGTTGTTTTTCAGGGGGTGGATTCAGGAGATGAGCGGTGATGTGTCCTCATGCCCAGGTGAGTGGATCCCCGTCCCATTCCCTCGGATTCGCCATGGAAACAGTCCATGGTGTTTCAGTGGTGTGGTGTTTGTGTTTTGAAATGGAGGTCAAGAATCGTATCGCAGGCCCAGTCTCTCTCTGTCCCTTTGCTCGCAGAGAGTATTTGAAGCCATGTAGGGTATATTGTTTATTGGAAAGCACTGTGTCCCAAACTGTCTTCTTCTTGGTTCTGCTTAGCTTTGGGCTCAACACCTGCTAGGATTAGGATGAAAGGAGACCATGTGTACAAGTCAGGCACCTCTAATCCTAAAACCACAAATCTGAAAGCTTTTGAGTGCCAGCGTGATGTAACAAGTAGAACATTCCATGCTATAGAACTTTGTTTCCTGCTCAGAATGATATTGCATAAAATTATCTTCAGGCACTGTGTAAGGTGCATATGAAACATAAATGAGTTCCTGTTCGGACTTGGGTCCCCTCCCCAAGGTACATCATGTATAAGCAAATATTCCAAAATCTGCAAAACATCTGAAAGCCAAAACTCTTTTATCCAGCATGTTCGAATAAAAGATGTATGGCTTCTCCACAGGAGCCCCACTCCCTGTAGCTGCGGGGAGACGGCACTGTGACCCAAGGCAAGTCCTATGCACCTTGCTGATGTGTGAGGGCAGGTGTGGCCCTTGGCTCCGGGGTCCTTGTGCACTCTGAGCAGACAGCAGTCATCAGCTTGAGGAGGGTACGGGGAGGGTGCTGTGGTGCTTCAAAAGCCAGCCTCCCCTGCAGCCAAGTGCTTGGTGTCTGTCTGAAGCCACTGCCACCAGGCACGGAGCGGCCTCTGCTCTGTCTCCCCAGCCCTGTGGGCTCAGGGCCGAGATGCGGGATTTCTGCTGTTCAAAGCCACCTCTGGTTTCCTCTGTCCCTGAGGGCTGCCATCAGGGTTCGTCTTTGCTTTTGTGGTCACGCATGTCTTAGTTGTTCTGGAAGATTCCATCTTGCTCCAGTGGGTGAAGCTTGTATCCTCTTGTGGGTATTGATTGACCTGTTTTTAAAAGAAGTCCAGTAAACCACCAGGCTTGTTGATGCTGTGCACGTTTATTTTGATGTTCCAGATAAGATTAAAGAAAGTTACCGGCAGCATTTTTTCAAGCACGGCGGCATGGCAGAACTCAAATGCTCCCAAAAGTCCAACCTAGCCCGGGTGGTATGGAAGTTTCAAAACGGTGTGCTGAAGGCCGAGAGCCCTAAGTACGGTCTTGTGGGCAGGAAAAACCTGCTCATCTTCAACCTGTCGGAAGGAGACAGTGGGGTGTACCAGTGCCTGGCAGAGGAGAGGGTCAGGAACAAGACGGTTTCCCAGGTGGTGGCCAAGCACGTGCTGGAGGTGAAGTTGCTCCCTCGGACCCCGGCGGCCCCCACTGCACCAGCCTCTCAGGCAGAAGGAAGCAAGGCCACCCCCAGGGTGCCTGCAGCATCTACCCAGGGGTCTTCGCCCCTGACCCCGGCTGTACGGACCACCTTCCCAGGGGCCATCACCCCACCTCCCAAGCCGGCACCCACCAGCACGTCCTGTGAGCCCAAAATCGTCATCAACACAGTCCCGCAGCTGCACTCGGAGAAGACCATGTATCTGAAGTCCAGCGACAACCGCCTCCTGATGTCTCTCTTGCTCTTCATCTTTGCCCTCTTCCTCTGCCTCTTTTCCTACAATTGTTATAAAGGCTACCTACCTGGGCAGTGCTTAAAATTTCGCTCAGCTCTCCTGCTCGGGAGGAAGAAGCCCAAGCCAGAGTTTTCAGACCTGGAGCAGAGCGTGAAAGAGACACTGGTGGAGCCCGGGAGCTTCTCCCAGCAGAACGGAGAGCAGCCCAAGCCGGCCCTGGACACCGGCTATGAGACGGAGCAGGATACCATCACCAGCAAAGTCCCCACAGACAGGGAGGACTCGCAGAGGATCGACGAGCTCTCCGCCAGGGACAAGCCGTTCGACGTGAAGTGTGAACTGAAGTTTGCAGACTCGGATGCAGACGGAGACTGAGGCCGGTCCTGCTGGTGTCTTGCAGTTCCTTGGTGGAGAGTTCCGTGTTTAACCCGTTCAGTAACCGAGTCTCGAGTCTTGTCACCGTGCAGCGATCCTTAGTCCTCTGTTCCTCTTGGGTTGAGCCTGTGACTTGTTCCTCTTTGTGCTGTGGGAAAGTGACAAGTGTTGAGTCCTGGTCTCGAGTCCCGCAGTGGGTTGGAGTGCTTGGAGATCTCAGTGTGGGTGGCAGCCCTGACCTACGTACCTGAGCCCTTTGTGTTGTGGGGAGAGAGATGGCTTGACTTCCGGCTGAGAAGCGTTCCTTCTTCCCCTCCTCGTAGCAGCCACTAAAAGATAATTTCATTCCAGATTGGAAATGACATTTTAGTTTATCAGATTGGTAACTTATTGCCTGTTGTCCAGATTGGCACAGACCTTTTCTTCCATTGAATTATTTTTTAGGATTTCGCTTTGATTGTGTTGAGTCTTAGGTCATTTTTTTCATTACTGGAGCAGATGTTTTAATATTTAGATGTTCATCTTCCAGATTTTGTTATATATTGGAATATGGCTTACGTTGCTTACAGTTCTCAGGGATAGACTTACTTTTGCTAAGTGCATTCTTTCTGCTTTTAGAAGTGTAGACCTAAAAAACACGTCTCTTGAACACACTCACCTTTTCACTTTTTTTTTTTTTACTTTATCTCTTGGAAGCATTCTTTTCAGATTTTATTTCTGTAATTTTTTTTTAACTTACTCGAAGAGGAGGACTGTCCTGCATCCACAGGCAGGTGTCAAGTGAAGAAGGGTGGCCCGGTGGCCCTGGGTGGTAGCAGTCAGGCTGCCCCGAGGGGAGGAGCGTTTTCCCGTCCCGTTCCTGTGTCTGTCTGGGCAGGCGGAGCCTTCATAAGATGTCTTGGGTTCTGTGAACATCGCCCTTCTCTTCTTGCTTCCATCTCATCCCCGCTGCCACCCAGGCTCCACCCTCAGTCCCAAGGAGCTGTCCCCTCCCTGGAAGACCTGCAGGCTGTGACAGCGTGCCTGGTGCACACAGGCATAGTCCAGACCGGCCTCCATGCTGTCCTTAAAGATGTAAATGGGCGGTACGATGTTAGCCTTCGTTGTTTTACCCCCATCTCCCACTTTGTAAATACTCACTCAGAGGAGGACTTTTGTTCTGTGGGAAAGAACAATAAACTCTGGATTTCCATGTGCCTGTGTGGACAGTCTCACCTTCCAGCATGGTAGGAGCTCATCATTTTTGGTGTAAACTTTTGTGTTTTATAAGATTGACTTTGTTTTTATTTTTCTATCTTGACTTGTGTACATGTGGAAAATATCCAAATAAACGAGAGGCTTCTATCCTTCATTCGTGCACGTGTTACTTGCGGAGGCTGTGGGGTGGCCCCGGTGTGGTGGCCCTGGGCTCTGTCCTTGCCCCCGCCTGTCCGCTTCCCGCTGTGCTTTGCCTTCTGTGGCCTGGGACGCTGTCCTGACGACACCTCCTCAGTGCCCTTTCTCTTCTGTCCTCTGTCTCACAGCCTCATCTCCTAAGCCCTTCCCTCCTCCTGGCTCCTCCTCCCTGTCCTGTCTGGGCCCTGACTCGTCCTCCTCTCCCCGGAGCTCCTGGCCAGCCCCGGGCCCAGGGCCTGACAGCCGCACGCGGGTCGCCTTGCTGCCACCCTTCCTGAGTGACCAGGCACAGCAGGTGCATGCACTGGGGACCTTCCACCTTTTCTGCCAGGCTACAGGTGAGTCGGGCCACGCCCTGTCATGCTGTCTCCTCCCACCAGCAAGTAAGATGGCCAAGGCTGCATCCACAAGCACAAAGTCTTCTTGGTCGGCCCTTCCCACCCACTGCCTTCCTCACTGGGTCTGAGGCGGAGCCATCTATGCTGTTCTGCTGGGCGAGCCCCGCAGAAACACTGTATAAACAGCAGGAAGCTGTTGTGAGCTTATCAGGAATCAATCAGCTCTTCCCCATAAAGGGGCGGATTGCAGGTGGTGAGGGCCACAGGGTCTCTGTCATAACCGCTCAGCTGCTGTGACACTGGAGAAGCAGCTGTAGACAGTAACATAGCCGATGAAACATTATTTACAAAACTTGGCAGTGGGCCAGATTAGGGCCAAAGGTCAATTTGTTGACCTCTGGTACAGTGTATAGGGTTGCTTTTATTTCTGTAATAATTTAGAGGTTAATAGGTCATTTGGATTTTTTTCCCCCTTCCATACTGGAGATTGAACTCAGGGCCTCAGACATGGTGAGCAAGAGCTCTACCACTGACCTAGCACTTTGGAAGAAATTTTTATTTTGAGATAGGATCTTGTGAAGTTGCCCAGGCTGGTCTAGGACTTGCAATCCTCCTACCTCTCACTTGCTGGGATTACAGGAATGTGCCACCGCATCTAGCACATTCAGAACATTTTTAAAAAGTAACCCCAGAGGTGGGGATGTAGCTCAGTGAGTGGTGCTATGCCTGCCTCTCAAGCACAAGGTCCTGAGTTTGATCCCTGGTACCGAAAAAAAAGTAACCTCAGAGCTCCCAGTATAGGGGTTCTGTTGACCTGTTCTGGGGTGTTTAAAAGCAGAAAATTCTGAGTCTAGTATGTGCCCTGCAGACAGAGGGTCGGTTTGACCAGTGTTGGAGAATGTTCCCATGGGATCTACTCTTGAATGATAGTGGTTCAGCCAAACCATGCTTTAGATCCATCCCTGGCTTCGGTAGCACCTGGCTACCATCTGACTGGGGAGCAGGGCCTCACTGCTGGGGGGAGGATTGAAATTAATGAGGAGGGAAAGCAAATCTGGTTTATTTTTTAAACCTATGATCAGAAGTTACTAAGAGTTGTAAGCTGCAGCCTGTCTCTTGTTAAATTAGCTCTAGGAGCCTGTGAGAGGCCTGTGTCCGGTATAAATGCAGGGCGTGTTAGCAGCTGGTAGCCCTGTGCAGGCCCCCACAGGTATGGACTGTAGAGACTGACCTTTGTCTACCTTTTGTGGTATGAGCTCTGTTGGGTTTTGAGAGAAAGGATCTCACTATGTCTCCTAGGCCAGGCCTGAACTCTTGCCTCAATTCCTTGTGGAGGACTTACACCACCACACCTAACCAGCAGAGCTCCTTTGGCCCACGCCTGCACTGAGACACCTGGGTGTGGCTCCCTGGTCAGATTTTTCCTCAGGTGGAAGAACAGAAGAGCCCTTCGTGTCTGGTGGCGGTGGCCTGAGAGTACTAGGAGTGCAGTGGAGGACCACCTTGTTGAGGAGCTGAGTCCACACGACAGAGTGGAAAGCCCGGGGCTCCTTTCCTGCAGACAGGCAGGCTGTGTGGCCAAGTGCATGACATGTTATGTGGCAGTTCTTCAGGTGCATGTCGCCTGCCAACAGATGTTCCTAATACCAGCCCCTGGGCTCAGCAGAGTGAAATACTGGGGCCTTGCAGGGAACAGACTTTGCTGTGGTATCAGCATGTGGAGAAGCTGGTGTGGGGGACCTGTTGTGCAGGTGACAGGGGCTGGGAGCTGAGTGGTCAGTAGGAACTGTAGAGGCCAGCACCCCTGTGGGCATCTGGGGCACAGGGAAATGTACCACTTGGTCTCATCTCAGTGCTTCCGAGGCCAGGCCATACGACCTGCAACTGCCCCTGCTGGCCTTAGGGGCTTGAGAAATGCTTCTTCCTTCTGTCCTCTGCTTTTGTCAGTCTTCCCTGGCCAGGCCTGACGGTGTCTGGTCCAAGGGTCAGAAACAACCGTGGTCTTGCTCCTCCAGCCAAAGCAGGGTACAGAGCATGTTAGGAGCCAAAAGGACGAGCTTGATCCCTTTCTAGCCCTCAGAGTGGACAGTTGGGAAACTGAGGCCTCCCACCTCCCCTCTGCCCTCCTTGTGTGGTTGTTACCCTCTCCAGAAACATTTGGACCCCTCTGGGGCCTTGCTTTGCTGTTCCTTTATTCCATCAAGGCCACACCTGATGGCCTGACCCAGAGCATGGTCCAGGCTGCCGTCAGGGACCAGGCCCACCCTGGTATCCACTGAGGGCCTGCCTACCACCAGATGTGCCCCAAAAGTGAGAGGCGTCCCCATGGCTTCAGCCTCAGCTCAGGAAGAGGTAAGGCCACCGCCCATCCTGGAGGGGTCACGTTGGTCCCAGGGAATGTCCTGGTGTGAGCAGGAGAGAAGGCTGGAGGGGTGGGGGCCTGGGGAGGAGGGCCTGGTAGAGTTCAGTGGAGAGGCGACTCGGCCATGCAGCAGGGCAGGTGGGCCTCTCCCAGACTGACACTTAAAATAGCCCGTGTCACCAAGCCTGGCTGGGAGGACCAGGGCAGGGAGCTGGTAGGGCTTGGTGGCTGTGGTCCCAGAGCCTTGGGCCCTGAGCTTGGCCACAGGAAGGGCGGGCGGGCTGGGCACACTCCTTCCTCCATGCTTCATGTCTGAGTCCTCGGAGACCAGCGTGCTGGTGGTTCAGGGCAGCTCCTGGTAGCCGCCTGCCAGGGACAGCAGACTGTGGAGCCACCCAGTTTTCAGGTGGCAGCACCACACTGTGCTGCACTGGCAGGGGTCTGTGACTGCTGTGTGCTGGCCTGGAACATTTCACCGTGTGGCCAGCACGATGGGCTGGAAGGATGCACGCACCTCGTACCACACCACACAGGCCATGTACACACCTCACACGCACCACGCACACACCTTAACACCACATAGCACATACAGCATGGACACACCAGATAAACCACGCATGACATCCCACACAGCACACCAGGCAACGCATTGCATACACATTATACCACACACAACAGATCACGGACACCACACGTGCATACATCTGCCACAGTCCTGGCCAGTCAGGTAGGATGCCTTCTAATATCCTGCACGTAACCATGTCTCTAAAGTGCCTTTCACACCTACGGCACCAGTGGTCAGGACGGGGATATTCGAGGGTCACTGTTGAGCTGGCCTCGGGGCATCAGCAGTTTGAGGATGGCGAGGGGCCTGGAGGAGAACTGAGGGAAAGGGGTAGAGGAGACCTGAACAGAAGTCCCTCCCACTCCTGGCAGGGGCCCAGGCTCCACAGAGGCTCCTTGGCCCCTGACCTCCCAGACCCCATGGAGGTCTTGGAGGGCACAGATAGGCGAGCCTAGAGCAGCCAGGTCCTTGATACCCCCTGACCTGGCTATTTCGAGACCTTTGTCCCTTTCTCAAGGAGGGCAGGGCCACAACAAGATGGCCTCCCCCAGGGTCCCCTCTCCATCCCAGGGCCCCACGTCCATGACTCGTGACAAATGGCCCAGCCACCTGGCCTCTCCCCACTTTCATCCCTTGGCTGTGATCCCACAGTGGTTTTTCTTCCTGTGCCTCCAGACTGGGTATCTTGGACCATTTGCTGTCATGCAATGATGTAAGGGCCATTGAGGGTACAGGCTGCCTGCTCCTTACAGTAACTTCTGCAGACTCCAGCAGCAGCTCGAGCCTCCGAGATGTCCTGGAGGGATGGGCCTGGTGACGGGAGTCCCAGCGTTGCCAGTCCTCAGGCGGGGAACCTGCTGGTCCTCAGGTGTGTCCTGGTCCAGACTCCCCAAGTGCTTACTAATGCTTGTTAATGCTTAGTGCTTATTTGTGACTGAGGTCCCCTCCCAGAATGGGGTACAGTCCTGAGTTCTTGTGGATGTCAGGATGACTCCTGGAGGCTAAGGTCCGGACCACACCTCCGTAGTGAATCTTCACTGTCAGGTCCTCCACAGGGGCCAGCACCCTTGGGACTTGGGCTCCATCCCCCTTGGAGGTAACAAACTGATGTTTGGGGAAGGGGGTCCAGATCTGATCTGCACAGGTATCTAAGTCCCCAGCCAGCGAGAACAAAGCCAGGTGATGTTTGAGCCAGGCAGTGTGCTCAGGCCACGACACAGCTGGTGCCAGCAGTAGGTGGCTGCCACAGAGTTCATAAGGTCTTTTAGGCACAGTTTAAGGAAAGTTTCCAAAAAGATGCTCATGTCCCTGCCCTTCCCCAGGCTGCTCAGAGTTGGCCTAAGGGCAGGTGACACAGAGATAACTGCCAGGGTGAGTGTGGCCAGGTAGATGGGGACTCCACAGGACATCATCAGAGTTGCCCCTGGGGTGTGGTCTCACTCCTCTCCCTCCCCTGGCTGCTCCAGGACTTTGGAGAAAGTGGAGAGGGGAGGCCATTGCGGCCTTGGTGTACCCACCAGCTGCACAAACCTCGCCCCTCAAAGGGCAGAGTCTAGGCCCAGGGACACACGCCTGGGAGTGGCTGTCAGGGGACTGCTGGGCAGCGTCACTGCAGGGACAGGCTGAGGGGCTTGGCCCCCGGAGAACACAGCACTCCGCAGCCTGGGGGTACTCAGATATGAGTGGCTGCTGGGGGAGGGCCTGGCACCCCATGAGCTGCAGGAAGGCAGCCTGGGTATGGGCAGGGCAGACAGAGAAGAGGCCCTGTGGACAGAGTGGGCCACATGTATGTGGAATCCTGGGGAGCACAAGTGCCATGCAGAACTGTGGTGGGGGCATCGCTGGGGATTTGGCCCCAGCAGCTCAGGCCAGGAGTGGATCCCTCATGCCTGACCCCACTACAAGCTTCAGGCCCAGCTCCAGGGCTGGAAAGTCTTCCTTCCTGGGGGAGGCCACTGCTTGGAGCGGTGTGGTTTGTTGTGTGGAATCAGCTTCAAATGCCTCCTGATCACATCTGCACAGCTCTGAAGCCAGGTGCTCTGGGCAACACTGGTCCTGGGGGGCAGTGGGGGTGGGGTGGGCAGGAGGGTGCCATGTACTGGGGCCCAAGGCTCAGACCTAAAATGGGTAAGTTTGGCCTTTGTCATATCAGGCCTTGGGGACAGGTGGCCAGGGGTTGTCTGACCTAGCATCTACCTAGATTCTTCCCAGCTAGGAGGCCAAGTTTCCTCCTTTGAGGGTCGGGTGAGAACCAGCATCCTCTGGCTTGATGCCAGCGTCATGTCCAGGTTGGTGGGTACAGTGCCAGCCCGGGACTCCTGCTGTACCTTCCCCTCAGTGGGTGGCAGGGGCCCCTGGAGAGAACACCCAGCCAGGCTGTCGTCTTGAGTTGTCAGGATGGGATGGTGGGGGCTTGGGCAGGAGGCTCAAGGGCAGAACAGTGGAATTCTCAGAGGAGAAAGAAAACCCCAAGGCTGGGTATTCAGGACCGTTCGGCAGGCTCGGTGGGGTGATGGGGGGTGGGTATGCAGGCTCCACCTGTCCCTCATGCCACACAGTGCTGACGGGATGGCCCCATGGATTTAACTCTTTCCCTCTCTCTTTATTCTCCTTTGCATTCAGAATGAGTTGGATAGTTTAAAATGAGTGCATGGAATGTAAGTACCTCTTTAATATCTCTCATGTCTGTGAGTAAGCTTCAGAACTTTCTCTGTGCTGGTGGCATATGTAGCAGCGTTTTCTGTGTTTCTGTGCACACCTGAGCATGGTCTCGGGCATTTTGCAGTCAAAGGTCTCACCATCAAGCAGTACTGGTACATCAGAAGGAGATAGGACTGTTTTAGAACTGGCTTTAGGGCCCGGGATTTGGCTCAGTGGTTCTGCTGCCTGCCTTGCAAGTGCAAGGACCTGAGTTCAATCCCTGGTACAAAAAAAAAAACAACAAAAAAAACACTTCCGTGTCTGGTTCAAAGAAACGCCTCTTGTTGATCCTCACACCTCCAGAGAATCACTTTCTTAAAGTGAGATTCTGGTTGCATGCCTGTTGGCTGGGCCGTGGTGTCATGAATGACATCTGGCAGTTAAAAAGACAGAATGTATCCACAGGTTCGGCACCCCTGGGTTCAACCTTGTCACTGATCCTACACAATATGGCAGAAGCACTTACAACACGTTCACATTGTATCGGGTATTGTAGGTAACCCAGAGGTGATTTTAAATCTATGGGCAAATAAAGGTGCATAGGTTATTTACAAATACATCACCATTTCATACAGGGTCCTCTAACTAATCTGTAGATTTTGAAATCTTTTGGGATCCTGGAGCCAGTGCCCAGTGAGTATGGAGGGGAGAGTATGTGTGTCCCCCAGTCGATGGACAATTCATGTGCACACACATGTGGGAAATAATCATAGCATGGATTGAAAACATTTCTGCACAAGACAACCCACAAAGGTCTCTGAACTGGAACAGGGCCAGACAGACTGTCACACGAAACACTTTTGGAAGACCTTTCAGACTTCCTGAGAGTTTATAGCACATTTTTTTCAAATTAGCATTCTGGTTTTTTTAACTATAAGAGTAGCGTTTGAGTGAATTTGTAAACTGTAGGAAACAATACAAAAGCCCCAAATATAACCATCTAGAGGTAGGTACCTCTGGCATCATGGCCATTATTAGGCATTTTATCTGTGCATACACACGACTGTATAAATACATATGTGCACTTCAATTTTTCATTTCATGTATTTTGGTTTCTCACATTCTAATGATAATGTAGGTGGCTTCTCATAACTGACAAACAGGGCCCTGGGAGCCCCTCGCTGTGCTCCATCTCCGCCTAGAGATTTATTTCTGACTGTCCAGTTAATGTCTGCACTCGGCCTAGTGCTTGAGAGGAAAGTTCTCTAACACCTGAAACAGCAGGGAACTGTTAAAGGGATCGCAGGCCAGTAGAGGCCAAGGTTGGTAAAATGAGGGAAAGCCCATCAAAAGAGTAACTTCAGTGAAACTAGAAATGTTTTACACCTGCAGCCCATGACAGGGAACTCTCAAACCCTCTGGCCAGCACCACCTCCCCAGGGCCAGGGAGTGGTCCTCCCACCTCTGGACACCCACATCTGGACGCGCACTCACCCGAGGGCGAGGCCAGGTGTTCTGTGTGCTGGCATTCTTAGGAATGCTTGGGTCTGTCCAATTTTTCTGTTTTAGTGTCTTCTGCTCTCGCTACAGATAAGAGCTGCTGGCCACATCTAGCATGGTACAGTTGTGTGTTTGCACAGACGGTCCCTCTTCCCTGCTGGATGTCCTCCATGAAACCATGGTTTGTCACTCCCGGGTGTCATCTGACTCTAGAGACCCATCCTTATCAGGGCCTGGCCAAGTGGGGGCCACCCTTGGGAAACTGTTGTGGCCATGATAGCCCAGGTAGGCTCGGCCCGTCTTGGAGAAGAATCCCTGCCTGTGGCCACCCTGCCCTGCACAAGAATACCAGCAGCGTGGTGGAGGCCTGGCTGGGGCACGCCATTCGCAGGGCAGCTCTGTGGGTGCACCCGGCTGTGCAGTCTGAGCTGGCAGCTGGCTCACGGCACCCTCAGCCCTGCCTCCCTCCGAGAGTTTTGAGCAGGAGCCAGTGTGTTCACCAGGTAGCAGGGCGCTGCCCAGCTTGCTTCCTCTTTGGGGGATGGGCAGTAGTCCCTGTCTCAGTATAGCCAGCTGCTCTGGGCTCTGGAATGAAGTCTGAGACCCAGACGTCCATGGGGGAAGGTGGCCTTGACCCCACTCATGGTCCCCACACCTGGGCTTCACCACCCACTCCTTGGCTGCCCAGGAGTGAATGTAGGGTCTGGGTGGCCCCTTATCGTTGGCTCAGCCTCTGTCTGTGACTCTCCCCTGCTCAGGGACACACAGCCTTCTTGCCCTGGGACGAGGCTAGCCTCCTCAGGAGAGGCAGGCCCTGTACTGCTGTCAGTGGATCAGATGAGCTAAAGCCACTGCACTCTGCCTGGGCTGGGTAGACTGTCAGGGTCTGATGGAAATAGGTGGGCCTAGCCCCTACACCTCCAATAAATAAGGTAAAAAGTCTGGAAGGGACCTGGATCAGGATAGCTGTGGTTAATGTCTGGCTCACTCTCCTTAGCACTAGGCCTGCTAGGTTCACATGCTCTACTGGTCCTGCCAGGCCCAGACCCAGCTAGGGCCCAAGTTCTCTAGTCAGTGGTATCTGCTCTCTCCAGTCTCTCCCTAGGTCCCAGTTTCCCCTTGCATAAAACCTACCTAGTGCAGTGCCCTCCGCCTCTGCATGCAGCAGGCCAAGTCTTGGGCCTCTAAGTGCAGTGTGAAGAGTGGCCGGCCATCCAGGGGGCGATGGGAAGCCTTCCAGGGCTCAGATCACTGGAGAGGACGGCAACCACCCCCAGGGACGTGGGGGGCGATGCCAAGAGGCCACGCAGGTGTGCTCCGAATGAACCATCTGTGGTCCAAGAGCAGGACACCCATTGGGCTACACTGGAAGTGGCTTCAAGTCACTTCTGCTGGAGTCCTGAGCAGGGGACTCGGGCAGAGGTGGAGATGGTCCATGTACCCACAGGCCCAGCAGGCATCCGCTTCACCTGGGAGAAGAATGGGCGTGCCCTGGAGACGTGTGTGCCCATGCAGACTCACGTGCTGACGGACGGCAGGGCCCATGCTCTCAGCTGGCTGCGGGATGCGATTCAGGAAAGCACCGAGTACCGCTGCTCCGTCCTCTCCTCGTCGGGGAACCAGACCTCCAAAGTGCGGGTCACAGTGAGACAAGGTAAGTGATGCCCACAGCTGCCACAAGCCTTTTCGGAGGTAATTTTTCACTGCCCACCCTTATGTCAAAGCAGGCATGCATGGTAGCATTTCAGTTCAGGGACTGACTTTTGGCTTCTTCTCCAGTGCAACCACACATACCTCACTGCGAATATGTGTACACACATAACCGTACACATGAGCACACATGCTTGCTGCGTCTCCCACCTCCCATGCAGGAATGTGCATTTCCATCATTCGGGTCATCATGTCCTCTGGGCCTGTTAGGAGCTCCTTTCCCATGCGTTGTTGCCCATGTGGTTGATCACTGTGCTGATTTCCATTTGCTTGGTTCTTAGTTGTCATGAATCCGACACCAGGTTCTGCAGTTGGTGACATCCATGTCCTGTTGGTTGTCACCCTCCCTAGAACCTCCTAGCCGGCTCCTGTGGACAGATTGCCTTCTGCACCCAGGAGTCAGGTGCTCCCTGGGACAGCCTTCTCCCTTGAGCCTACAGTGTGTCCTCTTGTGTTGGACAGTGGTTTGCAGTGTGCCTTTCTTGGTATTTGTGCAATACTGTACCTCCAAAAGGTAATGTGGGAGTACATTTTAAGAGGCTGTCTTCACACTTAATATGACAGCTTGGGCATGGAACTGTGGCCCAAGAGTCAGCACTCCACAGCATCTGAGTATTCAGGTACCTGATGCTTCACCTGTGGCTGGTTTTTTCTTTTCCGGAAGCTTCTATGAGCTCCTGTTTTCTCAAGCACTGTGAAACCCTGCAGTGACTTGGTTTTCTCATGTCTTGGCTGGACCTGTGAAATATGGGATTCCCTGCCCTTCTTTTTTTGTTTATTTTTTGAGACAGGGTCTCACTATGTAGTTGAGACTGACCTGGAACTCACTATGTAGCCTGGTCTCGAACTCACAGCGATCCTCCTGCCTCAGCCTCCCGAGTGCAGGCGTGTGCCACCACACCCTGCTCCCTGCCCTTCTATTAGGAGGTGTCTCCTTGAATATTCATCTTTCTCCACTTTGGAGATGTGCCACTTAGGCTGCTATGCCTTCTCTTCCCCATCAGCTCACGAACCTTTCTTCTATTTCGTGGGAGGTTTTCTCCACTTTATCTTCCCCATAACTAATGACTGAGCCCTTTCATTTATGTGACCCCATTTCTAAGAGCATTTTTGTTTCCCGGATGCAGTTACCCCTTCACTCTGAGAATACTGATGTCATCCCCTCCCCCATTTCCTTTTCTCCCTCTAGAATACCTGTTTGTCTCGTGAGCCTTGGTATCCATTTGTACTGAAGAAAGGGCCACAAGATCCCCCAGTCTCAGGCCCATCTCCCCACGGTGTGGCCTCTGCATTGACAGTGTCCATTTCACTCACTAGAAATACCAGCAGCCAGCCTCCCGAGGCCAGGGGCTCTGACATCCTCTCCAGGTCCAGTGAGAGAAGCTGCTTAAGGCTAGCTCATCTCCGCTGCAGTGGCCTGGTTCTGCCTGGCTCTTGGCTGCAGCCCAGACTTAGAGTAGCAGGTCTGACGTGGCTTAGGCTGGGCTCTTGGGACTCAAGTGGAAAATAGATAGGGGCCTTTCTGCTCTCAACCACGCACAATGACCACTGTCCTGTCCTGGGGCCGAGGAAGGCTGTCCACTGCCTGGGCCGGCATCCAGGTGCTGCAGCTCCTCACTCCTCAGCAGTCCACTTCAGGGAGCTCCGGACCTGCTGTGAGATGGTTCCTCAGCCCCCATCCCGGGACGGGCTTGTCAGAGTGCCTGTGTCCATCCACCTTTCACCTCCCAGGTTTTTGCCGCATCCCCCACTTCTCAAGTTTGCATATGCTTACATTTCAGAAGATCCGTTTAGTGCGGTTTGGGCAAAAGCAGAAGTAGGCCCGCTGTCCTGCCTCCAGGCTGCTGTCACAATGAGGGGCGTTGTCGGGGGAGGGTGCCTTAGAAAGCACACCTTGCCAGCGCAGCTCTGTGGTCTGGAGCGCAGCAAGGTAGTCTGAGGCTCACTCACATTCGGTTGCACTCACGGACCTTAGCAGGGGTGCTCCCGTTACCTGGTTTACAGATGCAACAAAAGCCCAGAAGGGCTCAGCGACATGCTCAAAATCATCCAGAAAGACTGGGACTTGATTCTGAATACAGGCAACTTTATGCCCAACTCACTCCACATAGAGAAGAGGCAGGGGCTGGAAGACATGATTGGTTAAGATACATAGCTCTCTATTTTCACTATCCCGTTCCCCACCCAGGATGATTTTGTTTTCAAGGAGGTGATGTGATGCCCTTTACTCTTGTCTGGCTGGCAGATTTATGTCATCCAGCAGCCCTATAGTTAATTTGTCTCTAGAATCCAAGATAAAGCACACTTAGGAGGCTGTGGAGAGCAAGTACCAGGATATAACATTCCTCGCTGCCCCCCACCTGTGCTGGCTTCCTGAGACGCCACCAGTCTCAGAAGTGAGCTGCTTACTGAGCCTCAGAACCGGGGTAGCCACAGACCGCACCCACTGTGGTCTGTGCCACCTGGCCTGGCTGTGGGAAGCCAGCCCTCTGCCACACAGGAACGGGAGGAGGCCATGAGGGATGTGGGGGAACAGCCCTGCTGTGGCCCAGGAGGGCAGTAGCAACCAGAGCTGGGGCCTAGAGAAAGGGGCTGGAAGCGGGTACTGACAGGAATCGCTGCTCAGCTTCACAGATGAGGACAGCAGGATCCACTTAATATGGCTGGCCTGGTAGACGCATGCAGCACTGCCATGGCCCACTGAGCCCAGCAAGGGCCTTGCGAGGGGCTAGATGATGCTCACCCACCAATCCAACTACAGTGTGGCCTTGCCAGACAGAGGGCACCTGTGGTGCTGCAAAAGCCTGCAGTGCTGTGACCACAGCCCTTCTTGTCTTCCAGAGGCAGCCCAGCAGGAAAAGTGGAACAGAGAGCTCACTACCTGGAGGGCTGTGGTTGGGGAGCACGACCGACTGATGCAGGGCTGGAGGAAGGCATGGGTATGTACCTGACCAACAGGCCCCATTCTATCAGCAGGCCCTCTTGCTTCCTTTCAGCCCACTGAGCAATTGTTTTTAGAATCCTGCAGCCCTGAGGGAATCCTCTCTCTCGTCACTGAGGCTGTAAGGGATTGAGGGGCCCTCAGATGGACCTTACAGAGACTGAGGCAGGACTGAGAGGCCAGTGGCTGGCTGTCAGGCCCCACAGCTGTCCTGCCCCTGGACAGGGCCCTGAGCCAGTTGCTGTAGGCAGCCTGTGTGGGTGAGGCTGCCTGCTGGAGGCTCTTGGCTAGGTGTTGGGGAGCAGGGAGAGGTGATACCCGGGCCCCACCACCAATACTGCAGAACCAGGACAGCAGTGTGCCCAGGAAGGGGTTCTCTCACAAGGTGGAAGCTGTCCTGACCCCAGGCTCCCAAGTCCCTGGCACTGCCTTTCTGGCTGCCGCCACCAGAAGGCAAGGCCACAAGTTTACTTCTAAATTGGCGGTCAGAGGAAGGGCTGTGGGCAAAATGGCTACTAAGAGCTCCCTGGTTTTTACCATTCAAAGATGAGTGTTCATGGTTGGTCTCTATATCAGAGCACACAGGCCTACAGCTATCCCCAACCCCTCCTGAGAATGCTGGGGCTGAGCAGTCCTGGCTGCCCAGAGTACCTGTTTGCAAAATAAGTCAAGCAGAAGGGCTGTATCTGCCTCGACATCACCTGTGGGCAACCCATGCCCAAGTGCTCTGCTCCTTAGACTCCAAGGCACCCTCACCAGGTGACCTGAGGCGCCAGGCCTTTACAGTGACACCTGAGGCAGTCTATGGGAGAAACCGGGCTGCAGAGCAGAGGCTGTACATTCTGCCTAGGACTCAAGACTGCCTTGTTGTTTCAGGAAAGCTGTAGCAAGGATACCTTCTAACCACAAGGAGGCAGTTCCCGACAGACCAAGTGGACGCCGCTACCTCCAGACATGGCACCCCATGGGCTCCAGAACCCAAGGCAGCGAGCTGTTTGCCTTGCCAGTTGTATATGCAGTCACTGGGCCACAGCCTGAATGAGTAGTGAAAAAGCACTAAAGCCCCAAGGCAGTCTGGGACAATACCTCCGACCTTTGTAAAATTAAGCGCTTAGGTAGGCACAACGGAAGGTCTGCCTGGAACAGGTGACCAGGCTGGTGAGGGGCCGTCACATTAGAACAGCTCCT
The DNA here is from genome assembly GCF_012274545.1 of Fukomys damarensis. Lineage (NCBI taxonomy): Eukaryota > Metazoa > Chordata > Mammalia > Rodentia > Bathyergidae > Fukomys > Fukomys damarensis. The sequence continues at coordinate 29,793,107 of NW_022900939.1, forward strand.
CCTCCTCATTAGCCCCCTCCACGATTGCCAGGACTCCACTTTACACACATACCCCTAACCTAGAAGAGCCAGCAGACTGGTGCAGTGAGCCCCTTCCCTTCCTTGGGCTTTATGGGTGGAAGTCAAGCCTGCAGCTGCCCCCACCCAAAAATCTCACCATTTAACTGAATCCACTTGCAGGATGGGAGGGTGAGGTTCAAGTGAATGTCTGTCACCTGCTACCCTGTGTCGAGCTCAGTGCTGAGTGGGTCTGTAATGTCCCTGTCGGTCCTCACTGATCTCTGAAGGCTGGGCTCTGTTTGCCAAGACTGTGGCTCTTGCCTGTGACTGTTCACTCTGTACTCTGCTTCCACAGTGGGACACTTGCTTGTGAGGCGGAAGAGCCAGCAGGTCAGAGGTGCGAATCTCCTGGTGCCGTATTAAACGTTCTTCACAGTAGTCTGAGTGACGAGTGTTTTGTTATACTTGCCACCGAGTCCCAACAGGTACCACAGACCTGGAGCCCTCCAAGAAGGGCCTTTGAATAATAGACCTTCATCTACAATAGAGATTTTAAAGTATTTTCTGACGCATTAAATTTAAAAATTCTACCTGCTGAGTACAGCTGATAGGCTATTTAAATTTTTCCCATAAAATACACGTGGAGTTTTTATTCTCAAACTCCTACTTTCAAACTTACTACATCAACTTCCTCTCAATAAGATGCCCTTGTCCTATCGTACTGACCTGGCCAAACAACCACTTCCCACACTGGCACAGCTGCAGGCCATGTGCTGATCATCATGAGCCCTGAAAATGGCCACCAACCTATGGTCACACTGCCAACCCTGTCCACAGCACACCATTCTGACTCATTTGTCCAGTCTGACCTGTTCATCACAGACTACATCTCAGACACACGATGTGCAGCATGACTAAATTCAACAGGAGCTCCCAAGCCAAAACTACCTGTTTGCTTGGCAAGCAGACAGCGAAAACTCTTCCTGACACTGGCTTTGGTGAAGGGAACACAAGCGCTGGTCAGACTGACAGGCCCCTCCACAGCAGGTCTATGTCAGGCCCAAGACTTTGGCAGGTGCCACTGCTAGAACCTGGGAGGGCCACAACACATGGCCATCTTGCCCTGCTTGGTCCCTTCAGACCAGAGGCCAGTGTCTGAGAGGGGTAATTCAGGACGCAGGAATAACCAGTATGACTGAGACCACTGACAAGCCTACAAGCACCAGAGTCTGAAATGAAATTAAATAATCACTCTTTATTCAAAATAAATAGGCCCTTTTTCTTACAGGGAAAATATGAAAGTAAGCTCTGCCCCCTGGCCTCTATGACAGAAATCACATTCAGAATATGTTCATTTAAAAAAGAAAGATCTGTAGATTAATAAACAAATCTAGAACTTCAATACACATATTTTCTTTGGAAATACAGACTAAAAGGAAGTTTCAGGTTAGAAAACCATGTTCCTTCTGAGGCTCATTTTAGCAAATCCTCCCCATCGTTAAGCTGAAGAGCTGTGTCCCCTGAGAACGGCCCCTTCCCCACTGCCCACTGTGCCAACCTCAGCATCCCTGGAGAGGCACAGCTCCTCTCGTGCCCCTGCTGCAGCCCCTGCAGGAGGAACCACCTGCCTGCCTGCCTGCCTGGACTCCCTTGGTTCACTTGTGTACAGTGAGGGGGAAGCCTCCTTAGCAGCCGAAGTGCCCAAGTATCACATCTTCCAGTGTCCTCCAGACCCACGATGTGCTCAGAGCCAAAGCCCTACCAGCAGGCTTCTAGGAAAGGTTTCTGCTGGTGGCTCTGCCTGCCGGTCAGATGGAATCCAACACTTCATGTGCCTTTTGTGTCGGTTAGTTTCCAAATTCAACAGTCATACAAAATACATTAGGCCAGTGAAAACCTGAGAAGAAAAAGCCCCAAAGTCTTTTTAAGCCTTCCCCTCCTTACCCACAATACACAGACACACAGGAAAGAACTCTCTCCTTATAAATTCAACTTTGTCATCTGAGAGGCTGAGGCTTCCAAGGATTCTTCCAGCTCCAGGGCACAGCGATTGTACACTTCCAGATGCTTTCTCCAGATTTCAACTAGAACAGGAAATGGCACCAGTGAGGGGCAGGCACAAGTCATAAAACCCTTCTTCTTGGGAAGCCAGTGAGGAGAATGAGAAGCTCCCTCTGAGGCTTAGATGGGGCCCTGGAAGGCCTCGGTCACACCCGAGAGAGTATCCCAAGACTCCACTCGGCCTCCCAAAACAGTCTTGGGTATGGCTACCTTGAAGACTGCTCTGGGTGACCTCTGCCTTGACATCTGTGTGGGACAGACATTCGGGCCCTCATAATTTCCAAAGTCTTGACAGGCAATGGCCTGGACCTCCAGTGGGTCTCACACCATGGCTGCCAGGGTGCTCTCCCGAGGATCCAAATAAGCCACAGGGCGCTTGTCCCGACACTCACGGTAGTGGGGCTCTTCTCTGGAGGGGGCCAAGGGGCTGTTCTTGGCAGAGCTGCTGGGGCCCTCTGAGGGTGGGCTGGGAGGCGTCTGAGGCGTGGGCTCTCCTGCCAGCTCCCGTCGCACATTCTCCAGCATGGTCTTGTATGCCTGCCGGGCTGCCATGGTCAGTTCAACCATCTTGTGGAATTGGTCCTTGGACACAAGGTGAGAGCACAGAGGTAACATTCCAGGATGAGCCTTGGTACCCTGCACACTCGGCGATCGCCTACCACAGAGAAATGGGCAACAAGCCTCTGCGGATGCTGGGGATGCCACTTAGAGCAAACAGTGGGCTACCTGAGTCACCTGTGTCAGTCAGCCTAGAGCCAAGTTCACACCTCAGCACGAGGCACTCTCAGGAGGCTAAGACCACTGTTTTATGAGAGGTTTCTACCTCAGTGGTGGTGTCCCCAGCGCCGGTGTAGCAGAGGTACTAGGCCACCCTGTAGGCGGACAGACTACCATCCTCCAGCTCCCTCCTGGGTCAGGCCCCATCTCACCTGTGCCCCATCGTAGCTGAAGATCCCCACAACGCTGACAGGAACTGTTTTGTTCAAACTGCGCCCCAGAGCCTTTCGATTGAGAGCAAACACAAAGGGAATGTTCTGCGCACAGGCGCAATCGATGATAGTGTGCAGAGTATCGTCCAGCCCACCTGGTCAGAGGGTAAGGACACACCAGACGCTGCAGATGAGCCTGATTATAAGACAGCAATACACCTCATGTACAGCTTTATACCAGCTCTGTCAAATTCCACCAGAGAGACCAGGTGCAGCCACATGGGAGAATCAATTCTCCAGAAGACACCTCCATAATATAACAACATAGTGTACAGCTGCATCGTGCTAATGGAAAAGTTAAGCACTAGCTAGTACTACTCTGTATTTACTTCCTGCCAGGCCACAGATCCACTACTGTATATGGATCAGCTCTGCATCCAACCCAAACTCTAAAAAGCAGATGCTGAGCCCCCACTTACAGACAAGACCAGAGCCCCAGGGTGAATTCCTTGCCCTACACGGGCCCTCTGGCAGCTCTCTAAGAGCTTCTAAGAGCTCACTGCCTCCTCCTGCCTGGGCCAGCCAAGGAGAGTGAAAGTGGTGGAGGTAGAGAGAGTCCCACAACACCAGGGAGCACTCCAACAGCAGGAGGTGAGGCCCTGGGCACACGGCTCACTAAGCCCCACAGCAGACAGAAAATCCATCACAGGGATTACTCAACTCACATCCTCACCCGGAGATTGCAGTGGATAGGAATATATTTATTCAGCAACATGAAAGATTTACAGAACCACTTCCACATGTTAATTAACACCAGAGTACACAAAAAAGCATCTATGCTCTTGGATAGGATGATCTAAAATGACACAATGACATTTCTACATTAATTTTAACCTTCAAAATTTAAGCTTAATACAAGCAGGATTTCTTTTTTTTTTTTTTTTTTCTTTTGTACCAGGTACTGAACTCAGGACCTTGTGCTTG
>NW_022900939.1:29797241-29825650 GCF_012274545.1 Fukomys damarensis
AGGTTTTTTTTTTTTTTTTTTTTTTTTCCTTTTGTACCAGGTACTGAACTCAGGACCTTGTGCTTGGAAGGCAGGCGGTGGAACCACTGAGCTAAATCCCCGGCTCTAAGCAGGATTTCTTAGAATGAAAAATAAGGAAAATATGAGGCTAGTATTATCAGGTTTCAAGCTTGTTATAAAGCAGTAACACTACTAATGAGATGCAGGTTCACAGGAAGAGTTCAGGAATGAATGGAAAGTGTGAAAAGTGAGCTTGTAAGGAATGACTTCCACTCAGTGGGGGGACAAGACCTTGGGGCAGAGGGGCAGGCCTCAGCACAGATCCAGCTAGACTCATTTTCTCATCTTACACTGAACTGTAGTCTACCTAAACATATAAATACATTGAAAAGCCTGGAGAAAAACAATTTTTAAAATTCTGTAATAACCTTGTACCGGGGAAGGTTGAGAAATGAAATAAAAACCTAGATGCCCCAAAAGAAGAATGAAAAATACTGCTATTTACAATATATATCAAGTTTTTAAAAAGTTTCAAAGGCAAATGAAAAACCAGAAAAATATCTGCAACTATTACCCTACAATCTACCTTATTCTTTTTTTGGTACCGGGGATCACTCAGGACCCTGCACTTGCAAGACAGGCATGGTGCCACTGAGCTAAATCCCCAGCCCAAACTACCTTATTCTTATAAAAGGTACAAATCATGTCAATATAAAAAGGTCACCTTCCCAAAAGACAAATGGGCAAAGAATATGAACAGAAAATAACAAGCTCTTAAGTGAAAAGATGCTGACAGTCTCACCTAAGAAAAATGTAAATCAACTCCCCAAGAGGGTGGTGCAATTCTGTGGGTGGAAGCTGCAGGCCACCATGGGAGCCAGTGGGGCATGGACTTCAGTCACTGATACCCATCCCGCCAAGGCCAGGGACGGAAGATACATGCTTCTCCCAAAACAACTGTAAGAAAGACAAGTGTCTGCTACAGTTATTTACAACCGGCAAAATATCTCTGGGAATCTAACTGCACACTGTTCATCTCTTTCGAGAGACTTGTTAAAGGCGTGTCCTGCCCTACTCCATGGGATCTGGACAGTGTGTGAGTGTGAGTGTGTGTGTGTGTGTGTGTGTGTGTGTCACTGACTACACCAAAGATTAACTCTGTGTGTGTGTGTGTGTGTGTGTCACTGACTACACCAAAGATTACTCTGAAGCCCACAGTCCTTAATTCTGTACACCCTGCCTCTGTGTGTGTGTCACTGACTACGCCGAAGATTAACTCTGAAGCCTACAGTCCTTAATTCTGCACACCCTGCCTACAAAAGACATGGCCAGTGATGAGGAAGCCCTCTCAGTGGACGTGAATTTGGAAGAAACACTCCAGTTCTGCACATGCTGGCAAAGGGCAGACTGGGCAGAGGTAAGGGGTAAAACACTGCAATCAGACCTTTTCAGCGGAGAAACAGGTTAAGTCCCATTAATGTCTGATGTGTGTCTCCCACCGGAGAGTCTCCCTCTGCCAGTGTCTGCCTGGGCTCCAATGCAGTGTGAAGAACCCCAACAGTGCAGGCCCATCTGTATCCTCTGAAGGGCTGAGAGTTCTAGGATGGGCTCTGAGTGCAGCTGCAGTGCTGATAACTGGCTCGCAGTGCCTCTACTATGTGCAGGTGATATGGTTATGCAACTACCAGCTCCTCCCTTCTGCAATGGAGAGCTCTGACATCTGCCCAGCAGAGGGTGCGTGAATGTCTGGTCTCCCTGGCTCTGCCCCTTGTATCTTCTCCCTTTGCTGCTATTGCTCTACAGCTTTCCACCAAGGTAAATGACAGTGGTGAACATGGCTACCTGCTAGGGTGCGTAGGTCTTCTTGGTTCACTGAGACAGAGGGACATAGGGACCCCAACACAAGCAGCAAAGTCAAAGCTGCTTTGCTCAAACCACCTCAAAGCAATGGTTTTTGAGAGCAGAAAGCATACTCAATCCAAGGCTGACTGGTTAGGGTGTCATAGGGAGCTCAGATAAGCAAGAAAAATGCTCAGCCCTGATAAACAATCTTACAAGTTTAAATTTGGAACTACTAAGTAAAATGCCATTCTGGGCAAATGCAGTTCACCTTAATATGGTTCAAGACCATATCATTAACTATGTGTAAAATGACAAACTGTTGGCTATTTTAGCCAACTAACAATTGCTTGTAAGGTACATAATCAAATCCCTTATGCCTCAAAGCAGAAAAAGTAGAACTGATGACTGAACAATTATACTTCAAGTGCATAACAAATCCTCAAGATGCCAATCAAGTAGAACACCAGCCTTCACCAGAGAAGGGCAAGCTATGTCCAGGAGGGCAGTGGACTATGAACCAAGGATGGCACATCCAGCTTTTTATTGTTTAGACATGAATCCCTGGAAGAAGATGAGAGTTCTAGAAGCAGAAATGTGCATGGACAACTGAGCTAGATTAATGACCTAAGCCACAGTGGAGAAAGGCTAGGCCAGCCAGACCTGGACCTTGGGTGCCCCAAGCTCAGGCAAAGGCAGCACAGGAGAGCTGGGCAGGACCAGCTGACAGAAGTGAGGAGGCGTCCAGCTCCCCAGCCACAGCCCTCAGGTGAGACAGGTGGGGCCAGATGCCCGGGTCCCACACCCCACACCTCTGATGGTGGGAGTGAGGACAGGCTCACATGGTAGAGGTCAAGAGCCTAGCCTGCCTTCCTAGGGCATGTGACCACCTCCGAGGGGGAGACAGCCATCCTCAGGGCATTTCCATCAAGGCAGCAGCCAACCACCCTACCCCGTGGTGAGCTTTTTCAGGTGACTTCTACTGGGCAGCATCACTGGGAACTGGCTGAAGTGCGGACTCCTGGGCCCACCAGACCTGCCCAGGCATAACTTCTACAGTCTCTGCTTCACCAGCCTTCTGCGTGATTCTGATGATGATCAGGTCTAAGCACCACCACCCTACAATGCCACTTACAGCCTTGGGACATCAACCACACACTGGGACTTGCAGATGACCTAGGGCCACAGAGGAGACATGCTCCAGCAAACAAGGACACAGACCAAAGATCCCAAGACTCCAACAGAACAAAGCGGAAGCAAACAACCTGCGGGTGACCACCTGCACAAAAGGCAGGAGGAGCTAGAACATGTAACCCCCATCCAAATGTCTGAAAGCTCTGAGGCAGCTGGCTAAGGCTATAAATTTGGTTAATGTTAAGTGTATACAAAATTAACTACTAAGCATTCTGGGAGGCTGAGACAAGAGGATTACACGTTCAAGCCCGGCCTGAGCAACACAGCAAGACCTCTTCTCAAAAATTAAATATAAAAATTATAAAAAATATAAAAAATGGGGCTAGGTACGTATCTCAATGCAAAGGCTTTAGGTTCAGCTCCCAATATTGAGGTGTGGCGTACCACAAAAGAATCCCAGCATTTGGATGCCTGGGGATGAGTAAAACCACTTTTTCTGTTGGAAAGCAGTGAAGTGAAGATGATCAAGCAGTAGCTCACAAGAAATATAATATACTTGAGGCTATGGAAGGAAACACCGCTAAACTAGCTAATGTGCTAACTGGTGAAGGAGGTGTGTGGGAAAGACAGAAACGCACAGCTTCCTTCTCCCTAAACAAACCCTGTGTAACTATGTGACCCTTTCAGCTATACAGATTCACAACGTTAAGAAAAACAAAACAAAACAAATTGCTTGTTCTCTCCAGTGACCTGGAAAGGCTTCTGGGTACTGCCACACACATAGCCAGAGGCACAGGTAACTGAAATCCTGTCCTGTTCAGGCCAGCAGTAACACTGTACCTGCACTAAGCAAGCACAAGGACAAGCCAGGCACAAGGAGGTCCACTGCTGCTACTGGGCCACGGGAGGCCAGAAAACCTCCTGGTGTCAGACACGAAGTGCAAACTGTAAAGATAACCACTTGGGCTCAGCCCCAGGACTGTGACTTGTTCCCTCAAAGTGAAGCTCTGACTGAGCTGACATTCACACAGCACAGAAAGCAACAGGGCCAAGGAAGGGCTGATGTGTTCACAGATACTCCCTCCTCTGCTCAGTGCTGACGAGCCAAAGCAGGGATATGTGTGAACACAGCTACTCTGTTCCTGACCACCACTTCCATCATGCAGTGCTGTGGTGGAACCCAAAGCCCAGCATATGGTAGACAAGGGGTCACCAGTGAGCCACACCCCAGCTTGGCGCCATAGGCAAGGGGGGACATAATGCAGATGGCCAAGTCCTCCAAGAGCCAAGACAGCTTAAACACAAGGTAGACAGGAGCCTCACAAACGAGGGTTCACTGTCACCTTATGTCACATCCACCAACCGACAAAAAGCACCTTCTAGCCTGGGTAAAATGGTAAAGTACTCAGAAAAGCCACACTGGTATTGAGTTATTTACACACTAAACAGCCCCAGGTAGTCTGTTATCAGGATGGTTTAACTGTTGGCATGTCATCTCCTTGGCAGGAGTGGCCAGTGACCCTCCCTAGCTCCTGAGTGGAACCTGCACATCAGTGGCATATCCTTCCTTCCTTGCTGGCCAGGTGGGAACCCTGTACAGGATGCACTGCTGGCCTGATTCAGAGCGAGGCACCCAGTGAGCAATGCATCTGGGAAACAGTCACTCAGGTTATGACACAAAGCTGAAAACAAGCTGCTGAAGCCCGTGGGGGTGTGGACTGGGTCCCTGATTGTGAGGGTGGCACACTGTGCGCTGCCACAGGGGCCCATGTGCCACAGGACAACATGGTGTATTACCTTTCGACTGTATCTTCTCACAGTTGGGAGAAATGATGACACATTTCAGCTTCTTGAGCTTGAGATGTTTGAGAACTTCCCTTAGCCCCAGCACAAGCCGGCGTTTGGTCTTAGCTTTGACTGGATCCTTTTGGTACATACGGTCTTGAAAACGGACCAGTTCCTTGAGTAGGTCCGTGACACAGGCATCCACTTCTTTACTGAGCATCTGGCTGCAGTAACTGAAGGGAACACATCAGACACCAAGAACTTGGCCCCTGGCCCTGTGACCGTCCACCCCAGGAAGAAGAGACACAAACAGCATCAGACAGAAGTCACAGGGACAGTAGTAACACTCATCAAATCCTGGAATTCCTGAATGATTCTAGGAAAGGTAAAGACTGAGGCATTGTCCCTGGCTCTGAATCATAACAGGACAAACACCTCTGGGTCCTGCTATCTATCCACTGCGGCATGCACAGGTCACTGCCTTAGCCACTCCCCAGTGCATCTTCCCGTTCTGAATACAAACCCCTGCATGAACTACCCAGGAAGAGAAGTGGGAAGGGGAGAAAGAGCAGGCAAACAGGGTCAAAGAAATCTTGCCCTTAAGCACTTTGTACAGAAAATGAAATCATGAAAGGGACCTAAATGACATCACTGCCACCTCACCACCCATCCACCCTCAAATCCTGAATCAAGGGCATCTCTTCTATCATCACTGACAGGAAAGAAACCACAAAAGACAGACAAACACAAAGACCAGGCCACCCCTCAACACCCTTAACTGGGTACCTGACTACTTTTAACCTGGAGGACTAAAGTGCAGAATGGTCTACCTACCTGGATTTATGGTGCTATGCACAAAAGGGGAGAGAAACCAGTACCAAACCCAACCTAAGTGCCCTGCCTCTCCCAGGCCCCAGCAGGCAAGTGCTCACTCACTCCCGGAATCTGCGGCTGTGAATCTTGGGTAAACTATCGTGGTCCAATGCAGGCTGGCAGGCCTCAGCATCCTTCTGGAGCTCTGCATCAAGTGGCTCTTCTGATTGGGCTTCAACCTCAGGAGTGGAGGAGGCCAATTCTTCTGCTCCCCCTGAAACTTCAGGGATGAAAAAGTCACTGTACTTGTCTGCAGGGGCTCGTGGTACAGTGAAGACTGACACCTAGTGATGGCCCATGTCCATCCCACTGATGTGACCAGTGCCGTTCTCCCAACAGTGCTGCAGAGCAGCAGAGTGGGCAGCTAACATAGCCTCTGGAAGCAGAAAAGCTGACAGGTCTTCCAGGTCATGGGCCTCCCCCTTCCCCTCCGTCTATTTATTCATTCATTTTTACACAGGAAAATTACCATTCTGACCACCTTCAAGGGTATAGTTCACTGGTCATATTTATCTTGTAATTCTGGAACTTGATCTGAAAAAGTCCTAGTTTTTTTGTCTTTTTTTTTTTTTGGTACCGGGGATGGAACTCAGGTCCTTGTGCTTGCAAAGCAGGCAGTGGAACCACTGAGCTAAATCCCCGGCCCAACGTCCCAGTTTTAAAGTTTTAAAAACCAGGGCTAAATGGATGCATATTGAGGCCATACTCTTAAGTAAAATAAACAGGACACACATGTGTAAATACTGAATAGTTTCTCTAGTGTGAAAAACTAAAAGTGTAAATAAGATCCAAACTGTATAAATGATGTGAAATAGGAAGAAAAGGGCTAAAGGTGTAGGGGAAGTTCCCACTTCCCAGGGTAGGGGAAAGGAAATAAGGGAAAATAAAAAATATGAGAAAAGGAAAAACTGGAAACAAAGTCTTTATAAATAGGGAAGGGTAGAGGGGGTGAAGCGAGGGCAGGGGAATGGGGAGAAAAATGAGAATCAAGATCTGTTATGTAAATGTACAAGATCCCAATGATGAATGTAACTGTACTGTATACCTAAAACGTACCAACAAACACAATGAAAAAAACCAAAACAACAACATCAACAACAATAACAAAAAAACCCAGGGCTACAGTTCCAAGCTTTTATACTTAAATGGTTGAAGATACTCTTTTTTTAAACAATCCTCATGAACTGAACTCTAACATTTGAACTCCCACTTGGGGTGGGGAGTGCAGCTCAGTGGTAGGACACTTGTCTGGCATGCCTGTGGTCCTAGGGTTTATCCCCAGCAAGGAGAAGAAAAAACAAGAAATAAAAAAACTTATGAGTGCCTCAAACAATAGAGGTATGTTTAACATATGGTGTGGTTCAGTAACAGCTTGCCATCCCCAAATGGCTGCTTCCCTAGACCGTGAGAGAAAGAAACTCAAGAACACAGCCACACCTGCTGGAGTGAAGCTCAAAAAAGACAATACCCAGGGCAGGAAGGACAGGAGCACCAAAGTCTCAACCTCTCCCCAGGCTGGGGTAGAACAGGGAGGACACCAGGGAACCTGTGCAAGACCTACTAATGCAATACTGCTACCACGGAAAATGCCAGATGAATGCGCTTGTGTCCTTCTAACAGCCTGAGCTAGAAACTGCCTTCATGCCCACCCCAGCCCTGGCCTATCCATCCACCTGAGTACTACACAGCAATGACAGTCAGATAGGAGGCCAGCTGTGTGGCATGGCACAGGAGAAGGGTTTGGATTATTTTGCTTCCCCATCCAGGTGCTGGATTCCTTTGCAGTAAGTCCATAAGCTCTGCCTTGTGCCCTGGAGACTTTTATGAAGCCCAAAACAGACACATTAGGGGGTTGGGGACTTAGCTTAGTGGCACAGTGCCTGCCTAGGAAGCTGAAGGTCCTGAGTTCAAGCCCCACTACCAAAAAAAAAAAAAAAGACGTATTAGTTTCTATGACATGTTTCCTATACCTCCTGGCAAGCTGTTGTTACTAGTGTTCACAAATACAGCCACTTCCAGTCATAGGCGCTTCCTGTGCCACATGGATGGATCACACTCAGAGGCTCATCTCCTTTGACCCCTGAAGACCCAGAACCAGGTTTGGACACCACACTCCATCCCTGGACTCCTCTCACCCCACAGCTGGAGTATGAATACTGCAACCCATGCTCAGCACTGACCAGCATGTGACCAGAAGCTGGCCACACTTCTCCCCGACAGTGTGCTGTGTTCATGGCAGCTCCCACCTCAGGGACCCTTTAGATGAAAACACAGAAACCCCGAGGTACCTGTGGGGCCAGCCTGGTTGCCGGCCTGCTCCTCAGCACCGCTCTCTGCATCCTGTGCCTCATCACTGGCCATAGCTGGGCTCAGAGTATTCTCTCGGAGTCTCTGCTGCTTTCTCTCTTCCCGTTCTTTCAAAATAATCTTCCAAATTAAAAAAATGATTAAAATGCCTAAGTACCAGTACCTAAAAGATAAATTCCTCAACAAAATCAGCTGCGTGATTTCAGTTTGTTGAACATGCCTGGTTGTGCCTCAGGAGTAGGACAGTGCGGGGACAACAGAGAACTGGCAAATTGGTATGGTACAAAGCAGGCAGAGAACCCTGGGCTCTGAAGCCAATTCTGTGGCCCCATAGTCATGGCCTCTTGAGTGGAGACCAAGGACACACAAGGCTATGAGATCCAAGTAAGTGTACGCAGACTACCAGCCGTGGGGCAAAGGCACAAAGTATGAGGGAAATGTAACTCTCCCCTTTCCAGTCTTTGGTCCTGTCACCACAAAGTGGAAAAAAACACATTTCCCTTGCAGATGGCTGAAATAATCCCTGCTTCCCATACTCTGTCTCCTTGGGAGAGTGAGGGATTGTTTGCTAGAGACAAACACACAACTGGATGTGACATGTTCGATATAAACCTGAAAATCTGGGAATCTAAGAGCTGGGAGATGTCAGCATGGGTATGTGCAATGATCTGCTTTTCAGTGCCTCATCTGTGGAAATGCTTTACACACCTTCTTCAGTGAGGTGGGCTTCTTGGCCTTGGGGACCTCCCTCTGCTTCCCCTTCTTTATCAGCGGGGCGCTGGAGTCCAAGGGGTTGTGTGGAGTCTTCACCTGACTGAAGCGGTGGCCCCTCTCCCCGGAGCTGGCTTCTTTGGAAAGGACGGGCACTGCTCCAACTGCAACAGTGTGGAACACATGTGTCACAGGTCACTTACCAAGGGCCCTGAGCAGCTCTCAGGCCTCAACTACCTAAGAGGTCTGCAGGAGTCGCCAGTGCTGCCTGAGCCTGACCTGACAACCTTTTCATCTTCCTCAAACAGCTCTTATCTCTGGCAGTGATTCTAAATGAAATTTACTATCTTTTTTAGAAAACCCTAAAAACATACCAATTAATCTGGGAAAGCCAACATTCTAACTTTAAAATCAAATCTTCAGTTTCTCTCTGAGGTCAAACGGTGTGCAGATCACAGCTTTTACCCACGATATTCTAGGTGGTTTGTAACTGCCTTTCATGCTGGGCCTCAGTCCCTTTCTACCACACTGTCAGGCAGCATGGCCATGATAGAAGCTGGCTACTGGTTTCTGTATGCTTACCTTTTATCTAGCTATTTTATCAGGCTCTTACAAACTTATCTATTCCTTGCTGGTTCTCCCGAGTTTGCCAGATGATATAAGCAGGTTTTCTCAAATCTCATCATAGGCACTCGTGATCAACACTTCCAACCTTGGTTAACTGTTTCGAGGACACAGTAATTCCTCCTGTGTACTTCCCCCCACTTTTTAATTCGGAAAACTTCCAAACACATAACCAAAGGAAAGAGAATGGCAAATAACAAATCCTCACCATCATTCACTTCAACAGCCATTGGTATTTTCCAATTTTACCCACCTCCAGTTTTGAAATTTAGAAATAATAATGCTAATATGTGTTTTGCCACTCAGGTATGCCCTTTAAGACTTACCTGTGCAACTCCCTGCTTCAGGGCAAAGTTTTTTTACAGTATTAGGCAGTGAACATAGGGCCTTCCCACTGAGCCCTCACCTCGCCCCTTTATATTGTGAGACAGGTTCTAGGTTGCCTCAGCCTCCCAGAGTGATGAGATGACAGAGGTTTTACTTGCCCAAACTGTCCAAGATGATCCTACCTGCCTCCCAGGCTACTTCCCACCACAGCCAGAGCACACCTGCCTGCATCTACAAAGCCTTATTCCCACACGGTGCCTGACACATACAGGTGGCGGCTTGGCCCCTGGTCACATCTGCTCACTCGCCTGGTACCCTAGCGGCACCATCCAGTGTAGCCCTCACCGGAACTCTAGCCAGCCTGACTCCAGGCCTGCAGCACTACAGCCCCATGGCCTGCTGCTAGGAAACACTATACTGAGTACCGAGAGAAGGCAGTGAGGAGGGGTGAGCATCCCCTCCTTCAAAGTGCCCACAAAGTTGGGAAAAACTGCCAAAAACAATCACATCTGCCCTGGAGCACTGTTTGCTCCTGAGATTGCCAGCCCTCAGGGGTAAGCAGCAAGAGTCTGGTGGTCTTTATTAGGTGTCTCTAGTCTCTCTGTGATGTGCGGTCTCCTTCACAAGCTGGCAAGGCCCTAAAAACCATCAGTATCAGTGTTATTGTCAAAAAAGGGCTTGCTGGATTGAGAGCGCTGTTTTAGAGTGGAGCTCAGCACACAAGGGAGTGTGAGACAGCACGGCCTGAGGTCAATGGATGGGCAGACCAGCCACAGACTTTCAGGAATTCTAAGAGAAGACTCTGCTCTAGGGACAAGCTCTCCACATGCCTAGGCAGGCTGAGTGTGTGTGCATGGTGCACAGGCAAGAGCACATCCAAGCCACCAACATACTGGGTCAACAACAGAGCCCATAAGCAGGCCAGGAAAAATGAGAGCCAGCAGGCTTGAACCTGGCCTGAGGGTAGAATATATGCCATCCACACACCTAGCTAAACAAAGTGGAGGCTTGAGCACAACCTGCGAGCCCTCTCTGCTGTGCAGACACAGGAATGAAATCCCTGGAAATAAGGCAAAGCAATAAAACAAGAAAAAGTGAGCAGAGATCTATCAGGATAGACAGACTTCAGATTTAGGCCAGGACAGTCATAAAAAACAACACCATCACCACTCTTACTACGCTGGAATAAATCAGAATCCAGAGTTGCTACAACATACTAACCAAAATATTCAGTATTCAACACAAAATTGAAAGATATTCAAAGAATTTGTGACCCACACTCAGAAAAAAGGACTTAACAGAAGACCTGACGTAGGCTTGGGAACAGAATAAGCCCCCTAGCCTGCGAGTTGTGTTCTAGTTGACCTTGTCTGGACACAATAAAAGGCACTAACAATAGATGGAACCGGAATTCCACTTTGCTAATTTTTATTTTTCCTCACAAAGATGCTTCCTCTAGGTACCTCGAAAGGGAAGACAATGTGCAGGTCAGGACTTGGACACTCCTGGAATCTCGAGCCAAAAAGTCACCTCAATTCTCTCACCACTTCAGGGTATTAAAAATCTGCTGAGTGGGGGTTCCCAGCCTTTGCTAATTGCCTATCACAAGTGCAATTCCATGTAAAAGGTCCAACTCGCACCTAAGTCAGCCACCTTGTACCCTCATCCTCTTTTCTTTTCAGCTTGCCCTGGAGGTCAGAAGCCTGGCCAACAGTTTCCACCTAGAATACTTGGGCAGGGCCAGGCATGGTGGCACACGCCTGTAATCCCAGCAATAGGGAGGCTGAGGCAGGAGGATTGCTGTGAGTTCGAGACCAGCCTGGGCTACACACTGAGTTCCAGGTCAGTCTCAACTACACAGTAAGACCCTGTCTCGAAAACAAAACACCAAATGGGGTACTTGGGAAGTGCCTGTAATTTCTCCATCTTATAGTGCTTCAGGCTTTACTAACTCATGGACACATCTGCTAGACAGAGGACACTGCCACTGGCCTGACCTACTCCAGGCCCAGGCCCTGAAAGCTGACCAACAGGGTAAGGGCTGTTTGGGAAGCATGTGTGTCAGTCATTAGCGATGATTTTACAATGTCGGCAGACAGGAACACCACAGAAAAAGCAGAAATTACAAACAGACTCTGGACAAAACAGAATCAGAATATAAACTCAATCTTGTCTTTAGCCACCTTTTTGGTTCCACATCTAATTATGATAAAATCCTAGTGCCAAAGATGACCATGAATATCATGGACTCTGCGACTTATGATGCAACATTCCCAAGATAGGGCTTGTGTCACTAATGTCACAATCCCTCAATTTTCAAGCACTCAACATCAAATACTCTATGAAGTAGTGAATATCATGCAATGAGACCCTTCCCTGAGGCTTCCCGGGAAGCTACATTATTTTTTTTAAATTGAGTTTATTGGTACATTTTAGGTATATAGTACAGTTACATTCATCATTGGGATCCTGTACCTTCACATGACAGGTCTTGGTTCTCATTTTTTCCCCTTGTCCCTGCCCTCCCTTAACCCCCTCCTCTCCTCCACTTTTACAAACACTTTATTTCCATTTTTTCATTTTCTCATACTTTTTTCTTTTCCCTTATTACCTTTCCCCTACCCTTCCCACTTTCCCTACACCTTTAGCCCTTTTCTTCCTAGCTACATTATTTAGTAATAGTTTGGAAGAATTCTTTGCAAACTTGCTAAAGGTGATAGAGGTTACTCAATTGCTTGTTCTGAAGTATGTCCAGGCTAAGGTACTGTGTGCTGTGACCATGGAAGGAAGCCAAAAGCTAACTGTTGTGCTGAGAAAAAAACTACCTTTGCCAATAAGTTACCCACAGGTAATTATGTCACCAAACACTTGGATTAGTCAAAAACACCCATGCACAGTAATAGCACTGCAGGCCTTTACCAGACTTGAGAACAGCTGAGAGGGGCAACTTTTGGGGAAGACTGCCAACTGTGAAGCCTGGTATGAATAGAATTACCAAAATTGTGAAGCATTCAAGGACATTTAAATACAAATTAGATTCTACAATCTAGATTGTTATATAACAGGAAATATATTTGGTCTTCACCCCCATTTCCTGTCACAGAGCTCCTAAAATTCTTGGAATCACCAAAGTGGTATTTTACTTTGAGATGACTGGTGGCTAGGGATTCCTAGTTAGCCCAAGGATGGGAGCTGGCTGATCGAAGGCTGGCACCCAGTGACAGCAGGTGGCACTTTCAGCCCTAAAATGACCTCTGGGAAGGGGAGAAGGGCTATAGGCTGAGCAACTTAGTCTGTGCCTAGATAATAACCCCCCCCCAAAACACCCTCACAACAGTGTTAGGAGAGCATTCAGGTTGGTGGTAACATGGAGGTACTGGAGAGGTACCTACCTGGAGGGCAGCTCCATACCACTCTCCCATACCTTGCCTGTCACACTTTCCCCATCAGGCTGTTCCTGAGTTATATCCATTATAAGAAACCAGTATTCTGGTAAGCAAACTGTTTTCCAGAGTTCTGCAAACTATTCTCACAAACTATGGAACCTGAAGGGGTGGTTCTAAGAACTCCCAATTTTAGCCAGATGGTCACAAGCGATTTGTGACTGCCCCGAGAGGAGGGATGGGGGCAGAATCCACCTTGTGAGACTAAACCCTCAAACTGTAGATTCTGTGTTAACTTGGTCCAGTCAATGGCAACATGGGCAAAACTTTGGGGTGGCCAGTGGACATTTGCTGAAGAAACAAAACCAACTGCTGTGGAGGAAAACCCACATCTAGTGTTACAAATTAAATTTCTATGGATGTACAGAAAAAGTTTCTTTCCTTTAATAAGAAATAAATAATTGTTAATATGGGTTGAGAATCTCTTATCCAAACTGCCTAGAATAAGAAATCTTTCAGATTTTAGTTTTTCAAATTTTGGAATATTTCCAGATTTTACCCTGTAGTGTTAAATGGGATGATGGCAGGGTAGTTTACTAAAAACAAGACAAAAAAAACCCAAAACTGTGAGAGATACATATCGAAGTATGTACAGGTAAAATGACATGGAGGTAGGTAACAACTTGCTTTAAAATACTTACAAAGAAAAGATTGGCAAAATCCTCAATGTTGGAGCTGGATAACGGGCACACTTTGGTAAAAAGGTTCATCATATTCCCCGTATTTTTACCTTTTTAATTTCCATCATGAAAAAATGAAAAGCAAAGATAAAACAATACTTTCAGTTCTTATTAAAATACTTGCTGCCTAGCCCTCAGGCATGGTGACACACGCCTATAATCCCAACTACTCTAGAGGATGACGCAGGAAGAATGAATATTAGAGGCCAGCCTGGGCAATTTTGCGAGATCCTGTTTCAAACATAAAAGGTCTGCAGAGGGGCCAGGGATTTAGCTCAGTGGTTCCACTGCCTGCCTTGCAAGCGCAAGGATTTGAGTTCAATCCCTAGTACCCCCCACTCCCAAAAAAAAGGCTGCAGAGACATTGCTCAGCAAGGCTCTGGATTAAATCTCCAGCACCACAAAGAAACAAAAATGCTATTTATTCCCAAATAGCTCTAAGAAGTAGGTCTCAGATGGGCCTGAAACATATAGCACCCAGATGGTCCTGGGAACACAGGGTGGAAAAAAGCTTGCTTTTCAGGAATATGCTGTCTACTGGTGCCTCAGCTGCTGCAGTCAGCCAATCTCACTGCATCCACCCACATTTTATGGTTGTACTCTAGCCCTTTATAAAAGGCCATTATAAAGCAGTCATATAAATCTTACTTCTGCCATTAGCCCTAAGAAAGCTACTTAGGAAACTGTGAAGTACCTTATTCAGTATCTTCTATAAAATGATCCATGAAAAGATTTAAATTTTCTACTTCAAAATATTGTAGATCTGTTAGGCATAGTGGTACACACACATAATCTCACCACTTTGGAAAGATAAGGTAGGAGGATCACAAGCTCAAGTCCCACCTGGGCAACTCAGAGAGACTATCTCAACATTACAAACAAAAAAAATCCCAGATCTAACCCCACCAAAAAGATTCCATTAGAAATCCCAATAACAAATTAAGGTATTGTATACAAAGCCACCAGAACATTTAAACATTACATTACTGGTGAGAGTATAAAATAGTACAAGCAGTTTGGAAAAAATCTGGCAATTTTATAAACAAAATAAATATCTACCACATGATCCAGTAATTCCATTCTCTAAACAACTGAAAACAAATACTCAAATACATACTTGAACATATTCACAGCAGTATTAAAACAGCAAAAAGGTGGAAACAGCCTAAATACTCATCAGAAATGAAGAGATAAACAAGTTGTGGTCTATAAATAACTATCCAGCCATATGCATCAATGAACCACTAACACATGCTGCAGCACAGATGAATGTCAAAGACATTGTGCCAAGGACAGACAAACTTTATTTACATGAAATGTCAAACAGGGCACCTTCATGGATGCAGATTTTCTTCTGGATAAAAATGTTCTGGAACTAGACAGGTATTGGTCAAACAACACAGTGAATATACTAAACACCACAAAATTGTACACTTTAAGGGTTAATTTTAAATTGAATGAATTTCTCTTCAAGAAAAATAATAGGAAGCACTGACAGACATACACAACATGAATCAATCTCAAAATACTGTGCTGAATGAAGCATTATATAAAAGAGCACATAACTGTGAGATTCCATTCATAGAAAATCCTAGAATCAGCAAAACTAATGTATGGCAGAAAAATACCTGCCTGTAGGAGTAGCACAAGACAGGTCAGGAAGGACTGGTAGAAACTTCCAATGCTGCTATGGGTATTCTATGTGCTAGGAGTTCAGTTTACACATAATTACGGACTTGCTAATACTTTTCAGTGTAAAGATCGTGCATTTCAGGGTTGGGGGTACAGATTGGTAGTAGAATGCAGGCTTAGCATGTACACTGCGCTGGGTTTGGTCCTCAGCACCCCTGCCCATCCAAAAAGACCTGCACATCTTATTAGAGGTATATTTTACCTTCAACTCCCCATCACTAAGTTTCCAGTTGATGATGTGAACAGTGTAATGCTCAGAGATAAAACTATCATGAGGTCTACAACTTACTTTAAAATCCATCAAAACGGAGAGATCAGTGTCAATAAATTTTCTTAAAAGGGACAAATGCTTAATATTTCTAGGCTTAGGAGCAAATCCCTGTAAGTAGTACTCACTTCCCCCATTATAGTGCAAAAGCAGCTATAGACAATCCTTAAACAAATGGGGTGGCTATGTGCTAATATCACTTTTATTTAAAAACCCAGGGACCTGGTGGCCAGGGTTTGCTGTCCCTGGCATAGTCATACGATAGAGCGCAAATAGTTAAACACTGTGCCATGGTGTATTTTCCTTACTATCATGACCTCAAAGACAAATCTCTACCCAAGCAAATATGATGCATAGAAGGCCCTTTTACCAATTTCCTTGGGTGCTTCTTTTTTCATTCTACAAGATGCAGTGTTCTAAAAAACAAATTGCTTCAAAAGGAAAAAAAAAAAATAACAGTACTTCAAGGAGTGGCAACTTCACCTGCTTCTTCTCACAACTTATTGTCAGCTCTTCCTCTCTTGGATCTCAGAGATGTGTCAGAAAGAAGAGTGGAATCAGCACTGACTGGACCCTGAGGCTGCAGCTTCTCAATCCATGCAGCAGACTTTGGAAACACAGGGTACTTACACAAATAAGGAGATAACGGTGGTGCAGTATCATGAAGGGAGAAATTCCTCACCCTGTATTAAGATCTGTTTCTTTCAATCATCATATTTATATAAATTAGCAAAATATACTGACATAAAATTTATTATCTAACTTTAAGTGCACAGTTCGGCAGCATGTGTTACATTCACAACACTGTACAACTATCACCACTATTCCATTTTTCATGCTTTAAATGAAACTTTGTTCCCTCAATCAATAACTCATCAACTTCTCTTCCCTCAGCCCTGGGTAACTCTTACCGAATTTGTTTCTATGATTTTGCCTCCTCTAGCTGTTTCAGTTGAGCAGAATCATATAGTTATCTGTCTCCCAATATCTGGCATTTTTAACTCAGCATATTTTCAAGTTTCACTCTTGCTGCAGCATGTATAAAAACTCATTCCTGCTGGTGACCAACAGTTGGGCAAGTTGGACTGTTTCCACCTTCTGGCTCGTGTGAATAATGCTGTAATGAATGCTGCATACAAGTGTCTGAATCCGTTTTTAATTTGGGGGGTAAATACTGAGGTCTGCAGCTGCTATGGTAACTATTACAATTACCACCTTGAGGCACCATCAAACGGTTCCACAGTACCTACAACAGTTTACATTCCTGTGGGCAAGGCACATGTTCCAATTCTCCATGTAAGTGAAGTGTCGGTTCAGTACAGTTTTTAATTCTTACTTCCCTGATGACTAACAGTGTTGACTATCTTTTCATGTGCTTATTGACCAGTTGTGTATATTTTCAGAGAAATATCTTTTCAAGTCCTTTCCCTATTTTAATTAGACTGTTCATCATTTTTGTTGAGTTACAAATGTTCTCATATATCTGTATATTAAATCCTATCAGATATATGATTTATAAATATTTTTCTAATTCTGTAAACTGCCATTCTGTTTTCTGAATTAGTCTTTTGGTACAAAAAAAGTTGAATTTATTTATTAACTTTTAATTTTCTTGTTTTGTCTGTTTTTTGGTACTGGGGATTGAACTCGGGTCCTTGTGCTTGTGAGGCAGGCAGTGGAACCACCGAGCTAAATTCCCAGCACATTAACTTTTAATTTTTATTATTTTTCTTTTATTGAGTCTGCCTTTAGTGCTGCATCTAAATTTGTTACTAATCAAGGAATGTCCAACATGCAGTCTGCTGCTTTTTCCTGTTATAACTATTAAAGAAGTTTTGTTATTTACATAAATTGTACTACATATTTTATACACAGTCCTAGATCATTCCTCCAACAAAGGAAGGCACACAAAGATGGGCCATATGTTGGACATGTTCATAATAAGGTCATGAAAATTTACCCATTTTTTCCTAAAAATTTTTAAAGTTTTAGCTCTTATACTAAGTTCACTAATCCACTTTAAGTTCATTTTCATCCATGGTGTGACGGAGGGGTCTGACTTCACTCTCTAGCACTCAAAACTTCTATTGCCCCACAATCATTTCTGAAGACACTGTTCTGTGTCTTTTTTGTTTTTGTTCGTGATTTTTCAGACAGGCTCTATGTAGCCCAGGATGGCCTCAAACTCACGGCAATCTTCCTGCCTAAGCCTCCTGGATGCTGGGATTAGACGTGTGTGCCACCACACACTCAGCTTCTTTGTTCTTTTTTTTTTCGTACCAGGGATCGAACTTGGGACCTTGCGCTTGCAAGGCAGGTGGTGGCACCACTGAGCTAAATCCCCGGCCTGCTTCTTTGTTCTTTTAATGGACTTGGTATCCCTGGAACACATCCACTGGCTCTAGATACATGGGTTTACCTCTGGACCCACAATTCCACTCCATTGGCCTAAGTTCCTGTCAGTACCAAATTGTTGTGATTATACATATGATTAACTTGTCTGTAAACAAAAATATTTACAAAATAATCTGAGAGGTGGGCAGACTCCTACCTGAGAACACAACTGGTCTGGAGGACTGCTTGGCCTGCTGGGCATGCTGCTTCTTCTCCAGTGCTGCCAGCATGCCTCCCAAATCCAACTGCACTGGAATCTGGCTTTTCTTTCCACTATTTTTAAAATTATTCTAAAAAGTTCAAAAAATCATAAGTTTACTTATAATACTATTTGATACACTGAGCTTTTTTTCATTTTACATTATAATTAAAAGATTATAATGATAAACTATAAAAGTCTTTTTTTTTGGTACTGGGGATCGAACTCAGGTCCTTGCACTTGCGAGGCAGGCAGCAGAACCACTGAGCTAAATCCCCAGCCCCATTTTTTTTTTTTTTTTTTTTGGTTTTTTGAGACAGGGTCTCACTATGTAGTTCAGACTGCTCTGGAACTCACTGTGAAGCCCAGGCTGGTCTCAAACTCAAAGCGATTCTCCTGCCTCAGTCTCCCGGGTGCTGGGATTACAGGTGTGTGCCACCATGCCTGGCTAGTCATATATTTTTAAAAAATCAAATAACTGAAGAAAAACCACCAATCTCACTTTATATGCCAACAGTATTATAGCTATTTCCTCCTTTTAGAACACTGGGTTTGTATTAAGTTACCTTCAGCTCTGTCTACATCTCCATTGTGACTATGGGTATATCTAGATGCCAAGGCTTATCTAATACAATCATTGGCTACAAACGTTTATGTGTGAGTCTCCTTGGTTATCATCTCTAGCACCATTCTCTAACTGCCCACATGAATCAACGAACTTCCATGAAATGACAGGACCAAAATCTACATAAGTGCAAGTCACACCCAGCAGATAATACCAAATGCAGGCCCGAAGTTTGATGTACCCTAAGCAAATGTTATTTTAAAACGCCTGTGATTTGAATTTTGAGACTGCACACAAAGATGTAGAAGCAAGCCCTGGGACACATCCTCAGGCATGCTGGACCTCTACTCTAAGACTTCCACACCTTCTCTCCTGCCCTGTCACCAACAACCCTACTGGCTGTGGGCTCCCAGCAGGGAGAGCACCCAGTGCAACAAAGGCAGGTAAGGACACCTGCTACAGGGATGGAGGACGAGGGAACTATAATACAAGCACTTGAGGTTTTAGAATGTCATTTTTTCAGATGTAAAAATTATTTTCAAATTATCTCCATCCTTTAAAAAGTAAAATGATAAACACACTGGAGAATAAATGCCCTGAAGTATGCTCCCCATCTAAATTATGATTCACCATTCACTGCCAAACCCATGAGGCCAGGGGCTGGGTTACAATCACCTCCCCACTGGCTTCTGTACTGACCGCTTACAGTGAAAGTTTGGTGCTTAGTTTTCCGGTCATACATCACCACCTTGTAAAGAAATTGTTTCCTGAATCAAGTGAGTCAACTGTCTTTCCATTAAAGTTTCAGAAGGCAGTTGGTGTCCACACCTTTCTGACAAAGCAACTGCAGTTACCAATAGTTTCATTACAAATGGGACAGAGGGTTTTAGCTTGGGAGCAACTTTGTTTCAACACATGGGATCTGTTGCCCATGAAGGAATGAATCAAAACAAATATTACCTATCTCAGTAAACAAAGGTGCCTGAAAAGTAGTTTTTTTTCAAGAGTTCAGTTTTGCAAGGAAAGGTAAGCATATAGCAATTGTGGTTTCAATCTAAAAATTACCTGTGGCTGCAGTTTAGATTGAAATTTCGGTGACTCTACTCTGTCTCTTCTTTCAGATGCAACTGCCAGATTGGGAAACTCCTCGGCATCCTAAGTAAACCACACACCCCTTTAGCTCTTCACTCATCAGGATAATGCAAATATGCCAAGTGCAATTTTTTCCTTCTTTAATAAGACCTCAGGAAAGTTCTTAACAGTGATGCAGAACAGCCCCAAAATGCTAATTTAAGAGCCTACTTTAATTCTTAAAGGTAAATTTGAAGATCATACTTTTTTTTTTTTTTTTTAAGTTTTCTTGAGACAGGGTCTCACTTTATAGTTTAGGCTGGCCCTGAACTCATTATGCGGCCCAGGCTGGCCTCGAACTCAAGGAAATTCTCCTGCCTCTGCCTCCCAAGTGCTGGGATTACAGGCTGTGCCACCATGCCCAGCTCTAAAGTTCATACTTTTAATGTTCACATCCCAGAAAAAGAGAGAGTACCACCAAGAATCCCAAGGGGCCTATAGAACTGGCCCTACACTACAGCGTCCAAACGCCTGGGTTTTTTGTTTTTTAGCAATACAGTAGGTCCCCAACTTATAAACATTTGAGTTGTGAACTTTTATACATACTAACAAATCTTGATGCAAACTTGTGTACGTAGCTCACATGAATTGTGGACACCATCACAGTTGTGCTGTTTAATGTAGTGTGATAGTATAGAATAATATAATACAGCTAAGGATTTACTGTATGTGTGTTAGGTTTCTTTACGCCTTACATTGTATATCTGAGTCAGACTCACTTCATTGAACTTACCAATGAATCGAGTTACAAATGTTCTCTCAGAACACAACCTGCTATTAAGTCGGGGACTTACTATACTAGGGACTGAACCCAGGGCCTTTCCACTGAACTTCATACCAAGACTCCCTTTTTATTCTTTTTTTTTTTTAATTCTCAGAGAGAGAGTCTTGCCAAGTTGCTGAGTTGTCCAGGATGGGTCAAACTTGTACTCCACCTGCCTCAGCCTCCCAAAGTGCTGGGATTACAGGTGTGCACCCCCATGCTCAGGTCAAGACCTTGTTCTTTAAGGACTTTGTATTAGAAAACCCATCAAATCTACATTCAGTAAAGTAAGTGTTCTCAAATTTGTGCGTTCTTAAGTTTGTGCTCAACTAGACTAGTCAATAGAGACAAAAGCAAAAGCCTGCTAAAAAAAAATTTTTTTTTTTTTGGTACCCGGGATCCAACTTGGGTCCCTGCACTTGCAAGGCAGGTGGCAGAACCACTAAGCTAAATCCCCAGCCCTAAAAAAACAATTTTAAACTCATTAAAAACTATCCTCTGCAATGGGTGCAAGTTGCATTATTTGGCGAGGGGACAATCAAAGCTGATAGAGGGTGCTAAAAATCCCAAACATTTTCAATGATACAGATTTATATCTTAAATGCCAACAAATGCTCTGAATTTATCAATACTTATTTCAATTTACTAGTCATTTTCTAAATAAAACTCAATAATAATTTTATTTCATGTATCATCCCCAATTTGCTGATAAACCATTAGCACTTTATACCATGTTTGCAACTATCTCATCTCTGATCATACAGGAATAATTTATATGACTTAATTCAGCTTGCAATATTGTGAACTGCTTCTTCAAAGTATACTATTGAATTCTTAGATAAAAATATTAATCCACAATAATTGGTTTAAATAAGCCATGTGATAAAACTGGTGCACAAAATAAATGGTTTTCACTCACTACGTATTGATACAGAGTATCTACATTTTTCAGAGTAGCACACCTTTGATTTTATTTCTGAAACTCTGTGAATATAAATTCCTTTGGAAAAAAATTTGCTATTTTTCTGTTAGTTACTAGCACCTAATGTTCAAAATTAACTCCTCCCAGCAGTCCTGGCCACCGCAGGCCATTGTACTTAATAATTTTTTCCTTCAGTCTTTATCACTGAGAGAGTGAAACTTCAGTTCTCTAATGCTGATTTCCTGATGTAAATGTACCTTACTCGCTAAATAGAGCAAATAAAGATTTAAAAATCCTAAGTCATACTGTCAACACTTTGTCGTTCTGACAACATTTTAGGTACTCTGGAAAAAGTACTGTGGGAAACACAGGTTAGAAATGTACACTATTCTCCCACCCAGCCAAAATGCTCTGGCATAGTAGTTCTTCAAACAGGGACCTCTACCCTTGAATGGGCATCCAGGAGTCTTGGGACCTGCCCCTTCAGATCTGTAGGAATATCCCAGGCTTGACCCTAAGGCTGGCCATCGGGCAGCATTTCTTGTGCTTGCAACTAGCAGCCAGGATGCTTGAGTCTGTTAAGGCAGTGTGAAGCAGGCCCACGAGGAACAGAGTGAGCACCTAGGATGGCTCCTTAAGTGTATTTGGACATTACTGGAGGGTCCTGGAAAGGACTTTACAACAAGATTTCTAAGTAGAAAAGGAGACTCTGCAAAATCCAGCAAGGAAAACAACACAAAAGAGAACTGAGGCACAGCAATTATTCAACTCCCATACAACTAGTTTTGTCTTCACTCAAGATTAACTTTTTTTTTTTTTTTTTTGAGACAGGGTCTCACTGTAGTTCAGGTTAGCCTTGAACTCACAGTGAACTTGGCCTCGAATTCACGGCAATCCTCATGCCTCAGCCTCCCCAGTGCTGGGACCACAGGGGTGTGTCATTACACCTGGCTTTGTCTTCATTTAAATGTTTACTGAGTTAAATATTTACTGCCGTGAGCCAAATGGAAAAGAGGAAGAAAGCAGGTGTCTGCCATGCTCTTTAGCACTACGAAAGGAGTTATCAGAGAAAATGCTGGATATATGCACTCAGGAAATCAGTGTGAACCCACGTGCCTATTAAGAAAGACCATTTTGTTATAACATACTATGTAGGTAATAAATATAAATGTACTTCAAGTCTGGGTGGCTCTTGAACTGTCAGGACTTCATATTTTGATTTGGACTTTTCTTTCTTTTTCTTATTCTTTCTTGAGGCTTCATTTTGTTTCAGGTCACCACCTTGTGATGCTTGGGACTAGAACACAAAGGCAAAAACTGTGTTTTAGAGCATGCAGTACAATCTTTAGTATCGTGTATCAGAACAAAATTATAATATCAAGTTGTGCTGGATGTGGTGGCACATGCCTGTAATCCCAAACACTGAGGGAGACTGGGGCAAAAGGATCCCAAATTTGATTCCCACTGGGAAACTCAGCAAACACCTGTCTCAAAAAATAAAACAGGGGCCAGGGATTTAGCTCAGTGGTTCTGCTGCCTGCCTCACGAGCTCAAGGTCCCGAGTTCAATCCCTGGTGCCAAAAAAAAAAAAAGTAATAATAATAAAAATAAATAAAATAGGTCAGGGATGTAGCTTATGATAGAGCATACCTGGGTTCAATTCCTAGTTCTGGGGGAAAAAAATCATCACTTGTAATCTTGGACTAATAAATAATCCTATTTCTCAAGATGCAAGTACAATAAGCTCAGATTAATGAATACAGGACAGTATCAAAATGTGACACATACCTTTTTTCCAGTTTTTAGACTGCGGAACAATACAGAAAAGTTGTACCATCTTAGCCATGTTTCAGCATAAAGTTCCATGGCATTACATGCATTCACTGTCATGCAACCATCACCACCCTCCATCTCCATGGAAAATTTCTTCTTGTAAAACTGTACCTCTAAACATTAACTCCAGATTCCCCTTCTCCTCAGGCCCCAGCAGCTACCATCTTATTGTCTCTAGTAATACATACCTTTTTAGTAGGGTGGACATGTTTCTCTTTGTTGTAGGAAGGATCTGAAGACAAAACTTCAGAAGATGACACACTAACACTTTTAGGATCTGCTGATGAAACAACCCTCTTTAGGTTTATTACAGAAGTAACATTTTTAGGAGCAGGTGAAGGTTCTAAAGATGTCTGCCGAACAATATATCCCATTGGTGTCCAAGATAACTCTGCTCAAAGATAACCAAAATTGTTGAACAACCTCAACAGTAAACAGAAATTCTGCAGCTCCTTAAACATGCATTACATGAGTAAGTGCTCAGATGTAACTAAAATTAAGCTACTGTCCAAAGCATTTCACTGGAAATCACAGTATTTGATAAATTTGTTTTTTCTTCTAGGAGCATGCATCCTCAATTTTTCTCTTTAACTTGTAAGGTTAATTGATTTTTCTAGTTTTTTTCACTGGGGGTGAGGAGGGGGCTATGGAAGTGGGAAGACAAACAATATTCTGGTTAAAACACAATCCACGATAATGTCCATGTGGTAAACACACAGAATTGAAGAGCTAAAGATCAAAGTTTGGCCCTACTAACCTTGATGTGTACCTTTAACATCAGAAGTTAAAGATCACTAGACTTCAGCTATCACAATAACTGGTAATTTATTTCTTTCAGAACACAGGTGTTAAGTACAGCAACACTACTCCTCCTAGGTGCCCATGAAACTCTATATACAGACAAAACAAAGGGACATCCATCAGGACATGGGCACAGGAACACCCGTCCGCAGCCTGAGGTGCCCCCAAGGGGTCAAACTGTATCGAGTCACACACACTCAGAATAGCCTTGGAAATGAAGAGCCATATGGAAACACATGAGAATGCAAAGGAAAACACACCAGTGAATAAATCTGAGTCTTCCAGTAAGACAAGCTATCACAAAATTTCAAAAGCACAATCTATCATACTTTTTCTGAATAAATTATTTCTTAGCTGAGACAGAAAAGATGAGCTCCTGGGATCCTTTCAGGGGAAAAAGCATTAAAGTGTCAGTTGCTGTTCTAACTCTCCTTCTGACTAAGGAGTGTGCCAAGGCTCATGGCATGTGACAGCAAAACAGATAAACACCAAAGTGGGTCTATGGAGCTAGGTGTTAAAGACTCGCCTAGTGGTGAAGCAAGGCTCACTTGTTTTGTAACTCTGGAAAAGTTTTAATAAAAAGAGGTGTTCATTTTTAATAAAAAGAAGTGTTTATTTTAAGGAATTAGGGTTTTAAAAATTTGTTTTTACTTTGAACATGGCAAAACTGTCACCCAAACAAATAGCTCTTTGGGGCTCTCATTTTTTAAAGGTATTCATTCGTTCATTCATCCAGGGGTCCTGATACCAAATCTTTAAAAAATAGGTAACACAGAAGTAGTCATTTTTAAGGTTCATAAAATTCTCACTTAATTGGACATATGTTTCAATTAAAATTCTCATTTTTCCACAGTCCCACAGATGTGGGACCTCATTTACTTAAATATTATGAATTAACACTGATACTAGTTTATCAATAACTCATGAGCTGCCTCAAAGAAGGCTTTAAAACAAAAACCATCTAATTGTACTGGAGTTAATAACGAGCTTGAAAAATATATAAGTTGTTTTTTAAAATAGTATTTTGTAGTGACTCTTACCTCTTGTACATGATGGGGAACTGGAAGCAGCATTATCAACATATTCATTTGGGTTATTTTTCATCACTATCTAAAAAGAAAATATATCAGCTGTCATCAGGGAAATGCAAAACAACAATCTACCACTGCACAACTTTCAGAGTACACAGACACTGCCAAACTGTAGTAAGGACAGAAGGGAAAAGAACCATAATTTGCAGCTGGTGAGAATGCACAAGGTACCCCTTCAGACAGTTGTCCACAATGGGAGAAAGAGGCTGGGGTCAGGGAGGCGCCCATCATCTACCCTCCTAGCTGGTTTTGGCCCCTCTGGTTGGGCACTGACCACCTGTCCTTTAATTACTGGATTACAGTTCTTTTGCTCCCAGGGAATACACAGTGCTGGCACAGGACTGAAGCAGAGCAGCACTCAGGAGATAATCAAATCACCGACCATCTGAATGAATGAATGACATCTGAAGGACAGGTAGCATTTCAACAGTAGGAAATGGGAGAACAGGCTAAAAGATAGAATTCAAAATAAATAAGCCACAGGGAGTGATGAACCCCTGTACTCCCAGCACTCAAGAGGCTGAAGCAGGAGAATCCTAAGTTCAAGGCTAGCCTGGGCCACATAACAAGTTCAATGACAGTCTAGACTACATAGCAAGACCTTGTCTCAAAAGAACAACAACAAAAAAAAATCACAAAGAAATGGCTACCTGTTCAAGAAAGGTTAAACCAATTACTGTGTTTCTACAGTATCAATGGGACAGAGCCAATGTAAGAGTTTAAAAATATCTGACAGAAGAAAATGCCAACAAGGTTTTTAAAAATTGAAATAGTCCAGATATCATCCCAAATAGAGAACTCTCTTCTATTTCTACTGAATCCTACAGTTTAAGTCCTACACATGGTTTTTCTCTTGGTTGTATAATTTTAGACAATCATATTTCCATTTTTAGCATTTTCTGTCATTTATAGACAATGATATAATCAAGAAAAAAAGGTTTCTTTTAGGAAAAAACAGCCCTTATGTAATTGAAGATAATAAGGCATTCACTATGTAAATGTTCCTCCATAAATGGATGAACCTTACGTTCAAACACATAACACTACGACATACAAATGCCCTCAATTACAAAGTCACCGGGCAGCTGCTGACACCATGACAGCCCTATTGCAGCTGGCATCTCATCCAGTACTGTTTGGTGTGCCACTCACGTGAAGACTAACCAGCCACTGCACATACAGCACAGGGCAAAGGAAGCAGCTGCTCCTCTGCTGCTGAACTGTGATTTTCACATGGCCATCAGCCTGCCTTACTTTCCACAGCTACCAAACAGGGAAAAACACAATGCTACAACAACACTACACAGCGGGAAACCTGCACTTAGCAGCAGTCTGCAATAAGTCCCAAGGCAGCTTTCCTTGTAACAGAAGGGTGAGCCATTTTTTGTTCTTTTTCTCTGTCCTTGTTTTCATACTGCTTTATACCCCATCTCCCCCTTCAGCAGAAATTTATCAGAAGCCATTTTAGGGATTACTAACCCAACACCATTTTTTACTGGAAGTCTGAAATCCATCTGTTTGAGGAAACTACCTCAATCTGGTAGACTAAAATATTCAGGGAAAATGTTGAATACTATGTAATTTAATTTAAAATTATAAAGTGAGCTGAGTATGGAGGTGCATGCCTATAATCCCAGCACTCCAGGGGGCTGAGGCAGGAGGATCGTTGAGAGTTCAAGTCCAGCCTGGGCTACATAGTGAGTTCACAGTCACCCTCAAACACATAGTGAGACCCTGTTCCCAAAACAAACAAAAGTAAGAAAATAAAATTCTAAAGAAACAAACCAAAAGTATCTATTACAATAATTTTTGCTACATTTGCAATTAATAAGACTGGAGATACAGATAAAGAAGCTGGAAAATTCAGAGTTACACTATGCAGTTTTAAATACTAGTTCTCTTCAAGTCTTTTTATTTGAAAAAGTACTGAGAAACTGCAATGTTACAGGTGGTATGTTAAAGTGGGCTGTCAAAGTCGGTAACTTTTTCCTTTAGCTACCTGTGGTTCTTTTAAAAAGTCAACTGGCAAGGTGTTACACAGCCTCAGTGTGGACAGCAAAATAGCAGAGGTCAGCCAAGGACACAAGGAAAGCCCCCTACCTCTTCCCTGCAACATGGACTTCACAGCCCACATCAGGATTGAATGTACAATGTTTGAAGTAAGACAAATGAAAAGGTATATGCTGAGAAGAAATAAAAACACAAGACAGACAAATTGCCCTCTCCCCCAACTTACCTCTGACATCACTCCAACTGGTTTTCCTACTTCTACAGGAGAAATGGTGGAGGTGGATTGGAGAGGTTCCCATCTGCACTGCTTCTGTATCCCTGACATACTGTTTTCTGGACCCTGCAATTCAGGAAAATCCAACCTGCTAAATTCAAACTCAGATGTAGAGGTAGACGGACTTTTTTCAGTGGTTCTGGATTTCCCGTCTGTTCGCTTATGGTAAACATCTGGAATTACACAATGAAAAATGAAGGTAAAAATTCAGATAAAATTTGATGACTAGCAATCAAGCTTAAGTTTCAGAGGGGAAAGCTTATTGCTATTGCTGCATCAGGCTATTGTCAAAATATCTTAACTTCGCTGGTGTTGCTAACCTTCTTTACAAGTAACCAGAAGTATCAATCACTCGGGCTGGGCCAGGATGTAAAAAATCAAAATGCAGTCTGAATTTTAGCTGATGAAAGTTACTCAACCTGACTGCACAGATGGGCATTTTAGTTATTCCTATTATATACTGTATTCATGGGAGGGTAGTTGAGACAGGGTCTTACTATGTAGCGCAGGTTGGCCTTGCACTCACTTTGTAGCCCAGGCCAGCCTTGAACTCACAGTGAACCTCTTGCCTTAGCCTCCTGAATGCTGGGATTACAGGTGTGTTCCAAAATGACTGGCTTCATAAGACACATTTTAAAGTTTGGTATTGCAAGTGCAAGGACCCAAGTTCAATCCCCAGTACCAAAAATAAATAAATAAATAAATAAATAAATAAATAAATAAATAAATAAATAAATAAATAA
>NW_022900939.1:29826554-29827413 GCF_012274545.1 Fukomys damarensis
AAATAAATAAATAAATAAATAAATAAATAAATAAATAAATAAATAAATAAATAAATAAATAAAGTTTGGCAAATTTAAGGGGATTCTAACAAATTTCCTATTAATAAACTTTGCACTTTTCAGGTTGCTGGACCTGGAACAACCTGGAGGAAGGCAAGTAGTGTGAAATTTGTAGCCTCTATCTCATTTTTCCTACTTAAGTACAATGGATGATGAGGTAGGCTGCAGTGCCATGAAGCTCCTCCTGGAATGGGCAAAGCCAGAGTCCCTACTTCTTGCCTTTCAGACTTCCATGTGCCAAGTGAGTTACACAAGTGAAGTTAATGAAAAGAAAAACATTTATAAACCAGGAATACAAATTATACATGTAAATAAGTTGTAGCCCCAAAAACAACCACAAAGGCTTTCAGTCATTATATAAATAAGTGATGTCTGTGGTCAAACTGCTGCAGTAATTTACAGAAGAAAAAAAAACATGACACCACGTACAATCACGAACTTCCAGACAGACTGTAACAGAAGGTTTCAAACACAGAACAGGTACGACCTGTGGCACAAATAGAAATGGTGTCCTCTCAGTTACCATAATGGCCAGGTTTGGTATTATTTAGGACTCGACTTTAATCATAGTCAAACTCTCCCATCTAGTAAAAATCTCCCATCAGAACACCTGAGAAATTATTTCAGGAATGAACACAGTCAAATACAGTACAAGGGATATGACTGTAATTTGCTTTTATTTAAGGGCATGTTTTGAAGCTTGTGGTCATCATCTATTTGGTCTGTGATCTCAAATCCTTATGGAGAGCCCAATCCTAACAGGTTAAGTACCCTTCTATGCCCACAATCCACATTACCA
>NW_022900939.1:29827492-29829862 GCF_012274545.1 Fukomys damarensis
GAAAAAAAAAAAAAAAAAAAAAAAAAAAAAAAAATCATAGGAAGTCTGATGCCCTCAGCTGTGTTGGGTTCTGGGTCTCACTTCCTGGTAGTCACAATGAACAAGTCCATAGAAACAGTGATGCTTGTGGAGTAGTTTTACATTACACTATACAGTCTTATGCTATTTTTACCTGGCTTCAATCTGTTCTCAGCATGAGTGGACAAATGGTAGAAACCTCTAGCTGACTTTACCTCAGATGATATTGTACCATCAGTCCTTTTAAACTTTTGCTCACTGTATGTTTTTTTCTCATCACAGGTTTTTTTCTGCAGGAAAGATTAAAAAACAACATGAAACAAGACTACCACCACAAGAAAAGTTTCAAATACCAAATTAGTAAGTATTCACAATTAATTTTTTAAAAAGTTAGACCAAATTATTTTAAAACGCTAAAGGCCACCCACACACAACAGAGAGTAAAGAGCTTAAATATCATGTGAAAACATACCAATTCCTTACTTTTGCACAATAAAGCAGCCCACTTGAGAATACAAAACAAGCATTTCCTCACCTTAAATGGAGCTTTCAATTCTTGTGGAAGAGCGCACACGTGTTCATTTTGGGGCTTCATGGTCTGAAAACCTTGGTAATGACTGGGTTGGCTGTAACCATACCGTGAGGCGGGCATTGAGCACACATTCTGTGTAGACTCAAGAGTATACGAAGAATAGGCGTACGGATGGAGAGTGATCTCTGAAGATAAATACTGTGGTGGAAATGCTGAAGTTCTAAAGGCCATGTCTTCTGTATATACTTTTTGTCTAAAAAGTGTGAATTTTAGTTGTATATTTCATAATACAAAACAAAGATCTTAAAATTTTCTGCTGATTTTAATATTTAACTTTTTTTTTAGATCACTTGCTCTAGTCCTAGATAGAATAGCCCTCACTAAAAGCCAAATGAAACCTTTTTCTCTCCTTGCAAAGAAAGCTGGCCTACATCTATTTTTTCTCTCTCTCTCTCTCTCTCTCTCTCTCTCTCTCTCTCTCTCTCTCTCTCTTTTTATTTTCTTGTGGTACTGGGGATCGAACTTGAGTCCTTGTGAGGCAGGTGGCGGAGCCACTGAGCTAAATCTCTGGCCCTTATTTTCTTTCTCTTTTTTTTGAATTAATGAGCTGGAAGTCCACAAGCAATGCCAACACAGGCAGAACATGTTCTAGCAGTTTTTGGCTCTCCTGCTGTCAAGTACACTGTCAACTACATACTTGACTACATCTCACGATGCAACTGCGGCCAAGACCATTCCTTTTGCTGAGGGGATGCCCAAGAGCTCATGGGTCTCTCTCCTGAGGCTCCTGTCGATGTGTTCTCCATCCTTTCCCTGTTCCGAGCTCTCCAGTACATCCAATGCTGCACAATGACTGCAAGGGCCAGGCTACAAAAGGGACCCCACACAGCACGGAGCCAGGAATCACATGCTCTACAAACAAGACAAGCACTACCTTGGTGAACTACTCATGCCTTAATTTATTCAAGTCGGTAGACTAAACCAAAATATAACTCATGATTGATTTGCTTTAGAAATTTGGTGTGAGAAGACTGGAAGTTTCAACTGAAAGCTGATACAATTACAAAATGCTAAGCAGCTGAGTAAAATATAAATCATAACCATCTGTTTCCAACAAAGAGACACCAGGAGATGTTTCTGTGAATTTCCAGAACTCTGTCAAAGTGTACTGGTACACAGAAAGGCAGGAAAATTCAAGCCTAATCATGACACATCCCATGTGGTCCTCTGAGTGCCAGGAGATATGAACATATGCACCATTTAGCAGAAATCAGATTTCTGATCTGCTGCAAGTAAGAGACTCCTCTTAGAAGGGAATACTACAGGCTGCACCTGCAACACATGAATGAGGTTTGCTGTGCTCCCTTCTAGTCTTCTTCACACTGTCTCGTTATCACTGTAGTAATCCATGACATTCTACAATAAACTCTTGATCCCATGAGATCTTTGAAAGCCACTTAATTCTAACAGTGAAATATCCCAATAAAACATGAAAGCTTGGGCTAGGGATTTAGCTCAGTGGTTTGGTGGCCTGCCTTGCAAGTGCAAGGACCTGAGTTCAATCCCCAGGACCAAAAAAAAAAAAAAAAAAAAGAGCACAGA
Source organism: Fukomys damarensis (assembly GCF_012274545.1). NCBI lineage: Eukaryota > Metazoa > Chordata > Mammalia > Rodentia > Bathyergidae > Fukomys > Fukomys damarensis. The sequence continues at coordinate 29,829,645 of NW_022900939.1, forward strand.
ACTAGTTCTTGCTACAGAAGAGAGATTCAAAGCTTCATCGCATCACCTACAGGCTCCTGTGAGTTCTCAGCTTGATTCTGCTAGTGGCTCAGCAAGTTGCAATAGAAGGTGAAGAATCTGTTCTCCATAAGAAAAGATGGGCAGGGCTGGGGATTTATCTCAGTGGTGCCTTGTCTTCTGCCTGGCAAGCTCCCCACCCCACCAAAAAAAAAAAAAAA
>NW_022900939.1:29829945-29872923 GCF_012274545.1 Fukomys damarensis
AAAAAAGAAAAGAAAAAAAAAAAAAAGCAAAAAACAAGAGAGGCAGACAGGTTCCAGGGTGGTCTTGAAGGCTGCTGTCATCCAGGAAATTTTCAGGACCACTAAGAGACCCTGACTGGGCCCTGACTCATCACAATTTAGTTTTCCACACTGGAGGAGTCCTATGGGTTTCTCTAACCTCACTGGTCCTTATACCTCTGCAAAGTTAATATTTTTCCTCCCCATCCCATGCAGTTACAAGCAGAAAAAAAATAAATAAATAAAACCAAGTAACAGAGAAACAACTCAAAGAGTCTTCAGAGGCTTCAAATGTCTTCTTCAGAAAAATACCAACGCCACAAGTTGCTCAGATGACCCCAATTCCACAGTGACACACTTGTTTTACATCCCATGTGGCTGGTGTCTCCGTGCAGTGCTCCTGACTCTGCCAACCTCGTATCTCTTCCTCCTACCTCCCATAACTTTTTTAGGCTCCACTGGTCTGAACTGTGCACCCCCCATCCAAGGGTCCCCCTCTGCTGGTTCCTCTGCACCCTCCTTCCCACCTGTAACACTCATTCATAGTGGAAGCCTCTCATCTTTCTGCTCAAGACTTCAAGTACATATACACAACTCAGCACCTTTACCTGCTCCAGGCCTCCATCTCTGCCTCACTAGTCATTCCCACTTAATATTTCACTTTCCCCAACACAGCATATGTAAATCCCAAATTTAACATCTGGTACACAAACCAGCCCTGCTTCCAACTTTTTTCTTTTGGTTTGTTTGGCTGTGTGGAGGACTGAATCCACATCCGTTGCACAGAGTTACATCCACAGCCCATACCCTCTCTACACACAGTTTGTTGTTTGTTTTTTTGGGACAGAGTCTCACTAAGTGGCTAAACTGACTAGGCAGGGGTTGAATTTTCAATCCTCCTGTCTCAGCTTCCCAGAGTGCTGGGATTACAGGTATGTGCCACATGCTGGCTCAACTTCTGTTCTAATGAAGGATTCCACGGATCTTTCTATATTATTTGCAGAATACTACAATACAGTATCTTTCCCAACAAAACATGTAGCGGTAATCATAGAACCCCCCGCTTTTCAGTAGGTCTTTTTAAGTATTTTCTTCTTTTTCTAGTACCTGGAACTTAAAATATTCAATCCTCTAACTGGATTCAAGTGACCGTCACGACCTAATCTAACATACCAATAAACATTCCTTATTTCCTATCCAGCTATCAGCTGTACCATGCAGGATTCCAATGCAAAGTTGAGCTGTAGTATACTGCTAGGCACTATGCTACTTCTCCTAGACCTAGCCCAATGCTTTTGACTAAAACACACCAACGTTTTCTGAAATTTCCCCAGTACACTGCAGGATGCTAAAAATGCTCAACAAATTCCTACCAATAACAATAGTAATTTTGGAGAATATCACTATTAAACTCTGGCCAAATGAATGCTAATTCTGTTTCTCTGGAAAATCCTAATTAATACACTCACCGATTACTAATACTACGATATAAAGGTAAGATTTCAACTTTTGTCAAAAACTGTACCTTTCGGGCTGGGGATTTAGCTCAGAGGTTCTGGCGCCTGTCTTGCAATCGCAAGGGCTAGAGTTTGATCCCTGGTACCAAAAACAACAACAACAACAAAACTGTACCTATCAATATTTCCTATATAGACTATAAACCAGACAATGATTTTTTTGCATTTGTTCCAGTTTTCATTCTTGAAAATGCAATTCTGGAATTTATATCCAGTATGAACTTTTCAATCATACTACACAAGCACAATAAAAATAAAAAGGAAACAAGTTTGAACCTATTGAGAAAACATAAATACAGGACCTTATATAAACACTAAAGTAGACGCAGATCTTAAAAATAAAGCTACAAAAAGCCAGGCGTGGTGGCGCAATGCCTGTAATCCCAGCACTCGGGAGGCTGAGGCAGGAAGATCACTGTGAGTTCAAGACCAGTCTGGGCTACACAGTGAGTTCCAGGTCAGTCTCAACTACATAGCGAAACCCTGTCTCAAAAAACAAAAACAAAACAAAAAAATCTACAGATAAGTCTACACTATTATGTGAAAGGTTAACAAATTCAGCTAAAAGGCAAAAATATCTTGTAAACACCCTGAGAATGAATCTTGAGAAGGAAAAATTTAAAGGAAAATGTAAGCCTTCTTTCAACTCAAATTTAGAACAATTTAAAACTAAAATTTGAAAAATAAATCCATCTCTGTAGGACATATATAAAGCAAAATAGCTGAAAACAAAAAGCATGTTTCTAAAGAATTATTCACACTGATAGAATGTGGCTATCTATAGTTGTTCACCTTCATCCTTTCCCTGAATAAGATTTTAAAATGGTAACCCTTAAAAATGAAAAGCATGTTATCCATTTGGCCCTATCTCTGCCTTGTTTCCTCTTACCCATCCTTCTTACCATTTCACCTTCCATTAGACATTTTTTTTTTCCTGAGGTGCTGAGGATTAAATCAGGGCTTTGTATAGGCTAAGCCAGTGGTCTACCACTGCGCTACATTCCCAAACCCTAGACATGTATATATACTCCTCCCTCCCCATGCACAATCCCCCTTAACAGGGACTAAACCTAGGCCTTTGAAATGGGTTACACACCCCCAGCACACTTTTTTACTTAGAGACAGGGTCTCACCAAGTCGTTAAGTTGCCCAGGCTGGGCTCAAACTTACTTTCCTGCTTTAGTCTCCCAAAATTGCTGGGATTGGAGGCCCACACCACTAGGCTACACTTACATATTTTAAGCAGTATGAACAAATGGAACTTGAAACTGCATTTCCTAGTAAAATGCAATGTAGTCTCCGTACTTTCTTAGACTAATAACAGACTGTGTACTAAGGGAAAACAGCAGAGCTAGAACTCCAGTTTTTGTTGGCACAGGACATGGTTAAAATGCCTACAGGCTCAGCCCCTTCTTAGGTGGTAAGCATTCTCTCCCCATCTACAAAACTTTAATATGGTAACTGTGGCCTATCTGAAAGTCTATTCACCATTAAATCCAAGAAATATGTCCCCTAGATAAGGTGAGCCATTTATAAAATACATACTCAGTCATTGGTGGTTCCTGTACAAGTGGATAATAGGTGGCAGTGCAGCCAGGGAAGACACATGCTTCTGAAGACTCTGTCCATGCCACGTTGAGCCTTGCACACTTAGGGACAAATGGTTTCACATCTGCTGATAACTTGACACTGCCCTGAGGGGGGGAAAAAAAAGGAAGGGATGACCACATACATTGAGAGCAAGCAACCAAATGTAAACAAAACCCAGAGAGGTGCTCCATTCTAAGTCTCCCAAGTAAGCTCCCATGCTGTTATTTAAAAACTTCTGCCTAGCAAAGACTACAGTTCGTTTTGCTAAAGATTTCTTCCTAGTGCTTTTTTACTTATTTATTTTTCTGGTACTGGGGATTGAACTCCTTTCCTTGCACTTGTGAGGCAGGTGGCGGCACCACTGAGCTAAATCCCCAGCCTTTTAATGAAAATAATGGCAATTAAATTAAAATTAAAGTGGAAATTAAATTCAACCTACATCATATATAAAAGGACCATAACTAACAACATTATCTGTGGTTTTTAAACTTGGAAATGAGTATTTTTACTTCTGAGGTTTAATTAGGTATAACTGAGAATCCTACCCCTACTGCAGTCAAATATACTCCGGGATCCTTTACCAGTAGCACTCTGAACATACTGCATATATTTCCACTAAATCTCTCAAAAAAAAAAAAAAACTCCAGATTTGCTTTTTACTGTGTAAACTATTTAGAGCTGCTTTACTGAAACGAGCATGATTTTTAGAGCTGCTTTACTGAAACGAGCATGATTTGATTTGCAAGAAAATCACTTTATTGCCAATGAGCCCTTCAGTTTAAAATAAAGTGTCTTTTTAATTTTTATTAGCACATGTGCCTAGCACATGTTTACATTCCTTATCGGAAATTGGTACATGTACATAACACATTTTAATTCCTTTTTCTTAGCCCTCACGCCCCATCTCTTGATCCCTTTCCTTTTTATTTTGTTAGCAAATGTTTACGTTTGTTTGAAATTGGCACGTGTACGTAAAAATGTTTTTTGACATAAGTAATTTACTAGTACTACGAATTTTACAACTACTTTTTAATTAGCCTAAAGCTAATTTATGTGACTGTCAAACTCTTAACTTCTAGCAGTTACAAAATGTACAGCGAAAACTGCAACTTTTAAAGCTCACGAGTGCTTTTCAATGAGCGGCTCCCTCCCCAGAAAGCCGCAAGTTCGCCGAGTAGCCCAACCTAGACTGCTTCTAGACATCACGTTACCGCAGGCGCTAAACGCGGGCGGAGCTTGGGCACCGGGCCACCACTCTCAGGCAAGCCCAGGGCCCGAGGCTGGTTCTAGGCCACCGCCCACATCTGCCAAATAGTCCCATTACCACCCGACGGAAACTCTGGGACAAGCCTGGCCGACGAGCTGAGGCCGCCGAAAGGCCACACCAGCCCTTGCGGCCCTTACCGTGCCTTCAGGTCCCCACGGCCTCTCCGACGCCATGGCAGGGAGGCCGAAGGACCCCGCGCCAGTGAAAGCCCCTGGCTGGCCCAGCAGATAACGCGTTTCCGCCTTTCGTGCGGGAGCCAGGAAGTACGTCATCAATAGGCGCTGCTTCGCCCCTCATTCCCGCAAAGCGTGGCAGCTTGCGTGAGCCATACTCGGCTCACCAGCCGCGGAGTAACTGAGCTGTGCTCAAGTAGGATGGAGGCATCTGACATGTGATCTATCTAGGGCACGCTGGGTTATCCCAAGTGACTGCAGCCAGGATGGCAGGGACTTAAAAACTTGAGTGAAGTCCTGGTTTCTCTAGCAACATGGGCCTCATCGGTCTGACATTAGGAATGCAGGAGAGCCCCTTGGATAGGATCCCCTGAAAAGCACCATCCCCGCCTTTCTGTATTTCCCCAATATTTCCTCGGGGTTGTTGGTGATTTAAAGGGACATTTGCACACCCTGTGAGAAGCCTACGGAGGCAGGGGGGCGATATATCACATAAAGGTACACACTCCCTATGATGATTTATGTATATCTAAAATCCAAAATACACCAATGTTGCTTCAAAAACAAAACAAAAAACAAAAAGTAATTCTACAGATCTGGAAAGCGCACCAGCCTATTTACTGATACCTTAAGCTTCCTAAAACCGCCACGGACTTGGAATTAACTACATAAAAGAACTCCAAATTTTGTTTCAAAGTGTTGAACAGAAAATGTGTTATGGCAAATAAGGGTAGAGAAAAACATTTTTGCAGGTGAGAAATAACACTACACAGGGTCAGAATGCTACCAGTACTGAGAAGTTAATGAGCTGTTTCAAGGACAGAAGTCTAAAGGAAAGCCTGCAGAATAGATTTCAAAATAAAAAACGCTCAGGCTTTGAATAAGGGACAGATGGATCAGAAAAAGGTTGCTAGGAATGTAGACCACTTGATGAGTGAGGATTAACAGACAAATTGTAGGTTTTCTGCCACTTGCAGACTTGAACACCTGGTGTTTACACTTCAAGCAAAAATCACAGGTAGCCTCAGTATGTTCATGTGGGTCCCACAGGTTTATTACTACTCGAGTCTGGCAGCTGAATCTGTCTTGGAGGTTGAAGAGTGGCTGTCACCTTCCCTTCTCAGTATTTATTGTGCTCATAAAGTTTAAAAGCAACCTTTACAGATAGGGTCTTACATTGACTGGCTACTCATTCAAAATGCCTCTCTAGCATAACAATAAATCTAAGATGTTTGCATTTAATTCTAAAATATTGCCTTAGCAACTAAGAAGGCAACTGAAACATGAAAAGTACATTATGTCATGAAGCTGTGTTAGTGTTTTTGAACCTTCAAAAATGTTTTGTTTTAATAGGGGCATTATCTTTACTTGGCAAGTGGAGAAAAAGATAAACAGGGTTAATAATAGTGAGGATAACAGTGAGTTTTTAGATTAAGTGGAAGCTACCCAAAGAGTATTAAGATGGGCTTTTCTGTTCACTTGGGCGATCCTAAACATTTACCTAGAAAGTGAACTAATGACAGCTAAAAAATCTACTTTCGCTCTAGTTTTAACATATCCCTGAGTTCTTAGCTTCTTCATTGAGTGAATTAAATAATACCCACCATACCAAACTATTTTAAATTTCTTTAACATCTTTCAGGTTTATTTCCTCAAACCTAAAATTACAGAATCAAAACCAATCTGTATTAGTCACAAGTCAACTAGGAAAATACACCCCAATAACTTCAAACAGGGATAAATGCAACATACAAACTTTATTTAACAAAAGTAACAGGTAACATCTAACAGGCACTTATATTAAGAGAAAAACTATCTAGAAGAACTGTCTTAAACACCTTACAATAACCCACTTGTAGTTGCATTTAACTGAGCTCTGTTGCTGTGAAGAATACAGCTCATGCACAGATATGGATGAATGATTTGTACATTTTTCAAGTATTCACTGAATACTACCTTATATACACATATACATTAAATTTGAAAAAGATTTAACTGTTGATCCAAAATAAATTTCATTTTTGTTGCTCTTTTGGAAGAGGTCGTCTAAAAAGAAGAATATGCGGTTCTGTGGAAAGAAAATTTAAATAATTTAATTCAAGCAGAATAAAATGAATCAACTATTAACTGTTTCAAGTGAATTTTGCTTCAAAGGCACTCTGACAATGAGAATATTCCTCTGAGAGTTTAGTTTTTAATGCTGTTTTTACTCACTAGCAGTATATACATGGCTTTAGTTCTACCTTACGTAGTTTCCTATTTTGTTCAACAGATTATAAATTCTGTAAATTAAATTTACCAATAATCCAAAAACTGAATTCAACCCCACTAAGCTTCAAGCTAGTTTATTATTTAATAAAAAAAACCTTTTGGTTCATACCTTGACCCTCAGATATGCCTAACATGGTAGCACAGCTGAATTCATACACTATCTCATTTATTTAACCTTAAGGCAGTAGATAAACATCCTTTCTGGGGCTGAAGGAAAAGAATCACTTTTAATTACATCAATTTCTATAACAAAACCTAAGGACATATGACTTGTCTTGAAGTAGTTTTAAGATAAGGGAAACAATGAAATTCTAGGCACACAGTATTTTCCAGGTACTATTAACAATGACAAATTTTAAAATACAACAGAGTAGCTATGTTGTGTCCTAAGTTATTCTTACAAGTAGAATGTATATTCATTCCCGTGGTATTTTATTTTAAATGGGAACACTCCATGGAGCTAAGGAATCAGTCATTAAAAAACATCAGAATTCCTCAGTGATATCATTAAATGTCCATGTTACTAAAATACTGGACACAATCACTAATTCAGCTAACAATTTATAACAAAACGTACCTGGCTCATGAATCATGTAATGAACCCAGCCTAGACTCTGTTGGACACCAAGTCGTCTCCACTCCTCTTCAGACATCAGATGAGTTTTGGGCACTTGTTTAGACAATTCTCTGGGTAACATGACATGCCTGTTAAAAGGTACAGCCAAGTATTAAATGCTTCAAGTGTTTCCTTATTATCACTTCATACATATACTAAAAATTTGAAGTTTTTGTCATTAAAAGAAGGTACTTGAAGAAATTCTATTACTACAATACCATTCGGTGCCAATCATCTTCATTCTAAACCACCTTTATCTGGTTTTTGAGACCCTACATTCAAATTAGTGAGCCAAGAACATGCTGTCTAAAAGCAGAAGACAACTCTACAGTTAAATTTTTGTCTAAAAGAGAATCTTGCTTGTAAATCTCCAGGAATAGAACTCTGAAATCTAAACTGGGTACACGGTCACACAGCCCAGCCTACCTTGTGGTTAGCTTTGTTCATGTAACCAAATCCTGACCACAGGATATAAGCAGAATATGCAAGCGATGAAAAATATCCTCAAAAGAAAAGATAAAATAGGCTAACCCTTTTCTTTCTCTTGGTAGACACAAAGTGATATATATGATCAGGAAGTTACAGTAGCAGTGTAAGACCATAGAAGAAACTGCAAACGGATGATGGATGGCAAAGCCACAAGAGGTAAGGAACCTAAACCCTGACTGTGGAGTTGTCATCCCAGTCCCAGACTACAAAACTTTGCATAAGTAGATCAATATAGTGTGTCATTCTAGACACAGATAACTTGTGTTTCTTTTACTTATCACCAGATCTGTAGTAGATACAAGTTCTTGTATACTCCCAAAGTTTTTGTTTTGTTTTGTTTTGGGTGCAAGGGGTTGAACTCAGGACCTTTCACCTAAGCCTGAGCTAAACCCCCATCCCTCCAGTTGTTTCTCTATGTATACTTCAATTAAAACTTTAAAAAAAAAAATTGCAAATGTCTTTGCAACTTCATACTGAACTTCAGTTTTCCAGGAAATTACTGACATATCCAAAACTTTTTTTCTAAACACATAAAAAGTAATCAAGGTCAAGTCACCGATATTATGTACAACTATAGCACTGACAGTCTTAAAAATAAAACTATATCCCTGCCCTGTTACCATAAAAAAGTATAAAAGTCATACTTCTCGGCCCCATTTTTACCACTTTCAGGAGTACTACTACTTTTGCACAGAGGCAGCCATTAGCATCAACTAATTTTTTAATCACTATAGGATTTTTACCAATGAGTTGGCCAACTGGGAGATGAGAAAAGCAGTCTGGTCACATTCTAGGACATAGGAAAACTGAACCATAACCCACTTTAAGCAGAGACATCATCAACTAATTTTAGGCCACGGCTGGTTAAGGACTAATTTAGTGTCATCTGTTGGCAGAAGTGAGCCTCAAAATGATTTTGTTTACTACCATACTCCGTAACATAAAATTCGTACCAATTCCCATAAATTAAATAGATTCTTTAGAGCTGGGCCTGGTGGCGCAGGCCTATAATCCCAGCACTAGGGAGGCTGAGGCAGGAGATCACTGTGAGTTTGAGATCAGCCTGGGCTACACAGTAAGTTCCAGGTCAGTCTCAACTACCTAGTGAGACCCTGTTTCAAAAAAAAAAAGGAAGAGAGAGAGATTCTTTATACTTACTAGTTACCACACTTGGGGGAAGGGGTGTTGGGACAGCACCCAAGAAGCACTGTGCTACACCCCTGTTTTGTTTTTTTTTTTTTTTAACTTTGAAACAATCACTCGGGAAACAAACCGGAGAGCCTCTAGCCTCAGATGCCCACAGTGCTGGAATTATAGGCATGTGCCACCCTTGATTACCACACACACCATCATTCTTGAAATACTGCTTAACATTTAACTTTTAAGCCTCTACATTAAAAGAAAAAAATTGTTACTTTTATCCTCTACATTGTTGGGCAGTCTCAGAGAAATGTAATGCTTTTGTACATCTGCTTTCAAGAACAGTGTGTTGGTAAATGTATCAACAAATTATTGAAACAGAAGTTACCACCCCAGTACTCTCCATGAATTGTGTAGCTCTGGGTTTGATCATCAGGTTTTGATTTTAACAGAAAAAAATATTAAGTTCAAGAGCCAGTCCTGGTGGCACACGCCTGTAATCCCAGCACTTGGGAGGCTGAGGCAGGAAGATTGCTGTGAGTTCGAGACCAGCCTGGGTACATAGTAAGTTCCAGGTCAGTCTCAACTACATAGTAAGACCCTGTCTCAAAAAGCCAAAAAAATAAAAAATTAAGTTCACACGGGGATTATACTTTTTTTTTTTTTTTTTTTTGAGGTGAGATCTTTGTAGTTCAGGCTGGCCTTGAACTCACTATGTACACCAGGCTGGATTAGAATTCTTGACAATTCTCCTGCCTCAGCTGCCTAAGTACTGTCTACTTGTATTTTACTATATTTTACCGGGGGGGGGGAGAAGGGCCTTCTACAAAGGGTCCCAAGTACAAGAGAAAGGACTGGAAAAGTTGCAAATATAAAAGTATAGGTTATTACTCACTGACAAAAATACTAATCTGAAATTTACACTGGCCAGGGATAGCTCATCTCCGTGCTCTGGGAAGGCTGAATCAGAAGGGTCAAATGTACAAGCCCAGCCTGTGCAATTTAGTGACACAGTAGGACCTCGACTCAAAAGTCTGGGTCTAAAGCCCTGGATTCAATGCCCAGGTAAAAGCGGTTGGGGTCAGAATTTTACAGCGACTGTATCAACAGTATTTACAAGTAGTACTGAGTTTACCTTCTATTATTGGATACCCCCAATGATGCTCTTAGCATCCCACAATTCAACATTGTGCTAATATATATTGCCCTGTTAGAATTGTATAGGTTCTTCTTACTACATAATTTATTTCAAATTTGTAGCCAGAAAAAACTCCACCAATTTTATTTTTCTGGATAGGAATAAAAAACAGTGCAAAGTATTTTTCATTTGTACAACTGCCCAAAGTAACTGTTTCCTTTGTATGTAGATTTCCATGATACTGAGGCGATGGACCCCACTCAGGTCCTTTTCCTCCTCAAACAGGAAATCTGACCTTAAAAAAGCAACAGGAGAAAACAAGGTTACCACTTGGCCAAGGCAGGCGTAGGCTTTATCGCCCCTAATTACAACTTGGTCTTTCCCTAACAAAAACTTCGTTAAGATCCAGTGGTCTTGGAGACCACGCCCCTCGCAAGACTGGCTACAGTAAACCTGGCAAATTTGAGTCACCGACCTCCCACGATCTAGTTTGCTATTTTTATTGATTAAACTGCTACTTTCCAATGCACCCTCCAGTATGCAAAGCCAAACATTGCTCAAGGCCAAAGAACAGGACACTGTATACTAGCGGCGCCGGGGTTTGGGGGTCCATGGCCCACTCGGGTTTGCAATGTGGTCCTGAAACGAAGCATTTTCACCACGTACCGAAATAGCTGAAGGCAGCTCATTCAGTCTCGCGCGCAGTTAAAATGCGTGGAGTCCCGCGAGTTCTTCTCTCGGGGATCCCCACCAACCCCAAAGGCAGCAAGAGGGGGAAAATGTGTCCCTGTGTTCACAGGTGGGATCGCCAGTCTACACTAACGCAGCCCCGACCCAGCAACAGAGTAAACGTACACGACTGTCCACCGGGAAGCCCTGCGGCGGATCCTGTTCCGGTCCTACTCGGGGACCTGGAATTGGGACCGAGCGGCCGAGTCCGACCCCGTCCGAACCTCCCAGGATCCCGGCCGGCTCTCTGCGGCCGGTGTGGAAAGACAAAGGCGAACACGAAGCCTCTAGGTCGGCGATATCGCGGGACCTAGGCTACTGGTCTCCGGCTCTACAGGACCGCGACCGAGGGGGCCAGGCCGGGTCAGTCAAGGTTGCTCACCTGTACTCGTAGTGCTCGTCGAAATACTTGTCCGAGTAGTAAATCTGCTTATGAGCCATCCTACTGGCGCACAACGAGGAGAAAAACGAAGCAAACGCGAAATCAACAAGAGCTCAGCCAGACACACGTCCTCCTCACGCGAGGGCAACAACTCCAATAAGACCAACGACTGCAAGCCCAACGCCCTCGATTTGAATCCGACAGCCCGCCCCCGATTGGACGGCAGCAAAGGCCAATCGCCTTCTGCGCCAGCCAGGCGGGGCCTGGCCAGCAACCAGCCTATCGTCGCCTCCCCTCCGTGGTTTTTGCTTCCCCGCCAGCCAATCAGCAGCCTGTTGCGAAGTTGCCAGAGGAAAGAAGTAGAGATTTGGAATGGTGAGGAGGAGAGCCGACCAGACGGGCAGGGGCGTGGTTAGAGAAGGGCGGAACTAGGACGTTAAGGGTCTAGGAGCGCGTGCGCAGGGGTTTAAGAAAGTTCCAGGGTGGCGCAGCCGTTGGGCTGGCTGACCTGAGAGTGACATAAGTATCGCGAGGTTTGGCGGGACCGGAAGTGCCTCAGGCGCGGTTCCGGGTATTCCCCTATCAGTGTAGCTGGGTGTCCTCAGCGATTAAGTGTGTTGTGCTAGGCGGCGGGTGTAAGAGTCAGCACGGCCTCCGCTCACCTTTCGGGGTGTCCAAGCCAGCTCTGCCGCTCACCCTGAGGAGGGGTGCCGAGCCGGCAGACCTCCGGGCGGGGCGTTCTGCCCAGAGGCGCGCTCCTTTACGGCCCCTCAAAGTAAATGTTAGTTCCTGGCTAATGGGATTAATTAGGGACATCATTGTACATTTTTTAAAAGGTGCGTTGTGTGTATGAGTTTTATCAATGTGTATAAATAAAATAGATTAAATTTTTAATATTTCCTTTCGAGATCAAAGAAATAAGTTCCTACATAAACTAAAATGAAAATATAAACAAAAGTCTACAGCAGAAATTATCTTTGATTCATTAAACACACCTAAGACAGTCTTAACACATGACAACAGCATGTTCCATACACAAATTTCACTTACACTGACTGCGTGTATTTCCTTTTTGGCAGGCTGTACTTGTCACCTCTTTTGTGCTCTTTTTTCTGAAGCTTCCTATATTATACAACGTGCACTTAACAGAAAAATGAAATATCAATAAAAATACTGAGTATTTAAACATTTTCAATGTCAACTATTTGCTTACTAAATCAAAAAAAAGTTATAGTATTGTTAGGTAAAAAGAATTGATCCTCACTCAGCTGCACCCCAATGCAGGCTAACCCCACCCAGCTCCTATAAAAGAAGCTCCCTATTCTGCTATGTTATGTTGTTTTCTCTCCTTTGTTGGGAGACAGCCTGGCAGATCCTCCCCATAATAAAGTCTTGTTATGGTCCTGGTCTGGTCCTGGTTTTTGGTTCTTCTTACTTAACAAGTATGTGAACTACAATGAAAATAAAAATAAAACTCTACCACAGAAATAGTATTTACACCCGCTGGGCATGGTGGTGCATACCGATAATCCCAGCACTTGGGGAGGTTGAGATTAAAGGATCGCTGTGAGTTCAAGGCCAGCTTGGACTACATAGTGAGTTTGGAGCCAGCCAGAACTACAGAGCAGGACCCTATCAAAGCAGGACAAAAACTCTTTACTTAAATTTTCACACCTAAGGCAGTTTTCACACATGAGGATGCTTACATGCATAGCATATATGTTTTGTTTTCTTGCCTTCTTTGGTAGCACATACCTAACATTTTGCTGGTTTTCATGTTTTCTTAGAAGGTAATTGTGATATTTCACCTGTCTATTCGCCCTTCTGCTCCAGAATTCTTTTGCAGAGTTCTATGGGAAGATACATATTGTTCTTCCTCTGTTGTAATTGAACATTTATCAATTCCAGTCCTGATCCTCTGAAAAAATTTCTTCATGATATTTTGTGCTTTTTATTTTCTTTGTAAACTACAAAACAATGTCTGACATGTTTAGGATCAAGGAAAACGCAATAAGTGACCAACACTTTGTGTTTCGAGTGATATCATAGTTGTTGCATAACTTGTCAACAACATTTATTACACCTTTTGTTTTATTGTAAAATATGGCCATTTCTGACTTCATTTGTGTTGAGGATTCACTATCAATCATTTGTTTAAAACAGGGTCTTACTACCTAGTTGAGGCTAGCCTTGAACTCACTGTGCAGCACAGCCTGACCTTGAACTCACAGCATCATCCTGCCTCAGTCACTTGAGAGCTGGGATTATAGACATGCACTCCGATGCCCAGCTTCACAATCAATCTTATCGTCATGGTATAATGTTCACAGTATCAATATTACTTTGCTTTTCTTCAGCATCTAAGAAGCCAAAGATTGTACTGTACATTTCTGTACTGTGAATTTACAAAATTCTTTTTCAGGAATCTCAGCTTTGTTGCCACTCCCACCACCACCACCAATCCTGGGTACTGGGGATTGAACTCAGGACCTTGTTCTTGCCAGGCAGATGCGGTGCCACTAGCTACATCCCCAGCCTCAGCTTTGTTCTTGTGAACAGTTCCTGTGCCGGTCAACAGGTGTTTTTTTGCCTTGTTTTGTTTTGTTAGCAAATGTAACTGTTGGATTTCCCTTGCTTTAAAGATGGCTGCTACATGGGCGGGGAATTTAGCTCAGTGCTGCCACCTGCCTCACAAGTGCAAGGACCCTGGGTACTAAAAGAAAGAAAAAAAAAAAGATGGCTGCTAAATAAAATAGCAGCATCCTCCTTCCCATAATGTTCTGCACTTTAAAATGGCTGCCACATGGAATACCAGCCTCCTTCCCATAATGCCATGTTAAAATATGGTTTCCCCAGCCGGGCGTGGTGGTGCACGCCTGTAATCCCAGCACTTGGGAGGCTGAGGCAGGAGTATTGCTGTGAGTTCAAGCCCAGCCTGGGCTACATAGTAAATTCCAGGTCAGTCTCAACTATTAGTGAGACCCTGATTAAAAAAACAAAAACCAAAACCAAAACAAAACAAAAAAACACACAACACAAAATAGCTGCCTTGACTAGCCCCCCCCCAGCTGAGCTTGGAAAGATGCCAAAAATAAAAATGAGGGGTCCTAGCAATCTTTGGACTCTGCCAGGGGAGACAGGCTGTGCCTGCTCCAGAGGATTGCCAACCAGTGTTACTCTTCTGCCCTTTCTTAATGCAATCTTTTTTTATATATATATATATAGTTTCTCCCACCAAAGGACAGTCTTCTTCCCAACATGCCCCTCTTCCTGCCAAGAAAGTTAACCTGATATTTGCTACCTCCGAGCAGCTAGGGATGTCACAAGCCCCTCCTAGTGATGTCATAGGCTCCTCCCATCCCTTAATACTATTCTTATTGCTTAACCTTGTAATAAAGCTGTCTTTACTTTTGCATTCTTGTGGCATAGTGTGACTTTCATCGAGGATGGAATCTCAGTTTAAGTGGTGCACCCAGGTCACTTAGTATTAACCCTTGCTACAACACATCCTTGGCCCATAAAAATCTCAACACCACATCTGTCACTTCTCCATAAATTTTTTAGATTCTGACCATTAGAATGATAAAGTCCTAGGGGCCGGAGATTTAGCTCAGTGGTTCTGCTGCCTGCCTTTCAAATGTAAGGACTTGAGTTGGATCCCTGTTACCAAAAAATAAAATAAAATAAACCTGGCATGGTGGTGAACACCTGTAATCCCAGCAATTGGGAGGCTGAGGCAGGAGGAGCACTGTGAGTTCGAGACCAGCATGGGCTACATACTGAGTTCCAGGTCAGTCTCAACTACATAGTGAGACGCTGTCTCAAAAAACCAAAATAAATAAATAAATGATAAAATAAAATCCCATCATATTAAAAAAAGAAAAAGAGTGATAAAGTCCTACTATGAAGGCTTTTAGTTTAGATAGTAAAGTGCCATGATAAACATACTTTTAAGTATTACTGTTGATACGCATTGAATGTTTTACTTGTATTTATTAGTGTATTTCAAGAAAAACATCTTGTAGCACATCGTCCATTACAACCAATTTCCAACACTGGATCACAGTGTTGGTATTCTGTCCAATAGATTTCAACCCCGGCAGGAACCTAATAACATTTTCTGACCTGGTTCTAACATAGGATCTTTCAGGTATACATGACCATTTTGTAGTCAAATATTTATTTACATTATTGTTTTTTTTTTCCTCATATCAATCAAGGTCATCATTCTCTATTTCTCTATCTGTCATATCTTGCTAACTTCTTTGGCTCACATGATCCAAGTCATCATTGGCAGGCGAGTTATACTTTCAACTTCCCCATAAAGTTGTAAAAGCAGATTTTCATGCAACATTGTACTGAATTGGGCTGATTCTATAAGAAAAATAAAAATGAAACATTTAATTAAAAAATTATAAATACACAAAAATGTAAGATAGCACATAATGTGGTACAACTCACCTATTTACATGTTGACACGTGTGCTTTTCAAAGATCGCTTTCTGTATTCCCCCAGCGCAGGTACTGAGACACAGTTGGATACTGTTAAGCTAAAGTACGTATTTTCATTGGAAGAGTATGATCAGGGCATATTTTACCCACCCATAATGTGATTTTTTTTTTTTTAAAGAGGGCATGGTTGTGCGTGTTTATGATTCCAGCACTAAGAGGCTGAGGCAGGAGGATCCGTAATTTGAGTCCAGCCTGGAGAACTTTCTCAAAAAATAAATGGTGAGGGATGTAGCAGAAGATTTAAAAATTCCTCTGGTCCCTTAGTACTGAGTCATAATTTAAAAATACAAACACATGTGAAGAGAAATTTACTGTAAGAAAGTATGCCAAGGTGCAAGTAGTGGTTATTTTTACATGACAAAATTAAATGTGACTTGTAAAAGTTCTTCACACCACAGTGAGCATGGGTCAGTTTTATATAAAATGTCAATTCCAGTACAACGCGGAATGGAATTTGCTCCCAGCCTTGCTTGAACATGGTGTATAGGGCTGGTGGATACAAAGCACCAAAGACCAGGGGGTGATTAGGCAACAGATTTATTTTCTAGTCTGCTGGAGGAAGGGAGATCAGGTGCCATCGTGGTCAGTAGTCAGGAAGGTCTTCTTGAGGTTACACATAGTCCACATTTCTGTCTTCTAACATGGAGAAAGAGGAAGCAAGCTCTTCTGTCTTCTTAGAGTACCAATTGCCTTCCTGACCATGGAATCCTAATTAGTGCTTAATCTCTTATCACATGGGATGGGAAGTAGGATTAAGGCTTTGCCACAGTGTGTGAAGACAGTCTACGACACACAGAATGCTGCAGCTCTCAATTTAACGATTCTTCTGAAAGATCTTAGTCACTCTCTGCTTTCCACATTGTTCTCCACTGGTAGAATCCTATGTGTTCCTTGTCTACCATTTATTTCACCTTGTAACTGCATGTTTTCTTGGGTGTTTTTTATCTTGGTCTGCACTGTAATATGCTATATACACATAGTAGAAGGTATTCTATTTTGGTCACCACTCCATGCCTAGCACATAGCAAAACTGCACATGAGTATTAGTAACTATTACTTTTTTAAAAATAATAGGTAATATGTGCCTAAATAGGCATAATAATGTACCATAATGGTAAAATGCAAATAAACTATTAAGGGAGATAGCTAGAGTCATTAATTTCTGGTGGAACCTGGGAAAAAAGCAGCTTCCTAGGAGAAACATCATTTAGAAAGAAACACATTGAGGGGCTGGGGATTTAGCTCAGTGGTTCAGCCTGCCTTGCAAACACAAGGACCGGAGTTCAATCCCCGGTACCCAAAAAAAAAAAAAAAAAAAAAAAAAAAAAAGAAACACATTGTGGAAATTTCCAAATATAGGATGGTGTAGTGACTCAGCTTTAGTAATTGATATTTCAGCAATCATGTTTCTTCTATTCACTTTCTTTTTTTCTCTAGAGGACCTTAGATATGTCATTTCACTTTTTAATACTTTTGGGTGTATCTCCACTTGTGACATATATTTCAAGAAGAAATTTTAATTATTTGACCACCAGGCCAGCCAAGCAGTGACTCCAAAGTTAGGTCTTGTCACTGTTTTTCTGCGCAGTGCTGTGCATAACAGACTAGGGCTCTACCACACTTACATCCCTAGTCCATCCTTAGGCCTCTTACGCACTACTCCACACTGCCTCTTACAATTCAAAAGAGAAAAAAGTAGGAGGGGGAAGGGCCTTTCCAACAGAGTGACTGACATCTGTGAAGGCATGAAAAAAAAAAAAAAAGAATTTGGCTTTGAATGTAGAGGCCACGAAGAGAAAGGTGGTAGGAACTCAATCTGGGAGGATGGATATATGTCTGTTGGGTCTGGGGTCTGCATCTAGGGGTCCCAAAAGTCACCCTAGGTGGGTCTCTTTCTCCTCTCTCTCTCTCTCCCTGACACAGAAGAGAAGTCAGAACAGTAGACCAGTGCAAACCAAAAGTAATTTTATTGCAAGAGGAATTGGTTAAAAGTCACAGGGCTCAGAGGTAGGATACCTTCAAATCTGGGGCTATGGTCCTTTTTGGGGGGATGAGGACCCCATCCATCTCCAAACCCCTGAGGGTCACGACTTGATTGGTTCTTAGACTTATACTAGAGGGCCAGGTTTGGTTAACTGTCGCGAGTTGCGACGTCAGGATCCTGCCAGCAGGTCCTAAACCTGAAAGGACGAGGACAGAGAGACGGGAGGCACTTACCTTCTCAAGTTCCTTGCTTGCTTGCTTACTTTATTACAGAACCTCTTCCTTTTATACTCTCCAGCTGCATGGGAGCGAGGGCTGCACGGGAGCGAGAGTACCACCCACACATTCCAGAGGGAAGCAATAACAACCACTATGGGTTACATCTGCTACCAGCTGAACTCGCCCGTGGCTATGGGCGAGAGCACGTCCGTGCCAGCGAGGTGACTCAAAGTTCAATCATGGCTAGGCCTGTGTCAAGGCTCGCCATAATTAACTAACAGGGGAACTTGGGTAGGCATGGCAACCTGCACTAGGAGGGACAGTGCTACCTGCACAGAGGCAGGTGTTAAAACCACAGGCTGTCAGTTCAGCCACTTCTGAGATGCAGAGATTATTTCCTTTCTACTTCTTACTACATCCCAGCTCTCTAATCTAACCTTACCAAAGGGTCTAGATTTTCCCTGCAATATGATAGAGAATACCCCCTGATGATATCCACATCCTTATCTTGGAACCTGTGTATATGTTACCTGACACAGAAAAGAGGACTTTCCAGGTGTGATTAAGGATTTTGAGATGGGAAATTCATCCTGGATTATAAGGGCCAGTCAGTGTGATCCCAAAAGTCCCCGTGAGAGGAAGTCTGAAAGGTCCAAGAAGGTGCTGTGATTCAAGCAAAAGGCAGGTGACAACATATCAAGGATACAGGGGTCTTTAGAAGCAGGCAAAAGCAAACAGATCTCCCGTCTTTTCCAGAAGGAACACAGTCCTGCTGACACCTTAACTTTACTCCGTAAGACCTACTTTTGAACTTCTGGTTACTGGAACTGAAAGCTAATAAATCATGCCATTTTAAACCACTGAATTTGACATGTAACAGCTCACTGTGTAGGGTATAAAAAGGAACACATAAAGATCCTGGTCTTTGCTACTCGAAGTTTTGATCCCTCTGCCTTGCTATTTTGTGTCTTTCTTTCTTAATAAGTCCCGCTCCCTTAGGGACTCCTGACAGCTGGCGCCGGAACGTGGGGCTAGAAGAACAGGAAACCTGATTGAAAGAGGATCGGATTTCGCTGTGAGAGACGGATCAGAGAAGGACTTAACCTATCGTAATAGGGGATTTTGATTGTCATAACAGGGTTATGGGGCAACTTCATAGTAAAAATACTGCTTTTGTTATGTAATTGCATCATTTATTGAAGGAGAATGGAGCACAGGTCGCTCGATCTCGAATTGCAGACTGTTTCGACGTCGTCATAAAATACAACCCTTGGTTCTCTGACTCTGGGTCTCGTGATGTAAACGTTGGGGCGAGAGTAAAACAAAATGTTCAAAAAGCTCTTAGGGCGAGAATCTCCCTGTGGATTTCTGGCCAATGTGGGCTTTAGTTCGAGGGGTCTTGGAGCCACTGCGAGAAAGTGAAACTAAAACAAAACAGGACATTCATCGAGCTGCTGAGGCTTCTTTGAATGCATATGAATTAGATGATGACACTTTTAAAAGGGCGAAGGATGAAGGACAAAAGATTTTTCCTGTGTCGGAAAAAATCTGGAAAAGAAAGACCCCCCCCCCCAGCTCTTCTCCCTCCTACTCCTCCAACGGTTCCCTCGGTGCCTGAAGCGCCTCTGAGGCGAGCGCAGGAGGAGGGAGACAGGGCTTGGTCGTTACACCCAGAAGCAGTTTTACAACCGCAGCGCCCTATGCCTCTGTCAGGAGTGGAGAAAATGCTCCAAAAATGTGACGATCCCGAGATTCGCTTGGCTTTTCCTGCTGTACAGGACCAACAACCCCCTGCGTAGGAGGCCGTGGATTTCCAACTTGTTAGAGTTAAAAAAAAAAAAGGCTGCTTCAAGGTACGGGCCGACTGCGCCTTATACATTGGAACTACTGAGGGCGTGGGCTTCCTCTGCGCGTGGGACCCCGCAGGGTTGGAATATGGTGTCTCGCGCCTGTCTCGGCCGAATGATTATTTACAGTTTCACACGTGACTGGTTGGAGGGGCTCCTTTCAGGCTCGGATGAATGCTGCGAATGCTGCCGCAGGCACCCCTGTAGCCGTCATTACTTTTGATGTGTTAACAGGCGAGGGTCGTTACCAGGGTTTAAATACGCAGGTGCGGATACCTGAGGGAGCGATCCCGCAGATTAGAGAGGCGGATTTAAAAGCATGGGAAGAATTCATGCCATCAGGCGGAGTTGGTCAAAGTTATGTGAAAATATTTCAGGGACCCTCTGAACCTTACCCAGATTTTCTTGCAAAATTACAAGTCTTTAGAGAGACAGGTGAGCCATCCAGCCGCTGCTGAGGCTTTGTTGCGACAACTTGCTTTTGAAAATACAAATGCAGATTGTAGGCGGCGGAACCATTGCGCTAAATCACCGGCCCTGGGAAATGTTTTTGATTACATGAAGTTGTACCGTAATATTGGTGCACATTCTCATAAAGCTCACGTGTTGGCTAAGGCTTTGGCTGCTACAAAGGTGAAAAATGTGCCAAAACAAAAGGGGGCGTGTTTTAATTGTGAGAAGGCTGGTCATCATCAAAAGGACTGGTAGTCCTGTAAAACAGACCCGAGAGTCCCCTACATAAAAGAAATACCTAAGCCTGGTATGTGTCCCCGCTACAAAAAAGGATACCATTGGGCAAAAGAGTGTCGTTCTAAATTTGATGCACAGGGGAACTCACTTGAATCAAATCAGGGAAATGGGAGGGGGGGCAGCCTCGCGCCCTGATAAACAGCGGGGCCTGGACTGCACAAATGCCACCGCCCCTCAGTTTTATCACTCAGTTCCGCCACTAGAGGGAGCTCAGCAGAAGATTTAACAGTTCCATACATAAGCCATCTAAATCCAGGAAAAAGTAGGATAGTAGTCCCTACTGGAGTGTATGGCCCTCAATCAGAGTCGACAGTGGTACTCTTGGGGTGTTCCAGTTTAAATATGAAAGGGATTCAAGTTGTTCCTGGCCTGATAAACGCAGATTATATCGGTGAAATTCAGGTAGTGGTGGAAACCCCTGTTCCTTGGACATTCCATCCTGGGGATAAAATTGCTCAGTTTCTTCTACTTCCTTTTTGTCCTATAGGATCTTCCACAGTAGAAAGGAAGGGAGGATTTGGTAATAAAGATTTTTAAAATGGTTAACTGAAGCTGGGCGTGGCGGCGCACGCCTGTAATCCCGGCACTCAGGAGGCTGAGGCAGGAGGATCGCTGTAAATTCGAGACCAGCCTGGGCTACATAGTGAGTTCCAGGTCAGTGTCAACTACATAGTGAGACCCTGTCTCAAAACAACAACAACAAAAAATGGTTAACTCAAACACAACAAAAATGGACATTTTGATAAGAGGAAAGAAATTCAGTAGAATAGTTGATTCAGGAGCAGATGTGACTGCTCCTTGAAAACAACAGTAGCCTGACACTTGGCCTCCTGAATTTCCAGACTCTATGTTAGAGGGAGTTGGCCAGGTTCAACTAAGGGAAGTTTTTCAAGTGTTAAAATCCTTAAATGGGGGCCGGGGATTTAGCTCAGCGGTTCGGTGGCCTGCCTTGCAAGTACCAGGACCTGAGTTCAATCCCCGGTAACAACAACAACAACAAAAAAATCCTTAAATGTGTGGGCCCTGATGGCCAGCAAGGCACAATAAAGCTAATGATGATTTCTGTCCCAGTTAATTTATGGGGCAGAGACATTCTTCAACAATGGGGTGCCAGTTTGATCATTCCTTCTAATTATTCTGTTCAAGCATCACAAATGGTGCACTGCATGGGACACACATCAGGAAAAGGCTTAAGGAAAAAAATGAATATGGTATTACACAACCTATTGCTGTTTTGTCATAAAAAATGATAGAGGGCTGGGGATTTACCTCAGTGGTTCTGACGCCTGCTTCCCAAGCACAAAGACTCGAGTTTAATACCATCCCCCAAAAAAGATAGAAAAGGTTTGGGGTGTTATTTTTAGGACGGGCCACCACTCAAATTAAACCATTTCCTCTGCAATGGATTTCTGATAAGCCTGTCTGGTTCGAACAATGGCCCCTGAAAAAAGACAGATTGGAGGCTCTACACTCCTTAGTATAAGAGCAACTAAAGTTGGGATATATTGAGACTTCTTTTTCACCTTGGAATTCTGTATTTATAATACAGAACAAATCTGGTAAATGGAGGATGCTTACTGATCTCCGAGAAGTAAATAAAAAGATCCAGCCAATGGGGGCCTTACAACCTGGTCTCCCATCCCCTACTATGATACCTAAAGAATGGGAAATAACTATTATAGATTTTTAGGATTGTTTTTATACTATTCCTTTACATGCTAAAGTTTGTGAATGCTTTGCTTTTACTATTCCCTCTGTTAACCAGGTTGCTCCTGCTCAGAGATAACAATGGAAAGTTCTACCACAAGCATTGTTAAATTTACCCGTGTGTCAGTACTATGTTGGAAAAGTTATACAACCTGGTTCATGAATGATTTCCTTCTGCTTATGTCATTCACTATATAGATGATATTCTTTTAGTCACTTCTTCACAGGAATTGGAGAATGCTTTCAAAGTTTCGCAACAACAACTTTCCGAGCATGGTTTGTTTATTGCACCTGATAAGATCCAAACTGTTCCTGCTTATAAATATTTGGGTTATTCCTTAGATGAACAAACAGTAAAATCTCAGAGTGTTCAAATTAGAAGAGTTACTCTTAAAACATTAAATGATTTTTCAGAAACTCCTGGGGGACATAAGTTGGGTCCTTCCGATTCTTAGCATCCCCACTTACTCGCTAATACATTTGTTTCGTACTCTGCAGGGAGATTCTCTCTTAGCCCACCACACGATTACATTTTGAAGCTGAGACAGAACTTCAGTTCCTAGAACAATGCTTTAAAGATGCTTTTGTGTCCCACATTGATCTTTCTTCACCCATATCATTACTTATTTTTGCTACTCCTTATTTGCCCACAGGTATTATTGCACAACAGGATTTTCCTGTCGAATGGGTCCTCCTCTGACAAAATCCTTCAATATCTCTATCTCCATATTTAGGTTTGATATGCTCTCTAATCTTTCAAGGTTGACGTAGGATCTGACAACTGAGAGGGTTTGATCTGGATGTTATTATCTTGTCCATTGCTCCTGATTTATTTAAAAAATATTTAGAAAATAGCACAGAAGCATAAGCTGCATTAGCAGAGTATATAGGATACATTGGGTGCCATTACCTGGCTGGCAGGTTATGGGAATTCCTAAGACAAACACAGTGGGTCATGGCCAAGCTGGTCCGAGATGATCCTATACCCACTCCCAGTACCAATTTTATTGATGGTTCAAAAGATAAGGTTACTGCTATATGGAGTGAATCCTGGTCTAAAACATTACAGACTTCCTATGTTTCTGCTCAACAAAATGAGTTGTATGCCTTGATTTATCTTTTACAAAAGGTTATGTGTCCTGTTAATATTGTATCTGATTCTAAATATGTTGTTCATTTGTTAAAAACTATAGAAATTGCATATATCAAACATGCTACAAAATCAAGCATAATTTATGATATCTTCCTTCAATTACAAGCCTTGGTTCAAGCATGCACTCATCCTATTTTTATAACACATAATAGAGCACGTTCTAACCTGCCTGGTCCTTTAGTTCATGGAAATAATCAGGCAGATAACTTGACAAGGGTATTATGGATTGACTTTCCTGAATAAGAACATGCACAATTCCACAATAATGCCTCTAGTCTACACCAAGGATGGATTATTCCTATGAATCAGGCACATAAAATAGTTAGAAATTGTCCTGTATGCAAACCTTTACATGCTATAGCAGCCCCGCCCCCCAGGCATCAATCCTCGAGGACTTCACTGTAATCTTTGGCAAATGGATGCTACTCATGTTCCATCTTTTGGATGGTGTGCTTATGCACATGTTTGTGCTGACACTTATTCATGCTTTATCTGGGCTACTCCATGGTCTGGTGCAAAGGCATCTGACATTATTCAACATTAATTGGAACGTTTTTCGGTGATGGGTGTCCTGTGCGAGATAAAAACAGATAATGCCCCATCTTGCATTAGCAAAAGGCTTTGACTTTTCTTTTTTGATTGGAATATAGAACATGTTACTGGCAAACCCTATAATCCTCAGGGACAGGCCACGGTTGAATGGGCTCATCAAACATTAAAATTACAACTCCAAAAATGTCATATTAAAGAAGGGGGAACAGCACTAGAACTCACTTAGCAATTGCACACTTTACTCTCAGTTTTCAAAATTTGCCCAAAGGTGATATTCTCACTTGAGCGGAAAACCATTTCTCCCGACCTACATGAGAGGAACAAAGGCCCAATATAGATAATCAGCCAGGCGTGGTGGCGCACGCCTGTAATCCCAGCACTCAGGAGGCTGAGGCAGGAGAATTGCTGTGAGTTTGAGACTAACCTGGGCTACATAATGAGTTCCGGTTCAGTCTCAACTACATAGTGAGACCCTGTCTTCCAAAAAGTTATATAGATAATCAATGGAAATCAGGTATACTAATTGCCTCTGGTAGAGGCTATGGTTGTGTTGTTGCAGATGGATCCAGTGAGCAATTATGTCTTCCTCTTCGGAAGATCAAACCTGGATGTACTGAGCATCGGGAAGCCAGAACCTTCAGGACTGAGATGGCTCCACCAATCCTGGAGAATCAAAAACCCCTGGTACGGCAGATAGTGACCCTACAGCTGAAAAATAAGAGGCAACGAAGACGCGCTCCAACAACTAATCCACTAACCTGGGGACAAATAAAACATCTGACAATGCACACACATGTACTGCAAACAACAAAATCTACCGATACTCCTGAAAATTTGTTCTTGGCTATGACAGCTGTCATTGCCTGTGCTTCAGTGGTGAGTCCTGATAGCCACCCATTCTTTTATTGGGCTTTCATTCCTCACCCACCCTTGCTAAAGGTTGTAGATTGGACTGAAAGTGCTCCATTGGTGGAGAACTAAACTCTTCTTTTGGGGTATGAGACTCTGCCTTTGTGCATGGGAGCTGGGTCTGTGTGTTTGAAAACATACAAACAGGTCTAGGCACATATTCTTCTGACGAACAAGGAAATAAGGACCTTGATGGGACTGATTTCGGGACATTCTTGGAAAACGAAGAAAATTCCACTGACTCTTGGGGGAAGGGGACAGACTCAGAATGTCCAACAATTTCATATAAACATTATGTTTTCTCAGCTGTACAGCGGACTAGGTGTCGTGGACCTCATGGAAAAATCATATACTTAAATAATCATACTGTGGTTGATTGGGGACCTCAAGGTAAATTTCTTAACAATTGTTCTGATGATGTCAATAAGACTGTTTGTGATTATATTACTGAGATAATCTGGAATGGTACATGGCAGGGTGGACAACTTTCTGTATTTACTAAACATCAAGGACTAATGGCTTGGCCTGAGGGAGGGCTAGCACTCCCCATAGCCAAGGCTGCTCAATAAGGAAGGAGTTCCACATGGTCTGGAACAATGGGAACTGTGGAAATTGCCATTAGTAACTCAAAAAGATGTCAACCTGGAAAGGTAATTTTTCAGGATTGAAATATTCCATGTCTGATTACTAGTTTACTTATGATAGTTCCATTTATTTAGCAGGACGTGTTAAATTACCTTTGTTCTCGCTGTGGGGGAATTATAATTTAATAAGACTGCAAAGAGTGTTGAATGTAGTAGGTGCAAACTCTACACATGTTTGATACCAGTCTAATTATTAATTTGACCCAAAAGAGTATTTTGATTTTAAAAGCTAGAAAATACATTTGGCTGCCTGTAAATTTGACTTGGCCATGGGAAGAAAGTCCTATGTCAGGATTAATGATTAAAGTTATGCAAGAATTGTTAAAAAGAAATACACAATTTATCAAATAGATTGTAGCTACAATCATAGGTCTTACTGTCATGGCCACAATGGCAGCTGTAGCGGGCATTGCACTCCAAACTGCCATTCCAACACGTCATATGTGCAGAATTGGACAGAAAAATTATCATAAATTGTGGTCAAAACAAACTCAAATTGACCAAAAATTGGAAACTAAAATTATAGAATTACAACAAGCCATCAAATGGCTAGGAGATCAATTGGTCGATTTCCAAAAACAAATCATGTTAAAATGCGATCGGAATATTACCAATTACTGTGTGACACGACATAAATATAATGAGACTCAGTATACATGGGATTTCATCAAGTGTCATTTACAAGATATTAAAGGAAATATTAGCTTAGATATAAGTCCTCTCCAGAGGGAGATCTTTGTCACATTTGGTAAAAACTATCCTCTATTACATTAGAGGGATTGGCAAAAGGGGTAGCTGAGGAGCTACAGGGCCCAGAGGCTTTGTTCAAAGTTTAACAGAGTATTGGAAGTTCCTCTGTGGTATTGATGATTATTTGGATTATTGTTCTTATAGGATACTTCTGCCTGTGAAGAAAACTGAAAATTAATTCGCTTAAATAATCTGCTCAAGTTATGCTTGCACTACACACTACACTTGACTAAAAGAAAAGGGGGAGATGATGGAACTGTCTCGGTGCAAGAGACCGCTGGGTGACCTGTGTGTGTGTATTCACAGAGTTGTTAGGAAGGCCTGACAGCAAGAGATCAAAGGTGATCTCCTGGACGTGCACTTGTAGTGTCCCAGGTGCTCCCTGCTCCTTGTAGATAAGGAAAGAATACCTCCATGGGCCGGGTGTGGTGGCGCACGCCTGTAATCCCAGCACTCGGGAGGCTGAGGCAGGAGGATCACTGTTGAGTTTGAGACAAGCCAGGGCTACACAGTGAGTTCCAGGTCAGTCTCAACTACATAGTGAAGACCCTGTCTCAAAATAACCGCCCCCCTAAAAAAGAATGTCTCCCTGAGTATGTTTATTCAGATGTATGCTTGCCATAGCTTGGCTCCAGAAACAAAATTTACTATGGCCATGTATAACCTCTATAGTGTTCTAACTTCCATAATGATTAATGTAACCTGAATCAGCTAACTGTGTAGGATAAAAAAAAAGGAACAAATAAAGACCTGAGTCTTTGCTCCTTGAAGCTTTGACCCCTGTGCCTTGCTATTTTGTGCCCTCCTGAGAGGGCAGTTCACGAAGTTGCAAGTGTGAAGCTGAAAGTGCAGTGGAGACCCCAGAAGTTTGGATGAGCCAGGAGTGTGGCTCATCTGAGCAAAACTGAAGGAGGGAGCAGAACTGGCCCAAGAGAGAACTCACAAAATCTACAATCACCAGCAGTGCCATTGGGATGGAGCCACCAAAGCTCTTTGGAGTTCACATCTTGTCACAGATTACCTTGGATGCTGGACGTGGAATTACAGGAAATGATGTCTGCCCTGCTGGATTTTGGACTTGCTTTATTTGCATTCCTTTCTATCCCCCTCTTTGTACCTTTTGGAATGGAAATGTCTAGCTTGTGCCATTGAATGTTGGAGGTGTGCAACTTTCTTTTCATGTGTACGGGGGGCTTGTAGCTAAGAGTTTGCTTTAAATCTCAGAGAACCCTTTGAACTTGGACTTTCCAGCAATGCTGAAATGGATAGGACTTTGGCAACTCTTGGAGATGGACTAAATGCCTTTTGCTTTAAGGGGTGTGCATGAGTCTTTGGGGGTCAAGGGCAGACTATTATGGCTCTGTCTAGATGTCCCTTGAAGCCTCATGTGGTCATAGGTGAGGCTTTTTTCAGAGGTGGTTGGATCTAGAGTGTGTGATTGATTCAGGGTGCAATGCTGGGATTAAGGGTGTGCGATTGGTCTGGCACTGCACTAATCCGGGTAGTCTAGATAGAGAATAAATGGGGCAGAAAAAAGCTGCTAAGGTCCCTTGTTGCTTTACTATTTTCTGGCTACCATGAACTATTTCTCCTTGGCGATGCCCCTCTGCCATGCCACCCTGCCTTGGAGTAGCCATTTATGGACTGAAGCCTCTACAAACTGTTTTTGAGGTGGTTGGATTAACCTGTGTGATGCTGCTTTTCTAATATGAGCATTGACTGAAATACACTTTCCTTTTAAACCTGACTTCAATGACTACATATTTTTATTTTTATTTTTTATTTATTTGTTTGTTTATTTTTGGTACCAGGGATTGAACTCAGGTCCTTGTGCTTGTGAGGCAGGCACCAGAACCACTGAAGTAAATCCCTGGCCCTGACTATATATTTTTAATACAAACTATAAATCTACCACTTGGTATTTAGGGGTAGGAGGAAAATTTGTTAACCTACTAACAGTACCTATTAAAAAACAGTTAACATAATTCTTATGGGGAGACATTATAAGCATTTGAATAATGTATTGGATGTCCTAATTAGTAGAACAGAGACGAAAAAAAATTTTTATTTTTTATTTTTGGTAATGAGGATTGGACTCTGGTCCTTACGCTTGTGAGGCAGGCATGGAACCACTGAGCTAAATCCCTGGCCCCAGAGAAGAAATTTAAAGTAAAATAAAAGGAAAAATAAAACTGTTATTTGAAATTGTTATAATCTATCTGGCTAGGAGATCAATATTTTCAAAAGTGAAATACATTCTTATATACTAGAAACAACTAGCTAAAAAGCATATTATTACATTAGCATCAAATGTTACATACCTAGGGACAAAAAATACCTAAAGCCCCAACAAACAAAATTATCGAGTCTGAGACACACCTAAAAAATGTGAATAAATGCATAAAAGAGTTCAAGGCCAACCTGAACTGCACAGTGAGAACCTGGCTCAAACAAAACAAAACAAAAACAGAAACAAACCAAAAAGAAGCCGAATTAATGAAAATAATGTGATGGTGTTGCACTGGTTAACAAATTTGGGGCTGGACAGAGAAACTGACTCGTGGAATAAATAGATCAATGATGTTCTGTGAAGCTTTTTTGCTGTAGATATTCTTTATTGTCTTACGGATCTTTCCTTCTTGCTAAATTTTTATCATAAACAAAGGCATTTATTTCATCAAATACTTTAAAGATTTTTTCTGATACTTGATTACCAGTCACTTAAGAATTATGAATAAAAGCTAGATGTGGTGTCCCATACCTCTCATTCCAGTGCTCAGGTGGCTGAGACAGGAGGATGGCAAGTTAGAGGCCAGAATGGACTATAACAAGACCCTGCCTCAAAGAAATTATCACATGGGGCCAAAGATTTAGCTCAGTGGTGCTGCACCTACCCTGTAAGCCCAAGGTCCTGAGTTCGATCCCTGGTACCGCCAAAAATCAATCAATCAATCAATCAATCGTCATATGAATATAAGTTTCAAATGTAAGAGATGGAAGGAATTAGTAGTCGAAGTCTTAAGGAAGTTATGTGGAAATATTAAAAGTTCAAGAGTCGGGCTGGGGATTTATTGCCACCTGCTTCACAAGTGCAATATACCAAGTTTGATCCCTGGAACCAAAAAAAAAAAAAAAAAAAAAAAGTTACAGTTAAAGGACTGGACATGTAGCTCAGCAACACAGCACCTTCCTGGCAAGTGTGAGGTCTTGAGTTCTGTTCCTGACACAAAAATAAGTAAATAAATAATAAATAAATAAGGTAAAACAAAACATTTAACAGGTCAACTAAAAACACAGTGGACACACATTTGTGAACTAGAAGACTGGGTTGAGTAACAGCCCAAGAAAGCATCAGAAAGGGATAAAGAGATGAAGTAAAGAAAAAAGTAGAGACTCAAAGTAGAAGTGTGGTAGTTGTCACTACCTTTAGGGTTAGGGAGTCAGTTACAGAGCAAATAGAGGAGTCAGGATCATAGTCAATGACTGCTATGGTCAGCAGGCACCAGGAAGGGAGAATCAAAAGAATTAAAGTGGCTAACTCAGCTATCATTCTGACCCACTGAAACTGAACAATAGCCTACCCTACTTTGAAATAGGCTTGAGGATTTCCCCAATGGTGAAGGTCAAGCATATGCATAGAATAACCACTAAAGTAACCTACAGTGAGTTACCTTCTTTTATTAACATATTGAAAATCATACCCTGAGGTAAAGCCTTAAGATAATAAGATATGCGTTGGGTAAAGAGGTATGAAGAGTGTAGGCATAACAGGAACTCCATCTCTACATGTGATGACATCGAAAGACTGGGCCCCAGCAGGGTCTAGTAATGTACGCATTTAATCCCAGCACTCTGGGAGGCTGAGGCAGGAGGATCACAACCTTGAGCTCAGCACGGGCAACTTTGTGACCCAGTGACCTGCCTCAAAATTAAAAAAAAAAAAAGAAAAAAAAAGTAAAAGTGGCTGAGGATATCGCTCAATGTGAGGCCCTGAGTTCAATCTCCTGTATGAAGAAAAAGGAGGAGGAGGAGGAGGAGGAGGAGGAGGAGAGGAAGAAGAAGAGGGGGAGGTGGAGGAGAACAGAGATGGGGTGCCCTCCTGCCTTACTTAGGAGCACTACAACCTATACCTGTCTGTCCTCTCTTTGAAGCAGGCTGGGATTTTCCTCTTACTCCCATTTGCTATCTTTGGTGCTTGAGCGTGAGAGTAAAAGAGACTTGTTTCTGTGTTACTGTTTCTGATTCTTTTGATGAAAAATAAGAACCACACACAGAGTTGGTAACAGATGTAACAACTTACAGAACGACTCCTAGAGGGAGAGAAAAAAAAATAAACAAGGGGATGGAAATACTTATACAAAGAATGACTGAATTCACTAGTTTTTAAAAAAAGACATAAGGCTTTAGATCGAAAGGGCTGATAGAATGTGGAAAGTCCAGATTAAAAAAATATATATATAACCACAGAAAGATGATAGCGCAATTTCAGAACATCAAAGACCAAGGTAAGTTCTAAAAGCTTCCAGGGAGAAATTTCAGGTCACCTACAAAGCAACAAGGATAGATTGACAATGGCAACTGGAAAAACAGTACTGGATTCAAAGAGAAAATGTATTTTTGTTCACAAATTGTTGCATGAAAAAGAGTAGAAATAAATACAAGAGAATAATGCAAAATATATTGGAAATAAAGCAATCTTCCTTAAGCCTGTAGTTACTAATACACTTTTAACTCTTTCATTCTTTATAATATATGTTTATAATTTTAAAAATTACTAATTAAATGTAACAGTATATGTGTTGTCAAAAAAGCACAGATATAAAAAGGTTTTATTGTTAATATTAAGAAACAATGCTAACTACAATGTTAATTTCTGGACAAAAGGACCAGAGAGAAACATACAGAGTAGGGCACGTACCTTTGTAGTTGTTGATAAATTAAGAAGTTGAAAGAGATTCAGAATCCATCACCAGAGCTATTGGCTGCAGTCATTGTTCTAGCTCCTATCTGCAAAAGTAAAATCAGATGCTTAGAGAGCTGGGCTATGGCTGTGTCAGAGAGTTTCCCTAGCATGCTGAGGCCCTGGGTTTCATCTCCTGCAGGGGATAAAAAAGTTTCATTCAAGTACCACTTACTAGGGCAAACTTAAAATTCTGTGCTTGGGGGATCCCACAGATGGCAAGGTAATTGGCTGTTATTTTTTAACTTTGCCTGTAAACTGGCCTTACATGGCCTACAAAGCGGTGTGACAAAACAAAATAAAACAAAGCAACCCCCACCAAAGAATCAATACACTAAAGACTGGTTCT
This sequence comes from Fukomys damarensis, assembly GCF_012274545.1. Lineage (NCBI taxonomy): Eukaryota > Metazoa > Chordata > Mammalia > Rodentia > Bathyergidae > Fukomys > Fukomys damarensis. The sequence continues at coordinate 29,861,611 of NW_022900939.1, forward strand.
TCAAAAGAAAAGGCAAAATAGACAAATCATTAGCCTATCTAACCAAAAGAAGGAGAGAAAAGTCCTACATTAATGAAGTTAAAAATGAAAGCCAACATCATACTAAACAGTAAAACACTAAAATCCTTCACTCTAAAGTCACGAACAAGATAAGGATGTCCATTATCACCAATCCTGTTCAATGTAGTCCTGGAAACATTAGTGACAGCAACTAGACAAGAAAAAAGAACAAAATTAATAAAGATAGGAAACAAGTTAAACTGCAATTATTTGTGGATGACTTGATACTCTATATAGAAGACTCAAAAAACTCTGCCAAAAGACTGGAGCCTTAATAAGCAGATTCAGTAGAGTAGCTGGATACAAGGTTAACACTCAAAAATCAATTGCCTTCTTGTACACAGACAACAAAGCAACAGACTCACTGAGAAAGAAATTGAGGAAACAATTGCTTTCACAACAGCATCCAAGAAAAAAAAAAAAAGAAATATCTAGGAATCAACCTAACAAAAGAAATAAAAGACCTCTACTTTGAAAGCTACAGTACTCTGCAGAAAGAGATCAAAGAGGATATCAGAAAGTGGAAAGACATCCCTTGTCCCTGGGTAGAATGAGCCAATATAGTGAAAATGGCCATACTTCCAAAATTGCTATATAGATTCAATGCAACCCCAATTGAAATCCCAATAGCATATTTCACAGAACTAGAGAAAATAATCCAAAAATTCATTTGGAACCAGAAGAGACCCAGAACAGCAAAAGCAATTCTATGCAACAAAGACAAAGCAGGGGTATCACAATCCCAAACTTGAAACAATACTAAAAAGCCACTGTGATACAAAAGTATGGTACTGGCAAAGAAACAGACTGGAGGATCAGTGGAATAGATTAGAAGATGCAGAAACAACTCCAAACATCCTAAGTCACCTTGTCTTTGCCAAAGGAGCCAAACACTTTTGCTGGAGGAAAGATAGCCCTTTTAATAAATGGTGCTGGAAAAACTGGGTTTCAACCTACCAAAGACTAAAATTAGACCCATATCTTTTACCATGCACTAAACTAAAATTGAAATGGATTAAACATCTAAATATTAAAACAGAAACACTAAACATGCTGGAAGATAGGTTAGGTGGAGCTCTTGAAGACATTGGTGTAGGAAAAGATTTTATGAACAAAACCTCAGTTGCACAGGAATTAGTGCAAAGAATGAACAACTGGGATCTCATCTTATTAAAAAGCTTGTGCACAGCAAGAGAAATTACCAACAGAGCTAAGAGACAACACACAATGTGGGAAAAACTTTTCACCAGCTCTTCCTCAGACAAAGGACTACTATTTGGAATATATAAAGAACTTAAACTCAGCACTCAGGAGGCTGAGGCAGGAGGATCACTGTTAGTTCAAGACCAGCCTGGACCTTGTCTCAAAAAAAAAAAAAACCTGCTGAAAAAAATCAGACCCTCCAAATTGAAAGACCAATCCAATCCATAAATGGGGTTCTTTAATGAATAGACATTTCTCAGATGAAGAAGCAGAATTATAAAATAAACATAAAAAACATGTTCATCATCACTGGTCATTCAAGAAATGCAGATGAAAACCACACCAAGATTCCATCTCATGCCAGAAAAAAATGGCTGGTATACAACAAATGCTGGTGAGGCTGTGAGGAGAAAGGAACCCTCCTTCACTGTTGGTAGGAGTGTAGATTGGTGCAATCACTGTGGAAATCAATATGGAGATGTCTCAAAGAACTAGGGTTAGAGGTCCCATTTGACCCAGGTATTACCCTGCTGGGTATTTCCCAAAAGAAGTAAAAGCATTGTGACACAGCAATATATGTGCACCCATGTTTATAGTGGCATAGTTTGTAATAGTTAATCTTGGAAACAGCCCAAATGTGCATTCACTGGTGACTGCATAAAGATTTTTTAAATAAAATGGAATATTACTCAGCCATAAAGAATGATAAACTAGGGCTGGGCATTTAGCTCAGTGGTTAAGCTGCCTGCTTTGTAAGTGCAAGGTCCTAAGTTTGATTCCAGATACCCAAAAGAAAAAAAAAAAGAATGATAAACTAGAGGCATTTGTAGCTAATGGATGCGCATAGAAGCCATACTCTTAAGTGAAATAAATAGGACACACGTGTTTAAATACCAAGTAGTTTCTCTGGTATAAGAAACTGCAAGGGTAAATGAGGACCAAAATGTATAAAATATATGGAAAACAGGAAGAAAAGGTTCAAAAGGGAAGGAGAAGTAGGGAGGGGTGGGGAAAGGAAAGGAGGGAAGGAAAAATATGAGAAAAGACAGAAAAAATGAAAAGAAGGTTTTGTAAATAGAGGGGTGGAGTGGTAGAAGAGAAGGAAGGGGAATGGGGAGAAAGAAGCACCGAGACATATCACGGACAGGAACAAATTCTCCACAATGGACGTGATCGTGACGTATGCCTAAAATGAACCGATAGACTTAATGGGATAAAAGGGATGAAAGAGGCGAAACCACAACTGACACTGCTAAAATAAAAAGAGATTATTAACAGCTACTTTACAAAGCTGCACACCATGAAGTTGGAGAAATCAGACGAAACTGATAGATTTCTAGATACATACGAATTATCAAGACTTAACCAAGAGGATTTAAAAACCCGGAACAGTCCAATAAGAGGCGCGTAAACAGACATGAGGATCAATGGATAAGAACAGAGGAAGCAGGAACAACCTTGGGTCCATTCAACTATTTGACCTTTTACAAAGGGCCCCAAAGCTCCAGTGCAAGCTGGAGTAAAGATGGCTTGTGTTAGGGAATTGGTCATGTTAAAGTATGCTGTGACGCTGCCATCGCAGGCTGCATTCTCCTGGTACCTCTTAGCTCCTAAAATGACCTCATGCCCTTATCTCTGGTTTCCCTCCCCTGCCAAGGCCACAGTGGTCCAGGAAAGTTGAAACCTGTGTCTGCAGGACTGGGCCCATAAAAGCAATCTGGCCTGTGATAGCTTAAAAGTAGCTCATTCCTCATAAATAAGCAATAGCCCACCCCAAAACTGATAAAAGGACCTTCCTTTCTTTGTTCTTATCTCTCCTTCTGCTTCTTCTTCCTCCTCTCTCCCTCTCTCTCCCTCTCTCTCTTCTCATTCATATTCTCTCTCTCTCTCTCTCTCTCTCCCTCTCCCTCTCTCTCTCTCTCTCTCTGCTCTCTCTCTCCTCCCACCCCCTGAATAAAATCTCCAGTCGGACCTCTTGGTGTGTGTGCATGGCCTAGTTGTCGAGCGTCACTATTCCCTTTCAGCTTGTTTAATAAATGGTGTTGGGACAACTGCCTATCCACAAGCAGAAGGTTGAGTCTAGACCCCTCAATACGTACCACGCTAAAATAAAAATGGATTGACCAACTGAATGTTAAAAAAGAGCCACATAACCTGCTGGAAGGTCAAATAGGCAAAACTCTTCGATTCAAAGGCACAGGCAAGAGCCTTGAGAACAGAACCCTGGCAGCACAGGAAACAGTACTGAGAATCAACAAGTGGGATTATATAAACTTAGTTTCTACACAGCAAAATATACAACCAACAGAGTGACGAGATGACTTACAGATTGAGAAAACCATTTGCCAGGTATTCCTCAGACTAATAAGTAGGGTATATAAAGAAATTGAAAAAAATTAGACCCCTCCAAAATTAAAGACCCAATCAAGAAGTAGACCAATCAAATGAATAGACACTTCACAGAAGTACAGATAGCCAACAGATACATCAACAAATGCTCAACTTTTCTGGCCTTTAGAGAAATGCAAATTGAAACAACACTGAGATTCTGGCTTACCCCAGAAAGAATGTCTATCATCCGGAATCCAAATGATAACAATTGCTGGAGAAGCTGTGGGGTAAAAGGAACCCTTCCACATTGTTGCTGAAAATGTTAACTAGGATAGGCACTATGGATATCAGTAGGAAATTCCTCAAAAACTGAAACTACAAATCCCACTTAACTGAGCTATTCCCCTTTAGGTATCTTCCCAAAAGAGTTCAAGACATCATATTGCAGTGCTACATGCATACCCATGTTTATAGCATCACAGATACATGGATAAAGAAAATGTGGTATTTACAATCAATAGACTACTACTGGGCCATAAGGAAAGATAAACTTTAGTCATTTGTAGGAAAAAGGAGGCACCCTGAGATCATAATGTTAAGTGAGATGAATCAGACACTCAAGTTTAAATATGGCGTGGTTTCTCTTCTATGAGAAACCCAAATTATAAATAAAGTGCAAAATAAAACATAGATGGTAGGAGAAAGCTAGATCTTTCCTAAGTGGGGAGGGGATCAAGAGATGGAGGAGGGGGAGGAAGGGGAAGGAAAGAGGATGAAAAAAGGAATGATTATGTGTTATGTGCATGCACCAACCCCACACAAGGCATGCAAACACGGACTCATAAAACAAAAAGATTCAGCGCTGAGGACCAAGGAGCTGACTCCCTGGGCTGAGCTCATGTAACCTGATTATTTTCCTAAGAGTTGGGCCCAGATGAATCTTATGTGGGAAGGGGTTTAACTTGCAGATGGTCTGAGGAAGTCATGTTGTAGAGTGGAGCGCTGGAAGCGGGGACAGTCAGTCCACCAGGGCACAAGCAGCAGGAGGCTGCTGAGTGCTGCTGGGAGAAAGCCTGAAAACAGGAGTCAAGAAAGTGTTGAAAACAAACTTCTAGGAAAATGTGACATTTGCTTTTTTGGTACTGGGGATTTGAACTCAGGTCTTGTACTGCTTGTGAGTCATGAGCCAGAACCACTGAGCTAAATCCCCAGTCCTGGCCTTTGCCTTCTTTGCTTCCTCTTTATCCATTAACCTTCTGTCCGTACAGAACACAGAGGAGCACTGTTTTAGAATTACTGGTTCTTTGGGGGTCCTTATAACCAGGAGTTCTTGCTGGGTGACGTGGTGTATGCCTATAACCCTGGCTACTTGGGCACCTGAGTCAGAAGGATCCCACACTCATGCCCAGTCTGGGCAATGTAGTGAGTCGCTGTCTCAAAATACAAAATAAAACACAAGCTGAGGATGTAGCTCTGTGTGATGTCCCTGAGTTCAATCCCTAGTACAAGGAAAACAAAAACTAAACAAATATTCAGGAGTCCTCCACCTGGAATTCACAGTTCTTCTGGAGTGTGTAAAACCAGGTGTCCTCTGTCAGGTAGAAGAGCTGAGAAGTAGGACAAGACCAGGACCATAACAAGCCTTTATTATGGAGAGGATCTCCCCAGCTGTCTCTGAACAAAGGAGAGCGAGCAATATGGCCAAGACAGAGAGTGCCTTTTATAGGAGCAGGGTGGGGCTCGTATGAGCTGGGGTGGAGTTGTGTGAGGTAGTAGTAAGGGATTGGAGGAGCTTGTGACATAACTAGCTGCTAGGGAGGTAGCAAGTATCAGGTTACTCTTTTGGCGGGAAGAGAGGCATTTTGGGAAGAAGTTTGTCTTTTGGTGGAAGAATCCATATTTTAAATGGGAAGCAGGGCATTATGTTTTAAGTAGCAGCCATGTTAAGGTGAGGGAAATCTAACATCTTCAACCTGGGAATGCAAGGATTCCCTTAAGGAAGAGGATTCAGGAATTCATGACTTAGAATGGGAAAGTAAGTGTCATTTTTATTTTCACCAGCCTTTAACTGAAGCTTAAGAGTTTTAAAAAATTATGAATGTTGGGCTAAATAATCGGACAGATAGTATCCAAATAATGACATGTACTCAGAAATAGCAGAACATAGCAACACAAGTGCGTATATTACATACTTAACTATGTGCATGTTTAAGGAGGGTAAGGAAAGGAGAAGTTTTTATTTCTTTTGAGGTTCTAGAAATTGAATGTAGGGCCTTCACATTGAGCTACACCTCCAGCCCCTTTTAAATTTTGACACAATTTCTTGTTAAGTTGATAATTTTCCCGGGCTGGGCTCAAACCTGCAGTCATCCTGCCTCAGCCTCCCAAGAGTTGCTGAGATTATATGTGTATGCCACCATGCCCAACTAAGGAGACGTTTTAAAAGGCAAAAGAGAGGTGGATTATGTAAGATATTTTGACACAATAATGCCTGCCCACAAAGGTTTATCATAAGAGTGACAGTTGAAAGGGCCTTGTGGAAATATTTCTGAGTCACGGCATGGTGGTCTTTCTGCAGGTTTGTGGTTCTGGCAGAGTCTTTTGCAATAATTACTATGAGGCCACTATGAAGAAGTCTTCCTACCGAACCTCCTGGCTTTGTTTATTCTTTTGTTAGGGTTGACACAAGTCACTCCATTTTAATTTTGGTAACTTTCACAAGGACAAGGTAGAGTAACATTAGCCATATGACAGATGCTCAGAAATGCTGAGATGCCATTTTAACTCACTACTACTTCAGAATTACAGTAGTTATGAGACTGTTTGATAGCCTTTTGTTGTTGTTGTTGTTTTTTTGGTACCGAGGGATCAAATTCAGGTCCTTGCACTTGTGAGGCAGGCAGTGCAATGGTAGCTTTATGTCCATTTAAGAAGCACACAAACTGTATTCCTATCTCAATGTTTGCTTTTTCAGTACTTTTAAACTGTTGCTATTGACGGAATCGTGTCCTCTACAGACTCTGTAAATTGAACCTCTAGTTGCCAGTGTTACTATATTTGAAGATAGGAATGGTTAGGTTAGGACCATAACAAGCCTTTATTATAGGGAGGATCTGCCTGGCTGCCTCTGAATAAAGGAGAAAAAGCTACATGGCAGAACAGGGAGAGTCTTTTATAGGAGCAGGGTGGGGTTAGCCTGAGCTGGGGTGGAGTTGAGTGAGGTAGTAATAAGGGATTGGAGGAGCCTGGGACATCACTAGGAGGGGCTTGTGACATCACTAGTTGCTAGGAGGTAGCAAATATCAGGTTACCTTTCTTGGTGGGAAGAGAGGGATGTTGGGAAAAAGAAGCCTGTCTTTTGGTGGGGGAAGCCATCTTTTTGTTTTGTTTTGTTTGGTTTGGGTACTGGGGATTGAGCTCAGGTCCTTTTGCTTGCGAGGCAGGCGGCGGAACCACTGAGCTTAATCCCCGGCCCGGGAAGCCATCTTTTAACATGGAGGCTGCTATTACATGTGACAGCCATTTTAAGGCAAGGGAAATCTAACAGGAATGTATTGAGGTAATTAAGGTTAAGTTGGGTCAAAGGATGGAGCCCTAATCCAATAAAAGTAATGGCCTTACAAGAGAAAAAAGTGATTCTGCACATGAATTCCAATCGCTATCTCCAGGGTCCACTGAGGGCTATTGCTTGCCACTCTGGGACTATTTTGTCTGACTTTTGTGAGTGTGTGTGAGAGTGTGTGTATGTGTGCATCTGTTGCTGGAGACTGAACCCAGGGAGTGCTGAGCTACATCACCAACCTTTTTTTTTTTTTTTTTTTTTTTTTTTTTAGACAAAGTTTCACTGAATTACTCAGGTTGGGCTTGAACTTGTGATCCTCCTGCCTCAGCCTCCCAAGCAGCCGAGATTATAAGATAATAGTTGTATGGACCTCTTATAGGAGATGGGAACTATCAAGACCATGGGAGTTCCTGGTTGTTTCTTACTCAAGAGATGGTTTCCAATGGGAAAAGCAATTGAATGTCAATTCTCCTATAAGACATGAAATAAATCTCAGGGCTTTTCTTTGGTATCTCAAAGAGTCACTGCAGGCCTGGCCCTGGCAAAGCAGTCTCAGAAATTGGTTTTGTGGGCTCCTGAATTAAAGTGCAAGTTGACTTGACTATCTCGCCATTTATTTTTAAAAACAGTCTTGGTATATTGCTAAGGCTGGTCTTGAACTCACAGTCCTCCTGTCTCAGGCTCTGAAGTCAAAGCTCTGATTCAAAAAGGAACAAGTGCTCCTGAAATCAGTATTGGAATCACTAGGGGCAAGTCAGAACTCTAGCAGAACCCCAAGTCTCAAAGCCCCCCTCATTTACTCTTTTGATGTTAGCTGCCACCACTGTAGCAAGCACCTGAGACAACCAGTTTAGAGGAGGAAAAGTCTCAGCCCATGGTCCCTTGGCTGTATTGTCCTTGGGCCAGCAGAGAAGCCGTGTCATCCTGGAGGAAACTGCTCCACTTGTGGCAGCCAGGAGGTGAAAGATAGGTAAAGGGCTGAGGTCCCAATGCCAACTTCAAGGTCAACCCTAGTGGCTTAACTTCCTGCTGGTGGCCCTCACACATATTCCACCCCCAATACGGCCAAGAGCTGGGGGTTCAAGCCTTCAACACAGGCTTTTCTGGGGGGTATTTCATATCCCCATGTGTCCCCTAGCTTGAGGAAGTTGTCCCCTTACAGACAAAATCAGGTATTATCCAGCTGCTCCAACTCTCCCTGCCATTCAGCTAAGCAACCAAGATTCAAACTCAATCTGTCTGGGAAGTGTGTGTGTGTGTGTGTGTGTGTGTGTGTGTGTAGATAATTTGCAAGGCTTCACTAACTTATCCCTGAGGAAACTGATTTTGAGATCAGCAGACTAAGAAGGGCAAAATCCAATTTTGGATAGGGATGACATTGCTTATATGAACATTCTCACCAAAATTCTGTACTCTCACTTGCGGCTGGTTACAGTTCTAGTTCAGCTACTGCGACCTACCAAATTCTCAAAGTGACATTACAGGGCCAGAAACCTGGCATAAAGTATTGAGATTTAAAAACAAAAGAATAATGATGTGCTGTATGTGGGAGAGTTGTTCCTTACAATCATGGACCCAAGCAGGTGTATCGATCCGGGCTACCTGTCATGAGTTGGGTGGGGCCGCCTCACCTGGCCATGAGGTCACTGTGGCCCGGATCACGGCAGAGGCGGAGGTGACCGATACTGGATTGGGTCTGAGAAGTCCTTGAAATCACAGCTGAAGGCAGGGGAGTGCCCTGGTCTTTCTTTCTTCATCTGCTACCTGGATTTCTGCTCCTCGCTCACTCCTCAACCCACACATAGGAGGAATTAATAAAGAAATAAAGGAGCTCAGAGTGGAGGTATAGTTACCCCAAGATATAAGTAGCAGAGGCATAGCATTCATTTCAGGAGGCTTTGAGGGACAACGGGGAAGGAAAAGGTCCTTTGAGTCTGATCAGTTTTACGAGCGTATGTAACACCCATTTAGCCTGCAAACCAACATGCCCGAGCCTCAGGCCTGGACCTACTCCCCTGATGGGGAAAGAAAACGAATCAAGAGAGCAAGTGACAAGGATAAACATTCTCACCACTACCCAATGTCACATCCCTATGGCAGTGGTTTTCTGGCTAGTAAGATAATGTGAACAACAACCAGAAATTGTTTGCTGGTCTCTAACACAATTTCTGCAGCAGAATAGAGAGGTCAAGCTCTTCTGTACAATGTGGGTGGTCTCGGATTACATGTGGTTGTGATTTAATTCACTCAAGAGGGATTTAAGTTTATCTTTCGAAATTTCTCAGTCCCCTCATGAGGTTGTTAATAAATTCAAGCTTAATTCCTTCGTGAGGTCTCTGATAGCTTAGCCAATGTTGATAGTGCAAAGACTTCCCTTTGCCATGGTTTCTCTCCAGTTTCAAGAACCAGAAATGTTGAAGAGTATTTCTTTTAAAAATAAAACAAGAAAAACTCAGGTTTTGGTTTTTTAAAAAATCACGAAGATATGAAAGAAACATATGAATAAAATTATTTTAAGAATCACCGTGACTTCACGTAGGAAGTTCTAACCCTACCGGCAGTGAGTCATGCCTGCAGTATTCGTAACACATTATTTCTGCATTGACATTTAAAGTTGAAAATATTGCTGGTGAGATGCAGTATGAGCCTTTATTTGAAACAATATGTTGCATTTATATTTTAAGTGCTAATAAAAATACAAAATGTATGCTGAGAAAAACTCTGCTAATATTAATAATCCTTCCAGAAGAATAAACAACAATGCACACATTTAATTCTGTCATTCAGAGATTGTGTTTATATTTTAAAAAATTGGACGTCACCTAAGCTGTTTTTCTCAAAACCATTCGAGAAGGTAATAACCCTAGATAACATGTATGACTCAGTTGTGAGGTGACCAATGGTTTGAATACAGTTTGATCCCAAGAAAACTCATACTAAGGCTGTTTCCCACGGCAACAGCGCTGGGCTGCAGGGCCTGGTTGGAGGGGTCTGGGCCGCTCAAGGAGCCCGCATGGATTTGTGCCTTTCTTGCACAAGTGCTTGCTCTGGTGAGCAAGTTGTTCTCCTCGGCTCTCTTTTTTTTGTTCATTAAGTTCATTGGTACAATTTAGGTGTACAGTACAGTTACATTCATCTTTGGGATCTTGTACCTTTACATGACGTATCCTGGTTCTTGCTTTTTCCCCATTCCTCTGCACTCCTTGACTCTTTCTTGACCCTCTTTCTGCAGACCCGCTCACTTCTTCTGCTTTTGTGCCACTTGTGGAGCAGCGTGAGGCCCTCACCCAAAGCTGAGCATGCACTGGCTCCACACACGCTCTTGGACTTCCAGGACTGTGATCCAAAACCTCTTCCCTTTATAAATGACCTGCTCTCAGGTATTCTGTTATAGTAACAACAAGCAGATTGAGATACTACCATTTGGTTTTGTTTGAGGCAGAAAAGTGCAACTTCAGGTGGTGGTGACCATGCAGGGTAATGTGACCAGTGGACAGACAGGTGTGTGGGCATTGGTTTAGACAGGTGCCCAGGAAGGCCTACAGTGGGGTGGCCTCTGGGCCGACATTGTGTAACAGGAAGGGGACGGCCCAGTGAGGATGAGCATGGTTACCCACGGCCCCCAGGGTGCAGTGATGAGTCTGGATTTTATTTTAGACACAACAGGAAACGGTCACAGGGTGCTCAGGAGGATGTGGCCTGATGTGGTTCACATTTAGAATGCAGTGCTGACTGGTTTGCTTTCCTTGTGTGGCTTCATTGTACAGCTAAGAGCCATATGCAATTTCAGGAAACACCACCTTTCCCATCACATGTCCACAACAACCCACAGAAAATCCATGGTCTTAAAAGAAATAATAGTCTGCTCTACAAACATAAAGAAAATTATAGTGACAAGATATGTATTTAAGGGGTGGCCCCTGGGTGATCTGAGGAAAGCCTGGCTAGAGACAGACGATGTGACGCTGTAACCATCAGGGCTAACATGTAAAGCCTTACATAAAACACACTGGGGATGACATCCTGTTCTTATTCTGTGCAATTCTAAAAATGGCCACAAGAGGGCCTGCTTCTCCTGATGTTGATAAGCAGCAGCTTCCAGGTAGGATTATTTCCCTTGCATTTCTCCCTTTCCCTGTCCTTCCCTCCCCTCCTCT
>NW_022900939.1:29873666-29895891 GCF_012274545.1 Fukomys damarensis
CTTTCCCCTCCCCCTCCTCCCACCTTTTTCCCTGCGGTCTGTAGGCAGTGGGAGTCTATGTAAATGTTTAACAACTAGCTCAGGAAGGGTGGAAGAAATCTTGGTAACAGTTGCCAATTTCCGTGGTGTAAATACTTCCCCAGCATCAGATTCCGCAACACTGTTTAGCGACAGCCACTGGTAGGTTTGGGAATAATTTATCCTGGAGAGAAAAGAGGTCTGTGGGGTCAGCTCAGCACAGGGCTGCTTGCAGGGCACCAGGAGTAAGCTGGGGTGGCCGAAGAAGATAAGCAGATACTCTTAGGGAACAAGATCGTGATTAAGAGCACACGGCAGGAAAAGCGTTGTCTTGGATGTTGGCTTTTTTCAGAAATAATTTTTAAACCACTAAAAAACAAACAAACAAACAATGAAACACCCCTAAAAGAAACAGTGAAAAGGCAGCAGAAAAAAATATCATATTTCTTTTTTTGAACTGCATGTCTTTCCTAGGAATAAGTACTAGTAAAAATATTGAATCATGTGAGCTTACTATATCATAATTAGACATTCTAGATTTTGTGTTATTGGCTTGATAAGTAGCTGAATCAATTTAAAAGATCTTCAGAGAATGAACTCTTGCAGATATATTTGTTGTATCAATATAAATACAAAGTCCTCAATATGGTTAGTGAAAACATTTTTGGTTGGATTTTCTCATAATTTGACCCTGTAAATTGTTCTTGTTTGCTTTGTTTTTTTTAAGAAGGATTTCACTATGTAATCCAGGCTGACCTCGAACTCTTGGTGATCTTCCTGCCTCAGCCTCCTGAGTGCTGGGATTACAGGTGTGCACCACCACATCTGGCTGACCTTGTAGATTGAGTGCATGTGAAATTTAAAACAAAAATAAAAATGAAGCCAGGTGTATGTAACAGCACATATCTGTAATTCCAGTACTCTGTGAGGCTGAGGCAGAAGGATCACAAATTCTAGCCCAACCTGGTTAACTTAGCTACTTAGCAAGACACTGTCCCCAAAATAAATAAAGGGCTGGGGTGTAGCTCAGTGCAGACTCTGAGTTCAATCTTAGTACCACACACACGCACACACACACACACACATACAGAAAAGGAAGGGAAAAATCAGGCTAAATTAAAATGAAGTCATTAATCTCATCACTTACAAATTAAATATTGAATAGAGATGTTACTATGTGGCAGAATAGAAGGTTTTAGCCTTCAGCCTTCTCCCAGCACGCAGATCCTGGTAATTGGCCCTGGGCGTGAGTACTCCTGTGTGAGCCTGGGTGTTCAGAGAGAGGGCCCAGCACCCCACAGGAACAAGAAATCTGAGAATAGACACATTACAGAGGGCAAAACAAATAGGGCCACTTTACCGGCGCGAGCCCACCCTCCGTGGTGGCATAACTCAGTGGCGAAGGAGCCTCCCTTGCTGGGGACTCTTTCCATGGGTCAGAAGAACTTGAGTACCTGGCTTTCCCTGCTATGTGGGATGATGCCTGAGACCTGCTTCTTTTTTGCCTTCTCCAAGCACTAAAGCGGCTGGTGTAGATGAGTAGTTCAGGCTTGCCAGGGGCAGGGAAAAAGATAGGGATACGTGGCAGGCAGGCCATGGAACACTGAAGAACCATGGGTTCAAACAGCCAGCTTGTAAACTCGGCCTAGAGTCCCCACATTAACTCTTACAGCGCACCACTTGCAAAGCTCCCGAGGTCCCCAGAACTCTGCCTACCGACCCACAGCGGGTGCTCCTCATGCACATCCACAGGGGCTGTGCAGAAGCCTGCAAATCCTGCACAGAGTCACACAGGGAACAAGCTCAGTTCTGCGGGACTGGAGGAGGCCCGTAACCTCGAACATGCTAAGGCCCTCAGCATTTGGATCAGCTTTGTGAGACTGGGAGAAACTTTTCCCTAAGTGGGAACAAGAGGAGTGGGGTGGATGGTCAGGAGGTCAGAGAGGAGCTTGTTGGCAGACAGCAGGCAGAGGGCCCGAGTTCAAACCCCAGTGCCATCACCGAGAAAGAGAGAGAGAGAGAGAGGGAGAGAGAGCGAGCGCTCAGGACTCCTAGATAAGCTAATAGAGATCCTCCTTCAATAAACACCACAGAGAATGTCTGCTTTTTCAAATATGAAGATTGTAATTCAAGACATTAAAAACCACAAAATGTCAAAGAATTCTAGTCGATGAATTTAAAGAAACGGCGACCTAGAACTGCTTGACAAATAATTGTTTCAAGGATATTCAGTGAGCTACAAGAATACAAATATAGAACACAATGAACTGAACACATGAAACATTAGAAGTTCAAGATAGATATGAAAACTTTTAATAAAAAGAAACAAACAGAAATTCTGGAGCTGAAGCACACAGTGACTGAAATTTAAAAAATGCAACGGAGAGAGCTTCAAGAACAGACTTGACTGGGCCGAGGATTTAGCTCAGTGGTTCGGTGGCCTGCCTGGCAAGTGCAAGGACCCGAGTTCAATCCCCGATAACAAAACAAAAACAAAACAAAACAAAAAACAGACTTGATTAAGAAGAGGAATGAATATGTGAAGTTGAAGAAAAAAACCTTTTGAAGGTATCTAGTCAGTGGGGGAAAAGAAAACAGAATGAAAAAGAGTGAAGAAAGTCTATAGAATTTATGAGAGAAAGCAAAGGGGGAAGAAAGCCTTTCTAAAGGAATATGGATGCTAGGCATGGTGACACATGCAAAGTAAAACGAAAAAGAAAAAGAAAGACTGAAAGAAACAACGACTGAAAACTTCCCAAATCTTGAGACGGATATAGACACCAGGTTCATAAAACTCAAAGCTTTTCAAATAAGATCACATCAAATAGAGGCCAGGGATTTAGCTCAGTGGTTCCGCTGCCTGCCTTGCAAGCACAAGGTCCCAAGTTCGATCCCTGGTCAAAAAAAAAAAATATCACATCAAATAAAATCACACTACCATACATTTCAATCCCATTATCAAAAGACAAAGACAGAGAAAAATTTGAAAACACCAGCAGAAAATCAGCCCTCATTGTATATAAGGAAAATTCTCTAAGGCCATCGGTAGATTTCTCAGCAGAAACCTTGCAGGCCAGGAGCGAGTGAGATAATATATTCAACCTTCTGCTGACCAAGAGTACAATCCCTGGGAAAGCTGTTTTTCAGAAATGAAGTACAGATAACAATTTGTAAAACAGCCAAGGGACTTCATCATCACCAGACTTGCCTGAAAAATGCTGAAGAGAGTTCTTCAAATTGAAATGAAAAGATGATAATTAGATAACATAAAATATGAAAGTATAAAACTGACTGGTAAAAGCAAGCATATAGTCATATTCACAATAGTCTGATATTATATAAATAAATTTCAAATTTGACCATAAAAGTTAAAAGATAAAAAGTATTTAAAGCTGGGCGTGGTGGCATATGTCTGTAATCCTAGCACTTACTTGGGAGGCTGAGGCAGGAGGATCTCTGTGAGTTTGAGACCAGCCTGGGGTACATAGTGAGTTCCAGGGCAGTCTGAAGTACATAGTGAGACCCTGTCTCAAAAAACAAACAAACAAAAAAAGTATTTAAAGATAAATGTAGCTACAATAATGTTTTAATTGATACACAATATAAAACAAATAAATTGCAACATCACGAAAAAAGCTGCAGGCATGAGAAGTGAAGTGTAGACTATTTTGTATGCACTTGAATTCAGTTATCAGCTTAAAATATATCGCTATAGCTGTAAGATGTGTTATATAAGCCCTGTGGTAAACATTGGAGAATCCTTTGGTAGATACACAACATAAAAAGGAAAGGAATCAAATCACACCGTTGCAAAAAAACAAATGAAAACATGAAACAATAAATGAGAAGAAGAACGAAGGCAGCAGCCCAGAGTGATGGCAGAGCATGTGTGTGGCATGCAGTAGTGGGTCCTAGGTTAGTCAGCAGAGAGGGAGAGGGAGAGGGAGAGGGAGAGGGAAAGGGAGAGGGAGAGAGAGAGAGAGAGGAGGAGAGGAGAGGAGAGGAAGAAACAAACAAAGGTACTGCACGATAATAAAACAACAAAATGACAGTAATCAGTCCTTGCTTATCAATATTTACTTCAAATGTAAACAGATTAAACTTTCCAGACCAAAGACATAGAGCGGCTGTGAATGGAGGGGGAAAAAAAAAGAACGAGACCACCAATATGCCGCCTCCAGAAGGTTCACTTAGCTCGAAGGACACACACAGGCTGAAGACAAAAGGACGAAAGACGAGATTTAATGCCGCTGGTAACCACAAGAGAGTGGGAGTGGCTGTACTCAGATAAAGACTTTCGGTCAAACACTGCCGTAAGACACAAAGAATTTACTCAGAGGATAATTGATTCTAAGTGTATGCACACTGAACATCAGAGTGCCTAAATGTACAAAGCAATTGTTAATAAACCAGAGGAATAAACAGCAATTCAATAAGAGTAGGGGACTGCAACCCCTCATCCTCAACAACGGAGAGGTCGTCGGAACATAAAACGCATAACGAAACAGTGGACTTTTAAATAACACGGTGACCAAATGGGCCTAACAGACACAATACAGAACATCCCATTCAGCAACAACAGAATGCATGTTCTTAGGGACTCACAAAATATTCTCTAGAACTGATTATATGCTGGGCCATAAATGAACAGATTGTGGTTGTTAAAGAAATTAAGAATGTCTATAAGGAAATTAACATACTCCTGAAAACCTATGAGTTAAATTAGAGATCAAAAGGGAAATGAAAGCATCAAGAGACAAACAGAAGAGAAACTACAGTATACTGAAATATAAGGGACACAACAAAAGCAGCTCCGAAAGGGTTATTATTGAATAGGTATATTATTCATCATAATATCTCAAATCAACAACTTTATACATCAAGTAACTAGAAAAATGCGTAATAACAAGTAATAAGTAATAAAAAGTAATAAACAAGTAATTAGTCCTGAGTCCCAAATGAGCGCAAGGAAAGAAATACTAGAACCAAGATAAATGAATTAAAGATTACAGAGATAATAGAAAAGAGCAACAAAATTGAGTTGGTTTTTTTTTTTCAGAAGATGAACAAAGTGAAAAATGTTTAGTCAGACAAAGAAAAAGAACTCAGGTAAATAAGATGGTAAATTAAAAAAAAAAGAGACAAAACTAATGCTATAGAAATACACATGATCATGACTACTGTGAAAAACTATACACCAACAAATTAGATAACCCAGAGGAGATGGATAAATTCCTAGACAGTCTAGTAAGACTGAATTATAAGTAGGAAACATGAACAGATAAATAATGAATAAAGAAATTGAATCACTGTATACCCAAAATGTACCAATAAACTCAATAAGGAAAAAAAAAAAGAAATTGAATCACTAATCAAAATTTTATAACAGCTAAGTAAGGTGGTACACACCTGTAGCCCCAGCACTAGGGAAGCTGAGGCAGGAGGATTGTTGTGAGTTTGAGGCCAGTCTGGGATACAAGACCAGCCCAAATTACATAGCAAGACCCTGACTCAAAAATAAAAAAGAAAAGAAAAAATTCTTAACAAAGAAAATCCCAGGCCTAGGTGAATTCTACAAAACATTTAAAAATAATTAATTCTAATTTTTCTCAAACCCTTCCAAAAATTGAATAGAAGACATTTCCAAACATACTTTATGACACCAGCATTACCTCAATACCAAATCCAGACAAGGATGGTTATGAGAAAACAAAAGGCGGGCTGAGGATTTAGTTCAGTGGTTTCGCCACTTGCCTCGCAAGCGCAAGGTCCTGAGTTCAATCCCCAATACCAAAAAAAAAAAGAAAAAAAAAAAGAAAAAAAAGAAAAAGAAAACAAAAGGCAATATCTTCAATGAATATAAAAGCAAACATCTGTAACAAAATATTACCAGTAAGTTGGATGTGGTAGCACACTCATATAATCCCAGCACTCTGACAGGCTGAGGCAGGAAGATTGCAAGTTTGAGCTCAGCATGGGCAATTTAGCAATTTAGTGAGACCCTCTCTCAAAGTAAAAAATTTAAAAAGGCTGGGGATATAGCTCAGTGTGAAGGACCTGGGTTCAATTCCCAGTAGCACAAAACAAACTAAAACCAAACACCAAAAACTTAGGGTCATCTCAACAGATATAGAAAGGGCATGTGACAAAATTTATTTTATGTATTTTATGGTAAAAGCCAAAAAACTGGGCATTACTTCATAATGTGAGCCTTGTATATCAAGCCCATAGCTAACATTATATTCAGTGGTGCAGAGGTGAAAGCATTTTCTCCATCATCAGAGGGAAGACAAGATTTCTCCCTTACTGCTTTTTCCAACGTAGTATAGTATAAGAAGTCCTAGCCAAGCCATCAGGCAGTGAAAAGAATAAAAGACATTCCATTCAGGAGGAGCAACATTTTCTTTATTTTTAGATGACATGATCTACAATTCTAAAAAGCCCACACCAAACTGTCAGAGCAAATAAATGAATTCAGGGAAGTTGCAGGATATAAAATAAAAATACAAAATCAGCTGTGAATTATCAAAAAAGAAATTAAGAAGCCAGGCACAACAGTGTGCAACTATAATGTCAATACTACCGAGAGGCTGAGGCAAGAGAATTACAAGTTGGAGCTTCCCCTGGACAAATTAGAGACTTAGTGAGAAACTGCCTCAAAAAATTAAACAGCGCGGGGAGGTGGGCCTGGGGATGTAGCCCAGTGTGAAAGCCCTGGTTTCAATCCCAGTTTAAAAAAAAAAAAAAAAGCAGATTAAAAAAAGAAAAAGATAAAGAAATTAAGAAAATAATACCATTTAAGATAGAAACAATAAGAATAAAAAAAATTTTTTTTGGATTTTTGAGACAGGGTGTCACTATGTAGTTGAGACTGACTTGGAACTCACTATGTAGCCCAGGCTGGTCTCGAACTCACAGCGATCCTTCTGCCTCAGCCGGAGTGCTGGGATTACAGGTATGCATCACCATGCCCGGTTTAAATAAGAATACATTTAACCAAGGATGCGAAAGACCTGCGTGAAAAATTTTAAAACACTGATAAAAGCCATTGAAGAATGTAAATAAGTGGGGAGATATCTTGAGTTCATATTTTTAAAATATCCATAATATTTAAAGGGATAACAGATTAAAAGCAATAACAATCAATGCTCCAATGGCATTTTTTCACAGAAATAGAAAAAAAATCCTAAAATTCATGTGGCATGATAAAAGATCCTAAGCAAGATAAGGCATAGCAACCTAAGTAAGAAGAAGAAATCAGGGAAAGGAAACAAGGGAAAAGAAAAAATATGAGGAAAGGAAAAAATGGAAAAAAAGTCTTTGTAAATAGGGGAGGGTGGAGGGGGTGAAGGGAGGGCAGGTGAAGGGGGAAGAAATGAGAACCTAGACCTGTCATGTAAAGGTACAAGATCCCAATGATGAATGTAACTGTACTGTATACCTAAAAATTACCAATAAATAAAAAAAAAGAAAAGAAAATAAATCCACAGCCATAGAAACAATATGGTACTGGAATACAAACAGACCCACAGATATGAATAGAAAGCCCAACCATAAATCCATGCATTCTCAACCAAGTGGTCTTCAACAAAGATGTCAAGGAATGTGATGGGGAAGGGACATTCTCTTCAATAAATGACGCTGGGAAAATTGGAAGTCCAAAAGTAGAAAAATGAAATTGTACCTTCATCTCCCATTACATTCAAAAAAATTTTAATTGAGTTTATTGGTACATTTTAGGCATACAGTACAGTTACATTCATTATTGGGGTCTTGTACCTTTACATCACAGGTCTTAGTTCTCATTTTTTTCCTCTTGTCCCCTCCCTCCCTTCACCCCCTCCTCCCCTCCCCATTTACAAACACTTTTTTTCCATTTTTTCATTTTGTCACATTTTTTTCTTTTCTCTTATTCCCTTTCCCTAACACTTCCCACTTTCTCTACACCTTTAGCCCTTTTCTTCCTATTTCACATTGTTAATTATCCCATTAGGATCTTGAGTACTATTATAGTTTTTCACACCAGAGAAACTATTCGGCATTTACACATGTGTGACTTATTTATTTCACTTTGGAGTGTATCCTCAACATGTACCCATTTTCCTATGAATGACATATTTCAGAATTTAACTGACAATGGATTAACACTAAGACCATTAAGATTGTTTACACTGTTAAGACCTAACACTGTAAAATTACTGGAAGAAAATAAAACAAAAGAAATGTTTCATGGCATTAGTCTGAGCAATGTGTTTTGAATAAAGTCCGCAAAACTACAAGGAAGAAGGCAAAAATAGACAAATGGGGCTGCATTAAATGAAAACACTTCTCCATAGCAAAGGAAAACAGTTGACAGTGTGACAAGATGACTAATGGAATGGGAGAAAAAGTTGCAAGCCACACACCTGTTAAAAGATAATGCCCAAATATGTAAGAATACAAATAACTTGGCAGTGAAAATCAATCCAAGCCAAAACAAACAAACAAACAAACAAACAGAAGATCTGATTAAAAAAACAGCAAAACATCTGAACAGACATTTTGTCAAAGAAGATCTACAAAAGGCAACAGGAGCATGAGAAGTTGTCCCCATCACCCATCAGAGAAATGCAAATCAAAACCATAGAGATATCAACTCTTGCACACTAGAATGGATATGACTGAACGAGGCAAAAGGTGCTGTCTTAGTCTATACCATGTTTCTATACAAAACACTAGAGGCTGCATACTTTATAAGGAAAAGAAGTTTTTTTAGCTCACAGTTCTGTTGGTTCAGGAGCAGGGCCCTGACATCTACTTAGCTCTAGTGAAGTCCTCAAAGCATCATAAGAGACTGGGGTGGGTCAGGTTTAATCTTTTTACAATAACCCATTCTCTTGGGAACTAATCCACTCTTGGGAGTGCCAACCCCTTCCATAAGAACAGCGTTAAACCGTGATCTCACGATCTATTTCCTTTTCCCTAGGCCCAGTCTCTCACAGTTTCCACCGTCTCAATGGGCTAAAGCTCTGAGGACAAATCACATTCAAATAAAAGCAGATGCCAACTGCTGATGAAAACATGCCAACTATTGGTGGGATGCAGAACAGTATAAAGATTCCTCAGAAAGTTAGAAAGAACTACATAGGAGGCTGAGGCAGGAAAGTTACAAGCAGGAGGCCAGCCTGGGAGACTTAGTGAAACTGTTTCCAAATAAAAAGGGCTGGAGATAAAGCTTAGTGCTGTCTGGGTTCAATCCCCAGTACTGGATGGATAGATAGATAACCTTGCCACCTGTGATAACACAACTAAGTCTGAAGGATATTATGCTAAATGAAATAAGCCAGACACAGAAAGACAAATAGTGTGTGTCCTGTGACATGTGGGATAAAATCAGGTTAAACTCACAAAAGCAGGGTACATGATGGTTGCCGGCCATAAGAGGAGAGAGGGTGAGATATTGTTAAAGGGGTAGAAAGTCTCAGTTATGCTGGATGACTAAGCCCTAGGACTTAGGGTACAGTATTGTGACATTCTAGAGCAAACAGTACTGTATTCTGTACTTGAAATGTGCTTAGTGCGTAGATCTTAAGGATTCTCATCATACACAGAAATGGTAATTAAGTGAGATGACGGATGTGTTAATTAGATTAATTATGGTAGTCATTTTAGAAGGTCACATATATCTATCAAAACATGACATTGTATACCTAAATACATACAAGTCTTTTCAATTATACCTCCATAAATCTGGGGAAGACTCTTTGAAAGTAAAAGGCAGCTGGTTGTAATGTCTACTGAGTGTCACGAGAATAGAATAAAGATGGCAGAAGAAACGCAAGTCAGAATGAATTGCTTCGAGCACAGACTCCTGAGAGCTGTGCGCTGAACCGCACCTGCTCCACCTGTGAAATTTAGGAGTCATAATTATGGTTCTCAGGACTCCCTAGGGGCTGCTGGATCGGGAATTGTGGGGAGGGTCCATCAGTTTGTGTCTGAAGCTCTCCTAGGATGAGAATCACCGAGTTTCATGGAGTTTGGTTTCTGTATTAGTCACTTTTTCATCACAGTGACACAATACCTGATAGCCACAATTTAAAGGGGGGGCTTGCTTTGGCTCAGTTTTCTGAGGGTTCAGTTGGTGGCTGGTTGGCTCCAAGGCAGAAGGGCGTGGCAGAGGAAATGGCTCACCTCATGGCCCCCAGGAAGCAGAGAGGAGGGAGGAGCTGGGTCATGCCCCCCCTTCCCAACAGGCCTGACTAATCAATGGGTGAATTCACTGATGAGTACAGCGCCTGACGATGTAATCACCTTCCCAGCGTGTGACTTTTGGGAAATGTTTTATATCTAAGCCATAATATTTTCCTATGAGTTGCGACTGACATTTCAAATCCCCCCCTTATTCTATACGCTGTCAGAGTCCTGGCCTTATGTTTGAAAAGGGAGATGTTTCTTATGCCTGTTCTCCTTTTTTTTAAAAAAAATTCATTATGGAATAAATCTTAGATGCCAAAGATGGCATTTAACGTATGCTAAATGTGAAATTAAGAGAAAAAGACATTCTGTACTTATGCTCCTGACACTCAGTTTAGGAACTACAGTATCTATTGCATTTTAAAGCAATTGTTTTTCAGGATAGGGATCCCTGGGCATTAGAATATTATTTTTATACCCCCTCTTCCTTCTCTTTTAAAAATTTTGATACAAGTTTTCACTAGGTTGCCCAGGTGGGCCTCAGGCTCTCAATCCTCCTGCTTTGGCCTCTTGAATGCTGGGATTACAGGTATGCACCACAACACCAATGCCCTTCCTTCCTTCCTTCCTTCCTCTCTCTCTTTCTCTGCATTTCTCTCTCTCTCTCTCTCTCTCTCTCTCGTTTACTTCAGCATCCATGGTGTTCCATTAACCATCTCATCCTTCCTTCCTTCCTTCCTTCCTCTCTCTCTTTCTCTGCATTTCTCTCTCTCTCTCTCTCTCTCTCTCTCGTTTACTTCAGCATCCATGGTGTTCCATTTAAACCATCTCAAGATTGAAACATACATTTAATCTAATGCATAATTCCAAATTGTACTTTCATTTATAGTGTCTTCATTTTCCTTAATACTGTTTCCTTAAAAGTTGGTTTTTGGAAACTTCAGAGTCCAACTCGTTGGTTGGTTCAAGATTGAAGCACACTAGTTTTAATTATCCACAGCTTCTGATTTTTGTTGTAATTAATAGTGACCTCATTAAAATTCTAAGATTCAGTTCTTCATTCTTTTTTCTTTTTTGCAAACTTGCCTGGTGCTCAGGGAAAGACTGATTAAACTAGCTATACAGGCATTAAAACTTAATGCCTTTGTTTCATTTTTACCCACATATCAGTAGTTACCATGGTTACGCAGAGGGCTCAGGTGGTGCCAAGTTGCAGATGTGCTAAAATGTTTTCCCTGGCTCAGTCTCTTGGTTACTGCAACAGTACAGTAGCTAGTTTCCAGGGAAAGCAATTTTATATCTTAGGTTAATTTGGGGAAGCTTATCATCTCTTAATTTGCATTCTTCAACTAGCTCATTCCGCCTCAAAGCATAGTTATATATGGAATGAAGCTAGACCCAGATGACCACACAGAGTACTTACAATACTGACAGTCCTTTTTTCTGTCTATATATTTATTTTCCACCAATAATCCACTTTATCTGAAGGGTGAGATGGGAAACACTCCAAAACTTTATGATCTCTGTGAGAGTTTTAGAATTACTTGGTTGCAAGCAACAGCAATCAACTAGAGAAATGGATATTTCATGGAATCTGGGGCAGGGATGCAGCTGGGACCAAGGACTTAAATGCTTCAGATATTTGTCTACCTTCTTCATATCTTGTGATTTCTTTTTTTTTTAATGTGGTAAAATTTACATAGCATAAAATTGGCAGAGTTTACTCTTTTTAGTGTACAGCTCAGTGGTATTAAGCACATTCACATTACCCTGCAACCGTCATCACCATCCATCTCCAGAACTCTGTTATCTTCCCAAATGGATGATCTTTGCCCAGTAAACAATATCTCCCCATTCCTCCCTTACTCAACTGCTGGCCAATGACATTTTATTTTATGGCTCTGACTTTGACTATTCCAGGTATCTCGTATAAGTGCAATCATACAATATCTCTCTTTTTGTGAGTGACTTACTTCACTTGTCCTAATGTCTTCAAGGCTCATCCACGTTGTAGCAAATTTCAGGATTTCCTTCATTTTTAAGGCTTCATTTTGAGTGGGTGAGTCACTTTTTGATCATCCATTCTCATTCTGATAGATACCTGGGCTTCTCCCACCTTTGGGCATTGTGAGCAATGCTGTTATGAACGTGGGTGTTTGACTCTCTTTGAGTCCTTGTTTTCAATACTCTTGGGTGGAATTAGATAGTAACCCTAATTTGATTCTACTACTATATATGGAAAAGTATTTATGTTATTTTATTTATTTATTTATTTATTTTTGGTACAGGGGATTGAACTCCAGTCCTCGCGCTTGCAAGGCAGGAGGTAGAACCACTGAACTAAATCCCCGGCCCCAAAAGTATTTATTTTTTGAGTCTTTGTTTCCCTATGGGTGAGGTCAAGATTACAGCCAATCTCTTAAAGTTTCAGTGAAGCATTTCTTTCTTTAAAAATGCCTACATTTATTTTACTTTCAAATACAGAATGGGACAGAAGTTGGCCACCTCTGTTTCCTGCAGTGTCACCTGGAGCACAAAACTGGCTGTATTCATCTGGGTGGCACTTGGTGCTGGCTTTGGGTTGGTAGCTCCTCTGGAGCTTGTCTGGTCTGGGGCTTTGACTCTTCTCTATGGGCCTCCATGCATGGTACTGCTTGGGCTTCCTTACATCACTGGCTCCAAGACAAAGTGCTTCAGCAAGGGGATCCCTCTCTCTCTCTCTCTCTCTTCCCCCCCTTTCTATTCACTCCAAGTTTTCTTTCCTCTAGCTCTTTTCTCCTTCTCTAACACTGAGCACATGACCAATACAATGGTCTAATCTCCTTTTATGAACACTTTCCTCCTTGTACCGATGCCTAATCTTGGTATCATCTTGTCCTCAGCTCTCCTCTGGCAGATATCTTTCTTGATTCCCAATTTCGATTTCTAGCTAGGCTTTATCTTTAGCTTGTCACCAGGGGGCGAGTATTAGTGTCATTGGAAAGCCTGGAGCCCATCTAGCCAACTCTCTGGCTTGATTCAATGTGCTCTCCCTTCCAGCCAGCATTGTCTGTGCTGGGTCTTTGCTTCAGTCTTGTATTACTTATATGCTGCTGTGATGCAAGAACTTATAAGTAACAGGATGAAAGAGTGGGCAGCTGTAGGCAACGGACAGAAAGAGCATGGGTTTGGAGCCCCAGTTCTGTGACTTGCTTGTCAAAGTCCAACTGAATTAGATCCCAGTTTCTTCATTTTAAAATAGGTACAACAGTACATTTCGATAAGAGGAATAACTTGGAACGTTGGACAACCCAGTTGGGTAAATTTGGTTCACAACGATTAATTTTATTTTTGAAATAGTAGAGAAGATTTTTAATGTTTCCAAAGAAATGATAAGTGTTTTGAGGAATATACCAATTACCTGGATCTGGTCATTACACATTGAATACCTGTATTGAATATCATAGGTACCCATAAATATGTACAATATATGCCAATTAAAAATTTGTTTTAAGAACTACAAGAAAAACGAAATGAGGATGATAATTGCATTTCCCCCAGAATAAGACCTAGGTGAAAATAATCAGCTTTGAAACCTCAAGTTGCTGGCTGTACCATTGAGCGCTGTTAGCGTCCAGATCCTGGGTTCTGGTTGGCACAGAGCTGGTGCAGGTGGGAAGGGTTTGGTCAGGGCTTAGTCCGGGGAGGCAGGAACTGAGCAGACAGGGTTTGGGATTGGGTGTAATGGTCGTCTAGGACTTCAGCCAAGGCAGACACTGACGACGAGCCGGAAGTGGATGAGGAGGTGGTCCTGCTGGGTCAGCCGGGTTGCTGCACGGGAGGTTCTGGGCAGAGCTCCTGGATGGCAGCTGTTGTGGAGGTTGGGCTGTTTCTAGCATCATCAGGAATCCTGGAGGAGCAGGACTCTTAACTCTCTGGATTGCTGCCTGGGATGAGAGGTGCAGGGCTTTTCTTCCTGGGACATCACATTTGTTAGTGCACGTCGTGAGAGCATCTGAGCGTGTGGCGAGTTCTCAGTGGTGAAGGGGTTGGGGGAGGAGCTGTTTTCAAGGTTGAGAAATGAAGACACAGAGCTGGTCCTTGAGGTTGGATTCATCCTCATTTAAAAACCAGGTACAGATACTTTTAGCACATCTCATTATAAGACACAGAAAAAAGAGGCAAAGAAAACCAGTAAGTATAACCTGCATTTAAACATTGGTTCACAGTTTTCCATTCTCCTATTTGCGCGCAGTCCACACACACACCATATACCACACACACAACCACCACACAAACCACACATACACACTGCTTTATATATATGTATACACTACACATATACCTTATACCTTCCCACACACATACATTTTAAACCAAAATGAAGCTATGAAGTTGTTTCAGGATTACTATTTTATAAATTGTGCTTGCACTTAGCAGGATGTTAAATATTCTTCTGTAACATCACTTTAAATGGCTACACACGATTTCAGTACGCGAATGTATTATAATTTATTTAACCAATTCTCCCCCGCCTCTTTTGTATTTGGTACTGGAGATTGAAACCAGACCCTTCTCATCGAGCTATATGATTGGCCCTTTTTATTTTTATTTGGAGACATAGTCTTGCAAATTGCCCAGCCTGAGGTTGAATTTGCAATCCTCCTGCCTCAGCCTCCCACAGTGCTAGGATTATAGGTGTGTGGTATCATGCTGTACTTTTAATTCTCCATTTTGAGCATTATTAAGCTTTTATTATGATGATATATGTCTCTCTGAATATGCCTATCTAAATCTATCAGCACATCTGTGGCTGTTTCGTTAGAATTAGTGCACAGACTTAGAATGGCCATGAAAGCCCTGACATCCAGTGACAGATCACTGTGCCTGGGTGGGCTCATTTCCATACCCTTCAGCAGGAGGGAGACTGTCAGTTTCTCAGCACGCTTACACCACTCATTACTTCCTCTAAAAGTATTTCTAATTTTGTAGGGGAAAATGGTATGGATTTACAGAGGGTCGAACTGTGTCTCCCTAAAATAAGCACGTTGAGGCCCAGCCCTCAGCACAGGTGGTGCCTTACAATTAGCGGTCAAAGAGGCCACGAGGGCAGAGCCCCACTGTTTTTTGGTACTAGGGATTGAACTCAGGACCTTGTGCTTGCGAGGCAGGTGGCGGAACCACTGAGCTAAATCCCCAGCCCCAGAGCCCCTCTTTGATAGGGCTAACAGGAGCGGAAGAGACGCAGGGTCTCTCTCTTCTCTGTGTGTCTCTGGCTGCCCCCCTAGAGGGGCGGCCATGTGTGAATGCAGTGACAGAGTGGCTGCCAGGAAGCCCAGAGGCCTCTCTCACTAGAACCCAAGCATGCTGGCACCTGGGTCTCTCACTTCCGGCCTCCAGAAGCGTGAGAATGCAGTGTCTGTTGCTTCATCCTCCCCGCGTGTGCTACTTTGTTATGACAACCTGAGCTGGCTGATGCCTTTTCAGTTTGCATATCTTTGTTCACCTTTCCTGCAGTGCTTGTTCACATTTACTTATGTTTGCGTTATTGTGTGAAGAGCCTAAGATCAGTGCCGTGGACGGTGATAGAAACTTTAAGAGGCGGGGCCTGGGAAGGCCTTCTGTCTCTGAAGGAGACACCAAGGCCTTGGCTCCTTCCCCTCCCTTCCCTTTTCTGTCCTGGCCCTGAGGGGAGCCCTTTGCTTGGCCCCACATCAGCACCACAAGGTGTTGCCTCAATGAGGGACAAAGGCAACAGGGTCCTCTGGGCAAACCTCCAACACTGTGAGCTCAGAATAAGCCTTTCTAAAATAAATTGTTTACCTCAGATATTTGTTATTTTGACAGAAAGCTGGCTTGCACACAATGTAAGGAAGTATGTTGACAGGTCCTGAGTATTAGGGGTGGGCGTCTTTGGCAGGCTGCTGTTTAACTGATGGAAGGGAGCAAGGTGGCGAGTGAGGGAGGTGCAGGGAAGCACATGGCATCTTTGGACCTTCTGGAATCTAGTCCCACCCTGGCAGAGGGTACGGCCTCTGTCCGAGGCATCAGATCCATGCCTCCTCTGTTACCTCACTTTAAGATGATTATACTGCCTGAATCTCAACAGGGGCAGGACGATAAAAAAATGACCAAGTCCTAGAAAGTATGTGGCCAGCGTGTGGTCTGAGCAACTCACTGCATGCCTGTGTCTCAAACTGCATGGGATAACACATGACACCAGGCAAATCCAAGCCATCGCGGTGAACTTGGACCGGCTCTATTGGTAGAGAAAAGCCTTGATCTAGGATTTTCAAGGAGGTATTTCTTTAAACACCATTGTCATGTGGCTGCAATGCAGCGAGTTCAGAAAGATCAAGCGAACGATTTTGCTTTAGAAACCTCATGGAAACCGTTGAAAGGGACTCCTTCCAGGTGTTCAGCTAACCTGCTGCTTCTGTAGGTGCTCAGCATTTCTGCAGACAGAAGAGGACTGGCGCTGTGTTACCTTCCTATTTAGACACCTGTTTGAATGGTGGAATGGAGCCTGCTGGGCTCCTCCGCAGGGGTGCTGGCTTTGGAGGCAGTCACCTCCCTGCAGAGCCAGGCGGTACCTCTTCTCTCCAGTTTTTGTCTCTCACCTGTAAGTGACTCAGCTCAGGAGGGGAATGGAATGAAAAAAGGAGCTTAGCACCTGGCATGGTGGTCTCCCTTGTTCTGTCCTCATTCTTCTGAGTTAGCTTCTGCTAGGAATTTGGAGCCACTGAGAGGGTCTAGAAATGACACTTTTTTTTTTCTTTGAGGTTTATTTGTTTGTTGAGACAGGCTCTCACTTGCATGCCAGGTTGGCCTTGAACTCACAGCGATCCTCCTGCCTCAGCCTCCCAAGTGTTGACATTATAGGCATGTACCACTATATCCAGCTCGTTTAATAATTAAGAATGAACACACACATAGACATGTATACTTGTGCACACACAGGAGAGTATATACACACAGGAGTGTATACACACACACGCACACCCTCATGTATGTGTACATTCACACTAACAAATATGTACATACAACCAATTAACTACACACATGCTCACACACAGAAGCAATGCCAGGCCTGAGCCCCAGAGATTCTGATTTAAATAACTGCAGAGGGACCTGGGTATTATCATCATTATTATTTTCTGTAAAAGTCAAATATACAGTCAACATCTGAGAAATATGTATTTCTTATTTCTGGAATTCAGCCCCTTAGCAGTGAAGAACTATGCAGACTGCCTAGTACCCAATACCCAGAGCAGTCTGTTGGCCAGAAACTAGAACACAACAGCTAAGCATCACTGCACACTGATTCAAGATTTTCCAGGATCTGTCAATAGGAAAGCATCCTACTGGCTGTGGAAACCTACATATAAGTTTGATTTTAGCAGCAGCAGCAGCTCCTGGGAGCCCACTTGATTGTGTGTGTGTGTGTGTGTGTGTGTGTGTTAAGATTTCAGTGAGTTGACTTAATGCTTTTGGGATTTACTGCTGCTTAGAACACAGAACATGGCTCAGCCCACGCCTTCCCTGCGTATCCCCGCCCCCCGCTGTATTCCTACCCTGCCACCCTCCCCTGGATTCGTGCTGGGGAAGCACTGGGCATGGAGGCAGGGTAGGGCTCAGGTTGCCACAGGCTGGCGCTCTCTGCCACGGGCTGGCCCTTGCTCCTGTCAGGGCAGAGCTCTGTAAGACCTCTCCCCTTGAGCACAGCAGTAAGGGTGGTAACAGCAGCACTCCTGCTAGCCCCAGTGTATCACACAGGCCCCATGTGGCTCTCTGGGCCATGACGTTTGCATAATCTCTTCCTGAACGCCTCCTCCCATTACCTTAGTGGGAGACAACGCAACCACCTGGTGACTCTGCCCAGTAAGACTGAGGGAAATGAGGAGCGCAGTTAGCTTTGCCTCTGAGATGCACTGGGAAAGGGACATGCACAACACTGCTCACGGCACTGAGGTGAGGCAGGGAGCTAGGACAACCAGTGTGCCGACCTTGGGGAGGATGGATAATTAAAACGGGGAGGTGGCATGGTCTGAAAGACAAGGGGAGCGCTAAAATAGCGTGATGCTCAAAGGGGAAACCCTAAGGGAGAAAGCACAGGACCGTTTATATGAATGAACACTCACACACACATGGTTTCCACATGTAACACCTGCAATACCACTGCGACAGAGCCAACTCTAAGCCTAAGACACACCCCTGAGGGAGGTGCCTGAGGAGGGGAGGGAGGAGGAAACAGAGGCCGCTAGCTTTGATGGGAACAGCGACACAAATCAAGGGGAGCATCTTCATAGACTGGTGCTAATTATATCCCACACACTGAAGAACGGCCTGAACTCCACGCACTTTCCTGGAGGTTCAAACTATGGATTTTATAGAAATATGCTTAGGTACTGTTCAGTAGTAGTCCATCAGCCACAAAATACCTGTATGATTTTCTTATAAATACCTCTTCCAATATTTTTATTGCCTTGATGTTTTTCAGAAGGCTCCATTTTGCCCAAAGAACCCGGAATTAACTCCTCCACTCCATATTATGGCAAAACATGTGTTACCATGGTTTCTTAAAACAAAATTTCAGTTAGCAAATGAGGTACTGAGAGGAGAGTATCTTACTGGTGTAGAAATTTGGAGCAGAACTGAAGCTAAAATAAACACATTTCAGAAAGTCCTGTCACTAAGAATTGCAATTTATCATTGCCAAAAGTATGGTGGTGTATTAATTATTGTTAAGCATTCTTAATTGACATATATTGCATAAAATTAGCAAATTCAGCTCCATTTAGTTTACAATATCTTTTTTTTTTTAGACTCTAATATTTTTAAACTTAGAGAATGTTTGACAGAACAAGGCAAAATGCAGGAACTTATTTAGAGTTCACTGTGGATGATTATAAACTATGGAAACATTTGCAAATGAATCAATGGAGGCCATATAAATCATCACCAGAATTGATGCAATCTTTTAACATTCAAAAATTGTGAGATGAGATTTAGAGTCAATGGCTTGTTATCACCCAAAATGTATTCTCCTCAGGGTAATAAATATAATTTTAGCTAGGCACATGGCTATGGAGAGCCTGTCTACATAAATTTGGGGATAAAAATCACTTCATAATTAAATTATGACTACAGCTGTCTAGGGCCCAGTGTCACCATTGCCCCAAGCTGTGGTGGCATGTGGAAACATAACTCTGTTTTGCCTTTGGTCACAAGTTGAAACTTCACTGGTCCAGTGACACTGATGCTCAAGGACAAGAGTATATCAGCTGAAGACATCCTGGTTCTTCTAGAAATGAGCAGTAATAAAAAAAGAGAAAGGTTTCACCTGGGAGAGGGACAAATTATTAGCTTCCTATCTTGTCCCACCTACTATTTCTGCCCTCATCAACTTTTTTTTTTTTTTTTTTTTTGGTACCACAGATCAAACTCAGGCCCTTGTGCTTTCAAGGCAAGCAGCAGAACCACTGAGCTAAGTCCCCAGCCCATGCCCTCATCAACTTAAGGTCCTCATCAACATCAGATTGCTGCTGCCTTTTGAGCTTTGAGTCACTGGATACTCCCTCCAGGTATTGTGTGTACCCAATGAATAGTGGCTACCTCAAGAGAGTCTTTGACTTTGCCCATTTGGAGGCACTGGCCTCTTGGCACACCCGTGTACTTTGAAATTACCCAAGTCTGTTTTGTCTTTTTCCTTTAGTCCTCACCGGGGTAGTTGGAGGATGGACTGCCCTCCGATACAGGGCTTCTCACAATGAGGACTATATGGTCAACTTTCCTTGCAGCTACACTAATTTCACAATGTGAGTCAGGTTATTTTACCTTCTTGGGCCTTCCTTACGCCACAGCAATCTGCATCCTTGGCTGTCATCTTTATTCATTTCTCCCTTTTGATTTCTGGGATGTGGGTGTTGTTCGAGCTTCTGGGCTTGGTGTCTGGGTGAGAAAAATCAACTCCTGCCTAGAGTGAGTGGAAACTGTCTCAAGTTTGCTTGCCATTTGCAGAGAAGCCTAAGTGTAACTGGTGCACTTAATAAGCTTCTGTAGAAGGATACAATTAATATTACAGTTCTAATGGTGAAACCCAGATTCCTGGTGTTCTGGGAAAACCCCAGAAAAGGTCCCAGGGTCCAAGAACTAGCTGTGAGGCACTGTGAGACCCAAGAGGGGCACACTGACCCAGACTGGCACAGAGTGCAACTTATTTAGGACTCACTGACAGAAGTATGTCTTGGGAAGTAGCAAGACAGGTGTATCCCTGAAATTTAGATCATAGGGAGTGGACTTATGAAGGGGTCAGGACAAAGACACCTTCATGCATGCTGTAATGTACCTGGTGCCATGTCGCTGGCATCCAATAGCAAAGGTGCCAGCACATCCCTGTTGTTGACATTGACAGACACTCCATTGAATTTGTTTATTTACAGTAAGCCGGAAAACTGCAGGGAAAACCTATCAGAGTTTCTCAGGAGCAGTTATGGCCTTTACAACTCAAGATAGCTGTAGGTCCAGGTGGATCCCTACACCTGCTTCGCATGCACTTTGTTTTTCTACCATCTCAGACACCCACGAGGAACGGGAACCAGTATGACTATGGAG
Organism: Fukomys damarensis; assembly: GCF_012274545.1. NCBI lineage: Eukaryota > Metazoa > Chordata > Mammalia > Rodentia > Bathyergidae > Fukomys > Fukomys damarensis. The sequence goes on from NW_022900939.1 coordinate 29,894,451, forward strand.
TATGGGTGGGAGAATGGGGTAAGGAGCAACTAACTCAAAGTGCAAGGAGTTATATTTGGGGTCAGGATGGGTGAACTAGATGAACCTTCATAATGACTTCACTTGGGAAAAAAAACCTGCACTTGAAGGAATCTGTCGGCCTTGTGTCTTCCTGGGTAGCCGATTAGAGCCGCTGCTTTCCTGAAGTGCTGCAAGGGGGTTCACATGTCCCAAATCAAAGGTACGCACCTCCTCCCTGACCCCCCCACCAGCCACACAGAGGGTGACCATCATCCTAGGAGGCAAAAGAAGTCGAGGTGCTCACTGTAAGTTCACCCCATCTTCCTCTGAGCCCACCCCTTCTCCAGGTTCGGGACCTGGTCCAGGGCACCGTGAACCAATGGGCTGGGCACTTGCCTCTTGCCAGGCTTCTTGGAGCCTTTTCTGTCCATCTTGAATGTGTCTCCTTACAGTGTACAGTGACCACATCACTTCTTTCTGAAAAGCCTTCACAGGCTTCCATTTAGCATCAAGGTTTAAACCCTTCAGTGTTCCAGCCTTTCATGGCTGGTGCTGCTGACCTCTCTGAGATCCCTTGGTTTGTCTCTTCTTTACTCTGTGCTCATCATCCACACTGGCCTTGTCAGTCATCCCTATGCTCCAGTTCCTGCTGCCACAGAAGTTTGGCCCATGCTGCTTCTTTAAGAAAGCCTGCTCCCCACCTTCACAGGTTCTGTCTCGATACCCACATCATCTCCTCAGGGAGCTGGCCCAGTCCCTCCAGATGAGGCAGCCTCCTGCTGTTAACAGGCTTTCAGAGCCGGCATGTGTGATGGTTTGTTTTGGATGTCAACTTGTCTGCTTAGGATGCCTGGAGAATTGGTGAGGTATGACTCCTAGGTGTGTCTGTGAAGGTTTTTCCAGAGAATTTTGGTGTGTGGGTCAGCAAGCTGAGTGGGGAAGACCCACTGTCAGTGTAGGCAGGCACCATCCAGTCAACTGGGGCCCAGACGGAACAGGAAGGAAGAAGGAGTAGACACATTTTCTGTGCTGCTGCTCTTGGACATTAGACTCTGGGTTCTGCTCCCTCTGGACTCCGTTGACATTGAGGGATTCTCAGGCCTTCATTTTCAGACTTCAGCCTCTTCTTCTCAGTCATCAGCTTCCCTCATTTTGAGGAATCTCATTTCTTGGCCTGAGCTGCTATGGGCTTCCCTGGCTCTCCATCTTGCACACATCCATGATGGAACTTTTCAGCCTCTGAATTATTATGGTCTCATGTGTTTGCAGGATGATCGGATCATAGGGGCACCAGACTCATCAGTGGATTCTCCCATTGATGAGTTCAGTAGTGAAATGTGCTGCTAGGAGGTGGGGCTTGGTTGGAGGTGGCTCACTGGGGAGGGTATGTTCTTGTTTTGGGGCTCCTCTCTCTCTTTTTTTTTTTTTTTTTTTTTTTTTT
>NW_022900939.1:29895951-29902213 GCF_012274545.1 Fukomys damarensis
TCTTCTTTTTTTTTTTTTTTTTTTTTTTGCTTCCTGGCTATCATGCGATGAGCAGCTTTCCTCTGCCATGCCTTTCCATCATGCTTTTTCTACCTTGGAGCCAGACAACCATAGATAGAACCCTCTGGAAACTATGAATGAAATAAAGCTCTCTTCCTTTAAATTGTGGGTATTAGGTAATTTGTCCCACTGAGGGGGAAGTGACTAAGAGGGTGATTGTGTGAGCTAATCTAATATATCCCCTCTTGTATAAACATATATTTTAGTCATTCTTTTTCTCTGGAGTACCTTGACTAATACGGACTGTGTAAGTCTTTGCTCATCATTTTATTCCTGGCACCAAGTACAGAACCAGGTACTCTTTGATCCACACTCGGTAAGATATTTGAAAAATGTGGAATGCTACAAATTGTTAAAATTCTCATTGCCTCCCTTCATATTTGTAGTTTCAAGGAGCTGGACAAGGAATTATGTGGTTTAACTGCAACACCAAGCTTTATACCAAGCTAATACCCTCTGTGGAAATGCAGTTTAGTGTATCCACATTCTTACAATCCAGAACTCTATGTCAGAATACTACTATAGCTAGATATTGGAAGTGGTCATTGGCAATGGGGATTATTGTTGAACGAAACCCTAAAAATACTTGTCTCTAATCCCCATTTTGGTAGCCTAGATGCCTGTAAAATTATTAAACTCAGAGGTGCCACTGGAAATGCGAGGTGCTGAACTAGGACAATGCCCACCAGACCGAACACCTCCCAAGACCAGGATCTGCTTCACTTTTCCTTTGATTTCTGGAGGCAGCGTGGTGTTGGACTCAGATGAGATACACAATAGGTATTTTTTTAGTTAATGAATTGACTGAAATATTAGGCTATAAGTTTATTTTCTCTCATCTCTTTATCATTTATATATCATCTAAATATTATTTATCTATCTCTATCTGCCATATGTACTTACATATGTACCTACTTATCATCATTATCTTCAAAGCAAAAGACTGGCAGAATCATGGAAGAGCACCTCCTGATTCTCCTCTCGGCTTGAGCCCTTCCTTCTTTCTCCACAGCCTAGCTATTAGAGTGTCATAAACTCAGGGTATGGGTTTTTTTCTCATTTGTCCATAATCATGACTTGGTCTATGGCTTTAAATATTGCAGTCATGCTGACCATTTCCAAATGTTCATGTCTAGCCTTCGCTTCTTCTTTCAACTTGATAGTCTTATATACAGAGTGCCATACCACATGTGAAGAGCTCACAGAATGTTCACACTGAATCTCCCAGTTAACCAGCAGCAGGTGAAGAACTAAAACTCAAATACCCACTAAAAGCCCCCAAAGCCACTTTTCAGGCTTTCAGCCTGTCCCTCAAGTCAACATTCCCTCGACTTTTAAGAGCATTGTCCTAGTAGAATCATACAGTATATGCTTTTGTGCTTTATTGGGATCTCAAATTGTTGGCTTTAATCACACACCCACTGTCTTAGTTGTTTCTCTCATTGCTTGGACAAAATATTCAGCATTCACAAGTTAATGGAAGAAAGGTTGATTTCAGCTCACAGTCTATGGAGGTTTCAGTCCATATTTGGCTGGCAGGGCAGCATGGCAGAGAGGCGTTGTAGAGGGAAAACAGTCCATGGCAGGGTAGACAGGGGGCAGTAAGAAAATAAGCAGCAAGCCTCCCTTTCCCTTTTATCCCATATAGGCTACAGGACTTTTGGGTGTTGCTCTCCACATCTAGGGTGGGCCTTCTCGTTAACCACACACAGAGAGAGCTATGCTAAACCAATTGGTGGACTAATTTAGTGCCACACACCCTTAATCTATATTCTAATAGGTATGCAGTTTTAATTTGTATTTCATAGTTTTAATTTGTATTTCCCTAATGATTGATGTATTTTTAAAAACACAATTACTTTATCAATTTCTTACAATCAAGTACTGCCAGCAGGCATTATTTCCACTCACAAATAACTAAAAACAAAGGCTACTTCCTTGGTATTTTCAAATGATGCATTATGGAGCAAACAGAACTTAAAATGCACCCTGATTAATTATGTAAACTAATATTTTTTTAAAAAATAACTAATAATTTGGTTCCTTTATAAAATGGAAATTTAAATATTTCTCCTGATAGCCTTGAGGTTATCATTATGTCATGAGAGTGCAAGTGTGGCACATCTAGTTTCAACTAGAAAGATGTGTGCATCTTACACACCTTCTTGAAACAAAATGTGCCCAACAGAATGCATACAGTCAATGCATGATAAACAGCATGTTTCAAACACAAGGCAGCTCCTCAGGCCACTGTATTCAGGTTTTGCATTATAGATTAATTACACATAGCGTACTTTTATACGTTTAAACCCTGAAGATACAAAAAATAACTGTTGCTTGGAAATATTATTCCAGGTAGCCATTTGGTTGATATCAGGAGAAAGCCAACCTCGGAGATGTGTCTGCCAAATCAGAGTCATTAGCTGTGCTAGCGAATCAGATCCTCAGTGTGCTTCGCGGTGACTGTTCCCAGGTCCTGGCCCTACCTCTCTCCCACAGAAGCCAGATGATGACACTTCCAGGACTACCCTTGCACGTGGTACTCCCCCTATCCCGCCTTTTTTTTCTTTTTCTGGATTAACTGTGTTACTGAATTATTTCCTCTTCCGACCTCCTCTACTGACCTTCCATTTTAATTACCCATAAATCCTTTCAGAAGGTCCTCAGAGAGCTCCATAAACGGAAGTTCTGGAGATGGAAAATCCAAAGGAGGAAGGCAGGGTGTTGGTTTGTCCGTGGCTTTCCCGGGGTGTTTGCTGCAAACTTCTGCCAGGTTGAAGACGCTGCAGCATGTTCTGAATGTGACGGCAAGCTCTATACCTCTGATTTTTCTACAAAATTAGCACCCACATCCGGCGCCTTTTCTGTTGAACCTTTTAGAAGTCTGGTCTTTTCGGCCCTTAGTTTTTTATTTTCTATCCTTAATCTTTCATCCTCGGTCACAAGGAACTCCACATGTCTCTTGAAATCTGCAATTTTGTTTGCCTGCTCCTCTATCTTTATTCTGTCATCTTTTGGGGCTTTGCTTACGTGGCTCTGTTGGCTCAGTCTTGCGCTTAAGTAAATATAGCAGTGTGCCTGGACCCCTGCCGAAACCCCCCTGAATTTCGGGAAGGTGTCTCTTTCTGCTTCTGAGAAAGAGGGGGGTTCTGGGCTCTGAGTCCTTTGCAAAATATCCTGGGAGAGGGGCAGCTGCATCCTTATCTGTGTTCTGCTGGGCCTCAGCGCTCCTCACGCTTCGCCCTCTTCCACCTCTCCTGGATGAGGAGGAGCTGTTTCAGGGGGCCGTCCCTCTGCAGTTCCAGTGACGAGTGAGCCTGCACCCCTTTAGTGACGAGAAGTGGCCTCTTCATATTTCCCTGCAGCTGATAGCCAGTCTGCTCATCTGCTCTGATGATGAGCCAGGTAGAGTGGTCCTTTCATTCCTTCCATAGGCCCCAGGGCAGACGGCGGCCTGAGGAAGGGAAGCCACGGCACTGGGGCACATGGAAGGGAGGAGGAGGAGACTGAGCCCCACTCCGTGTCCAGTGAACCAGTGGTGAGCTCAGAGACGACAACAACCTGATTATACTGTTGAACTTTTCTTGGCATGGTTTGAACCCAGGGCCTTCACACTGGGCTACATCCCTAGCTCTTCTTAAAAATTTAAAATTTTGAGACATAGTTTTGCTAAGTTGCAAAGTTCCCCAGGCTTGGTTCAAGTAAGCCATCCTCCTGCGTCAGCCTCCCAGAGTGCTGGGATTATCACCACCATCTCCAGCTTGTTGAATTTCTTATGTGCTCATTGGCCATTTTTATATTTTCTTTCATTGAAGTTCTGTATCTGTTCTGATCTTGTGCTGTTTTTATTGGAATGTTATTTCTTACCTGGGCAGTGATGGTCAAAGTAGGATGATTTTGGTTTTACACCACCAAGTGTTGGGGTATTTTAAAATTCAGCAATAGTAACCAGAACTACCTTTTGGGACAGAAGTTTCTATAGGCAAGAATGAAGGAGTCTGGGCACCTGACTGCTGGGAGAGCGGTGGGCCTTTTCATTTTCACACGATGCTAAATATCTATAGTGAAGAGATACCGGCTGCTATTGTTTATTCTATTGTGCATAGGGGTGAAGAGTGGGGAATAGAAGTGCTTCACTAGAGGGAGCCTTCAGTAGGTGCCCTTGAGGAACAGGCAGGAGCTTTTCAGGAGGCCTCTGAAGGAAAGAGAGGCGGATAAGGAGAATATCTGACCCCCGGCACTCCAGGTAAAATGGCCTGGTGCCCAAACACCGGGCTCCTTGGATGCTAAATGGCCAAACTGGGGTGGGGTGGGGTGGGGCAGCTAATCCAGTTTAGGCAAGTGGTTCCAAAGCCCACAGGGAGCTGAAGAGCACCTACAAACTCAGTAGAGAGCTTTTTCCTAAGAGTCCTGTTTGTGTAGCAAGAACAAAATGCCCAGGCTGAATACATTATAAAGAAACAATGTTTATTTAACCCCTGGGTGTAGCTCCAGTGTCCTAATGAGGATTTCTCTGGCTGAGTTACAACTTGGCAGAGACAGAAAGGAAAGCAGAGGCAGGAAGAATGGGAAACAAAGAACCAAGAAGCTGGGGAGGGATCAGGCTCACTCTTTTTATAACAACCTGCTCTCAGAGGAGCTAATCCACCTCTACTAGACCTGACCTACTCCCAGAGACAGCATGAGTCCCATCAGTCCGTCCCTAAAGGTGGAGCCCCAGGACCTAACCACCTCTTCCTAGGCCCTGCATCTTAGAGGTTCTACCAGTTCTCAGCACCCCATCCCTGAGTGCTAAACTTCCTGAGGGCCATGAACTTTTGGGGAACAAACCACACCTCAAAAAAACCACTGCATGATTCCTTTTGAGAAAGCCAAATTCTGCCTTGAGAGAGTCAAGGTGAAAACGGTGAGAGAGGTAATGGTGAGAGGCAGGCACTCAAGGAAAAACCCAGGAAAGAAAAAGATCAGTGCTATTATTCATCAGTCCCCAAGCCATCAATGGATTGTGCCTCTGCTCTCCAGTTCCACCTTCTACCTTTAGGATTTTCAAAATCCCCACCCCCATATCCTTTTTCTCAGTATGCACCCTCTTAATTTTCTGATGAAGTATTACCATGCATTGCTGTTTTCTTAAGCATGGTATGTTCACATATTAGGTACCTAAGGCCTTGAAAGTGACTGGAAATCTGGAGCTTCTTAAGACAACACTGGAATGTTTCAAACAACCTCACCGATAAATGAACACCCAAAACCCCTGTTTCTGTGGAGGGGAAAGTTTGACGGTGGAATTTGCATTTTTAGTCTCTCATCTTGTGAGAAATCTGGAGGAAGGACGTGAAATATAATGATGAAGACAGGAGGCAGATCCCACAAACTTTGCCTGTGAGGGCTCTGTCCCTCACATTCACTGCCCATTGAAAATTCCACTTTACCAGGTGACAGAGCCACTGCAATCCAGGCGCTATCTTTCGGTAGGTAGGTGGGAACAGCTGCGACAGGAGAGGAGTATTTTATTTTATATTTGTAGTTCCTATAACATGTAGTTCCTGGAACAAATACAACATTTGAATAAATGATCTTGTGGGCCTGGGATTTAGCTCAGTGGTGGCGCCTCCTGCCTCACAAGCTACAAGGTCCTGAGTTAGGTCCCTACTACCAAAATAATAATAACAATGAATAAATGAACTAAGCATATGAGGGCTGTTAGAAGGGCGAGGGGGATGGGTATAGTGGTGCGCAGCATAATCCCAGCGCGAGGAGGCTGAGAGGAGAAAGTTGGAGACCAGACTGCACTGCATCTCCTCCCCAGTACCATCTTTTATCTTTAGAAAAAGAAAAGGCAGATTGTGATTCCTGCCTTGGGGCACGTTAGGAAGGGATGGATAGGATCTTTGACCACTGGACAGTCGGTGCTACATGATCTTACTTTCTTTGGAGACGCGTTAACGAGGCGACAGGACAGATTTCGCTATGTCACAGTTCTTTCCATGACGCGTCAGTAGCATTTATTTTCCCCTTTGGGTCCAATGGAACAATACATTTATTGGAACATTCCTGGGGTTTAAGGGATTTTAAAGAGCAAAAAGCACCCTGCCTCGCAACTCCCCTTGGTGTGCGCGCAGCCAGTGCAGCACTCCCGGCCCGGTGCGTCCCCGACGCCCCGCGAGCGCTCAGCCACCGCCTGCACCTCAAGTGCGCGCAG
>NW_022900939.1:29902906-29904897 GCF_012274545.1 Fukomys damarensis
CCCGGCCTCCCCGCGCAGTTTTCCCTGGGGGACGATCTCCCGGCTGCCTGTAGTAGTCACGACTCGGCAGATGGGCGCCGCCCCGCAGCTCGGCCTCCATTTCCTTCCGCGCCGGGCCGAGCGCACCTAGGGGGCAGAGCGAGGTCCGGGTGACACACGTTCACCGTTAAATGACAAAGACCGAGGGCGGTCGGACTCACTGAAGAATCGGGTGGGCTCATCTCGGTGACAGGAAGGTGGAACGCATGCTCATGCTAACAAGGACTTGGGACGGATAGCGCCGAAACGACCCGTTTTGGGTGATGACACAGCGGGCCATTCCGAGGAGATGTGGTGTGGCTTTGGGGGTTGGTGGCGAGCAGCGCTTCCGCGGCCGCAGGTGGCGGGCTCGGCGGTGTTGCGTTAGCAACGATGAGAAGCAGCGCGGACTTGGAAACGAGTTTTTCCTTTTTCTTTTTAAAATTGCTGGCTGTAACCAAAATGTAGTGTACGAAAACCAGCATACATTTAGACATAACCTAGAATTCTGCTGTGAGCCGACTAAGCCGTTCAAATTCCTTGCGAACAATTTAACTATTTTGCGTTGTCACGTTTCTTTTTCTCTCTTTTTAAAATGAGATCAGTGAAACCATACTCAACAGTAATTTAAAAGTAGATATGTCTTGGGAACGTATTTTAACATAGATTAAAAAAAAATTTTTTTTTTGGACTGGGGATCCAACTTGGGATCTTGGGCTTGTGAAGCAGGTGGCAGAACCACTGAGCTGAATCCCCAGCTTTTTAAACTGTCATTTCAAAAAAAATTTAAAATTTTAATTATGAGGTTAGCTTAGAGGTTTGGTTAAGAAAATATGTAGTATATTGAAATATCTATACGTAAAATTCAATTTGACTATGCAGAGTATGAAAAACCACATATTAAGACGTGAGAGGGGGCAACCCATTTTATGGTCCCTCTTTTGTCTCTTGTAAGCTCTTTCCTCTCAGTAAATTTCTCCTACTCTCTTAAAAAAAACGATGTGGGCGGTTAGTCTACTTTTATAGTTACCTTAATCTATGCTTAGGATCAATCTCTATTGAATGGAAATTTTCATTCTTTCTTCTGATTTTTTATGACTTTTTTGTTGTTCATGTTGGGAGAGGATTTCAAAATTGTACATATAGCAGAATCTTTCAAATATGACAGTAGCTCATTTTATTTTATTATTATTATTTTAATCTTATTGAGATTATTGGTACTTTTAAAGTATACAGTACAGTTACATTCATCATTGGGATCTTGTACCCTTACATGACAGATCTTGGTTCTCATTTTTTCCCCATACCCCTGCTCTCCCTTCATCCCCTCCACCCTATCCTATTTACAAAGATTTTGTTTTTATTTTTTTCCTTTTCTCATATTTTTTCTTGTCCCTTATTTCCTTTCCCCTACCATTCCCACTTCCCCTACACCTTTTCTTCCTATTTCACATTATCAGTTATACAATTTGTATGCAGTTATACAATTTACACTTTTAGTTTTTCATACCAGAGAAACTATTCGATATTTACACATGTGTGTCTTATTTATTTCATTTAAGAGTATGGCCTCAATATACATCCATTTTCCTACGAATGACTCTAGTTTCTCATTCTTTATGGCTGAGTAGTACTCCATTTTATAGAAAAACCACATCTTCTTTATCCAGTCTCCAACTGATGGGCATTTGGGCTGTTTCCAGGTTTTAGCTATTACAAACTGTGCTGCTATAAATATGGGTGCACATATATCACTGACAGTAGATCATTTTATAAAATGTGGATAAAGCAATTTAATGTCTCAGTGTATTACAGAAAAATTTTAATTTGAATACCACAACCTTTAAAAGTCTTTTAAAAATTGGCTGATGTAGGGCCAGGGATTTAGCTCAGTGGTTCCACTGCCTGCCTTGCAAATGCACAGACCAGAGTTTGATCCCCGGTACAAAAAAAAAAAAAAAAAAAATTGGCTG
>NW_022900939.1:29905254-29949765 GCF_012274545.1 Fukomys damarensis
TTTTAATCTTATTGAGATTATTGGTACTTTTAAAGTATACAGTACAGTTACATTCATCATTGGGATCTTGTACCCTTACATGACAGATCTTGGTTCTCATTTTTTCCCCATACCCCTGCTCTCCCTTCATCCCCTCCACCCTATCCTATTTACAAAGATTTTGTTTTTATTTTTTTCCTTTTCTCATATTTTTTCTTGTCCCTTATTTCCTTTCCCCTACCATTCCCACTTCCCCTACACCTTTTCTTCCTATTTCACATTATCAGTTATACAATTTGTATGCAGTTATACAATTTACACTTTTAGTTTTTCATACCAGAGAAACTATTCGATATTTACACATGTGTGTCTTATTTATTTCATTTAAGAGTATGGCCTCAATATACATCCATTTTCCTACGAATGACTCTAGTTTCTCATTCTTTATGGCTGAGTAGTACTCCATTTTATAGAAAAACCACATCTTCTTTATCCAGTCTCCAACTGATGGGCATTTGGGCTGTTTCCAGGTTTTAGCTATTACAAACTGTGCTGCTATAAATATGGGTGCACATATATCACTGACAGTAGATCATTTTATAAAATGTGGATAAAGCAATTTAATGTCTCAGTGTATTACAGAAAAATTTTAATTTGAATACCACACCCTTTAAAAGTCTTTTAAAAATTGGCTGATGTAGGGCCAGGGATTTAGCTCAGTGGTTCCACTGCCTGCCTTGCAAATGCACAGACCAGAGTTTGATCCCCGGTACAAAAAAAAAAAAAAAAAAAAGGCTGATGTGTCTTTAATTCATTTAATCCATCCCCCAAACAACTTTATTGTGGGAATCATGAGTATTAGTTGTAAGTATTGTTAACTTTAGTAACTCCATATTTGTTAAGTTTCTCCAGTTTAGAAGGTGGTGTATTTCCTTTGTGGAATTCCTGAAAGTTGCAGTTTCTTGTCTCTGACCTTCAGACGTGTGGTTGTCTGGGTTACTACTACCTATGGTGGTTGTTTTTGTTGAGCCTGTTTGCTCTTTCCTGTGTGAACTTTCATTTACTGTGGTAACCCCATCCCATAATAGTTTGTGGGTTTTTTTGCTTTAAAAGGCTGATGCTTGCCGGCAATAAATGTCGCCTTGATCAGACTCTTGTCCTCCTTTCTTTCTCTCTACCCCATCTCCACCCTGCTGCTCTTTCAGGTTTGAGACACTGCTGGACAGTGCTCTGCGTCGCTGGCTAACAACATGGTACTTACCCTCCACTGAGTGTTTCTCTCAAATGTCCTGAGTTTCTCTACCTCTGTAAGTGCACGGAGAACCTGTCCTTAAACATAATCAGGGCATTGTGAGAAATAGAGAAGGACACATTTCAAAAGAAATATTTACTTAATTTCTTTTATTTTATGTTTGGTACTGGGGATTGAACTTGGGTCCTTGCGTTTGTGAGGCAGGTGCCTGAACCACTGAACTAAATCCCTGGCCCAATTTACTTGATTTAAAAATTAAGAATTAAAAAAAAAATAGGATATTTTCTTTTTGTAGATTGATTTGTATTTTGTTTATAGAACTTTTAGCAGATCACCTGGAAATGTGGCCTAGTCTTCTGTGTGTGGACATTGGAGCCCCTTTTAAATGCTATGTGTGTTGTATATTTTTATAAAACATACCCAACAAGCACAACTGGAGCAATGTAATTTCAGTTTGCCTTTCTGTTGTCTCTGGAGTGGGGGACATTCCTCAGGATGACCACAGGGAGCTTGTGCGCATGATCGCCCAAGGTCGTCTGGGTTCTGGGGTCAGTCTCATGCCTTTTGTTTGCCAGGTACTCTGTGGGGTGGATGAACTGCAGCACCACACACGGAAAGACTTCCTCGTAGTTGCTTCTTCTGGGCTATTGAGAATAAAAGTACCACGCATCTCTACGGACACGGGAAAAATAAACGCTCAATCTCTCAGATGTCAGATGTACCGAGTTTATGGTCTCATGATGAGGAATGAAGTTGTAAACCAAGGGAGGGAACTAGGGGAGTTTTGTTGGAAATCAGGAGAAGAATAGCTCCTGGATCTCCAGGAGAGGTCCTCAGTGTGTGGCCACTGAGGCCCTTTGTTGGCGTGATCTATAGTGCAAAGTCACGATGCGGGTACAACGTGGGTCAAATTGTAGATTTACAAGTTTAGCCACTGGGTTACTATTGATCCAACAGGGAAGTGAGGTATATGGCAAGGGTTCATGGAAAGAAAAAAGGTATTCCTGGAAAGGGGTGGGTCCAGCTGTTCTGGTCACCCCTCTGCATCTGATGTCTCTTTGGGCTCCAGACCAGGTGGTGCTGATCACAGTGTAATCTCAAGCTGCTGTTTATCTCTAGAGAGGCCCATCGGACTGGTTATTGCATCTCCATCTTAGGGCCTGGCTTTCTTCATATTCACCTCCAGTTATAGTCTTGGTGTGTTTCACCCGCTGTGCTGACTTCCTGGAGGCCTCTTTCTCTTGCCGATTGCATATTAATCTCTATCTAACTTGGCTGTCTGTAATACTGTCATCTGTCCACTTCCCCAACCCCTGGTAACTACTGGTCAAGGAATACAAAGTTCCAGTAGAGAGGCATAAATGCTGGTGTTCCATTGTACAGTCAGATGACTATAGTTAATAACAATGTGTATTTCCTCAGGTATAGAGGCATATGCCTGTAGTCCCAGCTATTCAGAAGGCTGAGGCAGGAAGATTGCAAGTTTGGAGTAACCTGGGCAGTTTACTGAGATTCTGTATTAAAATAAAAAGTTAACCACCACCTGCCTTGTAAGGTCTCAAGTTCGATCCCTGGTACAAAAAAAAAAAAACTAAGAGAAAAGAAAACAAAAAAATTAAAATAAAGAGGTCTGGGGATGTAGCTCAGTGGTAGAGCACACCTGGGTTTGATCTCAAACACACACACACACACACACACACACACACGCTTGCACGTATAGGCACACAAGTATGTTTCAAAATACCTGGAATGTGAATGTTCTCACCACAAATAATTAATAAACATTTTAGGTGATGAATATGCTAAACACCAGATGTGATTGTTAAACAATACATGTATGTATAGAAGCATCAAATTTTACCCTAGAAATGTGTATTTGTTTTTAATAAAAAACAAAATAAAACATTTAACATTCATGTACTAAACTAAAGAAACCAAACCATTGCTGTGAACATTTGTGCATGAGTCTCTGTGTGAAAATGAGGAACTGCCAGACTTTTGAATGAAATGGCTACACCATACCCACAGCAATGTATGAAAGGTCTGGTTTCTCAGCATTCTCAGCAGTGTTTGGTATTACCACTATTTTTTATTTTAGCTGTTATGATAGATGTGTAGAGACAGTTCCTCATGGTTTTAATTTGCATTTCCTTGTTGACTAATGAACCAAACACAATTCCATGTGCTTATTGTCATATGTATATTCTGTGACATGTTTGTTTGTGTCTTTTGTCCATGTTCTCATTGGACTGTTTGCTCTTTTTTTCATACTGCTTTTTTTCCCCTGAAATGGAATTTGCTCAACCTGGCCTGAGACTTGTGCACTTAAGTGATCTCCTATTTCTGCCTCTTGAGTTCCATGTGCCACCATGCCAGTTTAACTTTGACTTGTTGAGAGCTGTGTATATATTCTTGTCCTTTATCAGATATTCAGCTTACAAATAACTCCCACCCCCTAGATATATTTCCATTCTATTTACCTGGACTTTTTCAGCGCAAATTTAAAATTTTGATAAGATCCACCTTATCAGTCTTTTCCTTCCTTCCTTTTTTTGGTTTTATTGCTAGCATCAGATTTATTTATTTTTAAGTCTTTATCAAGTTAATTATTATAAGCATAGATTAACAGCTGGACTAACAGATGAAAAACATATAAAACAACATAAAACAATTATATTAATCAAGATACATTTTTAGGTATTTGGCCATGTAGTTTACAATAATTTTTCCTCTTTTTTCCCTATTGCCTGCCTTTTATTTTTTGTTTTTCTCTTTCTTTCTTTAATTTCCTACCTTGACTGGTATATTTGTTCTGTTGGTCCTTATGTGGTAGTGGTCTTTATTTTCTTTTTCCAGGATATTATTTAGAAGTGTTTGGAGTGCTGGTGTGGTGTTCATGAAATTTCTCAGGTGTTCTTTGTTGTGGAAGTATCTTATACTTCCCCATCAATTTCAAAAGATAGTTTTGCAGGATACATCAATCTAGGTTAGAGGTTGTTTTCTTTTAGGACTTGAAATACCTCACTCCAGGCTCTCCTTGACTTGAGGGTTTGTGTTGAAAAGTCTGCTGTGATTCTGATGGGCTTTCCTTTGTGTGTGATTTGTTTCTTTTCTCTAATTGCTTGTAGTATTTTGTTCCTCTGTTGGGTTTCTGGGTTCTTGATTATTATATGTCTAGGTGTAGATTTTTTTGACCGTGGCTAGTTGGATTCTTCCCTCTGTTTGGGAAGTTTTCTGTCATTAATTCTGTGAACAGATCTTTTTTTTTTAAATGTCATTTGAACTTTCTCCTGCTACTTCATGGATCCTATCAGTCTTATTCTTTTTAACATCATCTAAGAGTTATTGGATTTATTTCTCATGGTCCCTTACTGTTTCTAAGAGATCTCTCTTTTCATGGTCACTGACCACAATCCTATCTTCTATATCTGAAATTTGATCCTCACATTTATTCATCCTGCTGCGAATGCTTTCTGTAGAGTTTTTAATCTCCTGGGTATCTGTTTGGATCTGTTTCATTGATTCCATTTCTTTCCTGTGTTGGGCATTTATGTTTTCCACCATGGTCCTGAGCTCATCTATTTTTTTAAATCTGTTTCTGTTCTAGAGTCTCTAATCATGTCTTTCATTGTTCTCACCATCTCTGTGGTTATGTGGAAAATTACTTCTGTTTTGAATTTTTCTAGAGCTTCATTTATATGTTTTTTAAAAACTTCCTGTGCTGTCAGTTCAGGGTGTCCAGATGGTTGACTGTCAGACTTTTCCACTTCATTTCCCCAGAGTTTACCTTTGGTGGGGTGGAAGTCTGTGTTTGTGTCTTGTCTAAATTCCTTCTCATTTCTATTTTTGTCATTGGTACTGTCCTTGGTTTATTCCTGGGTCAATACTTCGATCTTCCAGACATAGTTGGTCTTTAGGCTTTGAGCCTCTAATGTCTCTGAGGCAATCTCATTTTCATTATACCAGGGAGGACAACTGATGAGCTCAATCGTAACACCTTAGCTCAAGTGATATAATCAGCAACACAATAGCATCAAGCACAGCTTAGAAAAATGACAATTTGTGGTAGCTGTTAATCCATGACCCAACTGTGTGAATTAAATAAAAATCGAGGACTAGCCCAAAATATGTTTGTAGTGAATAAATTCTTCAATATAACAATTTTACCCTTCGGGATGGGGATTTAGAAGGAGTTGGGGAGGGAGGGGTAGACAGACTAAAGAGAGGTTAGAAATGAGGTTAGACAACACAAGAAGATCACACAGGGAGATGTTGAAGAGAAGAGAAGACAGAACAAAATACACCCTAGAACAGAACAAACTAGCAGCAATAGGGAGGCTAGAGACTGCAATTGCTTTCTTTGAAAACTAATGGCAACTGAGAGAAGGAAAAGGAGTAGAAAAGGAAAAGAAAGAAAATAAATTTGAATTATGATAGGAACAGAAACAAAAGGGGAGAGTAATGGGGATCAAGATGGGAGAGAGTGAGAATGAGAAAGAGAAGAAGATAAGATAAAGAAGATAAAAAAATTTGAGAAAAGAAGATAATTTTTTAAATGATTAAAGATAAGAGAAAAATATTACTTTGAAAATAAAAATTACAAGTTGGGCATGGTGGTGCATGCCTATAATCCCAGCACTTGGGAGGTTGAGGCAGGAGAATCACTGTGAGTTCAGGACTAGCCTGGGCTACATAGTGAGTTCCAGGTCAGTCTCAACTACATAGTAACACCTTGTCTCAAAAAACCAAAAAAGGAAGGAGAAAAGAAAAAATACAAATAGGAATAGAGGGCCTCCTTCAGGGTATGTTTTGTTGACACAAAAGACAGCCTGGTCAGGAGTGTGCAGGTCTAAGTTAATTAGGCTCAGTGAATCCACAGCTGTCTCCTGAGGTCCAGGCTGATTTTTGGCTGTAAGGCCCAAGTTGAGATCTCTGATCTCCTGCAGGGTTGAACTCTACAAGGTTCTACTGCAGGTTCCAGCTGTCTTTTCCCTGAAGTTAGACCATGTTCTGATGTGAGGTGTTGGTCCCTCCAACTTACCAACTATGGTGGTGTGATGTGCCTCTATCACAGATTTTCTTCACTGTTCCAGTGGGCTTCAATTTTCATCTAGGAGCCTCGGAGAGGCCTCTTTCTCTTGTTTGCAGGTGTGGATGGATGGCACGAATACCACTGTGTTGGCGCCTGTGCGGCTGGGCTCCTCTGGTGGCTGGGTTGAAGGGGTCGGCTTACCAGAGGTTCTCCAGCTGCCACTGGGCCCCTCCAGCACTTGTCTGCCTTTTATTTTCTACTTTATTTATATATTGAATATTCACATAACAGAAACCATGTGATATTTAAGCTTGTGTGTCTGATTTACTTCATTTAATATTATGGTCTCAAGAAGCACCCATTTTCACAATATGACTCAGTTTTATCTTTTTTATGGCAAAGTTGTACTCCATTATGTGTGAATACCACATTTTCTTTACCCATTCATCATTTAGCTACAGCAGTCCCTAAAGAATGAATGAGTTCTGTTTAGGGAGAATGTTCCTAAATTGGATCTGTTTGTAAGTCTAACAGAGTGTGTCTTATGCCCCTTTGACGCAAACATGCAGTATATATCATTTTGCATTTCTTTACAGTCCTTCCATGTCACCACTGCCTTCCCTCTTGCTTCCTGACACCCTGGGCTCTGGTTGAGCACTCTACTATTGTGCACTCTTACAGTGACCGAAAGCACACAGCAGCACAACTGTGACAATGTCCAGCAGTCATGTGAGCCAGTTCTGTGATTTGTTCACATCTATGGATGTTCATAATGCGAGGTCTGTTTGTATCTGTGAATGATTGCAGCTTGGATGTCCGTAAGTCAGGTACTTACTGTGTTATGAGTTGTGCTGCTGTAAGCATGAGTGTGCGTGTATCACTGTGATGTGATACCTGAAACTCAGGAAGATGCCAAGAAGGGAAATACCTGGGTCATATGGAATTTCTAGTTTGAGCGTTTTGAGGAGTCTCCTCTGGTTTCCATAGTGATGGGCTGGGAGCTCACTTTCCCCTCCCAGCAACAGTGAAAATCACCCCCAGTCACCACTGTCTCATGGCCAGTTCTTTTCTTTCACAGATTGTACTCTGCAGGTCAGATATAACCACTGTCTGCCTAGTTTTAGCCCTATAGATTTTCTTTTGATTTCCTATGAGTTTTATATTTTATATTTAAGTTCATGATTCATTGTGTGATCATTTCTTTTAATAAGTTTTGAGGTTTAGTTCTTCTTTTCCCTCCTATGTATGTTCAGTTAGCAGCTGTGCCATTTGTTGAAAAGACTATCCCTTTCTCCAATGAATCACTTTTATTTCTTTGTATGGAACTTTGAGTTCTTGGTTCCTTCCTTTCATCTTCCTGTCCATCCCTCCTTGTACCTCAGTGTTGTGTAGCCAGTTAACATCAGGAAGAGCCTTTCTCAAAATTGTTTTGGCTAATTTAGCATCTTTTCATTTCCATATACATTTCAGAATAAGATTGTGTGTGTATATAGAAAACTTTACTAATAGAAATTGTGTTTGAGCTGTGGATCAATTCAGGGAGAACTGGCACATTTTCTGTGCAGAGTCTGCTGGTTCACACACAATGGCCTCTCTCTCCAAAATGGAAGTCTTCCTTGATTTCTTTTGTCAGCATTTTGAAATGTTTATCATGGAGACCTGAACCTAATTTTGTTGGGTCTATACTGTCACAGTGTGAAATACATATATGCTTGGTTTTCATTCTGTTTCCTGACATAAAACTCCTAATCTGCATATCGCTAAGTGTCATTGCTATGCTTACAAGTCCACTGGTGGCTGGCAGTTCTGGACATCTTCAGGATGAGAGCTGGTCATCGGAAAGACCCAGGGATTAGAGGGTTGGGACCTCTGGGGATGGAAGAAGGCTGAAGGTAAACTGGCCAACATTTAATCATTCATGTAATGAAATTACCACAAAGACCCAAATGAACAACGTTTGGAAGACGTTGGGAGAGCCAAAGAGGTGGAGATTCCCGGGGGTGGGGTGCTGTGCCTAGAAGCTCTGTGACCTTCCTGTGTGCCTTGCTTTGCAGTCCCTGTTCATCTGTATCCTTTTCACTAGGCTGTAAACATCAACAGTATTTCCCTGAGTTCTGAGAGCCATTCTAGCAGATCTCTGCGGGGAGGGGGACATCATGGGAACTCTGGTTTATAGCTATTCAGAAGTACAGATTTGCAATTGGCACCTGACACATGAAGTGTGTATGTCATGGGGGGAGAATTTGGGATGAAATCTTCATCCTATACAATTTGATGTCAATTCCAGTTAGATTGTGTCAGAACTGAATTGGATTAGAGGACAACCAGCTGGTGTCCACTGCAGAATTATTTGCCTACTTGGTGTGTGTGTGTGTGTGTGTGTGTGTGTGTGTGTGTGTGTGTGTGTAAAGTCCCCTACCTATCTGGTGTTAGAATCCTGTTTTGAGAGCACAGAGGTAGAAATGGAGTTTGGTTTTTTTCATATATCCTCAGAATTAAGTATGGTAAAATAACTGGATTGTAACTTGTTCTGTGAGTGCTCCATAAAATGAGCAAACATTTCTAATAAATTTTAAGTTGATAAATAAGTGATGTATTTTTTTTTTTGTTTTTGTGTTTTTGAGACAGGGTCTCACTATGTAGTTGAGACTGATCTGGAACTCACTATGTAGCCCAGGCTGGTCTTGAACTACAGTGATACTCCTTCCTCAGCCTCCTGAGTGCTGGGATTATAGGCGTGTGCCACCACACCTGGCTAAATAAGTGATGTCTTGCAACACATGTAGTACATGATGTTGAACATCACATGATCACATGAGTCGATGGTCCTCCCTCATTGCGGAGTTGTGGATGGTCATCTCCCAACAGCAAGAGGGTATGGAGGAGATCTCACCTGCAGAGGAGAAGGAGAAAAAGGGGAGGAATCCCTTACCACAAATGAAATTAGGGAGATGTGTAAAATGTGGGAAACAGTGTGAAATTTTGTAGAAAAGCACCACCAGATAAGGCTGTAGCAGTGCCAGAGATGAATCTGTTTAATGACAATGCAATGTCACATTTCTGTGAAATCCTCAAAGGAGGAAAAAGCAAGTGTCAATGGATAGGTTCCTTGTTAAATCTGCACACACAAAAAATATTGTATTGAGCTAACAGATATCAGTGATATCCATTAGATATCAGTGAGAGTGGAAGTCATCCTATACAATAACCCTCCTCTCTCTTGTCTCCCTCACACCAGCCACAAAGGTTTCCAAGGAGAAGTGTAGGTTAATTTATTTTTCTTTATATTTTGTATTTTCATTATTATTTTGTATTATATTACAGTACTGTAATCATTTCATATGCATATTTTTGGGTTGTGGAATGAGTCATCTGAGTTTTCATTATTTCTTATGGGGAAATTCACTTTTATATAAAAGCACCTTGCATTACAAACATGTTTCCAGAATGAATTATGCTCACAAATCAAGGTTTTACTGTATTTCTTATTGAGGAGAGGAATTATAGATTGCCTTGCAAAAAATTTTTTTTGTGGTACTGGGGGGTTGAACTCAGGCAGAATCTGCATTGAGCTATAAACCCAGCTATTTTTTTATTTTTTATTTTTGAGTCAGAGTCACTATAAACTGATGATTTGCCCAGACTGGAAATGGCCTTGCATTTTCTGATTAGAGTTTGTACTTATATATTGCCAAGATAGAGAAATGTAAGTGATTTTTGATTGGTCTTTTATTGTGAAACCTTAATAAACTCATTAGTTCTTGGAGGTTTTTTGAAGATTTCATGGATTTTCTATGTAGATAATGATGTCATCTGAAAATAGAGACTGTTCTATTTCTTTCTTTTCAATAAAACTGCCTTTTCTTTCTTTTTCTTGGCTTATTGCAATGGCAACAACCTCCAGTACTCTGTTGAATAATGTGGTGAGAGTAGATAACCTTTACCTTGTTCCTATCCTCAGTATGAGGTTAGTTGTAAAATTTTTTTCACAGCTAGATCTCAAATTCAGGGCCTTGAATGTACTAGACAAATACTCTACTGATGAGCTACACTCCCAGCTCAGATTTTTAAAAAAATTGCTTTCTTCATGAGGCTGGGAAAGTTCTATTTTATTTATTTCTGGTGAGCCAAGAGTTGTTCTTCCCACTCCTAGTACTGGGGACTGAAGCCAGGGCCTTTGCACTGGGCCACATTGCTGTCACTTTTTATTTTTATTTTTTTGAGAAAAAGTCTTGCTAAATTGCCCAGGCAAGGCTTGAACTTGAGATCCTCCTGCTTCAGCCTCCCAGAGTGCTGGTATTACAAGTATATACTACCACATCTGATTGAGAGTTTTTTTAAAATCATGAACAGATGTTGGAACTTTAGAAATGCTTTTGTTACATTAATTGATATGATCACATGTTTTTCTTCTTGAGCCTATTGATATGATTGGGTTACACTGATTTTCAAATGTTGAATCAGCCTTGCATTCCTGGAATAAATCCCACTAGGTTGTTATATACAATTTTTAAGAATTGTTTTGATCCATTTTTGTAGCATTTTACTAAAAGTTTTGCATCTATGAGATATTCATGAGTTGCATGAGAGAAATTGGTCTGTAATTTTCTTTTCTTGTGTTATTTTTGCCTAGTTCAGGTATCAGGGTCATAGAATGAATTGGAAACTATTCCCTTCACTTCTGCATTCTGGAAGAGCATGTGTAGAATTAGTGTTAATTGTTCAAATGTTTATAGGTCTAGTGAGGTAATGTATGTCATCTTGACTTTGTTTCAGGTTGCTGTGGGTTTTGAGGAGTTGGTATGTTTCCTGTACATCACTGAATATAGAGTTTGTTGAATACAGGAGTTCAATATTAGTAGCAGTCCCTTATTTTCCTGTTACTAGTGGAAGGATCCAGTGAGATAGTCTCTGTTTCATCTGTTATATTGATGATGCAGGACTTCTCTGTCTTTGTCATTGGCTAGAGTTTGGGTCCATTTGATGGACTTTTTCAAGGAACCAACTATTTCATTAATTTTCTCTATTGTCTTCAATTTCAATGATTTCATCTTTTCTCATAATTTCCTTCCTTCTTCTTTCTTTATAGCTTGCTGTCATTTTACCAGTTCAGTGAGGCAGGGAAATAGACATTTGATTTGAATCTTTTCTCATTTTTCAATGTAACTACTGGTATAAATTTAACCCTTGGCACTATATTCATTCCACAAATTTTAATATATTTTTATTTTTATTAAAAAATAAGTCCTATCTCTCTCTGTATCTCCTCCCATCCTTTCTATTTCTTTTGAGATTTTACTCTAGTATATTGTTAAATTATAAGTGGCAAGTTTCCTGTTTTGTTTGATTTTTTTCTGTTTTCTTCCTGTTATTAATCTCTAGTTTGATTACATTATGATCAAAGAATGTATTCTGTATGATTTTTAATTCTCTTATACTTTAAGATTTTTACCAAGAATATGGGAGAACGGAACAACATCACCAAACAACAGCATGCCATAGAAACTTTCAGAGCACCCTACCAAACAAGAGCAAAATTGGTATTCTTCAAGAGTTTCTAGAAATTTTAGCAAATGCTAGAATGGGTGATAAAGTTTTCAGCTATACATGTGTGTTATTTCTTCTTCCAACTCAGTTTGTTCTTCATATATTTTGAAATCTTGTTTGTGCATGCACATTTAAGACTGCTATGCATTCTTAGTAGGCTTATCCTTTATCATCATGTAATGTTTCTCTTGCTCCATGGCAATTTTCTTTGTTTTGATTCATGGTTTACCTGATATTTATATACATTCCTGCTTTTTTTCTCTAAAGCAATATTTGCACGTGTTTTCATTCATTGCATGTGTTTTCTGTAGGTAGTATGAAATATCACAGATTGGGTAATTTTATAAAGAACAAGAATGGGTAAGTAAACTGTGGTATGTTCAGAGAATAAAATATTATTCAACACTGAAAAGAAATGAGAGCTATTAAGACACGAAAGACATGTAGGCCGTTTAAATGCATATTAAGTGAAAGAAGGTTATTTCAATCATCTGTAAGTTCAACAAAGCTTCTTAAACTTATTGAAGCGCGCTCTGAATTAGTAGATCTTGTGACTTCTTGCCAAAAATAAGTCCTAGGGAAAGACAGAGCTATGAAAACCTGATTATTAAAAATACATGAGAAATAAAGCAAAGAGCTACATATCTACTCATTTCCTTATTATCACCATCTCTATTATTATTGGTGCTCAGGATTTGCACATCCTACCATATTTAATAGCAGTTCTCTTAGTTACTTTCCTTGTTGCTTGGATGAAACATCTGACACACACAATTTAAAGGAGGAAAGGTATAGTTTAGTTCACAGTTTATAGATGTTTCCAGCTGTAGTCGGCTGGTACCAAGGCAGGGCAGCATGGTAGAGGGGCATGGCAGAAGAGAAACAGTTCATGGCATGGCAGGCAGGAGATAGTGAGGCATCCTTCTTTCCTGTTTTATTCTGTCCAGGTTACACATCTGATGGTGTGCCATCCACACCCAGGGTGGAACTTCCTTCTTCAATAAGTCCATCAACCACACCCAGAACCACACTAAAGCAATCAGTGGACTAATCCAGCATCACAAACCTATGATCCAGAAACTCCCCGGTGTCCCACTTATGAGTGATTGAAGCTTTGGGGAGACATCTACATACACGCCATAAAATTCCACCCTTGGCCCCCAAAGACTCATACACATCCCTTTATGCAAATGGGATATAGTCCATCTCTAAGAGTTGCTAAGGTTCCAACAGTTTCAGCATTGCTATAAGGCCCAACTCTAAATTCTTCTCTGAGACTACAGGCAAACTTAGCTGCTAGCTTCTGTAAAAATAAAAAGAGAATTAAACACTTCCAACATACAATGGCACAGGATAAACATTCCCATTCCAAAAGGGAATCCATAGGAGGACAGAAAGGAATGAAACCGAAATAAGACTAAAATGCAGCAGGGAAAACATTAAATTTCATAGTTCCCTGTCCAGTACCTGGGGCAACCTGTGGAAAGAGGGGAACCCCAAAGGGCTTGGGTGGCCCTTCCCTGAAGGTACTGCAATGGCTTCTCTTTTGGTCTGGCTTTACGCATTCTTTGTAGCTTTCTTCAAATAATCCATGTTCCTGGCTTCTTCAGCCTTCTGTGGTCTATGCTGAACTTTCAGCTTCACACCCACAGCTCCACACACTGCCCTCTCAGGGACACACTGCCTGGCTTCCCAGCCTTCTTCTGAAATCTGGGTGGAAGCCTCCCTGATCCCACACCTCTTCCATTCTACATGCACCTAAAACCAGCACCATGTGAATGATGCCAAGGA
Source organism: Fukomys damarensis (assembly GCF_012274545.1). Taxonomy (NCBI): domain Eukaryota; kingdom Metazoa; phylum Chordata; class Mammalia; order Rodentia; family Bathyergidae; genus Fukomys; species Fukomys damarensis. The sequence continues at coordinate 29,918,856 of NW_022900939.1, forward strand.
TTCCTTCTCTCTCAGTTTAGGGATTGAGCCACCTGGATTGCTGAGCACTATGAACACAATGCTGAAGAATAAAATCCCTAGGATGCTGCCATTGTGGAACGTGTTACCCTGAGGCTCTCTTCTCAAAGCAAAGTCTTTCACCATTGCAATTTTGAGGCTGCAAAGGATGGAGTCCTGCTGGTTTTATGATGCCCTCAAGCCATCTTTTTTATTTTTCTGTTCCAAAGTACTTGTATTTTTAATGCTAATCTTTTCAGCAACCAAGTTCTCCTCTGCTCTATCTTTGCAAGCTGCAACTTTACTGGTACTTCCTTTCCAGTCAAACTCAAAATTTTAAAATTTTCTGTTGGGTCATTTGCTATTGATTCTCAAAGTACAGCTGGCTAAAAGCCCCCAAGAGTAGCCATGCCACTGCCTTAACATTAGACTGCCTTGAAATTTCTTCCACCAGATTAGTTAGTCTGCTGCCTTTAATCTTAGTTTCCTGAAATGTCTCTGGACATGAGGAAAATGTAGACAAATTTTCTGACAATGCATAACTCACATGGTCTTGAGTCCAACTGCCAATGCAGTGCTTGTTTCCAGCTGAAATTTCATGAGCCTGGTCTTTACTAGCTGCATTTCTATCAGCATTTTGGTCTTAGTTCTGACCAGAATCACCCATCAAGCTTGGCTTACAGTATTCTAGGGCTGCTTCTCCAGCCAACATCTCCAAGTCTTTCCAAACTCTTTCCACAAGCTGTTCCAAAAGCATCTGAAGCACATGGCCAGGTAACATCACAGAAATGACCTCACTTCTCTGGTACCAAAATCTGTCTTAGTTACATCCTTGTTGGGACAAAATACTTGACTCACAAGTTAAAGGAGAAAAGCTTTATTTTTATTTCACAGTTTGAAGAGGTTTCAGTCCAAAGTCAAAGAACATGGTCATAGTCAGCTGATTCCAGCTGCATGGTAGAGAGGCATGGAAGAGGAGAAACAGTACATGGCATGGCAGGCAGGAGACAGCAAGCCTTCTTTCTCCTTTCCCCTTTTATTCTATCCAGGATACAGACCTATTGGTTGGCCACTCATACTCAGGTTACGTCTTTCCTCTCTGATAAATCCATCAACCACACCCAGAAAAAAAATAAACTCATCAGTGGAGAAAACATGATTCCACACCCATAATTCAGTATTATACACCAATGATCCAGTTACTCCTAAAAGACTCATCTATGAGCACATGAGGCTTTTACAGGACATCTAGATGTAAACCATAATGGTGACTAAGGGTCACCAATAATGTGCTTAATATGTACACAATAGATAATAGGGGAAGGTTATCTGTAGAGACTCTATATGTAAAATAAAATGAGCTAAAAACAATGACAACAACAGCAAAAGAAAAAGGTTTATTTAGCTCATGGTTCTGGAGGCTGGAAGTCAAAGAACATGGCACTGGCACCCCCTCCACATCTGGTGAAGGCCATCTATCTGGCCGTGTTACAACATGCAAAAGCCATCGCATGGTGAGACACAGCAAGCATGCTAGCTCTGTTCTCTTCCTCTTCTTATAAAACCACTAATGCCATCATGGGAGTCCCACACTCATGATCTCATTTAATCCTCATTACTCTTCCCAAAGGCTCTACCTCCAAGAATCATAAAATAGGCACACAGTGATTTTCTGCTACCTGGAATTTGGAGAGCACATTCCAACACAGTGATGTGTACCTCTTTTTCTAGCCTTTTACTTTCAAGATATACGGTTTATTCCAAGAGAGTTTCTTGTAGATAGAACATAATTTTAGTGGTTTTTAATCCACTCCGACAATCTCTGTATTTAATTAGTGTATTTAGGTTATTTACACTTGAAGTAATTATTGATAGGGTTTATGTGTATCATTTTAATTTTTTGCTTTCTGATTATTCCTTCAGTTTCTTTTCTGTTTTGCATTTCTGTGGATACTATAAAACTTTTATTTCCATAAAGATTTGTTAACGTAATATATCACTCAGTACAGTTTACCTACTGGTCGCTGTGGATAATGTAGCCAGCCCACTACTATTGACATTGTCTTAATTCAAGTGAGGAAACCTTATTGCTATTGAGGTCTCTTTGCCATCCTCACTTTCTAAGTATAGCTGTCTTAAATATCTCCCCATGCCTACCCTGAGCACATCGGAAGGTGTTATAAGTCGAGGTTAATCTTAGTTTCCTGAAATGTCTCTGGACATGAGGAAAATGTAGACAAATTTTCTGACAATGCATAACTCACACAGTCTACTATGTTTGCTTCCTTCTTTGCCCTTCTCTTGCTCTTTCTTTATATCAGAAGGTTCCAGGTAACTTTGGCTGCCATTTTCTTTCTGTGTGGATAGATTTCTTACTTATTTAAAAAAGGCAAGTTTACTGATAACAAATTATGTCAGTTTTCCTTCATCTAAGAATTTCCTTATTTTCTCTTTATTTCCAGAGGATAATTTTACCAAATAATGGATTCACAATTGACAGTTCTTCACTTGATCTTAGCCAAAAGGCTGAGAAGTGATTGACAGTTCTTTTCTTTAAAAACTTAAAAAAAAATGTTACTCATCTCCTTCTGGAAATAAGAACTATGTGGTCCCTGGAATTTGTGTTCCAGCATAGGTGCTGGGTTTTCTTGTTTCCTTTCTGTCAATGGGTTAGGTTTTTTTTTCTTTGTCTTTAATTTTCAGAAGTTTATGGTGTGTTTTGGTTTGAATTTTTATCTAACAAATTTAGAGTTTTCTCTACTTCTTGAATTTAGATATGTCTTTTGCCAAACTTGGGAAGTTTTCAGCTATTATTTCTGTGAATTTTTTTCACATTCTTTCCTCTTCTGAGAGTCCAATAATGTGTGTGTGTGTGTGTGTGTGTGTGTGTGTGTGTGTGTGTGTGTGTGTGTGTCTGTTACTGTCTCACAGATCCCTGAAGATCCCTCATTTGTTTCAGAGCATTTTATCTCTGCTCTTTGGGCTGAATAAATTATATTGATCTATTTTCATATTCATTGATTTTATCTTGTCACTTCTGTTCCACTAATGAGTTCATCTGATGAGTACTTTTAATAAATTAACCAGTGTTTTTTAGTTGTATAATGCCCATTTGATTATTTTTATAGCTTCTATTTTTTTGGTGAAGTTTGCTATTTAAAAAATTTGTTTCAAGATAATTTTCAATTGTCATTCCTCACTCTTGGCATGATGAATGATTCTGTTTGTATGGAGACATTGTGGTTTTCATGTGGGGAGACTCTTGGCCCTGGTCAAGCCATCCCACAGTTGAGCACACAGCTGTCCTGTTTAAGCTGAGCGTGTCAGTTCTTCCTACTTTTGTGGGCATGTTTCCAGTTGCAGTTTTGTTTTATCAGCCCTTGCAATATTATTCTGGTTTGCCTTATCTTTTGGTGCTGCTGCAACTCCCACACAATCCCTGTCCTTGTCACTGCAGGGGAATATGCCTCCTCCATGGGCTGCCTGATGTTGCCGGGCTACTTTCTGTGATCGCGGTGGAACATCTCTGGGCCTGGGTCTCCTTCTGCCCCTGGCTTGAGAGTTGGGAGATGCTGAGCTCCACTGTTGCTGGCTCTGTAGGTAAATTTCCCAACTGCTCAGGGCTTTGAAGCTTTGGACACAGATTAGCCAGCCAGGGCCACAGGGGTCCCTGGAGGGTTCCTAGGTTTCTGTTGGGCTTGTCTTTTCTTGGTCCTTTGATCCCTAAAGAGAGGGCTATCTTTAGGTTGATTTTATTTTGTTGTTTTCTTATCTCTGATTTTGTTATTTATTTGTTTAGTTAGTTTGTTTATTCCCGTTGGTTCCAGGGTTCAAGGCTTTCCAACACACAGCCTGGGATGTAAAGAAGAAGAAAAGAAAACCCAAGGAACTCACCTTCTTATTTCCAAAAGCCCTGAGGTCCATAGGCAATTGCTTTCCTTATTCTTCCTTTTATATTCCTACTATGGTTATCTGCTCTATTATTTCCAGAGCTTTTAGTTGTTTTAGAGAGGGTTCAGGGAAAAGTAAGTCTACAAGATTATCTGTGGAAGTCTGCAGTTGACATTTTAAAAATCTGGATTATTAATCTCAATAATAGTGTTCCATTGAGTTAGGGTTTTTTCCCCAGGCCCAAAGACCTTCACATAAGAATAGATTTTTCCCGGGCCTCCAAACAGCCTAAGGTCCTGGTAGGTGGAAGGCCTGGAGCCCCCAGGAAGTGCTTGGGCAGGATGGGTGGTGCAGGTCTGGCAGCCTGTGCTTTGCTGTGACAGTGATGAAAAGCAGGGGTGCTCACACACATGTGCCCCACTTGTTTTATTTTTTAACACTTTCCTTTTGTATCAGCAGTTTTGATATTTAAAAAATTTTATTAGTATGTGTTTGCAGTTCACGCAGTTTGTAATCATCTCGGGAAGTAGCTACATGTACATAGCACAGCTTGTTTCTCCTTCTTCTTTTTTTAATCACCTTCTCTTTCCTTTCCCCTCTTTCCCTCCTCCTCCAACTTCCCTAACCAGTTTTTTTCTTTAATTATTTTTTTCTGGCAATGGCCCATGTGTTGAGAGGTCAGAGCAGTAAATTTCATTCATTAGGAAGCTGATGCACTAAAATAATTGGACTCCTACCTTGCAAGTTCTGGGCTAGTTTTAACTAGGCAGTATTACAAACTAGAAGGGGATTCAACGCATAGGTGGAGGAAGAGACGTCTTGGAAGTGAATGAATGAAAAAAAGGTTATACACAGACCTAGAAAAAGGCTGACAGCTCCGCTGGCTTTAGAAATCAAGGGAAAGAGCAGGCATGTTCCTGCAGGGGAATGGGGGGGTCATATTGCTGTGACCACATGCATGACACGAGCCAGAGTCCCGGGCTGCTCTACACAGTAGCTTGCTAGGTTTCTATGGCAACAACTTCTCCATTTTTTTTCCCTCCACCTATGATGTTCTGATCTATAAAGCTCCAGAGAGGTGAAATACATGGTGACAGAGAAGAGTGTGCTTGGATCTGAGTGGACCTCTTACAGAATGACCCAGGAAGCAGCATTCCATGAGTGAGCTGACTTGGGAGAAAGCACGGAGTTGGACGTACCTCCTGGTCTACTTTGACTCAATCAGCTGGGTAATACACCCAGGCTGGGTTTGTGAAGCCGCCTCACCTAGTTTGTCTCGCACTACATGGACAAAAGCAAGAGGGATAGGACCATGGATCCAAGCCACCCTGCCAGGGCAGGACCACCGTCTACAGTAACTAGTGACGCCGGTCGCCCGCCGTGACTTCCTATTCAGCCAGTGTAGATAAGAGAGCTCTGCGCCTGGCCTTGCCCAGACCACAGTGATCCAGGGAAGAGAAGCAGAGGGAACAAAATCCTATGCCTATTCCCTCAGCACTTTTGGGTTCTATTTAGTGGGGACAGACCTCAGGCCTTCCTTCTGACTGTGACTGTGTTATTTCTAATGTACAGAAGTTCAGCCTGAACAACCGACACCTCTCACATGCATGGATTAAAGGCAAAACGTGACTCAGATGTGTGGATTAAAGGTAAGGGAAGAGGTGGCTGCTGTTGCGTGATGCATTCCCGGCAGGACGCCTCTGAGGGGAAGACTGGAAGCACTGCTGCCAAACGATGCCCACGTAGCAGTCATAAAGCCCTGTTAGGAGGCCAGAGAACGTTTAAAGGGAGAACTTAGGGATGCACTAACAGAACCTAATCAACTCTTTAACAGAGTTGGGAAAGATCTGCATCCTCAAGGGCAAAGGACTAAGTAAGACCTATTATCTGTGCCTGAAACATTTCCTCTCATTATGTGTGCTTTTAAAGGAAAATAAATAAAATGTGTCCATTTCCTCTGTTGAAATGTGATAAACCTGTGACGGACGTATAGCTATGAGGTTCCTGGAACCTATCAAATATGCCACTTGTTCCTTTAGCTTGCGAATTTATACTCTGCTCACCAAGGAGATTGTTGACTGAGGGCTGGAAGGGACCAGGGTCACTTTTGTGGCAAGAAAAGGAGTCCTTCTATGCCACTCTGGGATAGTTCTGCTTAACCCGTGTGATTTGTGCGGTAGGGGCTCAGGCTGGGGTAACCAAAACCATTCAGTTATGCTCTCAGTTATGCCCTTGTATTTCTCTCCAGGGGTATTATCACTAACTCTGCCCTGCATGTGGAGGACAGAGCAGAGGTTAGTCAACTCCTTTTGAAAAGTGGCAGATAGTAATATCCCAGGTGTTGTGGGCCACGTCATTGCCAATTGCAGTCCCTCAGCTCTACTGCTGTCCCATGGGCAGCACACAGATAGATGGCACATGAACAGGTGGGTGTAGCCCTGTGCCTATCAAACTGTGTTAGTTTGAATGTTGTATACTTTTCACGTCTAAATCAATGATATTCTTCTTTTGATACTTTATTCTCAGCTATTAAATAATATGAAAACCATTGTTTCACAATCAAGCTCATGACATCTTTGAGGCTTTCTTCTTCTAGTTTTGGTCCTTCTCTCGAAGTTGCTTTTCCTGTTGATTTCTTAGTCTTTGTTGACAAAGAGGCTTAAAGCAGCACCCTCAGGTATGTGGTTTGTTGTGTGTGGTGTGAGGGTGGTATGTATATTATGCTGTGTGTGGTATTATATGTAGAGTGTATGTGGGTGTGAAGTGTGTGTGTGTGTGTGTGTGTGTGAGACTCAGCTGTATGTGTCTCCTGTGGATCACCTGGGGATGCAGGACATGGGAGAAGGAGGGAAGGGTAAATTGTCTGCATTAGGCTCTGTTGGATGATGAGCTTTAATGGGCTTTGTGCCTTGTGCATTGCAGGGTAAAGAGAGTCCTCAGCATGGTTCTCTTTTGCAGCTGCCTGCCCCTTACACCAAGGTGGAGTGATAATGAGGGTGGTCACTGGCGGCCAAGGGTCTCCTTGAAGCAGCTGAGTCAGAGTTAGAGCCCCAGCAACCTAAGTCTACCTCTCCGCCCTCACCAGTGGACCCACTTCCAGGCCACGTAGGTGTATCTGTTTGGTGATGTGAGAGTTCCATGAGCAGGTATATGAGGGGTTTGGATGACCTCCTGCCGTGTGCTCGGTGCTCAGATAGTAGTTGCTGTTTTAGCTTTTTTTTTTCAGGGTTGATGACAAGGATGGTCATGAAAGGAATGGTCTCAAGGTCACACAAGTCCGCTTGGGGCCAGTCAAGCTGCCTTTTCAAGTTGCCTTCATTTTCCCACCAGGACATGGCCAGCTGAGGTCCTACTCCCAGGAAATCCCATCCCTCTAGTCTTTTTACTGAGAAAGCTAATTTGCACTCAACCTCACACAGATCAGCAGTGATGGGGCTGAGCACCCTTGGCCTCACCCAGTCATTAAGCAGCTGCAATGGAGGGGGCAAGGATGCTGGTTGCTATGGTTTGGATTTGAAATGTCTCCTCAAACTCACGTAAAGACTGGGTTGCCATCTGATGGAATTTGGGGGAAGTGACTGAATTATGAGGGCTCTAATTTCATCAAGTGAATCAATCCGCTGATGGGAATTCAAAGTGATAGCATTCCTGGGGAGGTGACAGTACCAGGAAGTGGAGGCTAATTGAAGGAAATGGGTCATAGAGTCACAGTCTTGGGGAACATCTCAGGTCGCTGCCCCTTCCTCACTGGCTCTCTTTGCCTCTCTGCTTCCCGGCTGTGATGAGATAAGTGGATTTGCCCTCCTGTACCCTTGTTTCTGCCTCCACAAAGGCCTAAAAGCAATGGAAACAGCCGACAGTGGACTGAAATCTTTGAAACCCCATGAGATCAAATAAACCTTGTTTTCTTTAAGTTGCTTTTCTCTGGTATTTTGTCACAGTAATGGAAAGCTGACCAACACACACATTCAGCTGTGGACCCCAATTCAGAGTGGTTCTGTCTTTTGCCTTCAGGGTGACAAGTTTCCCACAATAACACTGAAAATATTTTTCTTTTGTAAGTGAAGAGAAAGGGCCAGATAATTAAAAGGGAAATCCTTGGCAATTCATTTTCACTCCAGCCTGCTTTCATGTTTCACTTTGTAGCTGTGTGGTTTTTGAGTTCCGTCTGAGTCTGGAGATTCTGTTTCTGAATAATACTGAAGGCTGACCACAGAGAGCTAGCTAAGATTTAGCTGCAAAGGTCAGGATTGAGGATAAAATTGTCAGCTTTGCCAGGCACAGGCTCGTTCACCAGCTTGAAAATCAGAGGCCCCTCTGGGAGTGCTGCGTGGTCCCCAGGATCAGGGAGTTTACTGGGAAGGTTGGACCCCATAAGGACAGATGCCTTGACCATGTTAGCTCTTTTTCAGCCTCAAACACTCTAGGGGTGCCATTTGGTGAAGGCATGCAGGAGTGTTAAGTAGTTGGGAGGAAAAGACCTTTAAGAGCTGGCATTCATTCTGGGTCCATGAGATCTAGCTCACTTGTCTATCCTAACATTCCCTGGATGACTCAGGCTTGCCCCTGCCAGTCGTGGCTATTTGTCCTGGCCCTTCTGCAGCCTGGTCTCAATTTCTACCGTGTGGCCCAGGAACAGGCTCTCCAGTGAAGATGTGCCCAGGCATTGAGTTTTGAGGTCTGGTGGCTATCTAACTCCTGTAACCAAGGCAGCGGCCAGAGGGGTGATGGCATGGTTTATTAGTCACCTTGCTATTGTTGGGAAAAAAAATACTCGAAGCACACAGCTTAAGGGAGAAAAAATTTATAGCAGCTCATGATTTCAGAGGCTTCAGTCCATGGTTGGCTGACTCCAAAGCAGTAACATCAAGGAGGAGGTTATGTCTTAGAGGAAAGCTATAGTTGCTGGAAAGCAGAGCAGGACAAGAGCCAGAAAGAAGACGTGTTCTCCAAAGGCGTGCCCCAGGGACCTAGTCCATCCCACGAGGCCCCATCTCCTAGTGCCTATTCAGCTGTGAGCTCTGATAAGCAGTGAACTTCTCCATTGAGGACATTACATGAGTCTCTGGGGGAACATCTTACATTAAAACCATTGCACGTAGCTGGAATGGCCATCTCAGGAGAGTGAGTGCCCATGGCAGACAGGACCAGTTAGCCATCTCCTGACTCAGCACTGGCCCCGATTTGTCCTGGAGTGGGAGTCTGCTTGCTCCTCACTCTTTGTTTTGCCAAGGACCATCCCCTTGGTAGCCCCAGGAATGTTCTCTTCATCATCAACTTCAAAGGAGACCCTTAGTCCCCGCTGACCACCCTCGTTATAACTCTACCTTAGTGTAAGAAGCAGTCACGCTACTAAAAAGAGCCAGGTCAAAGACTCCCTTTAACGTGCAATGCACAGGGAACAAAGCCCACCAAAGCTTATCATCCAATGGGGCCTGGTGTGAACGATTCACCCTTCCCTCCCTCCCCCCAGAGCAGATGGCTCAGAACCATGTCCACCTCCTGTGTCTCCAGGAGTTGGAGAAGCTGGAATCAGGAAACAGGGCACTTTCAGTCATCATTGCTCCTTACAATAAAAAATGTGTCCATGGCAAGTAAAATAATCCGTGGAAGTTGGACTGGTGGAAAATTCAGGATCCAATGAAGATTTCTGATGGAATGTTACAATCTGCTTGCCAGACGATGATTTCAGAGTCATTGAAAAGGAGACTTCAAAAATATTTTGATTTGCTTCATTTGGGGCTTTCTAAACATTTACTGTGTAAAATCATTCAGATTAATGATTCAAAATGCTGTTTATTTCTGACAACTTATGTTTGGTGTATACTTGCCATTTATAAATGTTCAACAAAACCAGTCTCATGTGGCATTTTGGTGATATTTGTAATGGCTGTTACTGATTGATCTGATGACTCCAGGGTCTAAGTCGCAGGAGGATGGTGTGAAGGTCTAAAAGGAAGGCTGATGTACTCAGAAGTGCATACAATCTGAGAATAACAAGGCACGGAGTCTGTCCCTCTCCCTCCCACTGGGCAACCTCTAACAGTTTCTGGTGAATTTCATTGTTAGTCGATGGAGAAAACCAGCCCTAAATTAAATCTAAACATTCCAGCCCACCTGGCCTCTCAGGCTAACACCATCTCCAAGCAGCAGATAACACGCTGATGTACTTATGGGGTCCCCCGTAGCAACAGAGTTGCCATGGAAACATTGTAACTTGCAGAGAGGAAGCAAGTGAGAACGGGCAGGAAGAGTGCACAGGAATTTCTCATTGAAATAATTACAGTCATTCTCAGTGTGTTTAAGAAATGAATGCTCTGTGATTTTTTTTTAACAAACATGTTTTCAAAGCACGTTTGTGACAGTCATGCATTCCAAAGAGTTTAGCGCAAGGGTTTACTGTTTTAAACCTAAAGCGTATAGTATTTTTTTTGAGGCATTTAGAAACCAATTATTTTTTTCCCAGATACAGGCAGGGGTTCGTGTGCACTTAAATGTTTATTTGGATATGAAAATCCTGCACAGGGAACTGGACATATGTGTGAGACAGAAAGGTCATGTGTAACAATTTTTATAATGGGCTTTTTAAAAATTTGATGGAATTTTGTGTTAATTAAATAAAATGACTGTGCGCCATTCAAGCTTTTGTTCAAATAGTATGTGTTGTGAAGTATTGTTCTGTTAGTCCCATTTACTGCAGCATAGGTAGGTCCTATTGTATTGTATTGTATTGTATTGTATTGTATTGCATAGGTGGTCCAAACTCCTGAACATCTGGTCATCTAAGAAATTCAATGGCTGCTGTGAAATAGTTTGTTTATATTCAGAAAGCATCAGGTGTTTGAATAAGAACTAGAAGAATAATAAAATGACAGTTAATGAATTGTCTCGGCCCTTTCTTGATGAGTAATCTAATAAAAAGTGAAATATGTAGATGATAGACTTTTAGAAACATTGTAAAAAAAATCTAAAAAAAAAGAATGCCTAGAAATCTCACCTTTGAGTTAAAACCATATTAAGCTTTTGTCATCCTTCCTAAAGTCCTTATTTTAGGCTTTTGTGTTGATCTTGGTATTCTAGCTTTTTGTAGGGTTCATTAACACCATCCATGTATGGACCAGAAGCCCTACTTCTGTCTTCCCTCTGTGACTCCTTTTGGAGTGTTTTTGGGAGCTCAAACGCACCTCTTGATCTTTTCTCCCAAAGGGTCCTTCTTCCTTTCTTCTGGTGTGGGAAGCATCTATCTACCCTTGCAGGCAGTAACAGCAGAAATTTTAAAGGCAGACTGAACAGCTTCCTTTCAGTGAAAGTCACCCATTCAGAGTAGATTTGGACTTGTGAAGAAGTAGAAGTAAGACCATTCTGGATGAGCTGGGGGAGCAGCCACATGGAGAAAGTGACTGTGAATTGTACTGCAAGGGCATCCATGGGCCACCTGCGGCTCTGGCCTGTTCTTCCTGGACTGTGGACGTCTCAGTCCACTATCTGTGACTTCTAATGTGCACACTGTTCATGCTTGGCAAGAACCCAGTAAGTGGAAGGAGGGGTTTTAACCTTTTCTGTACTTTTAAAAAATTAAAGGGAGCTGGGGATTTAGCTCAGCGGTTCAGTGGCCTGCCTTGCAAGCACAAGGACCTGAGTTCAATCCCCGGTACCTCCCCGCAAATTGAAGTAATTGTATTTTTAATAATGCAGTTTTCAGTACATAATGATTACATTTTGAGGTGTTGGTGAAATTTGAGTTCTGTGTTGGTTTCTTTCTTTGTCCTGAATGCCTCCTCTGATCTTTCAGGGACAGGGAAAATTTAGGAGTAAAAATATATATCTACAGGAGGCAATGCAGAGGTATGTTGGGTCAGCTTTCCACTGCTGTTACAAAATACCTGACAGAAACAGCTTGAAAGGAAAAGTTTACTTTGGTTCACAGTTTTGGAAGTTTCAGTCCATGGTCAACTGGCTCAAGGTGGAAGGGTCTGGTGCAGGAAAGCTGCTTACTCCGTGGCAGTTAGGAAGCAGAGAGAGAGAGAGAGAGAGAGAGAGAGAGAGAGATTGAAAGCTAGAGAGGAATGTAGGAATGTCCAGGGACAAAATATACCCTTCCAAGGCATACCCCCCAGTGGCACACTTCATCCAATTAGGCTCCACCTCCCAATAAGCTCAGTGAGCTGTGAACTCATCAATGGATTAATCCATTATGAAGTTAGGACCCTCATATTCTAGTTGCTTCCCCAAAGTTGATCAGTTGGCAACCCAGCCTTCAAGATAATGAGATTTTTTCCCCCTCCCATTAAGTTTACTGGTACATTTAAAGCAAACAATATAGTTACATTTATCACTGGGATCTTGTACCTTTTACGTGATATATATTGTTCTTATTTTTTTCCCTATACCCCTTCCCTCCCTTCATCCCCTTCACCCTTCCCAATTTACACAGACTTTGTTTCCATTTTTTCTTTTTTTTCATAGTTTTTATTTTCCCTTATTTCCTTTCCCCCCTCTTCCTACTTCCCCTTTAGCCATTTTCTTCCTATTACACACGATGAATTATACCATTTGAATCTTACTTACATTTATAGCTTAATGGATGCACATTGAAGCTATACTCTTAAGTGAAATAAATAGGACACACCTGAGTAAATACCAAATAGTTTCTCTGGTGTGACAATGAGATGTTTGGGCGGACATCCTCAATCCTAACCACCACAAGATGCTTAAAATTGATGGAAAAATTTGCAGGAGATATATACTGTACAGATCAGTATTTCCTGAGTCTTTGAGTGCTTATTTCTACTAGCATTCTAAGTCTGAGACTTCGTTCATTTACTTGAGTTGTGTTGATATATTCAAAAATGGAAAGGCTGAATGGATATGCCTTCCCAGCTTTGCACATTTGAACCATCTTAAGCCAGGACCATGTTAGTATATGTTTAGCAATGCACCACATGACAATAGTTTGATCGACAGTAAACCCATAGATGATGGTGGTCTTATGAAAATGTAATGGAGCTGAACAATTTCTAGCTGCTAATAACATTGTGGCCATTGTAACATCACAGTGCAACACATCACACACGTGTAAACAAATCTGTTGTGGTGCCAATTTTAGGGGAATCAAGCACATACAGTTTTGTTCAGCACAGAGTACTTGATAGTGATAAGTGGTATATATATATATTTATAATGCTATATTTTCATTGTTACCTTAGAGTGTGTCCTACTTAGTAAAATGTTTACAGTAAACAATGTGCCACATCACACTTGCAAGCAGCCTCACAACCTCACATTTAGTGTATCTCTTTATAGCATCTTTTTGTGCTTGATTTAATCTCATGTAGTTTGGTTTGTCATGGCCCCCCCGCCAGAAACAACAGGCTGTGTTGCAACACACACACACACACACACACACATATTGTATTGCCTAGCCGTGTATACACCATCAACCACTGGCACTATGGTTGGGAGTTTGGACCCAAGTTTATGAAGTACTTCTTATACTGCAGGAACCATTAGAAGTATTTTATTTGGAGCTGTTCACTTAATTTACACACACACAGAGTTCAGTGAGATCAGAAGTACTGCCTGCAAGTGTATAGGCAGGAAATGAACAGAGAGGAGTTTGGCAACTTGGGAACAGTTCTGGGATGTTAGGACCTGCAGAACTGCTGAGGTGGTTAGTTTCACACATCACGTGTGGGCTAAGAGATGCCCAGATAGCTGGCAAAACATTCTCTCTAGGTCTGTCCAGGCATTCCTGGGAAAGAGTAGCATTTGAGTCTATAGCCCGTGAGAAGATCTACCTTCGCCAATGTAAGTGAGCATCATTAATCCTGGATAGGGCCTGGGTAGAACATAAAGTAGAGGAAAAGTGAAATCCCTCTCTTTGAGTAGTTGGGACATCATCTGCCCCTGCCCTCCAAGGTCAGAGTGACTCTTAGTTCCTGGTTCTCTATGGGGGGACTGGAGCTAGATCACTGGCTCTCCTGAGCTCTGGCTTATAGACAACAGATCCTAGGATTCTCAATCTCCATTATCATGTAAGCTAATTTCATAATAAATCTCCATAGACACAAGTCATGTGTCAATAATGGGATGTATGTTCTGAGAAAGACTTATGCATTAGGCTAATTGTTGTTGAACATCAATACACAAACTCAGATATTATAGCAAGACCTTGTCTCCAAAGCAAAACAACACAACACAACACAAAACAAAACTCTTAAGTGATTTAAATTAATTTAGTTTTGTGAATTTGATTATTTCACAACATCACTGGGGAAACCCAGAAATATCCTGGGCTGCACGAACATAATTATTGTTAATGCAACTGGAAGAGGAGTATCACTCTCAATGAAATGTGGACTAGTCACATAAGAGGTTCTTATTAGTGTATGCAAAAGCAAAATCACACCATCCTCTGAGAGAAATGATGCCCTCTGGACAGGAAGGGTCACCTGTTGGCTCTGGGACTGCACTTGGAGGACAAGAATTTGAGCGCTGTGGACAGCTGCGTGGACAAGACCAGTATGGAAGTTGACCCCCCAGGTCATCCAGGTGGGTGTCACTTGGAGGGAAGGGCACTTTCAGAGCAAAGCTTGCTCTATTAGGCAGTCTCCCGCATGCTCGCCCAAGCAACCAGCACATATAAAAGTCATCAAAACAAGTTTCAAGAGGGTTCCAGTACTCGACCTGGGACCCAAATAAAGCTCAGGGTTAAGTAGTATGCGTAGGAGTGTCTGGAGGCCCCGAAGGCACAGGCATTACAGGGAGGGCGCACTTCACTTTTCCACACTTCACAGAAGTGAGCTATGCACCAAAAAGCTGAGCAGCAAGCCCTTAGAGGGATGGCTCTCAGAGCAGGTCTGCAAGTGACAAGAGATGGCTTTTGCAAAACTTCTTTGGACCCAGCTCATTCCTTATCTCTCAACCACTCTCTCCCTTCTTTTAGAGTTTTGAGAGAAAGCATCTGATTGGCCACTGGATGTTGGGTGGCCTTTGGGTTCGTTTCTTGATATCAGGTTGGCAGGAAGGTTGGAAGAAAGGAACGAGCATCTGTGTCTGACCAGATCTGTTCTTTGAAGCCTGCTGTGGGTCCCCACCGACCTGAAAGTGAAGCCTGAGCTTTCACACATGGTTTGCAAGGTCTTTCTAGATCTGTTTGCTGCCCAAACTTGATATCATTAGACATAGTCTCCCTCTAGGGCAAGCTGCACAATGTTTGGGCTTAAGGCAAGGTGAAAATGCAGGGACCCTGTTCAAAACCACAGGAAAGTGTGCCAGTAAAAGACATGGTGAGAGCTCCTTCCCTTTTGTTCCCTTCTTCCTTTCCTCCCTTCTTCCTTTCTTCCCCTTCCATTCTCTTTCCTTCTCACCCTCCCATTTCTAATGGTGTTTTTCTATTTATTATTTAAAGTTGTTCTAAGGAAAAAATACAAAATTAAATTGCCGTTAGTTTTATCATTCATCTTTATATTGTGCCATCTGTTTTATGTGCAAATATCAGAGCTTTGACTTGTGCACGGAACCAGTGAAATGGCACGGTTGGTGTTTCCTGGCTGGTCCCTCCAGGGTTCCTTGAGCTGGCCAGAGGGAGGACCATAGTGAGACTCAGGAAGCTGGGAGGCAGAGGAGAGGATCCCTTGGCAGAGAGTTTGTTCAGGGGATGCTCTCCCCCGTAGACCCTCAGCCTAATGTGTTGGCATTGCCTTGGCCTCAAGGCTGTTGGCTCTCTGCTGAGCAACTGTTAGACAGATGTGCTGAGCTCTAGCCAGGGGCTGATCTGAGGAAGTAGAGCCAGGCATCCCCTGTTCTCCTGGGACCATCCCTAGGGATCATTGCCCCGATCTTTACCTGGCTGGGGAAGAGTGTCACCCCAGCCCAGAGGTGATTTCTAGCTGCCTGCCCACTGCTGTGAAGTGTTACAGCCACTGTGCTGGTGGACAGCCTCCCTTGCCCCACCTGAGATGCTGCAGGCTGTACCCACCTGTGTTCAACCCCTGTGAGGTAGCCAGTGATCACAAAGTGGGGACAGGAAGGGGAAGCTGGCTGAGACCAACACCTGTGGACAAGCATCTAAGGCCCATTCTGGGGAGAGAGCAGGAGGTGGGATCTTATAAGTTAAGATTCCAGGTCCCCAGAGCATCCTCCATTGTTTCAAAGACTCCACTTCCCAAGCACATACAGATAAAATTAAGAATTAAAATTTTTGAGATGGTGACCATAGAACTGTGGTGGCAAACCTATGGCATGCTTTATTTGTTTTTCTTTTTAAGGCAAATGATGTGAATGTATGAGTTGTCTTTTCTAAAGCCTTGGTGCTCAGGTTTAATTGCAGGGTTGGCACTTTGCAATAAATAAGGGGGTTACAGTTTGGACACTTGCCTCTAAAGTCTCTAAAAGGATCGCTATCCCTGCCACAGTGCATTAAACTTCTGTGTACAGGTTCTTCTGAGTCAGGGCCTGGTGTTACTGCAGGAAGCTGGGCCTGCCTCCCTCCTGCAACAGCCAGTGGGATCTCTGCCACTTGTGTGGTAGGTCTCACCTCACCAGGGTCAAAACCGAATAGTCATGAAACACTAGTGAAAGTGAAGAGGACAAATTTTAATCAGCAATACCCACTGCAATACGGGTAGGAGTACGGTGCAAACTGAGCTTAACACACAGCTGTACAGAGGTGCAGAGCCTTTGAAAGGGACCGTGATGGAATAAGGAGGGAGTAAGCAGGGACTCAGTAGAGACAGGGAAATAAGAAGTCACAGAAAGCAGGAAAGGGGCTGGGTTTTTTGGCTGACACTTATGGCAGTTAGGTCCTGCCTGCCCATAGAGGTGGGGCGACAGGGACCTATCCAGGTGTGGTTGGAACAACAGCTATGTTTTTGTGGCCTTGACTTTGCTCAGGTAGGCACTTTACTAGGAGTTAGGGTCATTTTAGGGATGTGGCTTTGAGTTGTCAGAAACTGTGCTATTGTTTGTTTAATTTTTCCTGGTTGAGAGGAGCCTAGCTAGACTTTGATCAAGGAGAATCTTTGCCATGTTCCAGCATACATCCTTTTCTCTGCTAAGAATGCCCATCCAACTCTTCTTTTACCTGCAGGGCTCAGCTTAAAGGTGGCTTCCTTCAGGGGTTTGTTCCTGGCCCATTCCAGGCTAGATGAATGGTTCCTGGAATTTCTAGAATCCTGGAATGTGAATGGGATCGCTTTCTGCATGAGTTGTGTAGAATCTGAGACTGTGGTGACCTCTTCCTCTTGGTATGCCTGTATGTAGCTGGCCCATAGAACACACAACAAATGCTTTCTGAATGGATAAATGAATGAGCGAATGAGGCTCATAGAGGATGCAGAGGCAGGGACATACATATTTCTCTACGGCCAGGGTGGTGATAAACATTTGGTTGTGACTATAGGAGCATGAATCTGGAGAGGTGATCTTAGCTTTTACACCCCAGGGGTGTGGGTTCCATTCACTTCTCTGATTGGATCGTAATCTACAGAAACAAATTGTCAGAAGTTTTTCCCCCACATGACCTGGTGAACAAGTCTGATTTTAATTAAGCGGGACAGTACATTTTTATTTTTTGGTGAACTTCTGAGATCCAGACACCCTCTAAATTCTACGGGAAGAGCCGCAGCACATTTATGTCAAAATGATTACAAAATACTCAACAAATTAGGGTATATACTGGTATTTTGTAAGTTATTTCAACCTTTACTGCTAACTTTCTATTATGAAAAATTTCAAACACAAAAATTCAGAGAGAACAGTAGAATGAACTCCTATGTTCCAGTCACTCAACTTCCCTCTTTATCGATTTTGTCCGTCTAGTTTCTGTGTCCCTCTAACTTCCTTTTTTTCCTGCAACATCTTCAAGTAAATCTTATATATGGTGTCAGTTTATTAACGAACACTTTAAAATAAACCTTTAATTAAATGAGACTTATTTAGTTAAAACTACCACCCCAACTATGTTTACAGGCAACAACGTTAACAAAATTCCTCACTGACCTCTAATAAACAGTTTCCAATGAGTTGGAAATGGCTTGTCCTGCAAAGGTGCCTATTTTGGAAGCTTGGTCACAGTATAATTATACTGAGAGGTTAAAATCTTAAGAGGGGATCTAGTGAAAGCTGGTTAGGGGTCACTGCCCTGGGAGGGAATTAATACCCGTCTTGCTGGAATGGTTTAGATCTCAGTGGACTGGACTGGTTAACACAGAAATAAATTGTTATAAAGTAAGTGAAGCTTTCTCAGCTCACTCTCTTGCTTCCTGGCTTTCCATGTGGCTTTCCTTTGTGACATGTACTGCTCTTACTATATGATAATGTCTACCTTGTTGTGACAGAGCTTGAAGGTCCTCAGGGAGGTCAAAATGATGTGCTGCCCAATCTTGGACTTGCAGCTCCAAAACTCTCAACTAAATAAATTTCCATATCAAGTACTCAGCCTTGAGTATGTGAAAGCAACATGGGACAGACCAAGACACAGTGCATATCCACATTTCTGCAATTAGATCTAAGAGTTTGTTCATTTTTTTCTTCAAATAAGGATCACATTGGTGAATGTGGGCAGAGGATGAGCATAATTGGCCCCGATAAGGTGGTGGTGCAGGTTTGTGGGGAGTGGATATCTATAAAAAGTTAGGGTCCAGGGGCTGGGGATTTAGCTCAGTGGTTCCACTGCCTGTCTTGCGAGTGTAAGGATCTGAGTTCGGTCCCTGGTACCAAAAATAAAAATAAAAAAATTAGGGTCCTTGGGCAAAATATTCTCACTCTGTTCTCCCAGATTATCCTGGATTTAAGCCAAGAGCCTCTGCAGCTGGAGGGACCCATCTAGATCCCAAGTTAGGGGACACCATCCTCTTCCTGTGAACTGGTGATTGATTCTCATGCCTCCATTGGCCGAGCAAGCTCCAGAACACTGAAAATGGTGCCCCACCGATGATGGATGTGGCTGTCACTCTTGTGCTCACATCATCAGTATTTCTGGATCAGGTTCAGGACTTCAAAAAGCCCTCAGACTTTCCCGTTTTTCTTTTTAATGTAGGACCAAGGCAGTAGAACTGGGTGGAGAGACTGCATGAAACTCTTCCACTCAGATGAAGTTAGTACAGTGGACCCTTGAGTCACAACCAGCCCAACATATAAACATCTTAGGTTACAAGTGGAACTTTAGTTTTAACTTACCAACAAAGTCTTGAGTTATAACCTGAATGCTGGCCACTTGTGCTTGCAGATGGTCTCAGATACAGAATTATTTATTTATTTATTTTTAAGACAGGGTCTCACTATGTAGTTGAGAATAACCTGAACTCACTATGTAGCCCAGGCTGGTCTCAAACTCAGTGATCCTCTGGCCTCAGCCTCCAGAGTGCTGGGATTACAGGCGGGCATCACCACACCCGGCTTTCAGATACAGATTTAGCCCTTAAAGAGTTCAAGAAGGAACATGACAACATCTCCTGTGTGGGGTTATCTGAGAAATCCTGGGCCAATGTCTCTCTAAGGACACCGAGGTCTGCCAGTGTATGGGAGAGAGAGAAGGCTGTGTAGAGGAGCCTGAGCCTTCATTAATCAACCTGAGTTACAAACAGCCTCATGAGCAAACTGAGTTTGTATGTCAAGTGTCTACTTCATAACTGAATAGATGCACTGCTTTTTACTGTGAGAATTTTTCTTTTTTCTCCTTATTTTTAGCTAGAAACTATATAGATTTAAAGTGCATAATGTGATGTTTTGGAACAGTCAAAACTTGACTACAGTCAAGCTAATTAATACATCCTTCACCTGTGCAGTATGATAAAAATATATGTGTTTACATTTAAAAAATTTATTGTAGTAAGACACATTGCCATGAAACCTCCTCAAACTCTCCTCCTTGCTTTGAATGCACCTTCCCCATCATTCTTGTCCCTTTCTGGAGCAGTTCTGGAAGTCCTCTTTCACTAGTGTCTATAGAAGGTACGATCAAAAACAGAAGAATGCTGCTGCTGACTACCACCGCTGCCGACAGAGAGGAGGGCTTGTGAAAAGGTGGTGGTGTGTTCTCATACACCCTATTCACTGGATCTGGCACCGTGTGACTTCTGGCTCTTCCCCAAAGTCAAAATGGCCATGAAAGGTAAATGCTCTGAATAAATTCAGGATGTTGAAGCATGTGACAGAGCAACTAGGGACAAAAGGAGACATTTTTTAATCACACCTTATAGTTACCTTTCAGGTACACACCACATTATTATTAACTCTCATCACCATGCAGTACATTAGATATCTGGACTAATTTATCTTACTCAACTGTAACTTTCTTTATCCCCCTCCCCACCTGCCTCTGGTAACCTCTTTCTCCTTGGGCTTTATTTGTTCTTTTTTAATTATAAAAGTAATACAGCCAGGCATGGTGGCACACACCTGTAATCCTCACATTCCAGGAGACTGAAGCAGGAGGATTGAAAGACAGAGCCTATCCTGGGAAACTTAATGACTTACTGAGACCTTATTTTAAAACAAACAAACAAAAAAACAGACAGACTGGGGATGTAGCTCAAGTATGAAGGTCATGGGTTCAGTCCCAAGGACTACAAACTTAGAAGTGGTGTGGATAGGTTGTGCTTTTGCTGGTTGATTCCACTGCCTTCTTACTCTGCCAACATTCTCACCTGGGAAGAGCGTCCAGTAGCCATGAGACCATTGCCTGTGTCTGGGATATCCAGTGCCGTGCTGCTGGTGGCCCTCTAGGAGTGGAAACCAGAGCAAAGGAGTCACTGGAAGTACAGTTAAAGCGTTGAAGCTGTAACAGAGAAGACTAGTGCTCTTGTCAAGATACACCAGGAAGAGTGCTCTGATCACACACCAGATCTGCCAGCACCTTGACCTAGTACTTCTAGCCTCCAAAACTGTGAGAAATAGATTTCTGTTGTTTATAAGACACTCAGTGATTGTATTTTGCTAAAACATTCCAAAGTGACTAAGCACCCTGCCCTCTATCCCTTTAGCCCCAAACAATTCTATAAAACCCTGGATAGACCTGCCAACCCTTTGTTTTAAGCAGAATGATTACCCACATTGTGATCCATCATTTCCTGTTCTTAGCACTGATCACATCTTGTTAAACTGGTTGTATACACAAATTTTTCATCCTGAAGTTGAAGGGAAGGACCTTTCCCCACCATTGTCACCGCTGGCATATTGCATGGGTGTGAAGTAAGCACTAAGAATGTTTGCTAGATCAATAAGCGGAATAGTTTAAAAATAACACATAGGGTTTCTTAAAACTGCAGTGTTGGATAATAGATACATCACAATGGAAAGGTAAAACAGGCCCATCTTTACCCCCACAATCTTTACTATAACAGTTACAGATCCTAGAGCCAATGGCCATGATGAGACCCTCTGATGACACAATGCTCTTGTTTGTAAGAGAAGTACCCTGAGGAGTTAGGGGTAGAGTGATGTGACGTCTTCAGTGTGTCTTCAAATGGCCTTGATAATGCTGAAATAGTGAGAAAGACAGCAGACAAATATTGCAAACTGTAAACCACTGTGAATTGAAGTGAAAGACATGAATTTGTTCATGGATCTATTCTTCCAACTCTTTTCTATGCTCCAAAATGTTCAGACTAGAGACCTAGGGTGGGAGTAGGGGCATAGAACATGTCACAGGGAGATTGAGATCAGCTTCTGGTGGGTGGGATGTCGCAGAAGGCAGGGACAACAGGTTCTCAAAGAGGCCTCCCAAGGAGGCTCTGTCGTGGAGAATGCACTGTGACTCAGGGTCTGGCACTTGGTCTGTGGACCCAGAGCTCTGTTGGCTTGTGAGACACAACCTCTTCTATTAATTCATCCAGGCACCAGTCCCTCATCATCCCAGTTTGGGCAGCAGAAGGGAACAGACATCTCTTAGCTTCCAATCTCACCTGTTGATTGCACGCTTCATCTTACTTCCTCACACTGTAACCTAGCTGCTGCTGTTTGGATCTTAAGTGTTCTTCAAAGACTTGGTGTTGAAGGCTTGGTTCCAAGGTGGTGCTGTTGGGAGATGGTGGGGGCATGCCCTTGATGCCTTTGAAGGGGACCTAGGTCCCTACCTCTTCCTCTTTCCTTTGCCTTCTGGCCATGAGGTGAGCAATTTTGTCATGTACTCTACTCTTTATGTTTCTGTCTTTGTCTCCCTGTCTGTCTTTCTGTCTCTGTCTGCCTGTCTGTCTGTCTGTCTGTCTCTCTCTCTCTCTCTCTCTCTCTCTCTTCTTTTAAGGTCATCAGGATTCAGTTGTGGAGCCTGCACCCTAATGACCTTATCCACTCCTCCTCTTCTCCTAAAGGCCCCTCTAAATGCCACTGTCAGATTAAATTTTCACCTTTTTAACATCTCATGATGGGAATTCAATTCACACATAAACCCTTGGGGGACATTATACTATACCCAAAATCTGTGGTATGAGGTGAGAATCCAACTTCATTCTTTTGCATGTGGATATAATATCCATTTATTAAAAGACACCATTTTGTCTTCACTGAGTAGAAATATTCCTGAGCTCCCTATTCTGTTTCAAGCGTCTGTGTTTATACCAGGCAACATTGTTTTGATTACTGCAGCTTTGTAATGAAATCATAAAGTTTGAGGTCTACACCTTTCTTGTTCTTTTTTAAATCAAGATTGTTTTGACTACTGGGTCCCTTGATATTTCATATGAGTTTAAGAATGGAATTTTCCATTTGGACCAACCTAAACCCAAACCCAAACAAAACACCCTCCAAAACCAAAAATAAAATATACAATTGAGGTTTCAATTAAGATTGTGTTAAATCTGTAGATCATAGTGGGAAGTATTAATGTCTTAATATTGTCTTCCAGTCAATGAACAGAGATGTCTTTACATTTATTTGTCTTTGTTTCTTTCAGTAATGTCTTATACTTTTCTGCGTACAATTCTCTTACCTCCTTGGCTAAATATTTTATTCTTTGTGATGCTGTCATACGTGGAATTGTTTTTATCAATTTATTTTTTGAATTATTCATTGTTAATATATATAAAGGCAATTAATTTTGTATGATTTGGTAACCTGAAACTTCATTGAACTTACTTTGTAAGTTTTTCAGGGTGTGTGCCTTTATGTGTATGATTAAAGTTTTCTACTTAAAAGACTATGCCATCAGCAAGAAGAGATTATTTACTCTCTTTTCCTATATGTTTGTCTCATTTCTTTTTGTTTAATTATGCTTGATAGGACTTCTAGTGTTATGTGGAATATAACTAGTGAAAACATGCATCCTTTTCTTGTTCCTAATCTTAGAAGAGAAGCTTTCAATCATTTACTATTGGATAGGATGCTAGCTATTGATTATTCATATATGATCTTTCTCATGTTGAGATAATTTCCTCCTATTTCTAATTCAGTGGTATTTTTAATCACAAAAGGGTGTTGAACTTTGTCACATACTTTATTTGTAGCAATTGAGATGACTATGTGGGCTTACTTTTTCTATATTCTGTTTATATAGTGTATCACAGTGACTTATTTCCGTATGTTGAACTATCTTTACATTTGAGGAACGAATTCCACTTTCTCACATTCTATGATCCTTTAATGTGCTGTTGAGTTCTGTTTGTTAGCATTTTGTTGGGGAAATTTGCATCAGTATTCATCAGACATATTTGCCTGTTATTTCCTTTTCCTGTAGTGTCTTTAGTTTGGGCTTCAGAAAATGAGTCTGGGAGCATTCTCTCCACCCCCAACTGCTTTGGGAAGCGTTTTAGGGTGGTTGGTGCTAATTCTTCTTTAGATGTTTTTTAGAATTCATCAGTGAAACCATCTGGTCTTTGACTTTTTCTGGTTGGCAGAATTTTTGAGTACTAATTCAACCTCCTTCCTAGTTATAGGTCTGCTCAGATTTTTTATGATTCAGTGTAGGTAGGTTGTGCTTCTAGGAATTTATCAGCTTCATCTAACTTCTTCAATTTGTTAGTGTATAATTGGACATAGTATTTTCTTATAATGTATTTTATTTCTGTAACATTGGTTAAAATGTCTTCTCATTTCTGATTTTAGTTCTTTTAGTCTTTTTTCCTTTTTTAGTATACGTGGCTAAAAGTTTGTCTGATTTGTTGATTAAAAAAAAATCTTTTGAGCCAGGCATGCCTGTAACAGCCTATTATCCTGTAATCCTAGATGCTTGGGAGATTGAAGCAAGAGGATCACAAATATGAGGCCAACTGAATGAGCCCCTGTCTCAAAAAATAAAGTAAAAAATGTTGTGGATACAGCTCAGTAGTAGAATGATTGTCTGGAATATGCAAGGGCCAGAGTTCTATTCCCAATACTCCAAAAACAAAACAAACAAAAAAACCCCAAAGAGAACAAGTATAAAACAAAGCAAAAACTCTACCTCTTGTTTAATTTTTTTCTATTATTTTTCCAGTATCTATTTTGTTTAATCTCTGTTCTAATATTTATTGTTTTCTCCTTCGTCCTAGTTTTGGGTATAGTTTCTTCTGTTCCTCATGCCTTAAAGTTTAAATTTAGGTTGCTGGTTTGATAAGGAGAATTTTTGTAAATAGTCCAAAAACCTACAAAATGTTAGGAAAACATAAAATGACTTCTACTGTCTCTAACAGAAATCTGCTTTGTTTAGTTCGAAATTAACAGACATTGGAGGCATTGACCATAAAATGGGACATCTGGCCTCATCCCTGACCCTGAACACCCCCTTCCTGTGCACTGGAATAAATAGCTAGACGAATCTTAAGGTAAACTCCCTAACTACAAGGAATTGTTACATCTGGGTTAAAGTGAACTGTCTGGTTACTGTAATTTATACATGGGTAATGTGAAATGAGGAAATAAAATGTAACCACCTGAATGAGATCATAACTGTAAAACCTATACAAGAGGAAGCTGCAACCCAGTAGGTGGTCCATCACTGGCACTGCCTTTTTGAATGCGATTGGCCTTTTACTGACAAAATAAACATTTTATTTTACTTCCATTCAGCTCATCTCTATGTGCATATCACTTGCCAATTCCTTCCACAACAGGTTTGTGGTCTTTCTTCTTTTGTAATGTAACTGTAACTAGCACTGCAAAATGGAGCTTTAAAAGTTAGGTTTAAAGATGCCGTTTGACCCAGCCATCCCTCTGCTAGGTATCTTTCCAAAAGAATTAGAAGAATCATACCACAGTGATGTATGCTTCCCATGTTTACAGTGGCACAGTTACAATAGCTAAAACTAGGAAACAGCCCGTTTGCCCATCAGTTGGTGACTGGATAAAGAAGGTGTGGGTTTCCATAGAATGGAATACTACTCAGCCATAAAGAATGAGAAATTAGGCTCATTCATAGGAAAATGGATACATATTGAGGATATACTCCTAAGTGAAATAAATAAGACACACATGTGTAAATACTGAATAGTTTGTCTGGTGTGAAAAACTATAATGGTACATAAGATTCTAATGATATAATTGACAATGTGAAATAGGAAGAAAAGGGATAAAGGTGTAGGATAAAGGTGTAGGATAAATGGGAAGGGTAGGGGAAAGGTAATAAGGGAAAAGAAAAAAAATATGAGAAAATGGAAAAATGGAAATAAAGTGTTTGTAAATGGGAGGGGAGGAGGGGGTGAAGGGAGGGCAGGGATACGGGTAAAAAAAAGGAGAACCAAGACCTGTCATGTAAAGGTACAAGATCCCAATGATGAATGTAACTGTACTCTATACCTAAGATGTACCAATAAACTCAATGAGAGAAAAAAAAGTTAGCTTTTTTGTTTTCCTTCTTTACAGACAAGTGGTTTCTCCAAACTTCTTCACGCCTTAGGGCAATAATGGCTCTCCATCTTCTCCTCAGCCCAGAATAATGGACCGAATATGCAGATGTTGGCCCCAGAAATCAGGAGCCTATTTTCCTTTCCACAGTGAGTTGTCGATGCCTGGAAGTGGTAAACAATTACGGAGGCCTGCCCTAGTTCTCTGTGCTCACCTTTCCTGCCGGCCTTCACTGTAGAAGACCCTTGTCCATCTGCACATAGTGAAATGGTGATGAAGCAAATGGATCCCTCCATCTCCTTGAGGGTAACTTTGAATAAATCCCTTCTCTTTTTCACTAAAATGCATGGTCTTTCTTGATTCGATCAGCAGTGAGTGAAAGAACTTGGCATTTGAACCTAAGTGGCCAGTAACATAATCTTTTACAATTATAAATTTTCCTCTTAGTACTGTTTTTGCCATATCTTTTACATATTGCTATTATTGCCTTTTCCTTTCAGTTTGTTTCAAAGTGCTTTCTTATTTCCCTTATGATGTTTTCCTTGATCCATTGGTTGATCAACACTGCCTTGTTTAATTTGTGGAAGCTACATATCTGTGGATTTTCCAGTTTTCTTTCTGTGATTGATTTCTACTTTCATCTTATTTTAATTGAAAAAGATATCTTGAATTATTTCAGATGTATAAAATTTATTTAGGCTTGTTTTGTGGCTTTTATGTAATATCTATCTTGGAGAATGTTCCATGTACACTTGAGGAAAGTGTGCATTTTCTCGTTCATAGGTGGGATGTTCTGTTAGATCCAATTAGTCTACTGTGCTGTTCAAATTTCTCTTTCCTTTTGGATCCTCTACCTGGTTCAACCCTTTATTGAAATGGGGAACTGGCATTTTCTTCGCTTACTGTAGAGCTGTCCCTTTCTCTCTTCAAGTCTGCCAACAGGCGTTGCATTTATTTAAGAGGCCTTATGTCTGGTGAATATATGTTTATAATCATTGTATCTTCCCAGTGAGTGCACTCTTTTATCATTATATGCTTTTCTTTGTCTCTTATAGAAGACTTTTAACTTAAGGTCCAGCTTGTCTGACAGTAGTATAGCTATGCCTGCTTTCTTCTATTTTCAAGTGGGGTGAAATGTCTTTTCTTTCCTTTCACCTTTCTTTTTCATTTATTTATTTAATTTTCCCCCTTTCTTTCACTTTCAACCTGTGCCTGCCCTCACACTGAAAGTGAATCTCTTTCAACAGGACATATTTGAACAGCATAAATGTTTTTAAATGCATAAAATACAATTCACAGAATACAAAGGCTACCAATTATATAAAAACATACCATATACTAATATTGGCACTTGTTCATTAATTCATAAAATATCCACATGTAATGGTGGTGGTTATTGCTACTGTAATTTTAAGGTAGTGAGAAGTATTAATGATTTTCTAACTGTTGTGATAATCAACTTTGTGGCTGTTCCTGTATCTACAATTTATTGAAGTGCTAAACGCAAGTCAACAAAGTCCTATTTTACCCCGTTGGAGTTATCTGGGCTCTGAGTTATGGATTCTGTTTTCTTAGAAGAATATCTGTTGATAAGGAGAGCTGATAGCAATATCATTAAGTGAAAAAACTAGGAGATAAAGCAACATAATTTTATTTGTGTGGAAAATATAGACCAAGAAAAAAAGGATGGTAGTAGTGTTTTAGTTTTCTTTATGCATGTCTGAATTTTAAATATCTATTTAATGACTCCAGGAACTCCATCCTTCCTCTTGGGTACTTCTTCACATTTACCTTCTCACTAGCTCAGAGGACTGTGTGTGCAGGTTCTCTTTTCAGTAGATGATGCTCTTCACAATGACAGCTCTGTGCTTTTCTCAGTCAGTCCAGCTGTGTGACTTTAGTAGTAAGACCCAAACTGCGCCACCAGGGATGTGTGCAGAGGCCAGGAAATGAGCCATAGAAATGTTGTAGTCTTTTGTTATTGCATACTTTAGCCTAGTCTACCCTGACTATACCAAGCCAGTCATGTGGACCTAGGAGGTGTGATCAAAATACATGGTGAATGTTTACATTTTTAAAATGTATTACAGTAAAGGACACATTTCCATTAATCCTACTCCAGACACTCCGCCCTGCTTCAAATATACTCATCCCATCATTTGTGACTCTTTCTGAAGTTGTCTTTGTAAGGATCTTTGAGAGGTGGATGCTGTTGCATCCAGTGGTGCCATCCAGTGGAAAATGGATGTGTCCTCATTCGCATTGCTCATTAGATTTGTACCCTGCAACTTCTGGCTCTTCCCCAAAGTGAAAATGACCATGACAGGTAAACATTTTATTCAGGATGCTGAGGTAGCCATTACAGTTCACTTCCCTGTAGTTTTTGATCACACTGCATATATATTCTTTTTTTTTTTTTTTTTCAGTACTGGGGATCGAACTTGGGACCTTGCGCTTGCGTGTGTGTGTGTGTGTGTGTGTGTGTGTGTGTGTATTCTATTCTCTATCATTAACATTGCTGGTAGTGTGAATGCTAGGTAATGTCAAGTAATGATTGTTTCCACCACAGCCACAACCCTAGAACAAATGTCTGATTTGGTGATGAAAATACAGGGAACAGCTAACCTGTAATCAAGACTAAATATTATTTAATGGCAGCCTGTCGGCTGTGGGTAGGGAAATGCTCACATAGAGCATTACAGATTATTATATATTATGTACTTATAGTATTGCAGATTATTACATATTAGTCATGTATTATTCACATATAACATTACAGAGTTTTATCAGTAAATTTTTTGATACCCTCTGTGATTGAAAATGAAACCTCAGGTGAAGTTAAGGGGAACCATACTCCTCCTAAATCTATCCTTTGTTTTTAACCATGCCATTCATTGCTGGTTTGATAAAATCTGCTAATAAAGCCCTACCAAAACAGCAAAACCTGCATTTCTGAGAAGATCGCACAAAAAGCATTCAAGTTTTTGAACAAAAAATTTAAAGTAACTTTTTAACAGATACTAAATTAATATTTGGCACCAGTTTTTATTATCTATGGTGTGAATTAGTTTTCTCAACTTCGCACCTATCGTTCCATGTGTGTAGACTCTAATGCTCTCTCCAGATGGCAGCCAGTGAACCCACCTTTGACTAAAAGATGAAGTGCCCTACACCAAGATATTTTACTGCAAAATTTAATGTCAAGGACATAGCTCCTTCAGCAAGACTGCAAAAACATAGATAATGCTTCAGTTTTAAAGCTGAAAATAATTTTCTGTTATTTTCTAAAACTGTAGATTTTTAATTTTGCTAAATCTTGTTCTCCCTGTCTCACCCCACCCAACCTCAAACTGCTGGGCTGTGAGCAGGGTGCAGGCAGCTGACTTGAGGGGACATCTTGTATGAGGAATGAATGATTTCAAGGGCAAACCCATAATAGTGCTGGGAATGTAAGAATGCAAATGACTTTATACAAAGGGGTGGTGTCTTTGTGTTTTCTATTAAATAGGATTTCCAAGTATTGTTTCTTAAAACACATTTTAAAAACATGATTGACATGATTTTCAATAATTTCCAGGACAACGCAGTCCTAAAATGTTTCTACTACCTCCAAGTTCCCAGTCAATCTCTTTGGTTCCCTAGGCCCAAGACCTAGGCATCCAGTGATAGGCTTTCTGTTTCCATAAATTTCTCTCTTGAACATCTCAAATAGACAGAATCATGTTGGTGGGCTGTTGTGTCTGGCTTTCTTTCAGCATAATGGTTTTGGGGGTTCATCTGTGTTGTAGCTAGTGTCAATGGCTTATTTCTTTTAATTACAAAGCAGTGTTCTTATCCCTGGAATTTGAGTGGTTCTCACTTTTGAGTGGTTTTGACTTTTGGGATATTATGAATAATGATATTATAAATATTTGGGCACAGACTTTACGGGTATAATTTTCATTTATTGTTAGTAGAATCCCAGGAATGGAATTGTTCAATGGATAAACAATTTTATGCATAACTTTTTGTTTGTTTGTTTTGCCATGCTAGAGATCAAACCCAGAGCCTCTCGCATATTAGGCAAGTTTTCTACTGCTGAGCTATATCCCCCAGGCTTGTGTTTAACCTGTTAAGAAGCAACCAAACTGTTTTTCAAAATCTCTGAGTTCCAAAAACTTTTGCATTCCCACTTGTTTAAATTTTCCAACGCGTAAGCATCATGCTCTACTGCTCTAGTATGACTGAGGGTTTGGACACTTCCCGCAGAAGTGGCCCAAATATCCAATCACCATCAGCAGAACCACCAGTGTGCCTGCTACTGAACCATGCATTAGTGTTTTATCCAAGAGCTCAGTTCACTTAGATATCTGCAAATCTGGTTTGCAACCAGCTCTTACTGGTTGGATCACAAAATACAAAACTGTCAAATTCAGAGCCTTAAGGAAGAATTTATGTTTCCCTAGTGGGATTTCTACAACTACACCTGAACCACAAACCTCCAGGCTAGCATTTCATGTGCACATGGCCTAAAAAGTTTGTCAGCTCTATGAGAAGGCCTGGTCTTTCCTTTCTTAACTTATTTATGTCAAAGATTGACATTTTTTGAATTTTTGCATGAAATTCATATATATTATCTAGAAAAAATTCAAGGAAGAAGAATTGATTTCGTTATGTTCCATTGTTAGATCCCCACCAAAACGGAACACTAGACATTGAAGGGTTAATGCGCATGGCCCAGCTGCAGGGAGTTTAATTATGCCTTAGAATCAGCTGGCTCCTTGGAACTTACAAGGTATCATCACCACACCTGCACTCTCCAACTCCCGGGTCTCCCTGCATATTATAATGACCTTTTGCTATCCAAGGAAGATTGGTTCCAGGACCTCTGTGGATATCAAATCCCTTGTATAAAAGGTTTGTGGTTATTGGCAGATCGCATACACACATATAGTGATATATACTTTGAATCAACTCTGGATTACTTACGACATCGAATACAAAGCCTACGTTATTACTTCTTTCATGGAGATTCAATGTAGTAGTAGGCACGAAGCAAATTCAAGTTTTGCTTTTTAGAACTTCATGTAATTTTTTTTGAAAAATAATTTCACTTCAACGTTTTTGAATCTGTGGATGCAAAAATCCACGGATGGAGAGGGCAACCTGTAGGCTATGTTTTGGCTAGATTAGCATTCAGTGTGGGCTGGGGATTTAGCTCAGCAGTTCGGTGGCCTGCCTTGCAAACGCAAGGACCTGAGTTCAATTCCCAGTACCAAAAACAAAA
>NW_022900939.1:29950225-29961106 GCF_012274545.1 Fukomys damarensis
AACAAAAAAAAAAAAAAAAAAAAAAAAAAAAAAAAACCCAAAAACATTCAGTGTTTCTGTTATTTTGATCATGCAAATGTTACTTAGAACTCTGCAAGCTAAGATTGTTTTCCCTTTCTTGCCCAATTCTTTATATTCCTTCTAGTTTACAGGTTGCTTTTCTTTATTTGTTTAGTACTCATTGTACTTATCATTATTATAACCCAGACCCCTGCCAAGAGTCTATGCCTCTCACCATGGTCAGGTTCACACTTCTGAGAAAGGCACCTGAGGTCATTGGCCTGCCTGCAGTGACCAGTTTAGGACCCCTTCCACCATCATCCACCGAACACGCCCCTCCCATGTCTTAGGTGGCGTGGTAGCTAGGACCCCATGCCTTCCTGTTTTAGGAATCCGTCCTGTAGGGTGTGGGGGAGCACATTCTATAGTAGCTGTCTGAAAAGGGAGCACACTTTCCTGAGATTTTGAATGTCTAAAGCTGTCTCTGTCCTTCATCCTACACTGACTCTGGCTGGATACGACATGAGGGTCAGAGCTCACCTCCCTCCTGATCCTGGGAGTGTGGCTCCTGAGGCTGTAGATTCTACCCTGCCCAAGTTCCTCCCTCCCTTCTTCCCATCTCTTCTTTCCTCCTCCTCCTCCTTCTTCTCCTCTCTCCCTCTCTCTCTCTCTGATTTTTTTCTTGAAACAGAATCCATGTCACTAAGTTGTCCAGGCTATGCTTGAACTATGATCCTCCTGCTTCAGCATCACTGGTTTCACCCTTTTCGATTCCTACTCCTTTATCTGTTAGCTGCTTCTCACTGCCTCTCTGCCACCTGCTTCCCCACACAGAATGTTCTTGTTGTCCACAGGTCCTCAAGCCCTTGGCACTCTCTGTGGCAGTCACTAGATGAGCACTGCATTGTGGACACACACAGGCATTTCTGCTCTGCAAAATCCTGCCGTTATTTCACGGATTATTTCCTCTCCTCCCTTTTCACTTTCTTTTTTCTACTACAGTGCCTATACTTTGGATGATGGTCCATTTTGTCTGTCATCTAATTTCTTACACCTTTTCTCCAATTTTCTGCCACTTTATATACTTACTTTGCTTTTCCCTCCAAGCCCTGCATTAAATTAATTTTTTCACTTTGGTTAATTTTAATTTTGCAAATGTTTCTTTTTGTCTTTTTACTGCTCTTTTCTTTTTCTGCCCTCCCATTTTCATCTCTTTCTTTATAAGCTGTTTTGCCTTATTTCTCATGTGTAGACTTTATCTCTAAGAATTTTTTTTAAGAGATCTCACTATGTTGCCAAGGCTGATCTCAAACTCCTGGGTTCAAGTGCTCCTTCTGCCTCTGCCGCCTGAGTAGTTGGATCTACAGCAAGTACCATCTCACCTAGTTTCAAGTGGCTTTTCCTCTGCTTTGGTCCCTGATTTCATCTTGGGAGTTTCCCCAGACTGCTTCCTTTCCTGCTGGAGGCACTACCTGGGGTAGGGCGTGGGGGACACTTGCCAGTGACTGGTTCTGTACATGGGTGACCTGTTAGGCCTCGTCAGCTCCCTAGACAAGCACAACACTGCCCTGCCTCAGTAATGTGGCCTGGGAGGGAGCAGGACATCTCCACTGTGTGCTCATTGCAAATGACTTTGCTGAGTCTCATTTTCTTGTCTTATCTGTACCTGGTCTCTGGGTACACACACACACACACACACCAACAAAACCCAAGAGACCTGGGAATGAGGAAGCAGCCTGTGTGTTACAAGGCCACATGGGACTTGGAAGCTCACTTGGGTTTGAGAATCATGTGACATGGAATGGCTGCTGGTGGCAAGAGGTGGGACATGCACAGGCATGACAGTGTCAGCTTCTCCATGCTCCTCAGAGGCAGGGAAGCCCTTGCAGAGGGTCAGCTGTCCACTGACAAATGCCCCTATGTGGCTGTCACCAACTTTCCATCTGAAGGGCAGATAGCATTGCATATAGATACTGCATTGGGAGAGGTCTTACATAGATACATATTATATATATATCATAATACATAACACATCTACATGAAAGAGAAATGATAGATATAATTAATACACAAATAATACATACAATTAAAGTAGTACAAATATAGAGTGAATAAATATACTGGTATATGAAATTGTATATTAATAATACATTACATAATATACAGGGCAAGTTTCAAAAAAGGTATTACGGTAAAAGATACATTGCTATTAATCCCTCTCAAAATACTCCCCCTCACTTTAAACACATTTATCTCCTCATTTCACCACTTTCTGAAGCATTCTGGAAGTTCTCTTTTGTGAGTGTCTTTAGGAGGTGTGATAAAAAATACGGTGAATGCGGCTGCCAAATGCCATCCAACAGAAAGGCAGGCTTGTGAAAATACTGCAGTGCATCCTCACCCACCTTGTCCACCTGGTCTGGCATTGTGTGACTTCTGCCTCCTCCCTAAATTCAAAATGACCAGAACAAGTAAAAGTTTCAAATCAGTTCAGGACCGTGAGGCAGCCATAACAGCACAACTAAAGACCTGAATAGCAAAGAACTTCCAGAACTGCATCACAAATTGACAAGAAAAATGGGATAAGTGTGTTTGAGGAGAAGGGGAATATCTTGAGAGGATTAATGACAATGTGTCTTTCACTGTCGTAACTTAAAAACATTTCAACATTCACCATGTATTTTTTATTATACTATAAATATCCTTATGAAAGAAAAACCATCTATACAATTCAAGTAAATAGTATACAAATGTAGTTTATGTGAACATATTAATATTCATAATTATTGGAGGCGAATCAATTCTCCAATCTGCCTAGAAAGGGGGTCCGCAAGGGCTAAAGAAAAAAAAAAGACAATAAAAACACAATTTCATAATACATGGGGGTCTGGGATGTCAGGGCCTCAGAGAGGGGAAAAACGAAGACACTGCAAGCTGGCTCCTATTGATTGGGTACGCACAATAATCGGAAGGAGCATCAGGTGACTCAGAGGGCCAAGGTCATCCTATGTTGGCAAGGATCTTAGGTCAATGAGGATCTTATGTTGCTGAGGATGGTGAGATGGGAAAAGCATTTTTACAATAATAGGGCGGGGAGAGAGCAGGCTAATTAGGAATCTGTCCTTTTCCCAGGTGAAACCTTTCCTTTTTTTATTCCTGCTCAAA
The DNA here is from genome assembly GCF_012274545.1 of Fukomys damarensis. NCBI lineage: Eukaryota > Metazoa > Chordata > Mammalia > Rodentia > Bathyergidae > Fukomys > Fukomys damarensis. Next base: position 29,953,391 of record NW_022900939.1, read on the forward strand.
GAACCAAGATGTTTTCAGCTGATGTACTTTTGCCCTGGAGCATCACAAAATCATGGGACTGCTGAGGCCTCAACTTGTGACTGGAGGCAAAACAGGGTTGTTTCTGCATGTCAGAGTCAGGTCACGGGCAAGAAAATGCCAGGTCTTAGACAGCCCTAATCATAATTCAATTACAAAATTATTTTTCCACCCAAAATTATGTAGAATGGCTCTTGATGTATAATTATATATAAGTCATAACATATCCATATGAAAGTGAAGCAGTAAGTATAGTATATAAATATTATACCAGCATTAGTTTAACACATATAATAGTATATATAATTGTGTATCAATCAGTCATAATGCCATGTTATCCATATGAAAGAAAATGAAACATATTTAATGTATGTATTATACCTATATATAATTATATGCAAATTATAATGCATAACATATTCTATACTATGTAAACACTTATGCAATAATGTAATACTATAAATTATATATGTTAAAGCTTTTATCCAAAATTAAAACAATAAACATTTAAGAATTACATGGAAGACTCACAAGGAATCTGGCAGAAACAATAAACAATCTAATTATAAGTAAGGCATTACAGTGAATCCAGACCTGTGTGTGTGGGGTTCAAGTCTGGGCCATGTCTTGATGGGGAGATTTATTTGGAGGTCTGCAGGGTCAGGTCCACAGTTGGCCTCAGTGGGGTCTGAGAAACCTCCACTCTGGATTTGAAGCCTTGAGCGTGCAGACAGAAGTCTAACATTCTCGTCAACAATCAAAATAATAACCATTTACAACTACTTCACAGGAGGTAGCAGTGACAGTTAGGAAGGCAATAAATATAACAAAAGCCAATCCCTGAGGTTGCAGGCAAATGTCCACAGTGAAAACTGATAAAACATCCAGCGACCACTCTAGTTTGGATATTGAACATCCTCCAAGGGCCCATGTGTTGAGGATTCAGTCTGCAAGAGGGGCCATTGGGCGGTGGAGGTGCCTCATCTGAGTCCTTAGGTCACTAGGCCCTTGCCTCCAAAGGGGACTGTGAGACCTCACCCAACCTGTTCCTCTTTCCTTTTTACTTCCTGTCCCTGAGGGAACAGCTTTCTCTCAGCCACTGCTATGTGGCACAACCCCTGGAAGCCCAAAGCCGAAGATTCACTCAATCCTGAGCTGGAATCTTCAAAACTGTGAGCCTATGGGGCCGAGGATTTAGCTCAGCGGTTTGGTGGCCTGCCTTGCAAGCACAAGGACCCGAGTTCAATCCCCAGTACCAAAAAAAAAAAAAAAGAAAGAAAGAAAGAAAAAAACCTCTGAGCCTAAATAAACCTTGTTTTATAAATGAGTTTCCACAGATATTTTGTTATAGTGATGGAAAGCTGACTAATGCAGCAACATCAGTAAAGAGTTATGGCTATTTGGGCCAGGATTTAGCTCAGTGGTGCTGCTGCTTGCCTTGCAGGTGCAAGGTCCTGAGTTAAATCCCCAGTACAAAAAAAAAGGAAAAAGAAAAAGTTATGGCTATTTGCATGCTGTTGTGATGGTTTTGAGACTCAATGGACACAGAAAGAGTTCTATATGTAGAGGCTGTCACTGGGCCAAGGTTTAGGGCATGGATGGATTGGACACATCTGGAGTGCTCTGTGGGGGAAGAGGGCCTCAGGAAATAGAAATGTCCTGATTCCGCAGAATATTGTTCAGTTGTGAAATGTATTTGTGGAGGTTGTGTTGTAAAATGAGAAACTTCTAAAAATAGATCCTTTAGAGGAAAAATGAGGAATATGAAATCGTTTCTATATAAACTGTAGTCAAAAGATTATACAGTATAGGGAATGCATGAATTAATTCTTCAGGAAACACTCTATTTTGTAATTTTACAAATGAAGTAAGGCTCTTACATATTTTAATTAAACAACTGTCTTAAGCACATAGTAGCTTCATAGCTATTCTGCAGAGTGCAAATTTTAGTTCTCTTTTAGTTTTCTTTGTTCTAGAAGATTCTTCTAATTGAAACAAGAATTACTTTCTTGGTATTGTTTACTTTGCAACATCTCTGTTTCCAAAGTGTATTAAAGCTTCCCTCTCCCTCATATCTTACCTGACTGGGCCAGCATGTCAGTGGTTCCTCCCCAGAACTTACCTTATCCCTTTCCCTGTGTAGTTGGCAATGTCCCATCCATCTCTCCTAGGAAATAATAAAATTATCTCACACTGAACCCACACGCTCTTATGCTTTGCCTGATCTCCTTGACAACGGTATGGGGTAGTGATAGTTTGTGTTCTTATTCTCTCTCCTCAGCGAGTGGTGGAAGACCTGTAAGGAAGACCCTTTCCCTTTGTGGGACTGTTTCTGTGGGGGTGTGGAGTTGGACGGGCTTTGGTGGAATCACTTCTGCCACCTGCTAGCTGTATCACTTTGGGGAATCATTTAGCCACTTCTGACCTTAGTGCCTTCATCTGTAAAATGGGGCAATAACTAGACCAGCACAGTACAGAGGTGAAGGTCAGATGGACTGACAGGAAGGGCTCTCAAAGATGAGCCTTCACACTGTTGCTTTGTGAGTTGCTTAGAATTGGAGCTATTTGGGAAGAGTGATGATACTCTGAACTTGGGAAATAAAGAAACAAAGAACTCGTGGAGAGTTGGGTTGAGGCAGCCCCTTTGACCCTCCTCAGGAGCTGACCCAGGCCCAAGGCCGTCTCCAGAAGACAGGGAGGTGCCTGGGGGAACTCTCCTTGGTGCTGAACTGTTTGTTGGCTGCTTGTCCCAGAGTATTCGCTCACTACATCAAGCACCGCCCCTCCAAAGTGCGGGGCTAGCCACCACCCAAGGGTCCCTAAAAAGAGCAGATCTGCTACATAGGCTTTGGGACCTGCTACAGATCATGTATGGTTTGCGTCCTCCCAAAGGCTTATGGGTGGTTGAAAACTTGGTTCTTGGGGTGGTAATTTTGGAAGGCAGTGGAACCTTTAACAGGTGGGACATAGGAGGAAGCCTTTAGGTCATGGGGCACTGCTGTCAGAAGGGGCTGTGAGACTCCAGTACTCTGCTTTTGGTTTGAAAGTATTCATTTGCTTGCTCTTTTCATTATCCACCTGTTGCCATTCATCATGGCACCTCACCAAAATAGAGCTAAGGCAGGTGCCATGCCCTCGAAACTCCAAAACAGTGAGCTAATACCACCCCGTCCTTTGTGAAGAGTCTGTATGCAACGCTAATTAATAGAGGGCCATTTCCTTCACCATCAACCCCAGGTTTCCCTCTTGCGCTCCCATTTGCTCTTTCCCCTTCCCACCACTCCCTACAGTGTCGCGGGGGAAAGAGCTCCTTTCTGTTACCAGCCTCCTTTCTGATGACCCCATCTTGGCTTTAATGAAACTGGGGTCCCTTGTTTACCCAAAAACTTCCTTGTGAGGCTGTCATCTCTCCCACCTAAGCCTCAGGAGGCACCATTAGCAACCTTCTGCTCCTGTGTGTCCAACCCTCTGATGTGCATCCCTACGGCCTCAGGCTGCAGCCTCCTGATGCTTCCAAAGCTATGGGCCCGAGTCCGGTCCTTCGGCAGCCATGTCCACTTCTAGCCTCTTTCCTCCCATCCCTCTCCTGACTCCTGTCAGCCTATGTTTTCACATCCTTCTTCCTCTGCCTTCATCCCGGATGCACCCTATATCAGGGTTACCCTCACTATCTTCCCTGGCCAATGAACACTGCGAGAAAACCACATCTCTGCCCTGGGACACGGAGATCACAGCTGATCCTTGATGCTAGACAGAGTCCCTTCCTTATCTCAACCTATGGTAGGAACATCCTTCGCCTCCCCCTCAAAACCTTCACCTTTATCTCAAGTTCTATACTAAATGGGCCTTCTTCATTTAAAAGCACAACTTCCCTTTGATTCACAGAGAAAAATCAGGTGTACCATCCAAATCAGGTGTAAAACCTGAGTTCCTACCATGGCCACAAATTTATCTACAAATGTATCTGTTCACGGTGCTGGCTCTAGTCTACCTTTCCCAACCTTTTCCAGCCAGCTCTGTGCCAGCTCCCCCCTGCCATGGCCCCTTGCCAGCTCCCTGGACTCCAGGCCTCTTGTAGGTTTGGCCCGTGGTGGTGCCTTACAGGGCCCAGAGAGTGAGAAAGAGGGTTTCTTCCCTGTCGGTCACACTAGGTCTCCATGGCAGCCTCTCTTCCAGAATTCCAGCTGAAATTCCACTGGCTCGAGCAGGACTCAGTTTCCTTCCCATCCTTTCAGCCATGATGGTAATAACGGCTTCTGGCCCTTACACACCCTTGGTGTGTTCCCTTTCCTTTGGGTCACCTTAACCCCATCTTTAAAGTGCCTTTTTCATGGAAGTGTGTGCATCTGGGAGGGGGAACTCCTGTCTCCCACCTAGACTCGGAGGATCTGCTTGTCGGTTTCTCCTCCCTCCCAAGGTCCAGGAGTTCCACCTTCTGCACAAGAACAATAGCTCCATCCATGTTCCTCAGACTCCCTCCCCACTGCACCCTAACCTCTTCCATTCTGCTTCAATTTCTTACTGTAAACAAAGCCTTACCCTCCCATTGCCTGCTTTGTATTCTCTGCTGTACTCCTACCTATTCCGTTTTATCTTATCTTTTGTTTCATTCAATCTTCTGAAAAATATGATCTCATTCATTTTTTCTCTCTCATGCAGCCAATACTCCTGCTAAGGTTATTTGATGATGGCCGATCCCCAGGTACACAGAAAGGCTGTCACAGGTATCTTAGGCAATGTCACTGAGTTGGGGTGATGCATGGTTGTGAATGGGGCTTTGGAGTCAGGTCACTCCGCCAGTTCCTAACTGGCACATTTTGTAACCCTTCTGATGCCTGGCCTCTTCGTGTAAAATGAGATGTAAGCTGTCTGTCTAAAACAGGCAGGCACTACTGGCGCACGTGAAGCCCCCTCACAGTGGTGACAGCGACCATCACTGCTTCTCTCTTGAAACTTATTCTTCCACAGTATCAACCCAGCTAAGTTTCCATAGTTATCCTCCCAATTCCAACCTTTTTTTCCCTAGTGCCCATTTAGAAAGCCTGGAATTTTCGAGGGTCATCCTCCTGCCCTAAATGTTCATCGGAACTGGACCTCTCCCTACCGAGACCCCTACCGCTTCAATGCATTCCACACCTCTGATGGGTGGGACTGAGTTCATCCTTGTCATCCAGGTCCATCCTCAGCTCCCTCTGGGGGCCTGGAGGCAGGGTAATTTCCTCTCTGTTGTCAGAACATCTTAGTTCATTTTCTGTCATAACACAGTCTCACAGAGTGGGTGTGTCTTATATTTGTCAGAACATCTTAGTTCATTTTCTGTCATAACACAGTCTCACAGAGTGGGTGGGTGACTTATAAAGCGAAGAGGCTTACTTTCAGCTCACAGCTCTGGCCCAAGGTCAAGGGCCTACAGTTGGTGGTAGCCTTGCTGACAGAGTCCTGAAATGGTGGAAGAGGGGTGTGTGTGTGTCCTGTGGTTTCTCTCATGCTTATAAATCTATCAGGATTCAATCATAGGGGCTCCATCCTGATGATCTTATCTAACCCAAATCACCCCCCAAGGGTCCTCCTCTACACGCACATCTAGATTAACTTTCTATCTTTTTAATACCTTACTATGAGGATTGGATTCCAACTCGCATTTTCAGGGAGGACAAACCATTTTCAAATCATAGCACAGACTGAACATTTCAATTAAGTTTATCATTACCCAACCTAGTGGTCTCTTCTTGCCTGCATTTCTAGGTTATCCAAGGTTGATAAACTAGATACTTGGGCTTTGGGGTTTGGGCCTAAAATAAGCATCCATACTCTCCAGTGCAAATCAAATGATTCTCCTGCGAGAGGTTCTGAGTGCCTCTGCAGGGCTTGAGAGCGCCTGTAAATGTGGGAAGCCTTTGGACTTCTCTGCCTTTCTCCTGTGTTCTGAAATGACTGTCTTCTAGCTAAGTGGCTTTATTATACACTATTGTGCTTTGGGACTTTTAATCACCTTCTTTGATTATATATCTTTTCACACGCAGTAACTTATTCTGTTATTCATATTCTTAAATATCCTATTTCCCTCTGTTGACCCAATCAATAAAAGAACTCAAAACCTCCAGTTGGCTAAAGGGTTAACAATGGGGCTTTGGTCCCCCACCTTCCTTGGAGACTAATAATGTGCACAAGTGCCCTCTGCTTCTTTATCAAAAAGAATCAAGGGCAAAGAGGGGAGGTTCTGAATGTGTGCTCAGTGTACATTCATAATAAAAGTCGAGCCGAATGGCACATTCATGGCTGCTCTTTGATATAACTGAATGCGTGAATGAAAGTTTGGGGCACAGCTCACCTCCAAGGGAGTGGTCCTATTCACACTTAGACCTGACCTGTGGATCATGAATTTCCCTGAAAAACTATTTTTTCCTCTCTCCATAACAACTGTCCTCTTCCTCCCAGGATCTTTGTAATCTAGCTGGGTGGATATCCTCCCCCACTCTTTTTCCCACACTGCCGTTGGAGAACAGATCCCGCCCTTGATTGAAATGGAATCTTCCACTATTGAGCAAGCCTTTGTTGAATGAGTCATCGGTGAGGCCGCTGATTGGAGGAGGCCGCTGGAGCCCAGGGGATTGCCTGGCACCGGCTGCAAGGCCCAGCTTCATTCACAGAAACGCTGGCTCGCTCGCTAGCCCTTTCATTCACACAAACAGCATTTCATTCACATTTTGCGGTTTTTGTCTGCTTCTAATGAAGATCAGGGTTTGGGAATGACAGGGCTATTTTGCTTCAGATTTGAGGGGCACTCTGATAGCCATCAAAGCCCTACGTGGGGCGTGCATTTGCTGTTGCTATGCAAGAAAGGGGCAGAAAAAAAATTGAGTGCCGGGTGGTTTTCTGCTAGGGCTGCGGCGCAGTAGGAGAGCCGAGAAGATGCGTTTCCTGCGCCGGGGACAACGCTGCCCTCTCGCTCCTGAGACCTAGCAGCCGGCCTCACCCACGTGCCCACCACGGGCGGCGCTTCTTAAACCCTGCTGCACAGTGCTTCGTGCAAGACCCGGGACCTCAGGTGCCACACGTGTTCAGGCCTGGGGATGAGAAGACTCAGGGCGACCTGGCAGTGTGCTAGAGGTGAATTCACTCGCTTGCATACAAGCTGCCGGGGAAACTTTGATAGTGAGTGTTGTACAACGGGACAGGTTGTCTTTAACGCAAGAGGCCAAGTGGCAGAACCCACGGGGTGGGTAGGGGGTCCCTGGGTCTAAGTCTCGGGCAGATCTTCTGGGGCCTGCCAATGGCCTGCTTTCCTAACGGAGAGGAAGAAGGCCTGTGCAGTTCATGTCAAGCCTGCACCCGACTCCCCAAAACAAGGCTCTCCCCACCATCCTGTATTTGGGATTTGAAGTGCAGACAAGAGCAGCTGTGCTCTCCCCTTCCTGACCGGGGCTGAAGGCAGCAACTGAAGGGGCTTTGAAATCTATTGGTAGCCTTTTTTTAGGCATTTTTCCAGACCTTAAGCACATTCAGTTAGAATAAATCTCCAAATGCAGCTTTGGAATGGATTTCTGGGGCCTGTTGCCACTTGTCAAAGAAGCACTCTTCCTTTTTGGAAGTAGATTTTCTTCAATTTAACCCTGGCTGAGAAAGACTGCTGCAAATTAGCAGAAAAGAGCCCACTGATCGGCCCTGTGCAGGTTCATATGCGCAGATTTTTTTTTT
>NW_022900939.1:29961120-29961981 GCF_012274545.1 Fukomys damarensis
TTTTTTTTTTTTTTTTTTTTGAGGAACTGCATTGCCACAGACACTTGTCATGGCTGCTATGTTGATTTGAAAAGAGAAAAAGAAAAAAAAAAAAACCAGGGAATTGACATTTTATGTTCACCTGGGGGTGGTGGTGGTGGTGAACAGTCCTTTTCTTTTTTCTATTTAAAAGTCTTGCTGCTTTCCAAATCAGAATTCAGGAGGATTCGCTTAAGACTTATTCTTAAAAAGCCTTCGTCACATTTTAATGCATCGCTGTCAGACACTTTTTGGGCTGAGCAGGGAAGAGGAAAATGTAACAGGGAGTTCTGGGGTCTCTGAAAGTTCATTTGATCATTGGAAGGAACTGGATTTACCTTTGGCACCAATGCGGAATGGGGGGGGATGGGACAATGAAAAATCAAAGGTTGGAAGGAAAAAAAATCTGGGAAGGTAGAAAAGGAAATTTGAGAATTGATTGGCTCCAGTTGCTGTCAGCGGTAAAGTTTTTGGGGTTTTTTTCCCCTTTTTTTTTTTTTTTTTTTTTTTTTTTTTTTTTTTTTCCTACAGGAAGTGATTTGCAGTGCTCACCGAGCCTTTGTTGAGAGGGGCTCCTCGCAGAGTGAGTCATGCTTTCGCTGTGAGCAGCCCCGAGCAGCTGGGCTCTCTCTCCACCAGAGGCAACTATGACTTTTGCAAAGCAAACGCTCCACCCCAAGCGGCGGGCGCTGAGGCCGGGGTTGCGGGGCCGCTGCGGGGCTGGCTTTTGATGGTGGACGGCCCGGTGCTCAGACCCTGCTGTCCCTCTTCAGAAGGCTGTCCTGGGACCCCAGCTCTCCGTCCCGCTCCGGGGCCCGTGGCTCGCCTGCTATGCGCGGCAGC
>NW_022900939.1:29962452-29972525 GCF_012274545.1 Fukomys damarensis
GCAGGAGTCACCTATGTGGTCAAGGTGGGTACCGGCGCGGGCCGCCCCGGCGGGGGTCCTGGGGCTGGGCTGCAGGGGGCGGCGGGGGCGAGGTGGCACCTTCCCTGAAGTCCCGGGGCGAGGGTACCCGCGACTGTCACGCACTCCTTAGCAGTCAGCTCGCTTGGTAGCGGGTGAGCAGTGAACTACAAATGTGCCTTTCTGCATCCATGGGGATGAGGTTGAACAATCGCGCGACCTCGCTCTGTCCAGCCTTCCCCGGTCCGCCCCCCGTTTGGCGTGCTTTTGCCACCTGGCTTCACCAGATCTCCAGCCACTGACCCTTCGCCACCAGCACCTGTCTGTGGATGCTGGGGTCCAGCCTACTTTGTGTTTATGAAGCACTTGTGAGATTGGGCAGCCCCCTCCGGGGATGAGCGTGTCACTCCTGCTGCCCCGTCCTCCTCCTCTGCATGGGGTGGGGGTGGGGGTGGGGCTGGCCATTTCTTACCCCCCACAGCAAGAATCCCCAGCTCCTGGCTGGGTAGGCCAGAGGCTGACTTGCTTTGTCAAAGACGAGTTCTACTTACTTTTCGCCCAGCAAGCTTTTTCTTTGGCGTTTGTCTTTCATCTCCCACCAGATGCTACGGGTTACAGCAGAGAAAGGAGTACTTGGGACTATTTTCCCCGTGACTGCAGTCTTCCATTTAAATGAGCTCCAAGGGCAAGAGAGTTGCCACGCCTGGAGCCACAGGCTGGAGAGGGATTTTTCTACCAACACAAAGAATTACAAAGTCACGATGTAGTTAATAAAATTCCCCCTCTATGCAAGAGTGTTGTGGCATTTAAGGAGGAAATGCTCTACGCAGTTCAATTGACCTGCCAAATACTTCCCCCTGGCCGTCAGGCTGCTGCCAGTTATAGTGTTGGCAGCTTCACAGACTTCCCCTAGTCAAGGTGGGGGGACCCGAACGGCATTATTACAGTCCTGCTGTTTCTTTATGGAAAAAGAAAGGACACACAAACACTACCCTTCTTGTGTTAGTAACAGGAGAGAACCCTGCAGGGTGTCTGGTCTGTAAGGGCTGGCTGCAGATCCAGTTCAAAAATCCAGCAGAACACGTCTTCAGGTAGGACGTAGTGTCTGCAATTTTGGAACCAGGCTTTGAAAACAAAAACAGCAGATAACTTCGTGGGTTATCTTTAACTACATAAAAATACTTACAAATAACATGACCATTGGTGTTAAAATAAGGCCTTTCACCCTTCTGAGCCTGCATTTTAAGTTGACTTGCTTCTTACCTTCTGAATATGGATTATTATATTTTAAAGAAAAGGACATAAGATACACAAGAAGGTTGAGTTTTATCTTAAAGGAAAATGCATAGTCTCACATTGCTTATTTAAATTATCTATCTAGGGGCCAAAAAAAACCAAAAAACAAAAAAACCAAAAAAAACCCTGACAACTAGGGAGGTTAAACTGTGACACTAACCTACATTAATTATTTCTAGAGTGTTAATATAATTGCTTTTTTAAAAGCCTCCCTTAAAATACACAAATCGATCTTGGCAAAGCTTTTTATGTGTCACCCAAAACACAGAGTGTAGTTTTCAAATTGAGGGGCATTTCTCAAACTTATATCTTTAAAGTTTTCCTTAAAACCCAGGGCTTTGCTTTTCCTTCAGCATGAAGGCAGACATCCAATTCTAAAGGTCAAATGTGGCAAAATAATGATGATCATACTAAAACAAGTCTGTTCTGCTGGGACGTTCTGTGGATACAAGGCTCTGTGAATTACCCAGCCTCGCAGTGGTATTCCAGGGGCCAGAGGGCTGGTTGATAGGCATGGAGCCTGAGTTTCTGGTGCTGCAGAGACCCAGGGTCCACAGAACAGGACTGATTAGTGCATGTACTGTGGTTAGTTTTACCCCATTAATGGGCAGCTGTGAACAGTGGTGTCTGTGTATATAAACTCACACACTGTCCCTGCTCTCCTGGACAAGTTCAGAATCATGCAGAAAGGAAATTGGTTGCTAAGTACGATTTCATTTCTCATGTGCACATTTGATTCAAATAATCACATGGGCTTATTTTATAGAGAAATTATGATGCTGTAAAAATTCCCCTTACTTTGGTATTATTCACCGATTCATGGATAGTTTTCTCTACGTCTTTAAAAGGTTCCAAAACAGAAATGGGCAATTTTAATCATACAACTCAACATTAATTATAAAACATAAAGGTTTAGAGTGTGGGAAGGGACTAATTATTCTCTTTGATGTGATTTTTTTAAAATTAGAGAAGGCCACAGGTGGCTTCCAGTTTTCTGAAAATTCATGTACTGAATCATTTTAGACTTTTCCCCTCTCATAGAAATACCCATGGACATGTAGTATGGGGCTATTGCACACATGAATTATAATTCACAGATATTTCAATTTAATCTACATACATTAGAGGGCGAGAATAAAATGCGAAGACTGGTAGGTTTTGATCATCTAGGAAACATCAACCATTTCAGCAGCAGCTAGTAAGAAACCTTCATTAATGAAGGATTGAGAATTTAAAACTGGAAAAAAAAATTCCTGAGCAACACTAAAATTCAAAGATCATGGTAGGTTTAATCGGTCCTTCCTGCCACCACTGGGCTTACTGTTAAATAACAGGAGCACACCAATTTATGTACCCCAAGAGGGCTCACAGTTTATATTTTTGCCTTGCAGGCCTTGCTGACAACACCTTCTTATTCCTCTTAGTACACTTATTGGTAACACAAAAGACAAAGGACAAGAAAATATGCCCTTGATAGAAAAAGGAAAACCCTATAGGAGAGAACAAAGGCTATTTTCATTCAATTTCTACTTAAAAGCTATTTTACATTTGAACCTAAAAGGCCAATAGTAATACAAATGGATATTAATTTTAGTGCTGCCCATCTTTAAATTCTGTTGTCTGACAGTGGAAGCCAGCTGTGACCCAATGCTTTACAGCTGTTGTTGGTCCTTAGCAAGTTCAAAGGCAACATGCTGGTTTTCCAACTTCTCCTTCCTCTGGTCTGCCTAGGGCAGATTTGAGGGGAGAAAAAAAAGACAGAATGGCTACTTTAGGACAGCGAGAGGGCATGTTCAGTTCTCAAACAGCCACTGGGCTGAAGCAGTGAAGATGTCTGAAGACAAGCAAGTCTTTGCAGTTCAGCTTTGCAATTGCTGATGGGGGCTGAGGCTGGAGCTGGGGAGGTGATACTGTGTGCAGTGTATGGGCCGCACACGATCAGCCTCTATCCCTCAGGTGGTCCCCACAAAAGTACTCCTCTTTACCAAAAATCACAGACTTAAAATAGGGTAGGAGGGGGTGAGCATGAACTCGGCATTCCTCGGGTTCCAGCCCCAGCACCTTAAAAAAAAATTAATTAAAAGCATCCACATCTAGGACTGAACCAGGTGCCAGTGGTAAAGAACAGGAGCCCTAAATAAAAAGGAGGGTTTTATCCAGGTGCGGTGGTGCACACCTGTAATGGTGGCTTGGGAGGATGAGGCAGGAGGATCACTGAGTTTGAGGCTAGCCTGAGCTACATAGTGAAACCCTGTTTTCCAAAAAAAGGCAAGGGTAAGGGCTGTCTGTGCAGAGCTCTTAATGCACTGACCAGAACTTAATGCAAGTAGACCATACCATTCATAAATTTTGGTGACAGCACCATCAAACTTACACAGATTTCAGTTTGTTAAATGTTACCCCTTTACTGATGACAATGACAAGATATTTCTGATTCTGACAATCAGAAAGGTGTGAATTATGTCCTGGTATGCTGGATGATTTTTCTTTTCTGAACGAAGCCTTCTTTTTACTGGAATTCATTAAAGTTATCGTTCTCATTTATGAATCTGATGATGTTTGAGGAGGTACAAATCATTTATTTTATTTATAAATGTTCTACTGCTCTTTATTAATTTCATTTATTCTAAAATTTATTATTTTTTACTTGACTATAGAAGTGTTTTATAAATTGTGTTTTTCTTAGAGTTGTATTCTTTCTGTAACTGTGAATGAAAATCATCTGTGATATCTTATGAGGTAGTGGCCTTGAACTCACTATGTAGCCCAGACTGGCCTCATCCTCCCAAGCCCTGGGAATACAGGTGTGCACCACCTCACCTGGCTAAACCCTTGCTTTTAATTAGGCCTCCTGGTCTTTACCATTGGCACCTGGTGCAGCCACCAGCAAAGCTATTCTAAGTATATCATGATATATCATTGTAGGAGAATTGAATGAGTTTTGTTTTAGTTCTAGTTTAGTTCTAGACTAAACTACCTAGAGCTAGTTAGTTCTAGTCTAAAACATTGTTACTTTACGGAAAGTTGAATTTTAAATATTGACTTTCTCCCAAAGTTATTTTAAAATCTAATAAACAATATGCATGTAACTTGTCCAAATGGTTTGAAAAAATAGTTTAAGAAGCTCTTTTGACATTAACGATAAAATTGCTAATTTGTTCTAGGGAGCATGTCATCTCTTTTTATGTGACAGAAGCATAGGTGTGTTCAGTACACACACACATACTCCATAATACACACGTACTCCTCCTGCACACACCACACACACACACACACACACACCACACTGCATATGCACACACAGCACACATAACATGTATATATCTATATATCTACATACAACATGTATATATCTATATATCCCACAACCGCAGCACACACCATATGAGATATATCCATATAACACACCACACATAGGGCATACACATGCACACATGCACTTTCTCCCTTCACAAGCTAAAGATAGACAACTTGTGATGGTTTTGGAAGGGGACTGCTTTCTTTCTCATTAGAAAATAGCAAATGTCATGTTTCCAGAAATACCCAATGACCTCATCCACTTCTTTTATATTCATGTTTAAGAACAAAGTCATTCTGAAAGATAAGCTATTAGTAAAACTACGGTCCTATAAATTTCAGACTTGTATTCCTCTGCCTCCCCATGAAGTTTTACCTTTGAACAGAGGTCATGTTCTGAAGAATGCCTGATTATACCATTTGAGCCAAGTCCTGGTCACAGGAAGTCTAGGCTGCCAGCATGCAAACCCAGCGGAGAGGCGAGCTTTCCAGCCAACAGGCTGGTCATGCCGGTTGTGCCAGGCCGGTGGCCCTGGCTCAGGCGACTGTGCATCAACACCCTGCTGACAGGACACCCGAGTTCCAGTGCAGCCTAGGGCTTGAATGGTCAGCCCACTTCTCTGATCCTTGCTGTCCCTGACCAGCAGGTTTGTGTGGGGGTTGGTCTCTACTGCTCAAGAACCTAGCCTTGGCAGAAATGTGGTATCCTGACTAAGACCGTTCTTTGCCCCAACGTTTAATGTAGCTGGATTGGATGCATCATGGACATAACCTACTAAATCAGAAGTGTGCCTGTCTGGATGGGTGCCTGCTGGACCACTGCAGCCAGTGCCACCTGGCCCAGACAGTGTAGGAGGGCCCAGAGAGAAGCCCAAGGAGAAGCCAGCAAGTCTGTGAAAATACCCAAGGGCAAATCTAGTAGAATTATCTAACACAGAAATATGATAATTACAGATAAAATGGAAATAAATAGCTGGTTGTGCATAAGAAAGCATTCTACATTTTACCATGTAATGCTTACAATGAGTCCTTATAAAAAACATCTTTATTGCAGGAGGCATTCAATGTAGGGGCAGCCTACTGAGTGAGTGGGTATTGACCATATTCTGTGTGTGTGTGTGTGTGTGTGTGTGTGTGTGTGTGTGTGTGCAACTGCAGGCTAGGAGGGATGTTGACCATAGAGTGTGTCTTATGGAATTGCACACTAGAATGGATGGAGTATGGATATATGTGAGCAGCTGTACAACAAGATTTACACTGTACTTTTGTTTGGTCCTATAAGAACATAATTACTGATTTTCAGTTCAGGTTTTTAAAAAAAAGGGAATCATTTTGTTCCCATTGTGATCTCAGTTCCTCATCTGGCCACCAACCATGGTCCGCTGATGCCTGTGTCCTTCTGTCCTCCAGTAGTAGGTAGGACTGGTGCCCTTTCCCTGAGTGATCCTTCCAGCATGTCAGAATGGTTGTGAATGGCACTAGTTAAACTGGAGTTACTTTGCATTACTTGCTCCCCAACAAGACACCAGGGGCCAAAGACTGTTTCCATGGTTAAGGGCCATGCTCTGCTTCTTTGTGAGGAGACTCAGGGAAAAGGTGCTGATGCACCTCAGTCACGTCAGGTGGCCAGAAGGAGAGGATGACCACTGCTCATGGCCAGCCAGCATCTTCTCAGCTTCTGGATGGCACATCTGGCCGGGGTCATTCTGCCAGAGCAAGTGGTGGAAATGTGGTTAACCATGGGTGCTTTGATCAATGGATTTGGGGCTCCAGAGCTCATCTCGAAAGTCTCACCATCATTCAGTGAAGAGTTGGCTTTCTAGCCGTGGCTCCAGGCTGCTAGTAGGAGCTGCAGCAAATCCCGCCAGGTGCAGAGAAGGAATTTTGAGAGGGTAGCTGGAGTGGGTGTCTCCTCTAGTCCCTTAGAACTCACAGATCCTGATGCCCTGGAAACTATCTGAATATATCTGCAGCCCCTCACAGTCAAGGCTTTCTGAGAAGAAAATGTTCAAAGAACTCTTTGTTCCAATGCTGCTGACTTTAGACGTGAAGCCACATTACAGTGTCACCTGAAATACGATGTTTTTCCAAAGTGAAGACTCCTTTCCTCCCTTCCATTTGTTGAACAGGCAGAAAAAGAAGCAAAGATTGCATTTCAAATCTTAAGGATTTTACCAACTCTTCATACACCAGGGAACTTGGCCTCCACCCAACCTCTATAGGTAGAGCTCTCTGCTGAGGTCATTCTGACAAACTTCATCTGATCCGAGCCCATTAAATCTGATTGTTTGGCGGTGCCAAGGGAGCTACTGAAAACATGTTTAATACGATTGCTTCTTACTTTGCAAATATTAAAAGTTTCTAGTGCCAAGAGCCCGAATAGCAGCCTTCTGTCTAAAGAACAAAAATTTAAAATAAAAACTTGTTTCTAGTTCTGTTGGTAAAGAATTAGCCCCTTTGGTGGTTGGGAGCACAGGTGCTAAATAATTTGGGCCTCTTATGATCTCCACAAAAGAAGTAACACAGAGCTTTTACTTCTGCATAAACTGGGAAAACATGACTGCTTTTAGCATTCTTTGCCTGGAAGATCCAGCCCCTCACAATGACTCACTGCCTCTCCTAGAGGGCAGAGTGTAGGTTAGTTATGGGGGCCCTGTGCAGACCAGCATTCCCACACATGCTCACTGTTTTTGTGACTACAGCAGGTAATCAGAGAGTCTCCCGACTTGTAGGGGCCTCTCACACGGCCCCATTGCATTGGTCCCTGGCGGCAAGCACAAAGTATAATTCCTGCTTTGAGTACAGCGCCCTACCTCTTCCGATCCCAAAGGTCCCCTTTGATGCCCAGGACTTGGAACATCCTTTTTTGCTTCCTCGGTTTAAGACCCCTCTCGTCTTTCCCGGCAGACGCCCCCACAGCCCACCCAGGAAAAGAGGTGCCTAAGAGCTGGTAAGAGACCCTGACTTCATTTGTCCTACTGTCCCTGACTCAGGGGAAGGTGGTGTGTGTGGATCTTTGGATCTTTGGGGAGGAATAAATATTTGTCATGGAACTTTGAATTATTCCTCTGAGGAGAGGAGTTCATATCCAGTTAGGATGAGGGGACTGGGCAGGAGAAATGTCAACTTCAGGATGCTGGGACCCAGCATCAGATACCCCAGCCTCTCGAGAGGCTCTCTGGGTCCTAATCATCTCTCACACCAGTCCTCACTTTCTCTGGCTCTGCCCTGTGAGCCTTATGAGGTCACTTGGAAACCTTGTGACTTACCTTATCAACCATTCTTTTATGACATTTAAACATTTATTAGGGGATTTACAAATATACCTGGAACATATAAAACATATAAATATAACAAATACAATGGTTTGCAGTAGGCCTCCGAACTGCACTTTTAAAAAATATTTTTTGTTACTCAGGATGAACCTTGGTTTGAAAATCGGAATATTTGCCTTGGTTCTTTCAAGGGAGAGAAAGACCACATCCACATAACTTTTATTATGGTTTACTGTTACAATTTTTAATTTTGTTGTTCCTGTTATTGTTGTTAGTGCCTTACTGTGCTTAATTTGTAAGCTAAATGTTACAGATTTATATGTACAAGAAAAAACATACAACACGTAAGTGTTAGTGTTACTCTTGGTTTTAGGCATCCAGGGGGCTCTTGAACATCTCCCTCAGGGTCTTCAGGGGGAGGACCATAGTGAGACCCCTGCTTCCCACCATATCCACCCCGCTTCAACAGGCAGAGCTCATGGCCACCTGCGTACCCACTTCCCTCCCCTGAGCTGTTTAGGAGCCATCTTCAGATGCCTAGGTTTCACCTGCGGTCCCTGTGCTGGCCTGTGGGTGCTTATTTTTGCCCTGGAATGTGTTCAGCTGTGGTCTGGCTGCTCCAAGCCCTAGGACTGAGGGGCTTACCCTGTAAGGAGGTGACAGCCCCACACTGGCACTTGGCCACCTTTTAAAAAGCGAATGTACAAGCCACGTTTGCAGCATCCCAAAGTAAGCAGGTCAGGTCTGGGTGGACCCTGCACCTTGGTGCTCAAGAATACTTTAAGTTCTTGACTATCAAGTGGCAATCTTGGACCTAAAAGTGATCTCAAGTATGGCCAAGTGTGTTGGGTGTCTTAGGTCCTTAGACTTCTCTTCGAGAAAGGGGGCAGGGTGTGAGCCTCCAGGTGACTGAGGTGGGAGTTGTTCCACTCACCCTCCTCTGCCCGGCGTCAGGAGGGACCTCTGAGCAATCAGACAAGTCCTCCAGATGGAGATGGGCACCCTCCCAAACTGTTTCTTCAGAGAAACATAACCAGTAGGTTCTTATCATAACAGAGATTGAGTTAAGAAACTGTATCACATGGTTTTGGAGGCACCTAGTCCTGAGGTCTGCAGGGTGATCAGCAATCTGGAGATTCATGAGAGCCGATGGTGTATGCCCCAGTCCTGGTACTGGCAGGCTTGGAATGCAGGAAGAACCAATGGTTCAGTATGAGTCCAAAGGCAGGAGATTCATGTCCCACCTCAAGCCAGCCAGGCAGGAGGAATGCCCTCCTATTCAGTACAGGATCAGAGTTCGGTTCTATTTTGTCCTTGAACTGATTGGCTGACCCACACTGGGGAGAGTCATCTGTTCACCGTGTCAACAGATTCAAGTGTTCATGTTATACAAACACACCTCAGACACACAGAATAATGTATAAGCAATATCTGGGCAGCCTGCGGCCCTGACAAGTTCAAACACACATCCCATACATTTACATAAACTTTCGAAGAGGGGCCACTTGCTGATCTAGAGCACCTAGAGGGATTCATACTCCCTGAGAGATGGAAATGTGGGGCAGGAGATGGCAGCATAAACTCCCCTGGGAGGATCTTAGATCTTGTTATTGCTTCTGTGGGCATAAACTGAGAAACATTAAAAAAATTCCTCAGATATTTGTTGAAGATTTACTATGGACGCACGCTGGACTGAAGGTGCTTGGATCTTGAATGACCCCTAAAGGCCATGTGCAGAAGGCTTGGTGGCAGCCTGTGGTCCTACTGGGAGGAAGTGATGGCATTCGAGGTGTGCCCTTAAAGGGGATGTGGGGACTCAGCCCCTGCCTCTCTCTTTTCACTCCCTGGATGTCACAAAGTGAGAAGCTTTGCTGTACAACACGCTCTCCACCATGACATCCTACCTCACAATAGGCCTAAAACAGTGGGGTCAAGGAACCATGGACTGAAACCTATGAACCACGAGCCAAGGCAAACCTTTTCTCCTTGTAGGTTGATTATCTCAGGTGTTGTGTCACAGTGATGGATAACTAGCGCATGTAGGGAGTGGTGAGTAGATCCTTACAGAACCAATAGTGCCAGTGGTGAGAGTCTGGCTGCTCAGACCACAGAGGCCCAAATGGTCACCTGTGCCCAGAAAACCCAAGTGTCCCACTGAGTGCCACCATGGAGGAGGAGCAAACCTGG
>NW_022900939.1:29972976-30028149 GCF_012274545.1 Fukomys damarensis
GGGAGGCACATTTTTGCGTATAGGTGTTGGACTAATAAAATAGAAACACCGTGGTTTTTTAAATGCTAATTTGCAAGTACTCATAATGATAATACTTTTTAGGTGTAATTTTCTCCATGTAAGATTTGCTCTTTTAGAGTTTTAAAATATTTAAATAAAAACTAATTATAGTAAAATATACATTGCTCCTGCAAAAGAGTCCCCCTTTCTTTGAACTCCCTTCTCTCATCCTTCTTGCCACTTTCTGAGACGGTTCTGGAAGTCTTTAAAGAAAATGTATTTTGATGCTTCAGACACCTTTAAAAGTATTTGAGGTCTCCACTTGGCCTTGACCAAATTAAAGAGCCAGTAATGCATCAGC
This sequence comes from Fukomys damarensis, assembly GCF_012274545.1. Lineage (NCBI taxonomy): Eukaryota > Metazoa > Chordata > Mammalia > Rodentia > Bathyergidae > Fukomys > Fukomys damarensis. Next base: position 29,973,338 of record NW_022900939.1, read on the forward strand.
ACTAGGAGGACACGGGACTAGTCGGGGGTGGGCCTTTCTCAGGATGTTCGGCTGAGTGTGCCAGGCAGTTGCCTGCTGGGCATGGACATGGGTGCCCTCGGGCCCTGAGTTCTTCCTGCTGCTCTTCACTGAGAATTTTCAACCTGTCCTCCGACCATCTGTGTCCACCGATGATGGAAGCTGGCAGTCCCTGGTATGTTTTGCCTGCCTCACTCCTTCCTAGGGCCAAGGGCTTCAGCTTCTCCTCTAGTCCTCATAATGGAGAAACTGCTTTTAAGAGGACTGTTTCTGTGGTGGTTCTGGCTGCACTGTCTAAAGAACTGAGCTTTGGATTTTTCTACTGGAAGTCACAACTCTTGCAACAGATAATAACCTTATTTGCAGAGTGACTTATTATCTGAGGTAGGAGGAAAAAAAAAATCACCAAATCCTGGAGAATTCTGAGATCCCTTTGTAGGCTACAGTTGGCTATTTTCCTTCTCTCTGGCTGCTTCTGCTTACCCTCTTGATTAGGAGCCCAGTGGTTAGCAGCTGGGTCTCTGGACCAAGCAGGTATGCTCTTAGTGTTTTCTGATGTTGGTGGTAGGAACAGCTCTGACCCCGCAGCCCTGAGAGGTGGGAGGACATGTACAATATTTCACACCACACAGACACATGGACTCAAAGAACCTTCAGTGCAGAAAGAAAATAGTAAAATGTACAATAATCAGGAAGTGCTGAATGTTGAATCTTTATTACCATTGTTGTTCATAGTATTATATATGTGTATATTTGACACCCCCCTCAGATCTCTTCCACCCCAATCAGCCTTTGCTCCTTTTTGCCTCCGTTTTAAGTCTCCACCCTTCCCTTCTATCCTTTGTTCCCCACTGCATTTCTGTTATTCATATCCACATGCAGCAGTGGCCTTTCCTGACCTGTGACCAGTGTCCTGAAGGAGGCTCTTTCACTGTGGAATCTGAAGACCCTCTTGGCCTTTTCCCAGCCCCTTCCTCCCTACATCTCTGAGGCTGCTGACTTGCAACCTCCTCGCAGAGTCACCCAGCTTCTGCCTTGAAGTTGCTTCCTCAGTCCTCGGGAAGCCCTCTTATCTCTTGGTTTTGTTTCTGGATTGTTTTGGAGCAGTCTTTCCCCCTTGACATCTACTCATTGCTGTGTTTTCCCATCAGTTCTTTATATGAGTGGGTATTTATTAAGCTCCATTCTGGGGGAGTCTGAGCTAAGTGGTGGGTCAGTTATGCTTCCTGTCCTTTTGGTGCCAAGGGGCAGACTGAGGAGAGGCAATGCTAGGGACTCTGTAGGCTGTAGTGCGGTGGAAACCAGGGGTAACTCTCCTAGGAGAGGATACAGAAGTGGAGCCCTAAGTGTCAGGTGGGACAACCTAGAGAATGAGTGAGGGGTGTGTGTGTGTGTGTGTGTGTGTGTGTGTGTGTGTGTGTGTGTGTGTATGTGTGTGTGCATGTGTGTATGGGGGCATTCCAGAGAACCAGACAGAAGCACTGAATGGGCCTGTGACTGGAGTGTAGGGAGCTGGGGAAGGCAGAGAGGGACAGGCCATGCCTGTCGCTCTCTGAACCTCAGCAAGAGCAGTGGGGAGCCTGTGAAGGGTTCCCAAAAGATTATCCCATCTTCTGTGCAGAGAAGCAATTTGAAAGGTTAGAATGAAAGCAGAGGCAATTAGGAGATAAGCAGGAAAGATGCTGGAGCTTGCACCTCTGTTAGTTACTTTTCTCTCATTGCTGAGACAAAATACCCAACACAAGTTAAGGAGGAAAGGTTTATTTAGCTCAGAGTTTGTAGAGGGTTCAGTCCACAATTAACTGGCTCCAAGGCAGGGTGGTGTGGCAGACAGGCATCACAGTGGAGAAACAGTTCATGGTAGGCAGAAAGTAGCAAAGCAACAAGCGACAAAGCAAGCCTCTTTCTGGCCCTTATATTTCATACAGGCTACCAGGATTAGGGTGGTGCCAAACCAACCAGTGACCTAATTTAGTGATCACACAACCTTAGTCCTAGGACCCTTAATCTTAGCATTGCGGCATGAATTAATCACACTCTCTAGATTCAGTACCTCTGAAAAAGCCCCACCTATAACCACATGAGGCTTTGGGGGACATCTAAAAACAAGCCATAACTATAGAAACCAGTTTACAGGTTTATCCCCAGCTGGGGAGCCAACAAGAACTGAAGACAAAAGACACAAAGATAATTTGGAAGAGGAGGACCAGGGTACTCTTGCTTCTTCTGGACAAAAAGCCCCTATTTGACAGCGCTCCTCACTTTTATTAGACTCACACAAGTGAGGGTTCAGGGAAAATTTATCAGGTTCTCATAATTTGTAGACTGTATACAAATGTATATTCTCTTTTGATCAGACCTCAGCTGTAGTTGGTTCTCTCCTTGAAACTGGCTGGTACCTGCACGCTAGCAAACAGACACAGGAGAGGGAAAGCTTGCTATCCTTACCCGTGTCTCAAGGGGAGTTCAACCCAGACTTTGGTCTCGCACCTGGTTCCCCACACACAACATAGGCTAAGGGCAAGTGTGCAGCCCCCATCTGTGCTGTTGGCTGTTGTACAACACACTCACCCACTGTCAATGGACCTCGAGTGCAACATGACTCAAATTGAACTTGCAGGCTTTCCCTCCTGGCTCTGTTCTCTGTTACTATATCCCTGTGTCTCTGCTCCATCCCAAGTCAGAGACCTCTGAGTTATCCTAGAACCCCCCTCCCTCCAAATGATCACATCTATTCAGTCAGGAAACTCTCATCTCTACCTCAAAAGCATTTTAGATCTTTCTTCTTTTGCTTCCCTTTGTCCTGATTCATGCCCTTGCCAACCCTTGCCTTGAAAATTGCAACAAGGTCTTGCTGGACAATTGGTTTGGAAAAGACTCTTCTTATTAAATTAGAGAAGAGCATATGGCAGTGTCCCTGAAATGTCTCAAGCAGTAGAAAAATACTTGGAGTGAAGAGTGAAAATTTCCAATACTTCCAATTTTACTTTTCTCAGAGATGACCCACGACATCTATTTGTCTTTGTATTTCCAAAGTACATGTTCATGCACACACATATACACTTTTCCCTCCCTTCCCTTCCTTTCCTTTCCCTTCCCTTTCTCCTTTCCTCCTCCCCTTCTTCCTTCCCTTGTTCCCTTTTTCCTTCGCTCCCTCCCTTCCTCCCAGCTTTTATTCTTCCTTTCTGTTACTCAAAGCAAAACATACTGCATATATTGCTCTGTTGCTTCAGTTTTCACTTAATATGTGTTAGAGAAATTTCAATATTGGTATATGTACTTCTGTTCCATTCTTTTTGGTATTCACTTAATATTCAAGTTGTGACTGAACTCAAATGTACTCTTAACAGTTGCCTGTTAGACATGTTGGTAGTTTATAATTTCTCACGGTAATAAAGTTGCATATTATTCCACAGTCATCTCTCCACTTAGGACAGTGTTTTTGCCTGTGTGTGCTTACAATAGGTTTTAGCCAATAGCAGTTCTTTCTGTTCTATCATGGCCTTGGCTGGGCCTCTGGTACAGTGAGTAATGCTATTGGTGAAAGTTATTTCTTCCTCCTGTCTACAAAATGTATCTTTCTGTGTTCAACCCTAAACAAGGACATTTACTATTATATACACCTTTACAGCTTAGGAACATTTTCCCATGACCCATACTTTTAAAACATTTCTGAAATGGTTGTTGAATGCTTTCTAAAGTTTCCCCCAGTATCTAGTAAGATAAGTATTTTTTAACCTTTTTCTGATAATGTAGCAAATAATTTATTTTTCTAAAGTTCGTATCTTCTCATCCTTCTAATTAAAGTAAAAGCTCTCTGTTTCTTTCTTTCCTTGCTTTCACTGAAGAGTTCAATCCCAATTCCTTGTGAATAGCATAAAAATTTAGATTGGGCTCAGACCCTTAGCTCACCTCTTGTCTCTGTCCCCCAATACTCTCGCCATACAAAACAACATTACACTTCTGGGCTTATCTCACACCCATCCCCTCTGGGGCCCCATCTCCATCCCATCTTGACCTATGGTAATGCTCTTTAGCCTTTAGATTCGCCCAGATAGGCCCTCTTATGCAACAGCTGGAGGCTCACTGCTCAGGTCTCCAGGGTTTTCAATGTGTATCTTTGTAGGCATCATTTCAGCCCATGTTGAGAATCTAGCAGATGCCTACTGCCATAAGAACTTGTGATGAATTAAATGATCCCTGCTCAGAGAAATCATAATCTAGATGGATTTGCACATACATAAGACCATGTGATATGTGATATCCTCTGGCCTATGTTTGTGTCCCACACATTTCATGTTAAAAATCCCAGCCCTCCAGGTAATGGTGTTAGGAGTTGGTATTAGGAGGCACTGGGGTATTGTTTCAGAGGTAATTAGGTCGCAAGAGCATGGGTAGAATTAGCACCCTCATCAAAGAACGCTACCAAGCTCCCTCACTCTTTCTGTCATATGAGCACACTTCAAAGATAGCCCTCACCACGTTGGACCAGGACTTCCAGCCTTCACAACTATGATGAACAGATGTTGTGCAAGCCATCAGTCTACAGTATGTTTGTTACAGCATCTCGAGCTGACTGAGATAGGATTGAGGGAAAGGTGGTCAGCCAGTTTTCTTAATCTATTCTCTGGATACCTGAGAATATCTAACTTATAAAAACAAGAATTTATTTTGGCTCAAGGTTCTGGAGGGAGGAAGATCCAAACTCAGTAGCCACCCAGTCAGTGAGGGCCTCTGTTATCCACCCCACCTCAGTCTTGAGGTGGCTAATCCAGTCCTGTGAGAGAAACAATTCACCCACTCTTGCTCATTGTAATCAATCTGCTCCTAAGGGCTCTGTCCCTCTGATCCACCCACTTCCAACAGTGCAGCATTGGTAGACAAACTCTGATGAGTTGAGAGGGGACAAAACGAGGCTTCCCTGGGGAAGGAGCCGGCAACAAACATCTAATACTTCAGAATATGGGATAGAGGTGGCTGCAGGTTTAGAGAAATGTGACAGATCAAAGCAATTGGTCAAGAAGTTGATCTAAAGGCTTAATTGGGGGCTAATCATCTTGTTTAGCATTATTAAGAAGCCTACTTGAAAGAGCACATTTTGAACTCTGGTCTACTTGCAAATCCTTTGGCTGTTGCTCCTTCTATAAGGTGGCACGTGTGCATGCCACAGCCCACCCAAAGTCTTTACAGGCTGTTCCAAAGCTGGAAAGCATTATTAGCAGACCCATAAATTCTGCTTTTTTGTTTTTGTTTTCCTGCCCTTCCTCTTTGCAGCTAACCCCGAGAGCATTTCAGTAAAAGATTCAACTTTAATGAGAGCTATGAGAGATTATTATTAAGTTAAAATACTGCACACCCGTGATGTTTCCAAATGAAAAGCCAAACTCCTCAGCGCTTCTGTGTGCCCCTACCTCCAATTAAAGGCCATGGATTTATGAAAAAGAAGGGAAAAAATGAGTGGGTCAACGTCCCCCCCACCCCGAGGGCTCAATTATGCACCGTGTCCTGCAGAAGGAACTACCAATGGTAAAAGAGGTACAGGGTGACTTTCTAAAAGGAACTTGTGATCTAGTGGAACAGGAAAGACTGCTCCATTTTAACAGGGAAACAAATCATGTTCCAAAAGGTACTAATTATATGGTAAGAGGTTGGCAGCGGTGGGTTGAAGTTATCACAGAAGGCCTCCCAGTAGAAGGAAGGAGAACGGATTTAGTCTGGGTCTTGAAGGACTACTGAGATCTGGAGGGACAGAGGGTGTTAGGATAGGAGGATCAAAGTGAAATGTTTACAGGTGGGAGTGACTGAAGTATTTCTTAAGGGAATGGGAAAGATGTTCCACTGCATATTTGTGGTCTGAGGGAAGTCCCACATGAAATATCAGTTGTCATTTGCCTGAGGCATGGGTGATCACCTCTTAGAATTAGAACATAGCCAGGCAGGGCCAGAATGCTCTGGAAGGTTGGTGCACTGCTGACCACTGCACCAGCCCTTGATGAACCCCTCCATCTGGCCTGCCAGGCCAAGCCATTCCTCCCCGGATGACAGTCCTTGAAGTAGCTGAAGAGCTGCTTTCTCTTAGCCTGAAGGTCTCTCACTCCTTCAACAGTCCTGATCCCACCAGTGCTGGGATTCTCCTGTGTGTTTATACTCTAGGCTATGAATTAAATTTAAGAGACCCTGATCTCTTAAAGTGAAATAGGGTGGAATTGCAGTATTGGCCAAGGTTTTTATAGCTTTGTCCTATCTTAAGAATAATTCTGTCCTTTGATTTATATGTCTGCATGACTGAGAGATTATTTCACCTATATCTAAGATACTGGTACTCTTTCTTCAAGAAAGAGAAGATAGGGAATTCTTTATGGATTGTTATGATCTGTAGTAAGAACTATTGGTCACACTTTCTTTTATGAAAAGCTCACTTTAGATTCACTTCAGCTACTGCTTCTTATCCCTGACTGCCTACCATGAGATACCTCACTAAGGTGAGTTTCTAGCCTCTTTCAGCTGCTGAAAAGGCCAATGGAATTATCTCTGGGAATTACATCATCCAACAAACAAAGCAGTGTCCCCCACAGCATAAGAATAGATTCTGGGACATTGACACCATGGAACAACATGACAACCATTTAGCAAGATAATTAAAATGTTGATTAGGAAAGGTTTCCACAAGACGATGATAGGTGGTGCAACAAAGCATATAAAATAGGAATCCATTCTTGTATCACAATGACAAAAAATGCATGTATATATTCATGAATAGGGTTGGAGACTTCAAAAGCCCACTCCCAGTAAATGGTAGAAAGAAAATTAGCAAGTATATACAAAATCTGAACAACAGAATCAACCAATGGGATCTAATAGACATACATACAGCATTCCATGAAACTACAGGGGAATAGACTTTATTTTCATCTGCCCACAAGATCTTCACCAAGACACACCATAAAACAAATCTAAATAAACACAAAAGAATTAAAATCATATAGCATATGCATCTAGAGTACACACTTGTCCCATTCCTTTATGACTACAATGAAATTCAATTTAAAATAATTAAACTAGAAATCAGTCATAGACAAGAGAATAATATCTAAACAATTGAGAATTAAGCACAATGTCTGTAAATAATTCATGGGACAAAGGAGAAATTTCCAAGGAAATAAAAATTCCATAGAATTGAATGAAAACAAAACTACAACATATCAAAATCTATAGGGCCCAGCAAAGACAGTTTTGAGAGGGGAACTGTTCATTCCAAATGCTTCTGGTACAAGACAGTAAAGCTCTCCAGTGATAATCTAATTGTTATCTTAAGAAAGAACGAAAACAAGCAGAAGGAAATAACAAAGATAAAAGAAATCTTGAAACTAAAACAAGCACATCATGAGAAAAACATCAATGAAATAAAAATCTGCATCTTTAAAGAATCATTAGAATTGATAAGCCTAACAATATTGACAAAAATCAAATGAGACAAATCACGAATCACCCATAGCAGGAATGAAATAGGGGACATCTCATCGAATGCTGCAGCCATTAGAAAGATATTAAGGTAGTACTATGAGTATCTTTAGGCTCGTAACTCAGTAATGTAGATAAAATGAAACAATTCCTCCAAATTATCCAAATCAACAAAGATAAAAGAGGCAACCTCAATATTCTACAGCCAACAAAGACTTTGAATTTGCAATTAAAATGCTCTCCAAAAAGAAGGCTCTAGGCCCACATGGCTTCACCGAGAATTTTACTAAACATTTAAAGAATTAGCACCCATTTTACTTAATCTCTTCCAGCAAGTGGAAGAGGAAACACTTCCAGTTTATCTTATGACAATAATATTACCCTGACACCAAAACTAGATAAGCTTGTACCAAGAAGGGTGGTGGGGTGGGGTGAAGATTCAAGAAAACCACAGAGCAGTCAATAGCTCTCACAAATGTAATAGAAAAAATTTCAACCATTAGCAGGTACATCTATAATACTTCACAACAATTCTATACCATGACCAGGCAGGACTTATTCCAGGTATTCCATATTTATCCAACATTTGAAAATCATTCAATATAATCAAGCGACTGAAACAGAAAAATCACATGATTGTACTGATGTGGAAAAGGCATTTGCCAAATTCAGTACCCATTCATTGTAGGAGATCCTAGCAGATTAATCATAGGGGGATCTTACTCAACTTAAGAAAGGGCATTTAGAAAAACCATACAGCTAACATCAAACTCAACAGTGAGAGATGACTGCTTTCCTCTAAAATTAGGAGGAAGGCAAACTGTCTGCTCTCACTATTCTTATTTAACACAGCACAGGGCATTTTAGACACTACCATAAAGCAAGAAAAAGAAGTAAAAGAAATATGCAAATTGGACAATAAGGGCACAAATTACTCGATTTTCCAGTAGAAAGTTTTAATAATCTATAAAAAAGTCTTAGAGCTAATAAATAAATTCAACAAGGTTATGGGATCAAAGATGCTAACACAATGTAATCTCATTCCTAAAGACTGAAAACCTGGAGACTGAAATGAATATACAATGTTGAAAATTACATCCTAAAAATGAAATACTTAGATTTAAAATTGATGAAACATGCACAGTGTATGTAGGCTGAAAATTTTAAAATGTAATGAAGGAAATCAAAGAAGATGTAAATAAGTAGAGATGCAAGCCAAGTTGTAAGACTAAGGCTGAACAAAGGAAAGATGTCAAGTCTCTCTCAAATTAATCTATAGTTTGAATGCAATTCCTACCAATACCTCCACCAGGAGTATTGTAGACATAGACAAATTCATTCTAAAATTTATATGGAAGATACTACCGACTCCAGAATATCCAAAACATTTTTGAAAAGAAGAAGACTGTGTGATACAGTCAATGGAAGATGCTAACCCCAAAACTGACCCAGGCAAATGTAGCCAGCTGATTGTTAACAAAGACGCACAAGCCAAGCAGGGACAGCTCCTTCAACAAATTGTTCAGGAGCAATGAAACATCCACTGGCAAAAAATAAATCATCCTAATCCTCATGTGAAAATGAACTGAATATGAGTTACAGACTTACATATAAATTATAAAATTAGAAAAAATATAAGAGGAACTCTGAGGCTGGGCAGAGTCATTTGAATGGACACCAAGATGCCTCTGTACCATGGCGTAGTCCTCAGCAACAGAAAGAAATGAACTATTGTTACATAAAATAACATGGATGATTCTTTACAGGATTACACTGGACAAAAACAGCCAATCCCAAAAGTTTTCATGCTTAGTCCCTATATTTGACTTTCTTGAAATGACAGAGTTATAGCAATGGAGAAGAGATTGATCTTTACCAGAGATTAAGCATGAGGCACCCAAGAGGTAGGTGTGTGTGGCTATAAAAGGATAATGTGAGGGATCCTTGTGGTGATAGAACCATCGTGTACCATGAATGTGTCCATACAAACATTTCTGTGGTATTGTAATGTAGCTTTGCAGAATGTTGCCGTTTGAGAGAAACTGGGTAAAGGATGCATGTGATGTATCTGTATTATTTCTTACAATTTCATATAAACCTACAGTTATCTCAAAATTCAAAGTTTAATTTAGAAAGTATGTGTGTATATGTGTGCCTGTGTCTGTGTAGGGCTAGAGAAACTTGGAGATAAACAGAGAAACATCCCATATTAGATATTTGTTGTTAAAATATAAATTAACATGTAGTAGTTTAAATCTTTCATAGCTCCTCACAGTTCCTGCTGATTAGGGATTAGGGAGCAATTCAGTCTCAGCTCAGGATCTTTTGTGAAGTTGCCAGGGTTCAGCTGCACCTGAAAGCTTGGCTGGGGTTCTCATTGCGTGGCCCATGGTCCCAGCAGCATGTAGGAGACCTCAGTTCATTTCTTCTCCAGCCTCTCTGTGGCTGCTGTCTGTGATTACCCTTATAATGTGGTGGATGGCTTTGCCCAGAATGAGCAGCAATCAAGGCAACTATATCTTTTGTGAACTACTCTTGGAAGTCCCACATTGTTGCTTCCACAGTTTTCTGTTGGTCATGACCCTGAGCCTTATCCAGCGGAGAAGGGGATTCATGAAGGCACAAATACTAGAAGGCCTCAGGTGCACCCATATTATTGTCTCAGGTGTTGATTAATGGGCTTTAGGTTAGACAGAACCATACAAAGACTCCAGATGAAAATAAAAATCCCTCATGAGAAAAAATGGATTGTAAAAGTTTAATAGAAACAAAGATGTACATGGTATGGGCTTCCTGAACGGGGTATGGATTTCTTGTGCAGTTAGAAACCCAGTCAAGTTAAATAGAACTGGGTTATCAATCAGTGGGGGCTTAGGAGGGCCAAACTCAAGGCCAGAAGAATATGTGTGAAGGTGACCTAATGGAGGAGCAGGGGGAGGAGATTTAGAAAACTCACTGTGGTCCAGGGGCCATATTGAGGTTAGTTGGCAGCTACTACCTCCGTTTGAACATGGCTATTTATGGCAGCTATATTGGGCTTAGTGGCATCCCTGAACAAGTCTGGGAGTAGGCTGGTGATACCAAGACTGTGCTAGCCAGGCGTGGTGGCGCACGCCTGTAATCCCAACACTCGCAAGGCTGAGGCAGGAGGATCGCTGTGAGTTTGAGACCAGCCTGGGCTACATAGTGAATTCCAGGTCAGTCTCAACTACATAGTGAGACCCTGACTCAAAACAAAAACAAAAACAAGACTGTGCTGATATGCCTGTAGGAGATTTAGTCTGAAGCGGTCCTGTGAGGTCTGGTGACAAGTATGCATCTTGTAAGATGGGATTTTTAAACTATAAAATGTGAAGTAAGGGGCTAGAATGGGGATACTGAGAAACCTCAGACCAGCACTGCAGTCCAGGTTTCAGAGACAGCTGACCCTGTTCTCTGTTACTCTAGCTAGACCCTGGGCTAAATAGTGCTTCCTTGAGAGCAAGGAGCCTCACAAAGGCCTAGGGTTTAAGGGCCAGTGTCTCAGGGTATACTACAAGCTAGGCCTCCGACACGATCCAATCCAGCTGGGTACACTGGCATGCTCTGGTAATCTCAGCTGGATTAGAGGCTGTAGCAGGGGGACTGCTTCAGTTCAGGAATGGGAGTTCAGCCTGGGCAACACAGCAAGACCCCATCTTAGAACAAAGCAAAACAAACCCGACCCAGATACAGTTTAATCCAATCACAAAGGAGTAAGTATTGAGGTGGGGCTCCAAGGGTGAGGGGTCCACAGGAAAGATGAAAAAGGCTGCTTCCTCTGACCAGAAACAGTTCTGAGACTCTGGCTGGCAGCCTGAGCTTCTGCCACACAGATACTTTGGCTGCACTGGGGCTGCACTGAGCAATAATCGTTTGCTGAGGGAGGGTAAAGAAAGCCAATATTCAAGGGAAGAGGATGAATTTTCAAAGACTAAGTGGCCAGGAGCCTGTCAGAGAGAGGACAGGGAAGGTAAACAGAAAGGGCTTGAATGAAAGCAGCTGGTTTTGCTCTATTTCCTTGTACGTGAGCTGGAATGGATACCAGGGTGTATTTTTGGAATGCTTCTTCACTTTTGTCCTTTGACTCTGAATAGAAGATGTGGCCTATTGCTTTACAGTGATTTCAAATGGAACCCAGCACAGTGGTTTACTTTTAACCCAACCCCAGTCATACTTCCTTTATGTGACTCCAGCTTCCTCATAATGGAACGATGACACACACCATCAGCCATCAGCCACAAAGGCTTCCTAGTTCTTCCGACGAACACCTATACGACATTTATATTAATACAATTTTCTCTGTGAGATAAAAGATCAAAGAAAGGGTTGTTGCAGTGACTGATGAGACACAGATATAGAAAGAAGAAATAACCAGATCGCTAGTTTCTTCCCGGAACTGACTGTGGGGTGGGAGCTGGAAAAAGTTTGGCAAAGGAGGTAGGAAAATTGACAGTGGGTTGGCGTCTCTTTTGATACCCTATCTTCTTATTTCCACAAAGCTGCCCTGGGGCATGCTAGGGCTCTCTGAACACAGGCACAAGTTCACTCAGCTCCAACCTTTCACTTCTAGGGGTGATGGTCTTTGTATGGCGACGCCCCCAGGCTCAAGTCCCTAATCTGTACAGTAGGGCTGACAACAGCATTATCTTTCTACCTTCATCAAGAGAATGAAGGGAACTTAAAGGACCTGGCGGCATGCCCGGCAGGAGGCAGAGGCTTCCTGGATATTCCCTGTCTGAGCTGTCCTTGGTTATATTGTTCAGCCCAGAGCTTGGCTCTCCAAATTCTGTGAATCAAGCAATCCTCTGCCTTTAATCAAAGCGGTTGATTATTTATTTTTGCTTTATTCAAGAGAGAGCACTGTTATGTCATGAGACTATGACTCCAAGTCAGCTCAGCCTTCTAAGTCATGTGAAATCCATTCTGCAAGTTTTGCAGACATTTCGTTGACACCCCGAGGTGGACAGGAGGTTGAGATATGATGGGGTGCAAGCTGGAAGTGGCTAGGTGCCCTTTCTGGCCCAGAATGTGGGTTCTCCGTATCACAGCTTCTGCATGTAAATTTTGGGCCATAGGAGTAACAGTACAAGCCTGTCACGGAGGACAAGGTGAGAACCCTCTATTGTTCTGAAGCCTTTGCATAGGAGTAGAGTGGATTTTGGGACCGTGGTAGGGTTGGGAGGTATGTGTGGGAATACAACTTCCTGTGTTGGTGTCGGTATTGACACATTGCTTGCCTGTGGCTGTTGCATTATAAACAGAACTTCAGACAGTAGATATCACAGAATCTAGTTATTCTGATCAGAAGCGATTTAATTTCCTAATACTTGTTTGTATTTTCCAAAATTTTCTACAATTTTAAGGGCTTTCTTAAAAGAAACGGTCTTTTACTATTTCTTATTGAGTATAGCATACATAGTAGACCACACAATTTTAGGGATTCCAGTAATGAGCGTGTGTATATACACAATACACTCAAGCAAACATCAGCTAGGGTCTAAGCCACATTCCCAGCCCCCCAGAAGGCTCTTGTTGCCTTGCAGTTTTTTCTGACTATTCTTCCATGATGATTAGCTTTATGGCGATGATCATTTAAACAAAAATACCAACAGTGTTAGTCAAATTGATATTCTTAAGTGTGGGCATTCTGTTAGTGTAGACAGTAACTTTTAGGTAAGTTCAAGGCTAATTTTTAGATAAAATTTATAAATATATAACTTTGGTGGTACAAAATTTGGTACCAAAACAAATTAGACAAATTAAGTGATGAAAGCTAAAGGTTTTCTTGTCTCAAATATGTATACATACTCCTAACAAATAGCCTTAACGTTAGCCTCACCAAATGAAGTCATTGCAGAATTCAGATTATTCTGATACAAATTTCAGACAGATGCACTATGTTATATAAGCTGGAGTGTGGGCAGTGGTTAACTTCAAAAGTTGTGAGAACACAGGCATCTAGGACATTGTGGACTCACGAGGATGGCTGAAAATGAGTGTTTCCGGGCTCTTCAGTAGACCATTAATTAAGATGGTAGAGCCACATCTTACCTTAGCCATTACAAAGAATTTTTCAAATATAAGTACTTGGGAGCAGAATTTTGGTTGAATTTAAAATTGCCACATGTTCTGTAAGTTGACTTCCTTTGCTGTCTGTTTGAGAGTGCACAAAAGCAATGACACATGACCAGGCCCATTGGCCACCAATGTGGAGGGAGAGGCCCCACTGGGTCTGCATGGAAGATGAAGCTCCTGGGGCTGTGGTTTCTCTGAGTAATGTGTCAGTCATCAAGTCAGAGATAAGACTTGGGCAGGCTTTTGTGACAGTGTTATTTTGTACCCAGATCTTTAGCTCTAATTTTCTAGAGAATAATTTCTAACATGTAGTCACTTCCTCTATTAGAATCTGAAGCCACTCACGTCACAAGGGGCTGCTCCACCAACAACAGAACTCTACAGAGAGTTGTCAAACATGACTACAAATCCAGAAATCTATGCATATTCTTAATGATTAGAAATATATTTAGTATGATCGTTTGCTTTCTTTGTGAAGGCAAAATATGCTTATTGGAAAAAAAGTAGAAAATGAAGAAAAATATAGAAGAGAAAATTAAAATTATCTGTAACCACAACCCCTATGATCACTCTTATTAAAATTTCCATGAACAATTTTAGTCCTTATTTTCATTTATACTACATTGAATTCAGGCTCAATGATTTTTTTCTAAATCATTGAATATTATGGAAGACAGTTTTTACTGGTCATATAATGTTCTGCCATATTAATGTATTATAATTTATTTAAATATTTTCCTATTTCTGAATACTTAGACTGTTTCCCATGTTTATTATTTTAAAAAATTGATTATTCTGCCCTTCATTCATTTGTTCAGCAAATTGCATTGAGTTTATATTAGTGTCAGGCCTGTAAAAGTGCTGGGAATACAACTGGGATTAACGAACAGGCATGGTTGCTGATCTTGTGCAGTTTATAATTTCATAAAAAGCCAGAAGCCAATCAAGTTATCAAACTTATCAAACAGAATCTTAAATAAATAAATAGCTAATCAAATAATTTAAAAGCTGCAGCCATGCCTTGAGTAGCCAAAATAATCTTAGAAAAGAAGTATGGATCCATGTCCTGATTTCAAAACAGTGTGAGATCTGCATAGTGGTACATGTATGGATCCGTGGAATAGAAGGGAGAGTTCAGAAGTAGACCCACACGTTCATGATCAACCGAAGTTTGACTTGGGTGCACGACCATTTAAATGGGGAGTTGTTTTTCCTACAGAGCTGTGACATCTAGATAGTAACATGCAAGCAACGAAGCTGGACCCTTTCCCCAAGTCATATGCAAAAACTAACTTGAAAGTGTCAGACATCTAAATAAGCATGAACACCATAAAATTCATAGAAGAACACAAAATGTTAAATTTCTGTGACATGGATTAGGCAATAGTTTTTTGGTTATGATGTAAAAAGCACAAAACACTCTTCAGATAAACTGGATTTCATCAAATTTAAAGCTTCTCTGCTTCAACGGACACACCAAGAAAGTGAAAAGATAATCCATAGAATGGGAGAAAATATATACAAATCACATATCTCATAAGAGACTCATATCCAGAATATTTAAAGAATGCTTACAACTCTACAGTAAGAAGAAAAATAAATCAAGAAAGGAAAAAGGATTTGGGAAGACACTTCTCTAAAAAGACATGCAGATGCATGCCTAAGAATCACATGAAAATATGCTCAGCATATTTAGTCATTAGTGAAATTCGTATCCGCTAGGATAGCTATAGTAGTAATAAAAAGATGGACAACAACAAGGTTTGGTGGGGATATAGAGGAACTGGACCACCAAGTCATGCTGTTGGGAATGTAAAATCGTGCAACTTCCCTAAAAACATCTTGTGGTCTCAAGTTGTTAAGTTTGGAGTTATCCTATGACCCAGCAGTTCCACTGTTAGCTATACAATATAATAATAATAAAAAAATACAGCAGTGGTTTAAATTTAACAAAATTACAGTAAAAGACATATTGCCATTAATCCTCCTCAGAATACTTCCTCTCACTTTGAACACACTCATCCTATCATTATTGCTACTTTCAGAAGCAGTTCTGAAAATCCTGTTTCATGAGTGTCTTTGGTTGCATTATTGTGACTACCAATCAACATAAATGTTGACCATTCATGGTCATTTTGACTTTGGGGAAGAGCCATAAGTTGCACTGTGTCGGATCTAATGAATAAGATGGATAATGTACAGTGAATAAGGTAGATGAAGGCACGCGGTAATGATTTATGAGCCTCAGCAGGAGCATTCATTGTACTAATGCCCTAAAGGCATTCACAAAAGAGGACTTCCAGAACTGCTTCAGTAAGGGACAAGAGTGATGGTATAAGTGTGTTTGAAGTGAGGGGAAGTATTTTGAGGGAGATTAATGGCTATGTCTTTTATATATATATATATATATTTGTACCAGGGATCGAACTTGGGTCCTTGCACTTGCAAGGCAGGCGACACCACCACTGAGCTAAAGCCCCAGCTATGGCAATATATTTTCCAAGTTAAACGTTCATCATATATTTCAATTAGCTCTTGTATTTACCTAAGGGAACTGAAAATATATGCTTACTTGAAAATTATTGCTTCACAGCAACATAATTTCTAATAGCAAAAAGCGGGAGCAACCCAAATGCCCATCAACCGCTGAATGAACAGCGTGGTATGTCTATATGCTAGGGAGTAGATGATAGTTGTCAGGAGCTGGGGGTAGGGAGAGGACGGGTAGTGACTGCTAATGCACCTGGGGTTTCTCTTTGGTGTAATGAAAAGGTTCTTGATTTAAAGAGTGGTGATGTTTGCACAGCACTATGAATATACTAAAGATCACTGAATTATACTTTAAAAGCGAATTTTTATGATTTGTGAATTATACTTTGTCTTGTGTTGCTACAACAAAATACCTAAGATTGGGTAATATATACAGAAAAGAAATTTCTCACTGTTCTGGAGGTGAGGAAGTCTATGATTGAGGGGCTTTCTGTGGCTTTTTAATGTGGTGGAGGACATCATTTGGTAAGCGGGGGCAAATACAACTTTGTGTCATTCTTTTTTATATTATGTATTTATTTTTATTTTACTATTTTCTTTCGTGAGGTGCTGAGAATGGCGCCCTAGGCCTTCATACTAAGCTACATTCCTGCCCTTTGTATTTTGACGCAGGGTCTTGCTAAGTTTTTCAGCCTCTCAAGTGCATGCACCACCACACCTGGCTTCCCTTCCTTTTCTTATGAAGAAACTAATGTCATCATGGGAATCCTACCTTCATGACTTCACCTAACCCTAATTATGTCTCAAAGGCCTTCCATGAGATACCTTCATCCTGTGAGTTCAGGGATCATAACCTCACCGCAGGTGCTTTCCAAGGACCCATTCAAACCATAGCATGTCTTAAAACAATTGCAAAAAATGCAATGCAGCTGTTGTGAAATAAAATAAACCAGGGGTAAGTGGGGACTTGACCTCATCAAGGACCTAGGTCTGAAGATAATCAGCAATTACCTAGACAGAGAGAAGAGGAAAAGAAAGTCATTCATTTGGTATCACAGTCATATTGAAAAGGTCTTGGGTAGGAGGATGGGGAAGGATCGTGTGTGTTTTCCTTGCATCGTTCATCATTTTCTTGGATTAGGTGAAGGATGCTGGGCATTAGTGTCAAATCCCCTTTTCCTTCTTTTCCTTTTGTTTCCTTCTCTTCCTTTCCCCCTTCTCTTCCTTTTTCTTCTCTTTTTCTTCTCCCTCCTCCTTTTTTTTCTTTTTATTGAGTTTATGGGTACATTCTAGGTACACAGTACAGTTACATTCATTACTGGGATCTTGTACCTTTACATGCCAGGTCTTGCTTCCTCCTCTTTTTGTTCATCTTTTTCCCTCTTTCTTTTTTGTTTCTCCTCCTCCCCTGTCCCCTCCTCATCTTCCCTCCTCCTCTCATCTTGCTCTTCTCCCACCCCTCCTCTCTTTCTCCTCTTTCTCCTTTTTCTGTAGTGCTCAACATCAGCTTTGGGGCCTTGCACAATGGTAGGCAGGCGTTCAACCACTGAGCTATGCCCTCAGTCCTGACTCTCATTTCTGAGTATCACATTCAGATAAATAACAAAATAAAAATGAATACCTAAGAATCACATCCTGCAGAGTTGGCGAATACAGAGGGGCAATGAGCTCTCACACCCTGAGTGGATATGTAAATCAGTACAGTCTTGTGAAAAGTGTCTCAGCGTATTTTGGGCTGCTATGATGAGATGCCTGTGATGATGTAATTTATAAACAGTAGAAATTTACTGCCCACAGTTTTGTAAGTCAGGAAATTCAAAGTTAAGGCTCCAGGAGTCAGTGTCTGGTTAGGGGCATTCATCACAGATCACACTTTTTTGCTGTGTCCTCACATGGTAGAAGGGCAAGGGGACTTTTGGCCTCTTTTCTATGGGCAATAATCCAATTTGTGAGGGCTCACTCCTAATGACTTAATCACTTCTCAGATGCCCAATCTTCTAATGCCATGAGTACTACATTTTAACATATGGATTTTTATAGGAAGACATAATCATTCAGACAGTAGCACAAGAACACATTAGAAGCATTACAGCAATGTGTTATGGATAAACAGGCATTGTCCAGAGAACAGTTCTATAGAACTTGATTATGTACAGAGAAAGGCCAATTGTCTAAAACCTATGTCCTCTTGCATAACCTTCCTATAGCCTGTTCTACAGATCAGGAAACAGACTCATCAAGGTCAAATAACTTGTTAAAGGTCACACAGATAGCCACAAAGCGAGTGTTTAGGGCTCCATGACTCCAGAGTTCACTCTTCTCTTACTGTAAAGCAGAATACAAGAATATATGCAAATTTGAGTGTTGTCGTTTGCCAGCTCAGGGGAAATGACATATGCTTTTCATGGAAAGGCTGATACTTAAAAAAGAACAGAAGACAGAAAGAGTGAATTTGAAGTCAGCAGCTTTTTCTTTTTCACTTTTCTCTCTGAACACTTGGCACATGGAAACCTTTAATAAATGCCCATTGCTATCACCGTGGAAGACTACTCAGCTGTAAAGTGCCCATGGCAGCTAATAGTTACACTTTGAGATTAAATAATTAGCTCACAGAATATGCACTCACTTTCATACATAGTTTATCACTGGGAAATGCTAAGCTGTGATTCGATTTGAAAAATGTCAACTTTTTTAATTTTTTTAAGGACATGTACCAGAACCCCCAAGTGAATCTTGCCTGTCTTCATTTTCAGGACACTTAAAAGTAGGTCCATGCATGAACTGAGAGGAAATGTTGAACTTTATAGCAATAATGCTGTGGGCTACATTTCTTTTCCTTTTTATTTCTTTTGCAGTGCTTAGGGATTGGACCCAGGGCCTCATGCATACTAGACAACTGCTCTACCACTGAAATATGCCACCGGCTCAACATTTGTAACTCTACTTTTTTTGTTTTTTTGTACTAGGGATCGAACTCAGGACCTTGTGCTTCTGAGGCAGGCAGTGGGAACACTGAGCTAAATCCCCAACCCCTTGTAACTCTTTACTTTAAAATGATTATAGATTCACAGAAAATCACAAATAGAAAACACATTTTACCTCTTTCTTCCTTTGCTAAGACCAGCCTTCCTCTTTGCCTCATTGTTCCTTACTTGCAACACTGAGTGTCGGATGGACAGAGCTGAGGAAAGCCTGTTTATGTAACCGTGATACAGCTAAGTCCCAGGATGATTTCAGGGAAACATAGTCAGAGAATGTTCAAGTACTTTGCATATCACAAATCAATGCCAATTGCTGTTAATAAGTGTAATAAAGAAGTTAATGGAAAATTATGATTCATGAGATCCTTACATGATGAAATGAAGGCTATAAGGTTTCTGATGCTCCTTGCTAGGGAGTTTTCGAAACCATCTTTATAACTCCGTTAGCCCTTAGAGAATGTGTTTAACAGACATTGATTTTGTATGTGTTCCACGCATGGCCGGAGAAATGAGCCAAAGGATAGAGGCGCTGCTCAGCAGTTCCGAGGGACAGAGTGTGTGAATGGAGTGTGTGAGGTGGAGACGGTGCTGGGGAGAGGGTACAGGGCCCTGGTTCAGCATTTGGAGCTGAGGTGGGTGTCAGGGTATGAGCAGGGAGGGAGAAGATGGCAGTGCCAGAGAGGCTTAAAGGTTTAAATTTTCTCTATTTTGAGTCTTGGCAGCGTGACTTTCTTACATTTTCTGTGCCAAGCATTATGGCACGATAAAAAAAAAAAAAAATTGAAAACGGCATCCTGCAAACAGGCAAAGGGATCGATGTTAATAGAACTCGGGAAGTCCTCTTGCCAATAAGGGAAGTTATTACTGAAGGGGTGAGGAGAGCTTTGTTTTCAGTGGGATACTGGATGTGGATCATTAGGGATCGTAGAAAGTGGTGTGAGAGAAATGCAGAATGGGAGAGAAGAAGGAGGGAGGAAAGAAAAGAAGGGGCTGCAGCCAGGAGGAATCACATATGCAGAAGCAGGATGTGTGAAGGGACAGGAAGAGATGACAGATTCGGTTTGGCAGGAGTATGGGCGGGCAGTTGGCACAAGAAGTGAAAATGGTAGGTACAGGCTAGGCTGATTACTCATTCCTATCTATGACCTACTTTCCTGACCAGATTGGGTTTTCAGTAAGAACCTGGACCATCTTGCTCACCACCACCCTACCCAGGGTTCAGATGATGTCTGGCACAAAGTGGGGATCAATCAGCATCTGCTGAGTGAATGACAAGTAGTTGAAGGGCCTGCTATTGATCGGCTCCGGACTGACCCCCAAAGACTCATGTGTTAAAGGCTGGGTCCCCAGACTGGCATTATTAGGAGACGGTAGAACTTTCCACAGGTGGGGACTAGTAGCAGGAAATTAGATCACTGAGGCTATGTCTTTGAAGGGACTGTAGGAGCCCAGTCCCTTCCTCTTACCCTCTTTTTCTGTCCTGGCTGTGAGGTGACTTCTTTGTTTTGCCACGCACTTCCCACCACGCTGTGCTGCCTGGCCACCGGCTCCAAAGCAATGGGGCATGTGACTATGGACCGGAACATCCAAAACAGTGAGACAAAGCAAGCCTCTTCTCTTTCTAAATTGATTACCTCAGTGTTTGTTACAATGATCAAAAGCTGACTAACACAGGTTGTTGCTTTCTTGCTGGCTTTCAGAGGCAAGCCATTGTGTGTTTCTGAGTCTTTTCCATTCTCATTACTATACAATATTA
Organism: Fukomys damarensis; assembly: GCF_012274545.1. NCBI lineage: Eukaryota > Metazoa > Chordata > Mammalia > Rodentia > Bathyergidae > Fukomys > Fukomys damarensis. The sequence continues at coordinate 29,994,140 of NW_022900939.1, forward strand.
TATTACAGAATGTGCTGCAATCTGTTTATTGATACCCTGTTGGTGGCTATTTGCTTCTTTTCCAGTTTGAGGGTATGATAATTTGCATGGCTGTGAATATTTTTGTAGATTTCTTTTGGTGACCATATGGGTTCATTTCTCTGGGAGTGGAATTGTTGGGTCATAAGGAATCCCCATGTTCCACTTTGGAAGAAAATGCCAAACATTTTCCAAAATGTTTTCCCCAATTTGTACTCCTACCTGCAGTGAATGAGAGCCCATGTTGCTCCACATCCTCACCCACTCTTGATGCTGTGCTTTCCACTTTACCATGCTGGTGGGCGTATAGTGTGTGCTTGGTGGTTTTAATGTGTATTGGCCTGATTACTGCAAGGTTGACTACTTTTCATTTGCATATTTGCCACTATAAATTAAAACACAGACACGACACTGGGACTTAATCAATTTTACTGATTATCCATCCAACCAGACTTCTTTTTCTTCTTCTTTGTTTTCTCCTTCATTTCCTCTGTATCTCCCTTTCCTCTTTTTTCATTTTGGATTTATATTAATTCTTGCATGAGTACAGCTCCAGTAATTTCTTCAAAGAAAGTTTCTTGATGATAAACTTTCTGATCGATGCCTATCTGAAAATGTCCTCTACCTTTCCCTAACCCTCATAGTATAGTTTAGCCGGATGTTGAAGTGTAGGTTCAAAAAATTACTTTTCCTGAGGTTTTGAAAGATGCTGCTCCATTTTTTTGGTGACTGAATTTGTTGATGAGAAGTGTGCTGCCCATTGGTCATTTGTTGTTTTTTAGAATTAATATATATTTTAAAAATTGCAGTAAATATACACAACATAAAATCTGCAATTGAAACTATTTTGTGTACAATTGAGTGGCATGAAGTCCATGCATATAGTTGTACTGCATTCTTTCTTAAACTTCCCCACATCCCTGAACCTTTTACAATTTTCTCATTATTGTTTTGACATTGTACTAAGACTTGGGAAATTTTTGTTCATTTGTTCTTTTAGCTTTGTCTAGCATCTGGTGCAACTTTTAAAGCGAGGATTTGGGTTTTCAATTCTGGAAGAGTTCTCATTTACCCTCCTGTATATTCTTCATTCTGCATTTCATATTTGATGGTGTTGGAATGTCTGGATCTACCGTCTGTGTTTCTTTTGTTTTTCTTTTATCCGTTCTGTCTTGCTGTCCGTTTATGCTATTGCTGACATTCTCCCTGGCTTCTGTCTACTTTCTACCTTGTGTGGCAGCTGTGTGTTTGAGGGGACAGTTTTGACCCTCCCACGTCATTATAATTAACCCTGCCCCCCATAAATGGCAGGTTCAGGATCCAGGAAGAAGTTGATCAGCATAGAGCTTTCTCCTAGCAAATTTCTCTTTGGGTCTTCCCAGTATTCTCTGGCCTTCTGGGTCAGTCTTCCACTGTATGTGCAGTTCTGTCCTGACTAGTTTCCTTTCTTTCAGGGATGCCATGTGCTCCTTCTTCTGCCTTCGCCTGCAGTTAGGGGTTCACTTAGTCTGTATAGCTCTTTCATACTTCTAGGAATCGGAACAGAAAGGGAAGGCTGCTATGTGGATGTAAGTTGCCAACATCATGTAAAATGTTTATTCATTTTTTAAACTGAAAAAATGGTTTTTCAGTCATAACACACATGTGTTTCCTCAGGTTCATTAAGTCTACTTGTAGTTTAGGATGATGCTTCCTTTTAGGGAAAGAAGACAGCTTTGCCAGAGTGGAAGGGCACCACATGGCTGCAGAGCTGAATCCTCCTCACCATCTTACTTCACTAAGACAAAGGGGGCTTGTTACACACATTTAAAAATCACCAAAGCAATCAGTACTCAGAAATTTGGAAAGTGCAGTTTTGGGGTTTTGAAGATCAGTTGGCTTTACATTTAGAAGTCCAATAAATATATTTTAAAATATTTTTATAAACTGTTTCTAGAGATAAATCCCCTTAATCTTACCACACAACGATAATCTTGGTCAGCAGATAGTTTAGGTAAAGAGTTAGAGTCAACCAGGCACAGTGGTGCATGACTGTAATCCCAGCTAATTAGAAGTCTGAGGCAGGAGGATCACAAGTTCAAGGCCAACCTGGGTCACTGAGCAAGAACTTGTCTCAAGATAAAAAAGTAAAAGGGCTGGGGATGTAGCTCAGTGTGAAGCCCTGGGTTTAATCCCTAGTACACCCCCCCAAAAAAAGAGTCTCATATATGATGGTCTGAGTTGGATTCCTAGCACCTTCAGTAACATTTAAGCTCAGCATTTCACCTTGCAAAGGCACTGGTTCCCAAAGAGTTTTCTGACCAGATTGTCAGTTCCACACAAACCTAGTGAGTCAAAAACTTTGGGGTGGGACAAAACATGAAGAATAGCAAAACAATCCTGAATAAAAAAACAATGCTAGAGGCATTACATTACCCAATTTCAAATTATACTACAAAGCCATACTAACAAACCAGCATGGTACTGGCATACAGAGAGTAGACCAGTGGAATAGAATAGAGGGCACAGAAACAAAACACACAGAACCGCAGCCATTCTTAACAAAGTGGCCAACAACATACAATGAACAAAAACACTTCTTGTACAGTGGTGCAAGGAAAACCAGATATTCATATGTAGAAGATTGAAACTAGATCCTTATTTCTCACCCCATTCTAAATCAACTCAAAATAGATCAGTGACCTAGATATAAGACCCCAAACTTTTAAACAGCTAAGAGGAAGCATACAGAAAACATTTGGGGCCATCACCACAGACAAATACTTCTTGAATAGGACTCCAGTAGCACAGGACACAATAGCAGGAATCAACAAATGGAACAGATTAAAAAGCTTTTACATAGCAAAGGAAACAATCAACAGAATGAAGTGACAATCTTCAAAATGGGAGAAAATCTTTGCAAGCTTCTCCCAGCAGAAGATTAATATTTAAAACATAAAGAACTTGACCCTAAAAACATCAAATAGCCTTATCAACAAATGGGAAATTGAATTGAACAAACACTTCTGAAAAAGTACAAATTATGAATAAGTATACAAAAACGTTCAACATCTTTATCCATTAAGGAAATGCCAGTCAAACCTACACTGAGATTCTATTTCACTCCATGCAGAATGCCTGTTACCAATGGGCCGGGGATTTAGCTCAGTGGTTCCAGCACCTGCTTCACAAGTGCAAGAGCCAGTGTTCGATCCCCTGTACCAGAAAGACTAAACAAAACACAATGGCTGTTACCAAGAATATAAAAACAGTGAGTGGTCATTGGCTAGGATGCTGGTGTGTAGAAACGTAAATGAGTGTGATTACTATGGAAATCAATATGAACCTTTCCCAAGAAACAAAAGAATAAAACTAAGCACAATGATATGATTTGCTCCAGCTATACCTCTCCTCAGTATATTCCTGAAATAATTACAGACAGCATACTATAGCAATATCTGCATATTTATGTTTACTGTGGCACAATTTATAATAGCCGAGCTATGGAAACAGCCCAGGTGTCCTAGCTCCAGGTGCCATAGGATCTTGTGTGGTTCTGGTTCCATCAGTGTGTTCCCTAATGCTGTGCTCCCTCTGAGACTCCTAGATAGTAGGACAGACCTGTTGTCACCCTTGCCATCAGGCCACTCATGGTTGCAGCTGGCCTATGTCCCCCAGGTCCCTTTAGACCTTCAAGATGGCAGCTCATGGCTTTCCAGGGTGCAGCGAGAGCCCTCAGCTTCTGCAGATCATGACTTGGCTATGACTCATCATCCCCAGCTCTTCCTGCCCCTTCCAAGCATTTGCAGCCTGTTCCCACTCACAGTTGCAGAGAGATATCTGTATGTGAACTCTTTTACAAAATAATGGTTTTTGTCTGGTGCTATTGGCAGTTACCGCTCTTTTCCTCTGTGCGGAAGGAGCAACATTTTTCATTTATTTTCCTCTTGCCCTGATGAATTGAGTTTTCTTTTAGGGTCTTTATAAATTGCAGCTCTTTTTCTGATGGCTCTTATTTCTTGCCTACACACTTCCATTGTTTGAATTCTTGAGCAAGCTAGCGCTCTTTATTCTGTCAGTGACATTCTGCTTTCTATTGCAGAAACTGTCTCCACCCCTACATGTTTTTGCTTTTAATGTTTCCCATTCAGAAAGCTAATTTTATTCTGTGCCATAGAGTTATTATTTTTAATAACAGGACCGTTTCCTCATATCCTGTCTTTCCCAATGAAAGCTTTCAGAAACTGGATTGGAATCATTATTTTTTAATATCATGAATTTGAGTTTTTACGAAGTTCATCTACTACACAGGACCATCAGTTTTTTTATGATTCCAGAGCTTTTGATATGCTAACTCGAAACTGTGTGTTTAGCATTTATTGTGGGCAACAGGAAGAGCCAAAAAGCCATCATGTTCAAGGATCTGAGGAGGTCCCTCAAAGAATAGATGGGGACCTCAATTTGTCACAGAAAAGTATTTCAGGATGTCTCAGGAAAGGGCACAGGCTGATTTAGTACGCAGAGTTTGAAAGTCGGAGAAAATAAAGAGGGACTTTAGCTTGAGGAGTTGAAGAGGTACAGATTTGATGAAGAGGCCCATTGACAAAAGAGCAGGACCAGCTTATAAGGAGTAGGATTGGAGTGGGGTCTGGTTGATAATTATCTCAGTCCTGGTGTTTGAACATGGCTCTGAGAAGTCCAAGAGCTGAACTTCTGTAGCCTGAATGCGGCACTGATCACACAGACAAAGCTTGGAGATTTACATTGGTCTCCAGACGGACAAATCTCTAACTTGAGTGAATATTGGAAACCCCTGGAAACCTTTCAAGATGTTTGAGGTTTGCATTTCTAACAAGTTCCCACATACTCTGATGTTCCGGGCTTTGGGACCACACTTGGAAATCAGTAGTTTGACTTGGGACTTAACAGGTCTGGTGCTGCAGAGTTCCCCTCTTTGATTTCCGTACCATTTCTCTTTAAGCCTGGGTTGACACTCCTTTGCTGTTCTACATTACAGTGTTCACAGGTATGGCAGTAGAATCCTTTAGGCACGAGTAGCAAACTCATATAGACATGTGTGGTACATTTCAAGTTCATAGAGGGCAATATGAGGCTGATTCCATTCCTTGCTATGTGTACATACACGTTTATTAATCATAACATGAGGAATGTAGGAGAGTTTTACATGTAATTAGAAAACAAACATGGGTATTATTTCAAAGTCATTTAAGGGATACCTTTTCCCCAATAACAGAAGCCTAAAAGGCAAATTGCTCAATATATAGGTGATAAAATATATTTGAGTTGGGCTGTCGATTTAGCTCAGTGGTGGCTGTCACCTGCCTTGCAAGTGCAAGGTCCGGAGTTAGATCCCCAGTACAACAAAACAAAACAAACATATATTCAACTTATGGTAGATCTTTCTTCAGGTCTAACTTTACCTCTTATGAGCTATTCTTGCAAACAACAGTCCTTCTGGCCACCAAATGAATATTAGCAGATGCCTCTGATAGTAACAGAGGGTGGACATCCTCAGCATTAAATATCTGTAAAGTCCCCTGACTTTCTTTTCCCAGGAAGGTTAAATGGCTGACAAGTAGGAGGTTGGCATGTCCGGTACCATTAACTAAGTAACTCTCAGGAGCTGGCTTTGAACTTGTCCCTCTTAGCAGAAGCTCCTGGCAGTTCCAGCCACATTCCCAAGCTTGTGATTCACTGGTCTAGCTGTGATCACACATGTATCCCTGACCAGTCACTGGGGTCAGCAGAGTGGCCCCTGATGACCGAGCTTTGTTGATCATCAGCAAACTGGTCCACTCAAAATGTGTCTGAGGAAGAGGGCGGCTGCCCTCCCTGCCTCCAGCTTGCTCCTCCTTGGCATCATAGGACTGAGATGACCCTTGAAGACCATTAAGGTGGAAGGCACTGGATTCCTTCTGATCTGAGTCACCAGACATCCACTGATCTTTGTTTTGATCATACATGAAGGTCCCATTTTATGAAGTGTAGTCTTTTTTTGTTGTTGGAAAATACTTCTAGTTTTTCATTATTTCAAAATTGTGCAAGACAAAAGTGACTAATTCTTGCTATAAAATGTTTAATAAAAAATATTCCCAAGTAAAATCCTCTCTTATTCTTATTTCCCTTTGTCCCTATCCCAGACATACCAGCATCTGCTCCATCCCTCTCTTTGCCCCCATGTCCCCAGGGGATAGTGGGTAAACCAAGTCTCCTCAAGTTTATGCTCTTGTTGCTTCCTCCCATTGAACGTGGGCCAAACTGTTATTAGCATTAACTGGTAGAATGTGGAGGATTTGATGGCATTTCTTTGAGACTCTAAATGTGCACCATTTAGAAAATGCCTGTAGTGGGACTCATAGTTTGTGCTGGACAATACATTTATCAATAAACATCTGAGGAGGGAGTTGAAAATCTCACTAAGTGACGCATACCTTTGCATATACAATTTGATACATACGATTAATTGATCAAAGGGCAAACACATTTTCATATTTGTAGATACTTCTAAATATTATTTCCTTAAACATTTTTATTTTAACATATTACAAATAAATATTAATAAAGAAAATATGTTCTATGAAAAAGCAATTATTTGGTAACAAAAAGAGAAAATGAGGACCACAAAAGAATACTAAATATGTGAAATAGGAAGAAATTATTCAAAAATTATACAGAATGTGAGATACTTTGTCAGTATTTAAAATGTTACATGTAAAAAAGATACAATTTTAGCAGAAGATGAGCTGAGAGATAGGTTAGCGAGTGAAAAGTTTTTTTACTTTTATTTTATTTTACTTTTTCATTCAGTTTTCTTTCATATGATAATTTTATTGGCAATGTCAGCTTTATGCAATAATAATTACAAGCTCAGTCTACTGTAAACAACAAGAATTTATTATGTGACGTAATAAGTTTGGAAGTGAGGCAGACTTGGATTGATTAATATTCAAAGTTGGTGTTCCCATGACCTCATTAATAACCAAAGTTATTTTCACTTGACATTAAATATGACTATTTGCATGGGCGCAGCATCATCAGGAGAAAATCCAAAATATCCCATCCTTACACCCTAACATGCAGTGCACAAACTGCTTTGGAGTTTCCTTTTGCTTTGTATAAATATTGAAGAATGATAGGAAAAAACTTTTTCCTCATTAAAAACTTAAACGGTACATTTAAAGCAAACAATACAGTTATGTTCATCATTGGGATCTTGTGCCTTTACATGATGTATCTTGGTTTTCATTTTTTCCCCATATCCCTGCCCTCCCTTCACTCTCTTCACCCTTCCCTATTTACACAGACTTTGCTTCCATTTTATCCTTTTCTCATATTTTTTCTTTTCCCTTCTTTTCTTTCCCCTGCCCTTCCCACTTCTCCTACTCCTTTAGCCCCTTTCTTCCTATTTCACATTGTCAATTATACAATTTGAACCTTATTTACACTTTTCGTTTTTCACACCAGAGAAACTATTGGTATTTACACGTGTGTCCTATTTATTTCACTTAAGAGTATGGCCTCCATACGCATCTATTTAGCTACAAATGTCTCTAGTTTCTCATTCTTTATGGCTGAGTAGTACTCCATTTTAGAGAGAAAATATATTCTTTTAAGATCATGGTACACAGTGTATTTACCGTGCTTATTCTCAAGTAGTCTTTTAAAAGCTCCTCAGCAAATTCTGTTTGTCCCAAGAATATGTGCTATAGGTCATTTCCCTTTGCCCTCACCAAATCTGGCTGTTCTGCGGGGTGAAAAATTGCACCTCCTTCAGGGTTAATTTCCTTTCTCTGTCTCCATGAATGCATGTTGGCCAACTGTCTTTATTCTTCTGCAAATTTTCTTGTGCATTCTTAGGCCCCCCTTTTTTCCCCTGTGAGTCGATGACTCACACAACTCTTTGAGTATCCTGAACATTAATTTTTTCTGCTAAATTTATTTTATTTTCTCATTCTTCTGCTTCATTTTTCATGTTATTACATTATTTGTCCTAGAAAACTTACTGATTTTCATGAGTGCACCTATGGTCTGTGAGTTTTCAGTCTTGCGATAAAAATATTCTCTATTTTCTTGTGATAGTTTTACCACTGTGATTTTTAGTTTTAGCTCTTTAGCCCTTTTCAGTTTCATTTGTCAGTATGGGGTGAGCTGGCCACGTTGGAGAAGGCGATTCCTCTCCACTCGGCGATTCCTCCACCACAGTGTGGGTAACACCATGTGTAGGAGCTGGGGCTGAGCTGTCTCCAGATGCTCTTTTCCTAATGCATAGCTCATCACATCACCGCCTTGACTGACGGGCTCATCTTTTCTTCGGCGATCCCAGGAGCTATGCGTGCTTTCTTCCGGGCCCTATTATATCCCAGTCCCACGTCAACCATCACCTCGTTTTCATCCATTCTTTAAAATTTTTGTCTTCTTCAGAAATTTATCTTCTGAAGCCTATTTTGTTCTATACACATTAGAATTAACTTTCCCAGGGTTGGGGGAAAAGTGCAATTGGGACTTTATCATCACAGTAAAATTATAGATGAACCGTTGTGGGAGGGGGATTGGTGTGTTTTCACATTAAATCTTTCAGTCTAGAAAGCATAGTACCTCTTTCTGTACACACAGGTGCTAGGTCCCAGTACGGGGGTGTTGAGGTGGTGGAACCTTCAGAAGTAGGGCCCACGTGGGAGGTTAACTACGTCAATGGGCCAGTGCCCTTGGGAGGAATTAATGCTGATTTTGCTGGGTGAGTTGTTCAGAGTGAGGCCTTCTGCACCTTGGCCTCTGTGCGTGCAGACGGCTCTTTTTCTGGCCTCTTGCTCATCCTGCTGTGCAGCTGGCTCACCGGGACCAGGGTGCCAAGCTGTTTTAACTCTCCAACCACCATGCTCATCAGCCAAATAAAACTTTCTTCTGGCATCAGGTACTTTGTTATAACAACACAAAACAGAGTAAGCAGGTTTTCTTATATTTGTTGATCCTTCATTAACATTTTCTTCCAAGTGGTCTTACACATTTTTTGTTAAATTTATTTCAGCTTTTTCTTTTTGCTATTGTAAATGTACTATTTTCCCCCACTTTATCCCTGTATCAGAGTATGTTTTATTTTCTTTGTGATTTTATTTAGCACACACATATTTTTAACTAGTGTTAAAGACTTTGACCTTTAATTGGCAGGTTTGACCTATTCATGAGCTTATCATTACTAAGGTGTTTGGGTCTGTTAAAGACGTTTACATTTCCTTTGCCTTTTCTTTGTGCACTATCTATTTTTATGTCTTATTTTTCCAGACAGGGCTATTTTTTGTTTTTTCTCTCCCTTTTCTTCTCTAGCGGTTTGGAAGTTGACCATTCTGTTCATATTTTTCCAGTGGTCTATGATTTTTTACACACATGCGCCTGCACGCACACACAAACACACACATATAAAACATATTTTCTATTGTTACCCAGGATTAATCAGCCCACACTCTGTAAGACACAATAGTCCTTTGAGTTGGTTCCCTTTATATTTTCATGTCTGTTTGTACTGTTCCCTATTATCCATACTGACATCTTCTGTGATTTTAGCTCCTGATCATGGTGAAAAAAATTATGAAATTATGAAAGCATAAGGTGTACCTGTAAATTTTGTTGATTCTTTTCTCATCATGGTTTCTTGTAGCCCACGTTCTTCTTTTTGTGGGAGTCATCGTGTTTCTGCAATATTTCTTTCGGAGAGTGTCTGTGGGTGGCTAACTTTCCAAGTCCTCAATTTGCCTCCCACTTGAATGCTAGTTGGATGGAAATAAATTTCTGAGAGCCACAGTTCTCTCTTTCAGATTTCTGATGATATTTATCTTTATGTATTTGAGACTGAAAGAGACAATTAATGTTACTCTAAGTGTTTTCTTTTGTAAGTAATTCAGCTTTTTTCTCTTCCCACTCAAGAAATACTTTAAAAATGTTTATTTTGGCACAGAAATTAAATTAAGAAAGAAACTCTACATATTAAAGGGTTGCTATGCTTTGACACATGTGTACATTTTATAATGCTTAAATCCCTTCAAACATTTATCATTTCTTTGTGGTAAAATATTCAAAATTATTTCTTCTACATTTTAAAGAATATATAATATATTATCCATTATCTAGCGCTGGCACTGGAGCTCCAGGACTTATTTCCCCTTACAGAGTACCTTGCTCAATTCTCCCTTCCCATTACTCTCTTCAGCCTCCAGTTGCTACTTTTTCTAGTCTTGAGTTCTACAGTAGTAACATTCTTGGATTCCATCTGAATGAATTCATGTGGTATTGTCTTTCTGTGCCTGGCTTTTTTCACTTAACCTAATGTCCTCCAGTTCCATCCACAAGGCTACAAATGACAGGATTTCATTGCTTTTATGGCCATGTAGTATTCCTCATGGGTATGTGCCATGTTTTCTTATTCATTCATCAGTTGATGGTCACTTAGGTTGATTCCATTTCTTAGCTCTTGTGAATATGGGTGTAATAAACATGGGAGTGCAAAAGTTTCTCTGACATAATGGTATCTCTTGGGCATAACAATTTAATTTCCTTCAGATATATACCTAGGAGTGAGATCACTAGATCATGTAGTAGCATTATTTTTTGTTTTCTGAGGATTCATCATACTAATAGCTGTACAATTTACATTTCCACCAGTGGTGTGTGCAGGTACCCTTCTGTCCGTATCCTTGCCAGTTATTTTTCATTGCTTTTGATAATAGCTATTCTAAATCAGTTGAAATTATAACTCACTGTGATTTTTATTTGTATGTTCCTGATGGTTAGTGATGGTGGGGAGTTTTTCATAAACTTGTTGGCTTTTGGTTTTGATAAATTTCTGTCTGTGTCTATTGTCTATTTTTAATCATTTATTTATTTAGTTTTTGCTCAAGTTCTTTTTTTATGTTCTGTTAACCTTTATCAGATTTATAGCTTACAAATACGTATTTACTCCCATTTTGTAGGTAATGTCCTCATTCTATCAATTTTGTTTTCTGTGCAGAAACTTTTTAATTTGGTGTAATTACATTTATCTATTTTTGCCTTTACTTTCTAGACTTAAATGTCATCTCCAAAATTTTTTGCCCAAACTGATGTCATGAAACATTTTATCTATGGGTTTCTTATAGTAGTTTCATAGTTTCAAGCCTTCCATGTAATCTGTAATCTATTTTGAGTTGACTTTTGTATATGGTGGGAAGTAGAACTCTAATTTATTTAGCCAGTGGTATAGTTTTCCCAGCACCATTTGTCAAAGAGACTACCCTTTCTCCAGTGTGTGTTTTTAGTACCTTTGTTGAAGATTGATTGGCTATACATCTGTGGGTTTACTTCTATGTACTTTCCTCAGGTCCTGTGGTCTATGTGTCTGTTTTTATGCTTATACCATGCTGTTTTGATTACTGTAGCTTCATTGAATATTTTGAAGTCAAATGGTGTGATGCATACAGCCTTGTTTTTATTATTATTATTATTTTGCTCAACATTTCTTGGCTATTTCAGGATTTTTTTGTGGTTCCACATGAATTTTAGAATTTTTAAAAAAATTTCTCTGAAGAATGTCTTTGTTATTTTCATGAGGAGTGAATTGCATCTGTACATCACGGCAGGTGGCATGGACATTTTGACAATATATATTCTCCTGTTTCATAAACAAAAGTTATCTTCCCATTTTTGTGTCTTTTTCAATTTCTACCATAGACATACTTTTTGTTATAGTGCTCTTTTTCACTTTTTGGACTAAATTTATTTCTTGGTATTTTGGTGGGGTTTTTTTTTAGCTATTTTAAATGATACTGCACTATTGATTTTTTTCACACCACTTCTTATTGGTATAATGAAATGCTACTGGTTTTTGCATATTGATTTTGTATCCTGAAACTTTCCTGAATTTTCACAATGATATTAATTCTAATTGTGTGTGTGTGTGTGTGTGTGTAGACTTTGGGATTTTTCATATATATGATTATATCCTCTGTGAAATGGTGCCAATTAGATTTCCTCTTTTCTGTTTGGATGTCCTTATTTCTTTGGCTTGTTTGGTTGCTCTGACTAGGACTTCCAGTAGTACATTGAATAAGAGTCATGAAAGTGAGCACCTTTTCCTTGTACCAGATCTTAGAAAGAGAGCCTTTGGCCTTACCTCTATTTAATACCATCATAGCTGTGGGATAATGAATTGTGTCCCCAAGTTTCTTTATTGATCCTTTTGTTCTGAAATTAAGCTACCATTGTGCATAAATAGATCATTTTTTTCCTCTTTTTTTCTTGGAGCTCTGAGGATAAGCAACAGGACTTTATACTTTCTCTGTGTTTTAGCTTCTGTGGAATGGGGAGTTTTTCTAGGGTCCCGGTCCAGCTTTCATGATTCTTCAGTTTTGTTCAACTTTGGAACCCATTAATTGAGTTATCTACATATATCCAAAGTGAATTATTTACTCTTTGCTAGTATAAGTCAGGTAAACATCAAACTCCAGTTCCCACTAGTGAACAAAACTTTAACAAAATGCCTTTGAATTCATGGAAGAAAAAAATATAGAACATAATGTTTCAATTAGAAGCCATACAGATTTTATGAAAAATGATTTTAAAGTTCTTGAGGAACAGCACATACAAGAGACTGGAACTGACCAATGAAGTATAGAATTCAGGTTAAGGTTCACACAGAAGTAAAACTTAATATTCTACACAGGTGGCTTATTGATTCAGGAGGGAATGGGTGAACTATTAAACAAATGGTACTCTGGTAAATCATAGTTTATCTAGAGGCTGAACCTTTTAATTTGTGCCATCTCCTATGTAGAAAAATACTTTCTAAATAGACTACTAAATGAACAACTTTAAATAGAACACTTAATGAATAAGTAAATAAATAATAAATGTTAAAATAAACCTGGGGTCAAGAAGATTTCTTAAGTGAGATAGGACACTCAGAAAACTGTCAAAACAGACTATTATAGTAATTACTACACTAATACGTTCTATGACATAAAATATAGACACAGTTCAAAAAATGACTCGATAAGAGATTAATACACCATTAATCTATAAGAAGGAAGAACTTAACAGAAAACCATGCAAAAACATGAACCTTTGATAAAGAAATGCAAGTAGTTATTAAACAAGCAATGAAAACAAGTAAGAAAAATATCACATTAAGAAAAATAACCATATTGGATATGAGGGAAATACAAATTAAAATGAGATACTGTTGCCCATCATTGGGAAAGATACAGAAGATTGTGGCTGTTGGAGTGCACATTAAGAACAGATAAAGAAAATGTGGGGTGCACACAGAATGGTAAACTCTTTAGCCATAAAATGATGAAATCTTATCATTTCAACAGTAGAGATAGAACTGGAGGTTATTATGTGACGGGAAATGAGCTAAGCACATGATCTAATACGGGATCTCAATCATATATGGACTCTCAGAAAAATGTTGCTCTCAACAATTGAAGGTAAAATCATGATTGCCAGAGGCTGGGCATAGTAGGGTGACAGAGGGATGGGAAATGGTTGATCAGTTAATGGTTACAGTTAGAAACCAGACGCTGTAGTGTGCTATTGCACAGTAGGGTGGCTACAAGATAATAAGACTGTGCATATCAAAATGAAGGGATTTTGAAGTTTCCACCCAAAGGAAATGATACATGTTTGAGGAGATAGTTATGCCTAACCTGATTTAAACATCACACAATGTATACGTACTGTAACATTACTTGTTACCCAAGTGATGTGTGCAGTTTTTATTGTCTCATGTATCCATTAACAAAAAGATTGATGTTGTACAGTGTTGTGAGGGTAGAGGACTGCAACTCTTGCATATACAGTATGGAGGATGAGAGGCCAGATTGCTACCCACCTTTGGAAGGGCAATTCATCTCTGTGACGGTGGTGGTACTCACACGCTGTGCAAATGTGTTGGTGGTAATTGTGTAACTCTGAAAAGTTAGTCCTGGGGCATACATAATGCTGTAGAAGTGGTGGTATGATTTCTGTAATTCTGGGACTGTAGTAGTTGTAACCGCATAACTCCACAGTAGTCAGGTAAATCTGTAACACTGACTGTGACTTAATATAACCTTCCGAAAGAAGTACAGGACACAAGCCCACAGCACTGCAATGCTGATTGTGGTCATATTTACTTGGCTGTGAAGTGCTGGCGGTGATTTGCATAGTCCTACTGCAGTGTACCTAGCTATCCCAGAGCTCTGTGACACGTGAAGAGATGGGAAACCTTTAAGAGTTGAGGCCTAGTGGGAGGTGATTAGGTCATTTGGAATTTGACCTCAGATCATGAACCCTGACTTTCATACATGTTCCCACAGTGATGCCATCTACCACGTGTTGATCTCCCTAAGGGAGCTGTTACAAAAGGCTGGGGTAATAAAGCTTCTGAGCTTCATAACTATTTCTCTTCTTTACAATTTATTGAGCCCCAGGCACTTTATTAGAGCAATAGGAAATGGGCTAAAACAACTGGTGTGAGTGGAATTCACATAAATCTGCCATGGTTTTGGGAACAGCCCACATAGAACTCTGGAGTGTTGGTGATGGAATTCAGATAATGCTGTGGTCGTTGTATGCATAACTTCATGAAACTGGTGGTAATGTTCATATAATGCTATGATGGTAATAGTAAAATTCACATAATTTTGTGTTGAGGCTTGTGTTTAAAAAAACAACTGCTATGATATTGGTGGCTGTCGTATAATTGTGTTACATAAATGGTATCCAAATAATCTTGCAATATTGTTAGTGGTATCCAGATCATTGCATTAGCTTTCTGTTGTCTTGACAAAATAGTTGAAAAAATCAACTTAAAGAAAGCAAGGTTTATTTTGTTTCATAGTTTCACAGGATTCTCTCCATCACTGACTGGCTCCAAGGCAGAAACATCATGGAGGAAAGGTTGGTAGAGCAAATCTGCTCACACCATGCCAGCCAGGAAGCAAGAAAGACAGAGGAAGAGGCTGGAGCAAGATATACTCTTGCAGGGTACACTCCCAGTGACTTACTGGCCCCAGCCAGGCTCTGTGTCCTAAAGTTTCCACCACTTTCCAATAATATCATCAAATTATAAATTATAAATAGCCTTCATGACTCAGCCACCTTCTAATCGTCCCACCTCGACCATTGCTGCTTTGTGGACCAAGCTTTTAACACACGCACCTGTGGGGGAACATTTCAGGTCCAAATAACAATTACCTTGGGACACTAGTGGAAGAATTCACATAATTTTTAGACGGTGGCACTGGAGGACGTGGTATCCACATTACTCTGTTGTCCATCATGCCCATACACTTTGCGACCGTGGTGACAGTTGTATTTACGTAAGTCTACAATGTGGGTGGCAGTGGTGTTCACATGATTCTGTGATGTTGGTCGTATTCACCTAACACCACGATGCTGGTGACATCATCTGTAGTTTTTTGTGGTATGCACATAACTCGGCAACACTCCTGTGGCATTGACATAATTGTGCAATATTGTGGTGACATTAATCACATAACTTGGTGACTTTTTTATTGGACATTTGATCCTTTACACAAGCTTGTGGGATCCACATACTTCTGTGACAGTGGACATGCATGATTCTACAGTTTTGTGGTCAGTGGTACATAATTCTGTGATGGTTTTGCTGGTGATAGTCACATAACTGTGACAAAAATCAGTATTTACCCTATACTACTACATAGGTGGTGATACTTAAATATTTCCGTGACGCTTATGGTGGTGTTCCTATAACTCTGACATTGGTCACAGCTAGTTGTGTAGTGGTTGTTGTATTCCCATAACTGTGACAGTGGCAGTTGTATTTATGTAAATCTGTGACATTGGCACTGGTATTTATTTACGTGACACTATAATGTTGTTGGCAGTGGTCATAGTCATATAGTTCAGTGGCATTACTCATGGTACTCACGTAACTGTGAGAGTGAGGGAGGTAGTATTGAAATAAGTTGGAATCATCAGTCATGGTACGTAAGTAGCTCTGAGGCACTGGTGTTATTAGTACACATGTTACTTTGCAGCTATGGTGGTTGCTTTGATGTATTCTTAAGTGCTATTGATGACATTCACTTAACCCTGTGAGGTTCTTCATGGTATTGAGCTAAGGCCACAAGAGTGTTAGATGTGACTCTGAAATGGTCACGTGACCATAGTCACATAGTTATACAACCCTGCAGCACGGGTGGAGGTTAATTTGTATATTCTGTGAAATTCATCATTTGCTCACATAACACTGCTCTATTTTCTTGTGGTATCAGCATGGAAAACTGTGGAAACTCTGTGGTGCTTTTCATGCACGTTGTGATGGTGATGATGCTATCAGACATAGAAATCTGCAACCTGGTCATGGTATTTCTATAACTCTGCAGGAGTAGTGGTGTGGCACTGCTATTGCATGGTAATGCTGGTTATATTTGTGTAAATCTGTAACTTGGTCAAAATACTTGCATAACTTTGCTGCATTGACAGTTGTGGAATTAACAAAACTGCAGCAGTAATGTGTGCATAACTCTGTGGTTCTGGTCGCGGTATTAACACATATCTCCGTGGAATAACTACATCAGTGGTGTGCTCGCTTAGTGATACCACAGTGATGAAGTCACATAATCCTGTGATGGAGGTAGATGACAATCCTGTAACTCAGCAATGTTGGCTGTAGTCTTCACTTATCATAGTGATAGTGGCAGTAATGTTCATATAGTCTGCCATGGTGTTATTCGTGTCCACATGACTCTGTAACACTGGTGGAGGTATTCTCATGACCCATAGCAGTGGTTGTGAAATTCACATACATCTCAGAAGTTATAAGTTATTGATGATATTCTCTTCCCATAAATCTGTGACGTCGCTAACAGTTGTATTCTTAGTACATTGTAATGTTGGTGGTTATTCACATAAGTATGCATTTCGGTGGGATAGTTTTCATGTATTTCTGTGACACTGGCATGGTTTCCATATGATATTGCAATGGTAGGTGTGGTAATTGCATAACACGGAGACTCTGGTTGTGCCATTCATGTAAATACACACCCATGGAGAGGAAGCTATTCATACAACTAGTAATAGTGGTGATGGTGTCTGCCTAACCTTGTGCTGTTGCCTACAGTTTCCACATAACTCTGTGACATTGGCATGATTTACACAGTTCCACAATGGCGGGTAGTAATGTTCATGTGATTCAGCAGCATTGTTTTTTGTGGTAGTCTAGCAATTCTGTGATGCTGGTCATGGTATTAATGTCACTGTATAATGACTGTGGTGGTAGCAGTTCTAGGACAAAGTTGTGTGTTATATTCACACAGCCCTTTGTGATCAACTGTGGTAATCACTGAACTCTGGGCCATGGGTTTTACACAACTCTGCAACATGGATGTGGTATTTGCTTAATTCTGTGATTTTGATAGTGGGGACTGTCGCATGCCTGTGCTATTGACCTTGTTATTTACAGGAAGCGGCCGTGTGGTTGTTACAGTTATATAACGGCAGAGTCAGTGGCAGTGAGTCAGACCCCTCTGGGATGCTGGCCATGGAATCCTCATGGTGGTGTTCAAATAACTCTTGGACACTGGTGGTGGTGCAATAGTGTGCAACTGAAATGCAGTTATTTCTGTGCCATACCATGGGGTTTGTTCACTAAATCTAAATTTAAAGGCACTCGCCTACCATACCTACCCTTTCAAATTCTCCAAGGGCTTTAAATACTGTATCTAGTTCATTGTCCTTCACTGTAGCTACAGCCATCCATTCACATCTTCACTTACATGTGTGAAGCCAATCATAATTTAGCTATACACCGAGATGCATAAACTTAAACTCCTGAAAACTTAGGATAAATAATGCAGAAGTGGGCTTTGTGGTAAACTGAGGTTATCTATGGTTTATTTGAAGACCCCCAAAATGTATCTATTAAGTAATCCTGTTTAATGTTAGTCATGTGCTGCTTTTATTCTTGACATTGATAAACCTCTGCAAGCTTTGTAAACAACTAGCAACATGATATTGGAGTTGGGGTTAAGGCGTCAGTATAAATATACATTTAAAGAACATTGAGTTAAATGTTTAAGATTTCTGCTGTATAAAATATACCTTGACAAAAGCTTTGAAAAATGTGTATCTAAATAAAATGACAAAACCAAGAGGTTTTAGAAAAGTTAAGTGTGGTGCCAGTCCAACTACACAGTTATTTTCCTCTTCTTGTTCTTTTGTTTAATGTACTGTTTCATTATTAGTACGTGATTGCCCAACATGTAGTTTACAATTATCTTTAGGACGGGGTACACGTACCTAATACAGACTGAGTCTTTTAATCCCCTTCCCCTCCCTTCTTCCTCCAGTAAGTCCCCTTTCCCCTTTTTCATTCTTGTCGATATTACTAATCTTACCTTGTGTTTATGACATATAACGTTTACATTCATTGAGGTTATTAGGTTTTTATATATGGCATATTTTGTTTTCTCATGAATGCAAATTATTGCTTTAGTAGAAACAGAGCAAAGTAGCCTTCTAGAATTTAGAGTTAAAATGTTATCTTTCCCTAGATGCCCCTGTTGTAGTTAGGATCTGTCTCTCCTCTCAGCTCTCAGGCTCATCATGATCTACGTTTCTTCCCCTTGCAGTACTTGGGGTGCATTGAAGTTCTGCGCTCAATGAGGTCTCTTGACTTCAGTACAAGGACGCAAATCACCAGGTAAGCCCTTTTGCAAGCAGTTTCCTGATCGCAGAGGCTCACAGCTTAGATGTTTCCACCTTCCGGTGTTGGAGGCGCATGAGGTGAACCAGGACTCATTGTGTTTGGAAACACTGGCATATTCATCCATATGTGTGACACTTGTCACCCCACAAAGGCACGGTGAAGGACACCCGTACCTTTTAGGGTTAGGCTGCAGACACATGGAGTAATCTGAGTATGCATGTTTCATTTACATTAAAAAACCCTCTACTGTGAGATTATTTCAAAAATTAACTGAACTGTGTTCTTTTTCATAAAGAAAATAAAGATTTCCACAGAGTATTTCCCACAGAAGACACAGAGAAGAATCTGAATAAAATTGGTAGTTGGGATATTCATGGGAGTAGGTCATTTAGAAAGTAGGTCCATT
Organism: Fukomys damarensis; assembly: GCF_012274545.1. Classification (NCBI taxonomy): domain Eukaryota; kingdom Metazoa; phylum Chordata; class Mammalia; order Rodentia; family Bathyergidae; genus Fukomys; species Fukomys damarensis. Next base: position 30,013,270 of record NW_022900939.1, read on the forward strand.
TTTTAAGGTGTCAGAATTTTGAATATTTTTATATATAGTCTCCATTACCAACTAGATTTTAAACTTTTTAAGGCTAGTGCTTGAGCACGGTTTCTATGGAATTGCAGAGCCTAGTAGAGTTCATGCCACTAGAATAATACCAGTTTCAAGCCCTCTTACTGAGGAGAGTAGGTCTGAGTCTAGGAAATAGTTATGTTGCTGTGGCTCAGGAGGCTATGTAGCTTTGGCATCTATGGAATTGCTTCAGCGAAATCATGACCTCAAAAAATGCTCTTTATTTACTTCAAAGTACTGTCTCGCTTACCTTTGAGCGAGCAAGCTGAAGTCTAAAGACTGAAATTTAGAAAGTAACTATTGCAATAATTAGCTGACCAGTAATGGACGCACCTCAAGGCTATTGTAAGTAGCACCGTGGTAACTCCTCCTCCCCTTCTTCTTCACTAAATAAATTCATGGTCCAGAGTTGATGTTTAGCCAGGTGTCCTGGTCAAGGCCTGTCATCTCAGCACTCTGGGAGTTTGAGGCAGGAGGACTGCAACTTTGAGCCCAGCCCCTGTGGCATTTTCAAACAGTAGAGAGGGAACAATCCAATCTATTTAACGTGTTTTGCTTCCTTTATTTTAATGTACCCAAAGTCCCTGTTGGACCTGCACTTAGGCCCACACCCCCCAGCACAGCCTCAGAGTGGGTGACCTCTGCATACAAAGGTGCTCTGTGCAGACACAAACATTGGGGTTCTGCTCCCACAGGATGCATTGTGAAAAGTCTGCAGGCACAACCAGACCCAACACCTTTGAAAGGTCCAGGTGCAGTGGCGGGCACCTGTGATTCCAGCGGCTCAGGAGGCTGAGGCAGGAAGATCACGAGTTGTAGGCCAACCTGAGCAACTTAGCACACCCTTGTCTCAGAATAGACTGGGCTGGAGATGCAGCTCAGTGTGGACCTTGCTCAGCACGAGCGAGGGCCTGGGTTCAATCTGCAGGACCAGAAAACAAAACAGAACAACAAGCAAATAGCAACAACAACAAACCAATCCCCAAACAAAACCCGTGGAGGGACACATCTTCGCTTTAGGGAAGGTGTTTCGTGCGGTCTGGTACTTGGGTGACATTCCTCTCTGGTGCTAGTGCTGGAGAAGTTTGAAGGATGACTGTCCTGAGGAGGAGGCACAGAAGGACCCCAAATTACACAGAATCCTCAGGCTGTGTGTGAGCTTACTGCCTCCGTCTGCTGTTTCCTGCGGGGGACCTGAGATAAAGCAGGGATGTGGCCCTGCGGAGTTGATCTGAGAGCCCGGAGAGGCTGTAGCGTGGGGCTTTGAAAGTAAGCAAATAGCAAGCAAGCTGTGGCGATAGGAAAGAGGAGGGGCTGAGGCCGCGCAAGTGTGAACTGCTCCTGTCCAGAAAATCCCAGACCCAGCCAAGAAGTCCCATCCGTTCTGCTGGGTGCATGGCCTGTTTCAGCCTCCCCAGAAGAAGGACCCTGCCGGCAGAACTCAGCATGGCGGCTCCTCTGTCTATCCTCTGTCGTCTTCCAAGATTACTCCTGGGAAGCTCAACTCCTGGGACCTAGCATGCTATAGATGTTCGCAGAGAACAGGACTCCAAGGTAAAATCTTTCGCCATGCCATCTTCCACCCCCTTCCAGTCTCATGTGTGTCCGCGCCCTTCCTAAGACTTCGCGCACACCCTCCTTCCACTGCCTGTGTGTGCCCTGCAGCACCTGCTGCCTCCTCGCTGTCCTCCCAGCCGCGTGGACTGTGTGCTCTTTTAAGAAAAGTCTGTGATTACTAACCTGAGGTGGGTGCTGTTCATAGAGGCCTTGGGTCTGCAAGGCATCGCACTGGCTGGGAGTGGAGTAGAGGATGAGGGAGGCAGATGGGCAGGCCCGGGGCACCTCGCCAACCTTGCACGTCCAGGCAATGCCCTGCGACACTCGCCCCTTTGGCACTGTGGCGAGCAGTACCCAACAGAGTGAGTCTGAGTATCTTTTGCTTAAGTTTTGGAGTTATCTCTTGAACAGTGGGTGGCATGAGCTCTACTAAGTGGGCAAGAGTTTGCCATGTCTTCCTTCCTTGTGTTTGTGAAGGGATCACATTGGGGTTAGAGTTACCTGGGTGAGGGCAACATCCTTACTCTGGAAACAGCAGAAACAAGTAATTGTGCAGAACCCATCCTTGGGGACACATCACTAAGGCCTAGTAGGATACACACTTTCACACCTGGTGGCAATGTGGAAAAGAAAGCCAAATGTTGCTAATGGGCTTCTCAGAAGGACCTTATTGGAAGATGTGATCTTTACAAGTAGGCTACTTGATTATGCTATTTCTAGACTTCCTTTTTCATGGCAAAATAAACAGTTCTTACCTCGAAAGGAGGAGCGAGTCTATTTTCATAGCTTCTCTGAAGCTGGTCGAGCCTCAGAATTTGGAAGGAGAGCCTACTGGCTCCGCACCCAAACCCACCCCTGAGCATAGATGACTTTGGATTTCACCTCATGGGCTCCTTCTAAATGCGCTTCTTCTGAAAGTGCCTGGAGCACAAGCTTCCCAGAGCTCTCCAGGGGGGCAAGACTTAGCCGGGGACTTAGTGTTTTTCCATGTGTGCTTTTTGGAAACTCCTCTGCATGCAAATGTATTCTGCCTGTATTGGTATTACAGTTTTAACAACAGCTGGAATAATTTGTACCCTCCTGTCTCTTTCTTTGGTTTCTCACATAAGACTGTGCCAAATGCTGGGGTGTGGGGATTACAGGTCCCAAGGGACTCAGAGCCCCAAGGTGAGACACCACTGGCATTCACTGCGGGACACTGTTTAGAAACAGGGGTGTGGGTTCTGCCATGCCTGGGTGAGTCTAGGGAGACTTTCTGGAGAAGCACACTTGTAAATCTGGACGAATTTCTCTCCCAGCCGTATGGCAGACCCAGCTAAACCTTTGGAGAGTCTGGAAGGCGGGCAGAGCCATACCTGGAAATCCCTTTGCAGGCCTCACATGGGCTCTACCAGTCTACTCTGAGCAGCAGTTCTGATGCACACCCAGGTGAGAGGCCTGTGCTCTCTCCCAAAGTTGCTACAGGAGTAGTCTGTACCTAGGGAATTTTGGCCTAAGCCCTGCTGCCATTAGGACACCAGGAGAACTTGGGGCACAGGGACCCTGGGGCTCTGCCTCCTCCAGGGTTACCCTCTTTTCCTTTCTTGTTCAGTCGCTCCTCCATAATACCAGCTACTACATGGTTTTCATCTATGAGCTTAAGCATTCGATTACTGTGGAAACATCTGACTCAGCCATTGAGGAGGGTAGGGAGCTGGGAGGCCTTTCCTTGGTTGAACCTTTGTATGCATGTATCTCACTTTGCATCCCTCCCCAAGGTAGGGTCAACAGGAGGAGGTTATCAGGGAGGCTGCCTCAAGAGCTCCAGCCCTGGGAAGTGAGCATGGTCACTGGGCCCTTCTGAGAAAGTCCCCTGTGGGTTGCATCACATATGTGTACAAGATAGAAATGCTGGGGTATCTGCCCATCCACTACCTGTCCTCACCAGTGAAGGCCATTTCCATTCTTCATACCACTCTGAGCCAGCTGAGAAAGTTAGAGACACTGCCACCAGGAAGGTGGAAGCCACATGTGGGCACTTGAGGGAGTGTGGTTGCATGGACAGAGGTCCTGTCCAGGTGGCTCAGAGAAGTAGGTCTGCTGGCTGACAGGGCTGGCAAAAGCTATGCACTGCCACAGTTCTGGGATCCTCTGTCTCTCTGAGTGGGGCTTTTTGGTTGATTTTCTGGCAGCTGCCCCAGTCTGATCTGGAACAGCAGGTTCCTGACTACTCTGAGCAGAGCCTGTTAGAAACATGGAATCACTGGTGTCTTTATCTCACAGGTAAGGACAGGGACCCTGGGGATCAGCCCAGCACTGCCACTTAGAGACACGTTATGGCCACCAATGGGAAATACTTCGTTACAGCCAGCACCTCCTCCAGGGAGTAGTGTGAATATACCACTTGCAGGCTTGTTGGAAGACTTAGAAATGAGAACTGCCAGGTCCCAGGGCTGCTCCTGGCACATAGTAGGTGTTCAAGGAGGTGACTCTTTTTTTCTTGTGGTTCCCGGGGATTGAACTCAGGACCTTGCACTTGCAAGGCAGGTGGTGGAACCACTGAGCTCAATCCCTAGCCCGCAGATAGACTTATTATCATGAACCTCATTCATGCTTTATAAATTTCTGTATAACAAAGTCCATGATTAGTTACTAATATAATACCTATTAGCAATTGATATAAATTATCAATGTCACTCAACTTAATCCAGGGTATTAATTTTTCCCAACTAGAAAGATTGGTTTGATGCCACAAACCAATTATTGACAAACGATTGGGAGTGAGGCATTAATTCTCACAATACTATGTACATTTCACCTATATTCTTGTGTCTGATTGCCCATAACGAGAATGACAATGACAGTAGCATAGAACTCCGACTGTGCTCCGGGTACCCCATGTCATTCATTCAGCAAGTATTTATTGAGCTCATATTAGGGCTAGTTACTGTTTATATGCTGAGTCTAATGTACAGTACAAGAGTTTAACTTCTACTGTGTGGAAAGAGGGAGAATACAGACCTACATACGTAGGAAGCTTAGACAAACTCTGTAGTCTTGCCATTTTTAGAGACAGAAATGACCAAATGCCAGCAATCCCATATTGTTCCATGTAGAAATTTCAGACAGTGACGGCAGTGCATATGGCTTCTTCTTAGTAATCTGGGAGGCGAGCTGTATAAATTCGGGGAGTGAGGAAACAGAGTCATAAAATTTGCCCAAATTATCCAAGACCATGTAGCTGGGGAGTGGCAAGGCGGAGGTCTGAGCTACAGTAGTCAGTACAGAGCCCAAGGTCATGAGAAGTCTGCTCTGTTGTCACCGGGGGGAACCGTTGGTCCTGGAAAACCTCACAAGGACACCGGGAAGGTGGGCACCACTTGAGGGATGGAAGTCACCTGAGAATTACGAAGCCACTGAAGTGCGTTTGCTGACAGCCAGGGTCGTGTCGTCAGGCCTGACTGTGATGGTCCTGTGCCACTTACAGAGAAGATGAATTGAAGGTGGGGTCTGTGCGGGCACTTACGAAGGGCAAGTCTGTGGGAGGATGCAGGTCAACTCAGGGACAGTGTGACCTCCACAGAGACTGGCCTGTCCCCCTCTCCTGACACTGTTCATCCCAGGAATTATACATCCCAGGAATGACAGCTACACTTTTGCTGAGTTCAACTGAATTGAATTTCCCCCAAAATAATAGAAGGAAATGTAACAAAACGTTTGTGATGAATAATTTACAGAAAGGAGGAGGCCCTAGTTAGTACAAATAGCCATAGGGTGGATTGGGAGAAAGGTGGTGGGATGGGCAAAGATTTATGATGCCATCTTTCTCTTCAAGAGGCCCAGGGGGAGCTTTTTCCACTTATGACTGGGATCTTCTGAATTAACCCGTCTGACTCTTGTTTTTGGCTCCACGTGGGAAACCCAGAATCATTTTGTTTCAGTGCTGTCTGTCAAGTATGGCACAGATGTGGGCAGCCCTGTGATATGCGGTGGTACGTGTGGCAGGGAGGGTCAAGTGGTCAGGGCGAGTTCAGATGGAACCCAAGTGCCGAGAAAGGGGGTTAAGCCCAGCAGAAGCAAGAGTTTAGACATAGTGTTTGAGTCTTTCAGAGCAAGTTGAGGGCTTTGCAAAACTTCACATGCAAAACTTCAAGATTTGTTGACCTCTCTGGCAGCCCATCAAGCTGCCTCCTGATGGAACTTTCTGTTTGGTAAAGAGATACTCCTTAAAAGCGGGGGAAAGGGAGGGACCTCTTCACATGGAGATATTGTTTCAGAGGTGTGTTAGGTTTCTGGCACTGTAATGAAATAGCTGAGACCATTAACTTATAATGGGAAAGGGCTTATTTTGGCTCACAGTTTAGGAGTAGCAGACCATGATAGACTGGCTTCAGCCCAGCACATCTTGGAGGAAGTGCATGGCAGAGCAAGCCACTGATATAAAAAAGCCAGGGACCAAAAGAGAAAGAGAAGGGCCTCATGGTTCCCTTTGAGGGCAGGTCCCTAATAACATAAGGATCCCCACAGCACCCTGCTCCTGAAGATTCACCACCTCCCAGGAGCACCATCCTGGGACCAAGTCTTTAACACACAGGCTTTTGAGGGACAGTCAAGATCTCAACTATAGCAAGGGATTGAAGTAAGACTTGGGTGACACCAAGGGGTCCTGCTTTATGTACTCAAAGCCAAAAACAAAACAAAACAAAACAAAGCAAAACAAAACTCTATTCTTTCCCTCCACATGGCCCTGAAAGGAAGAGCATTTTCTCTCAACTTGGGAATGAGTGAATCCTTTCAAGAATCCTGCAGGCTGGTTGGAGTGAGGCCATGGGATAGTCTACGTTTTACAGGCGTTCTTATCAGGACAGGGCTCCCACAGATTTGATTCTCATACATGGATCATCTCATTTCCTACAGCAGGAGTTCTTAAACTTGAACATCCATCAAAAGCACCAGGAGAGCTTGTTACAACATAGCTTGATGACTCCCCACCCGCCAAGTTCTGATCCAGTAGTTCTGAGTTTGGCCATAAGAATTTGAATTTCTAACAAGTCTTCAGTGGATGTTGATACTGCTCATCCAGGTACCCAAATTACTGTTGTTGAGTTCTATGATTAACTTCAGAATCATTGGCAGTGACCATCTGTGAAGCCGTAGCTTTGAAAATCAGTCCATTTATATTTTATCAAGTGATCCTACTCATCTAGAAACTTTAAAAATGGAGAATGTAGAAGACTTGGTGGCTGAGAATGGTTTAAATAGAATCCATCCAGCAAATCTATGGCATTCATTCCCACACGCCTTGTAAAGACCATCTGGCATGGTGCACATTTATAACCCTCATGCCAGAAGCACGGTTGTGCCACAGAGTACCTCTCTGACTGCCCCTTTTCTGTCTCTGAGATCACTCATCCTCAGATATCTCACCCCACAAGGAACCCTTGGTGCTTGTCAGAAGCAGCCTTGGGGAGCAGGTTTGGATCCATATCATCTGGGATTTTGTCTGGATCTTGTCTCTTTCCAGCTAAGCAACCTTGTAGATGTATTTTAAGCTTTTTTGCCTCTCAGTTTTCCGATCTTTACAGGGTAAATCACCATGGTACCTCCATGACTGCATTCATGATTTGTTGAGTTGATATCTGAAAAGCACTTAACTTGCTGTCTGCTACATGGAAGGGCTTGATTCAGTTTCACTACATCTTCTTCATCTTAGTAATGCCATTGCTTTAAATAACACTTCCAAGTGTATAAATCACCAATCTGCCTGCCTCTTCACCTTGGACTTTTCTCCTCCAGCCTAGACCTGGATTCATAGCAACCTGCTGGGTGTACATATTCTTGGGATGGTCAGTCAGTATCAAGTCCTGAGTCCTGTTACTGCAGGGACTCCTGTTCTGTTGATTTTCTCCATTCATCACCAGCGTCAGTTCATCCCCCCTGAATCTTTGTTGTTACCACAACTTACCTGTTTTTCTAAACTCAAAACCTCAGAGTCAGTTTTATCGCTCTTTCTCCCTTGTTCAATTACCAAAGCTCATCAGCTCCCCTTTGAAAGCCTTCCTGATAATTTGCCTCCTTCTTTTCTAATGTTTCCTGCCTTTAGATTCCTTCATTCTTGCTGATAAGTTAATCTACCTGAAACATATTTCTCCCTGTGTGTTTGTCCCTGTATAATTAAGTGAAAGAATTTTTAGCATTCAGTGTTGCCCTTGACTGCCATAGCTCACCCTTCCCAACACTTTCCCCCAGCTCTGTGTTACATTTTGCCTGTACTGAACACCTGCTCCCGTGCTCCCAGTCCTCTGTCCATGACCTGAAGTCTGAATATTCAGTTGCAAACACACCTTTTCTCTGAGCTACAAGACCAGTTGCTCTGGATTCCTCTGGAAACTTTTACCTTCTTGCACATGATATGCATATACATCTTTAATGACTCAGGCTATTTGTCATCTACCCTGAAATATCATCTACTATAAACTATTAAAAAATTCCACTACTTATTAAAATATGATGCACTATTAATATTATTATATAATTATACAATATATTACTACAGCAATATAATTACAATGCATATTAGTACTATTAAGTGATAATAAAATATGACAGATCAATTAGAATCAATTTGCGTATATTGAAAAGGCTATTTTATATTACTCTACACACAGGTTTATATCATTACAATACTTGTACAGCTCTTAAGGGGAAAAGTAAGCAATATAAAAATGTTTCTAAAACTGCTTCAAATTCACAGTTTGACTATAGTGAATCATTTCTTGACTCAGAATCAGTGCTATGTTCTACCCCCCTAAATTTTATTGTCCATTGGACCATTTCAGGAGCATTGGAAATCAATGAACTTGAACTTAGGACAAGAATAGGGAGATATTTGAAATCAAGAGTGGTTTTTCTGGCAAATCTCTAAAATTGATAAACAGCTAATTAAGGAGTGAGGGAGGGAGAGAGAGAGAGAGGGGGAATTAAGGTGACTTATTAGGAATGAAGGAGCAGCCCTCACATCCCTGCAGATCTTTAGACACTGAGAGAATAAAGGGATGTGATGGAAAATTTTAAGATAATATGTTACACAATTTAGATGAAATGACCAAATTCCTGGAAAGATACAGCTACTAAAGTTCACCACAGGGGGAAAAAAACCCACAATCTGAATAGGTTATATCTATTAAATAAGTTAAATTTGTAGAGAAATGAAATCTTCTCATAGAGAAAACTCTAACACTAAATGGCTCCAAACATTTAAAGAAAAAAATAATGCCAATTGTTTTACCATCTATTCCAGATAATAGGACAGAACACTTTCTAATTCATTTAATGAGGCCAATACCATCCTGATACCAAGGCCAGACAGAGGCATTAGTTAGCGAGCATGCACATGAAATAATAACAATATAACAGCAAATTGGATCCAGCTATACATCCAAAAATTAGAATACTTCACACTCTGGAGATGTTTTGCAAGGATTGTAAGGTTGGTTCCACATTAAAATATAAATCAATGTAATTCTCCATATTAATAAACTAAAAAAGAAAATGTATATGAAAATCTCAACAGATGTGAAAAAATTGTAGCAAAAATTAGCATACATTCTTGATTTTAAAAAAACTGTCAGTAGTAGTAGGAATCGACACAAACTTCAATTTGATAATAGGGAATCCACAGAAACCTACAGCCACTGTCTTAGGCAATGGTGGAAGCAATATTTTCCCCTGTGACTGGGAATGAGACAAAAATGCTGCTTTTGCCATTCTTATTTAACAGTATACTAGAGGTCCTAGTCACTTCATATGGCAAGAAAAAAAAGCCATACAAATTAGAAAGAAAGAAGAAATAGAGTTGACTTTATATGCAGGTGACTGTCTATAGAGAAAATCCTGAAGAATCTACATAGAGACACGATCTAATAGCGAGTTCAGCAGTATAACAGGATACAAAGTCAATACAGAACACCAATTGCATTTGTAAATACTAACAAAGATCAATTTAAGAAGGACCACTTACAATAGCATGAAAAAAATTGAAAAACATTATATTAAATTTAGCAAGACATGTGTAAAATTATGTTAAATACCTCTGAATATTGATGAGAGAATTAGCTAAGTTAAAAAATGGAGAGCTGTCTTATGCTCACGAACCAGAAAATCCAATATTGTTCCAATGTCAACTCTTTCCAAATATATCTACAGATTTAACACAATTCCAATCAAAGTCCCCATAGGCTTTTTATAGAAACTGACAATTTGATCCTTAAATCTATATAGAACAATGAAGGACCAATAATATTCAAAATAAATTTGAAAATGCAATATAAAGATAATCTGCACTCCACGTTGCAATAATTAATAAAGTGTGAGATCAGCAAAGGTCAGACATAGATGAATGGAACAGAATGGAATCCAGAGACAAAATCACATGTGACAGTCATTTGTTTGGACAAAGGTGCCAAGATAGCCCAATGGGGAAAGCGTAGCCTTTCATCACGTCTGCCAAGACAACTGGAATCTATATGTAAAGACCAAGAACAACAATAAAGACAACCAAGACTTTATACCTTACACTGTGTGCAGTGGTGACCACGAACTGACTCATAGACCTAAACGCAAGGGCTAAAACTATTCAGCATCTAAAATACAACACCCGACCATGTCCTTGTGACTTTGCGTGACACAAACATTCATGAACTTAGCATGAACACACAAAAGCCAAATCATAAAAGAAAAGAAATTGACAATTTGCCTTCCTAAAAGTTAAAGTTTCTTTTTGAAGTACATTCACAAGATGAAACACAAATAGAGGACTAGGCAACAATATTTACAGAGCACATAGCTGATAAAAGATTTGTTACCAGAAGATAGAATGAGATCTTACAGTGCTGTAATAAAAGAAACAAATAAACAAACAAACAAAAAATGGGCTATGATTTGAACAGCACTTCACCACAGAAGAGATACAGATGGCAGATATGTGTCTGAAAATGCTAATATTAGTCACTAGGGAGATTAAAACCATATCGAGATACAACACATCTTCGGGAACAGAAAACCTGACGGCCTAATAATGCAGAGGCAATGATTTGGAGCAGCCAGACTCTTAGATATTGCTGCTGGGTGTACAGAGTAGCACAGTCCCCTTGGAAATCAATTTGGCTATTTCCTATGATGTTGTCATGACCTTGCAATCCCATTTCTGGGTACTTTTATCAAAAGAAATGAAAACATGCATTCACACAACTCACAAAGATCTGTGTTGAATGTAAATTACAACTTTATTTATTATTGTCTCAAACTAGAATCTATCCAATACCCACCTACTGGAGAATAGACATCCAATACAATGGAATATTACACAGCAACAAAACATGAAATATTGGTACATGCAACAGTATGTATGAATTTCAAAAACATCATGCTGTATGGAAGAAGCTAGACAGAAAAGACTGACTATTATAAGATCCCATTTATGTGACACTCTATAAAAGGTAAAACCACCAAGACAAAAGCCAGATAGTGGTTGCCAGGGTCTGGAGATGGGGGTGGGTAATTGGCTACAAAAAGGAGATGAGGGGTACCTTCTGGGGATAATGGAAACACTGCATTTCTTGATTTGGCCATGCTTTCATGAATATACTTGCTTTTCAAAACTCCCAAAACTGATTATCTGAAAAGGCTGAATTTTACCACCTGTAAATTGTATCTCAAAAAATCCAACTTTAAACAAAGTTCTTCCCTACTGCCTCTGCACTTTCTTTAAAACCAATGATGCCCATTCTGTGAGTTTTGAGGTATATGTGTAGGAGATGGTGACTACTTGTGACCATGGCCTGGCCCAGAGCAATTTCAGAAACTAAATATCAGAAACTAAAATTTGAAAAGAAAAATGTGCAGTTACTTCACCCCCTGGTACCTTTCTGCTTTTCCCCCTCAGATTCTATGACTTTTGGTGGTATCATTAGAACCTTATTTTTCCTTATTTATTGCAGGTCTTTGATTAATATTCATTGGACCAATTAAGGCATTTTTGTAGCAGAAAAGCTTATTAAATATAAACTAGCTGGATATTTTTGGGCTTTGAGAAATTTATATTTTATTGGTCACGGTAGATTCTTTTTTTCTTTCTGACTGCAGAAATAACATTATCAAATTACTGTATAAGTCAGTATGTGCTTACTGGTATAAAATTGGAGTGAATAGAAACAGCATCTGCAAACCCATTACTTAAAATACTACCTTTCAACTCCAAGATGCACTCTTTTCCACATTTTACTATCTTTGAAATATGGAGGCTTCTTATATGAATTGGGGTGCTAGTATCTCTTTCTGCCAGGCAGGCAGCAGTCATAAGGTTGCTGTTATTCCTAAGCATGTGGATGTGCCCTGGTTTCTCACATCAACACAATCAGATGACTTTGGCCCATGAGTCCTGACTTTTGGCCAGAATCCTTCCCTGGCCCTAGCAAGGTCAGGCATTAAAGTTTGCAGAATGGGCATCAGTGGAAGAAAATACTATAAACCGTTATGGAACACAAGGTGCTATATCACTTACAATGTTGGTGACATAAAGTATGATATTTTATAGAAAAGCACAGGGGCTTGGGGTTTAGCTCAGTGGTTCTGCCACTGCAAGCGCAAGGACCTGAGTTCGATCCCTGGTACCAAAACACACAAACAGAAACAAAAAAACCATGATCATCGAAAAGCACAGATCCAAAAAACTCTGAATTCAGAGTGGTTGAAATCAGAATGTGAAGAAGTTGGAGAAATGCTTTGAACTGTTTGTCTCACTCACCGTTGGTTTTGTATCACTGCACTAAATACCTGAAAATATCAATTTAAAGGACAAAGGATTTATTTGGGTTTGGAGGTGTTGGTCCCATTGTATCTAGGACTATGGTGAGACAGAACATCATGGTGGAAAACTGTGGTGAAAGACAGCTGCTGACCATGTGCTCGTGGTGACCAGACAGGTGGGGGGAGGGTAAGGAGATGATGGGGGGGGAAGAGAGAACGGACAGAGAGAGGAATGACATAGACCCTTCTAGGTTCCCCCCTCCTGCATAACCTACGTCAGCCATCTAGGCCCTACCTTCTAACAGTTCATTTAGGTACGAGCTCATCAACGGATTAACCAGCTGTGAGGTTAGGTCCCCACGATCCAATTACCTTCCAAAAGCCCAGCCTTTGAACACATGAGCCTTTTGGGAATGTTTTTGATCCAAACCATAACATTTGCTGTTTGTTTTTATGCATACAGACAGTGATACATAATAAAAACATATGCATTGATAAGCCTAAGGGAATTCTCTATAAAAAAAAAAATTCTGAGTGATAGGAAAGTATTGTGTCATAGTTTTTGTTTTTGCTTCCATGCTGCTGGGGATGGAACCTAGGGTCTCGAACGAGCTAGGCAAGTGTTCCACCACTGAACTCCACAACCAATCCCCTTCAATGTAATAACTTCTTTCCTTTAGTTATGGAACACAAAATTTATAACCTAGAAGCATCTACATTTTCATTTGATCAAACATCACATTTCCCTTATTTTTCTTATGCATTTATAAACTTTTTATGTGACTTTATTAGAAAAGATATAAGAAATACAATAAAAGAATCCTGCATATCTCTGAAGTTTTTTCAGAAACATTTAGGAATAAGCTGAGATATTGCTAAAAAAGGCTAATCCTAATTAGTTAAGTGTGTAATTCCTGAGAACAGTGGTATTTTCTTTTTAGCTATCCACAGTAGGACCAACCAATCAGGAACTTTAACATGTAGAGTCAACCTAATCTAATACCACATCCAGATCTCATCAACTATGTACTTTATAGCTGTTTTTTTTCCCCCAGAACAGGATGCAATTCAGGGTCACACATTAGCTATCACATCTCTTTGGCTTCCTGTAATAGGAAACAGTTCCTTGGCCTTTTTTTTCCTGCTATTGATGTATTAAGATTATATTCCAGTTGTTTTGGAAAATATCTTCTGATTTTAACTTGCTGGTTGCTTTCTCCTGATTCCTTTAAAATGCTATGTTTCTGGCTGTGAACAATAGAAGTGGTTGTGTCCCTCTCATAGTGTCATCATGGGAGGAACATAATGTCCCTCTCTCAATATCAAGGATGCCAGCCTTGATGATTTGATTATGATGGTAGATTTTTTATATAATAGTGTTGAGACTGTATGCAAAAGATTGAGTTCATCTGTTTTCCCTAAAGGCATTATCATTTTCTCATTAAAAGATTGTAATGCTTATTACTGAAAAAGAACACAGTCTAAAGTGTCTACATGTAACTGAGGTTAAATGGAAGCCGGTTCATCTTGGGAAGCTGGGGTTTGCGTTTCCCTTGTGATCTGTGGGGAGCCCATGATGCTGTACATAGCAAGTGCTCAGTCAACACACTTTCAGGCTTCCAGGGCAAATCACTCAATGCATCAGTCACAAGACGTCACTGAGAGGACAAAATGCATGGAGAAAAGGTGACATTAAATTGTTTTCCTTCCTTTTATCCCTAGGGCCTTTTAAAAATGAAAATATAGTCTCCTCCACCCACTTGGCAGTGTGGAAGCTCTTTATTTTAGAAAACAAGGGTCCCTCCTTTTGGTATAATGTCCATTCTCTCCTCACTTTCCTTGACTACTCCTAACCTTGAAAAATGAAGACCCTAGGATAACTTAAACATTGGGAGTTTAGATCTTCTTTGGAAGCAAAGCCTTGGAGCTCTGAAAAATTAAACTCAATTTACCTTTCTGTAGTTTCCCATAATTTAGTTAAATGTGCTTTCCTACTTACAATATCAGTGAAGAGAGGTACGTATTGTCAACAATGAGCATGTGTTGGCTTGGGAAGATGGTGTGTGGCTGGTGCTCTTTTTAAAATTTTTATTATTTACTTACTTACTTTCTTATTTTCAGTGCTGGGCATGGAACCCAGGGCCTTTCTCAGGCCAAGCAAGTGTTTTACCACTAACTCCACCTCCAGCCAGAGCTGGTGTCCATTTAGGAGAATGAGCCCTCAGTCCCCACCCTGGCCTCCTGGTGGAGGCTCTAACACAGGCAGTCCTGCCAGCCCATCCTGGAGGCTTGGGTGCCTGCCCTGAGAAGCAGGTAATACAGATGGGCTGCTGAGGTGATGAATTCCTGTCCACATTTTCCATCCTCTCTGGGACTTTTAAAACGTTTTTTCCCCAGTACTAAGCCAGTACTTGAACTTTGAACTCAGAGCCTTTGCACTGAGCTACATTCCCAACTCCTTTAATTTTTTTTTTTTTTTTTTTT
>NW_022900939.1:30028423-30053108 GCF_012274545.1 Fukomys damarensis
GTTGCCCCGGACTTCATTCCCAACCCCTTTAATTTTTTTTTTTTTTTTTTTGAGACAGAATCTCACAAAGTTGACCAGGCTGGATCTGAACTTGCGATCCTCTTGTTTCAGCCTCCCAGAGTGCCGAGATTGCAAATGTGCACTGCCGCATCCCAGCTTCTCCGTGGTATTTTATGGGTGCTCTGCCCATTCTTTGTCCTGCTTGCTTCTGTTTTTACAAAGCAGTCTTCAATTTCTTCAGTGAATCCGGCAGAGCCAACTTCATCTAGATGCTCGTGACAGCCAGGAAAAGCCATTTTTCCACCTAATAATAAGTAACTAAGGGCATTTATTTATGTCCAGCCTTGGATATGAACAGAGGCCCATCCTGTTCCCTTGCACGTTCTTTCATGCTTTCTCACCCGCCCGGGGAGCTGTTAGATAATCAGGTGACAGGAAAGGGTCCCGGGCCGCCCTCCAGTCTGGTCCTCCTATTGTTGCCTGTGGAGGGTGGGGACAGGTACCCCCTGACTTTGAAGGAAGCTTGCCTTTCTGGGACGCCTTCTTCTTCATCTGAACAACGCAGTTCACATTGCAGATTCTGGACTGTCTTGTCTGGTGTGTGTGTGCCCGGGAGGAGGGGGACAGGGCCAGCTCTGGGGTTCTCAGCCCTGGTACGGTACCCTCGGGGGCTGGCTGTCCTGTGCGTTTTGGGGTGGTCAGCAGGCCCCAGCCCCTACCCAGGAGATGACAGTGGCAGGCCTCACCCAACACTGTTACAAACAGTGCTGTCTTCAGACTTAGCCATATGTCCCCTGGGAGTTAAACAGCCCCACATGAACCTGTATGCTTTAAAGAATAACTTTTATTTCACTGTAAAAGAAACATAAACATTCACTGGAGAAATTTTAGAAGACATAAAAGTACCAAAGTGGGGGCAGAGTTTCCCCCTTATTTTCCTGCTGATTTGCAGTCACCTTGTATACACCGTGTCGTGGCCTGCCTTTTGCTCTTTAACATTAAGCAGTCTCTTTAATGGATTAACTTCGTTTTTTTTGCTGTGTCCCCACGCTGTCACTGTCAGGCCCTCCGGTCAACTTGCTGGGTGAGGATCAGCATCCCGGCCTTGCCCTTTAGAGGGAGCCAAGTGTGAGCCCAGAAGTCATTGAGAGTGCCCTGGATCCACTCTTCCTCATGGTCCCTGGGCTTCTGGAACCACAGAGACCCAGGCAGGCAGTGGTTTCGCAGTTTGGGGCATCTTGAGTCATCCCAAGCCCATTTCTTTGGAAGTGGCTCCCGGCCGCCTGTGCCCGCTCGTGTGGAGGGGAGTGGATCAGGCCTTCTGCACGTAGGCGCCCTATGGATGTTAGGGAGGCTTCCTGGCTCCGGCTTGTTTACATCTGAGGCAGCGCCTCCTGCCATGTGGCCAGACGCCCACACAGCCTTTTAATAGCTTCGAAGGACAGGCTGTGCCGAAGGATGCTGCTAGGGAGGTCCTGAGGAGAAGCTGATTATTTAGGTTTGAAGGTGCCTGAGCTTCATTGTTTCAGACGGAGGCAAGTATTCTATCACCAAAGGCATAAAAGTGCCTCGCAAAACAGTGGTGATTTTTGACAGGAAATGTTGAAAGTCTGTTTCATTATCCCCAGCAAAAAGGAGGAGGGTAAAATCAATGTGAAACTCAGTCTGACCACAGGCGATGGGTGGGCCATGCCTTCGCTTTGCTGGGGGCTGTGGGTTGTGTCCCCAAAGTCCCTAGTCCGCACATAGCCCCTGGCGTCTGCTTTGAATGAATACTAGCTAGCTTGCTTTCTTTTCTGGCCTGCCTCCCTCCCTCCTTCTTCTCCTGTTCTTCTTCCTCCTCCTCCTCCCCCTCCCTCTTCTTGTTTTCTGCTTCCTCCTTTCCCTCTCCCTCCCCCGCCTTTTTTTCTTCTACAGTCTCTGGCTTTTACTTAATTACTACTCATTTTTTTCATTAAGTTTATTAGTTTTTAGGTAGACAGCACAGTTGCATTCATCATTGGGATCTTGTACCTTTACATTATTCATCTTGGTTCTCATTTTTTTCCCCATATCCCTGCCCTCCCTTCACCCCCTCCACCCTTCCTTATTTACAAAGACTTTGTTTCCATTTTTTTCCTTTTCTCATATTTTTCTTTCCTTTCCTCTACCTTTCCCACTTCCCCTTCTCCTTTAGCTCTTTTCTTCCTATTTCACATTATCAATTATACAATTTGAACCTTATTTACACTTTTAGTTTTTCACACCAGAGAAACTATTCAGTATTTACACATGTGTGTCCTATTTATTTCACTTAAGAGTATGGGCTCAATATCCATCCATTTACCTATAAAAGACTCTAGTTTCTCATTTTTTATGGCTGAGCAGTACTCCATTTTATAGAAAAAGCACATCTTTATCCAGCCTCCAGTTGATGGGCAATTGAGCCATTTCCAAGTTTTAGCTATTACAAACTGTCCTGCTGTAAACATGGGTGAGCATATATCACAGTGGTGTGACTCTTTTCATTCTCTTGGGAAGATACCCAGCAGGGAAACAGCTGGGTCAAATGGAACCTTTAGTCCCCGCTCTTTGAGGTATCTCCATATTGATTTCCATAGTGGCTGCACCAGTCTGCACTCCCACCAACAACAGAGAGGGGTTCCTTTCTCTTCACCGCCCCGCCAGGATTTGTTATTGGTTGATTTCTTGATAGTAGCCATTCTTTCCCGGGTGAGGTGAAATCTCAGTGTTGTTTTCATCTGCATCTCTCCTACGACCAGTGATGTTGAAATTTTTTCATATGCTTATTTGCTGCTTTTACTTCTTTGTCTGAGAAATGTCTGTTCACTTCAGATGCCCATTTTTGAATCGGATCTTTATATTTGCGGGGCCTAATTCTGGTTTTAGTTCTTTATATATTCTACCTGTCTGAGGAACAGCTGGTAAAATTTTTTCCCCACAGTGTAGCTTGTCTCTTAATTGCTACTAATTTAAAGCTACAATAAAGCATACCTATATCTAACAACAACAATGATAATAACAACAAAAAACCTATACGTAAGAGATACATTTTATCATTTTAACCCTGTTGAAGCACTCAATTCAGTGGCATTAGGTACAGTTGCAGTGGTTGTGCAGCAATCACCACCACCATTTCTGTCTGTGAATCGGACTGCCCTAGATACCACATAGAAGTGCAAGCGAGCAGTGTTTGCCCTTTGAGGGGCTGTCACTGCACTGACCATAGTGTCCTCGAAGCTCGTCTATGTTCCGTCAGGCAGGAGCATTCCTCTCCTTTTCCAAGTCAAGTGATTTTCCACTGTATCTACCACGTTTTCTTTGTCCATTCTTCATCTGATATCTGTGTGTGTTATTTTTGCTTTTTTGGCTAGTATTAATAACGCTGTTATGAGCATGGGCATGGGTATATAAATACCTGTTCAATCCCCTTGCCCCGCAGTGCTAGGGATCAAACCCAGTGCCTTTGCACTGAGCTACATTCTTATCCCTTTTTACTTTTTCAAATTTTGAGACCAAGGTGTGTGGAGCGGTGTTCACTAAGTTGCTAAGTTGCCCAGGCTGGGCTGGAATTTGAGATCCTTTTGTCTCAGCCTCCCAGAGTGCTGGCATTACAGGCATGCACCACCATGCTTGGCTTTGTTTTCTGTTATTTGGGGCATACACCCCAAAATGCGGACACTAGATCCCATGATCATTCTGTTTAATATTCTTGAAGAATCGCCATACTGTTTTCCACAGAAACTGCACCATTTTACATTCCCACCAGCAATGTGCAAGTTTCCAATTTCTCCACACTTGTCCTTTCTGCTTTTTGATACCATCCTGTCAGAGAGGTGTTCGGTGTTGTCTCCCAGTGGCTTTAATGGACATGATCTCTGGCACCTCTAAGCCCCTGGCTCCCCTTGGCATGTAAGCTGGGTTCAGTCTCCTCTGGGTGCTGAGAGTCCTCTCATCACTCTGCGGCCAGATGCCCCAAACTGAATGCATCCTCTTCGTCCTAGCAGATGGGGCTCACACTATTAAACTAGGTCCATTCCCATCTCTTCCACTCCCAAGCTGTGTGTCTTCAGATGGGCCCCTTACATTCTCTGGTTTCCAGTTCTCACTGTTAAAATGAAAATCACAGTGGTCCTACAACACCTACAACTGCCCTAGACCTAGGCCAGACACTTGGTAAGCGCTCTATAGATGTTAGTTGGTGGGGGGTGTTACCATAGCTTCCATAATCTTCCTACCTTTAGCGTGATGGGTCTCAGACTTAGAGCCATTTGCTGTCAGTGTACTGGTCTCTGTTTTTCTAAGAGCGTTTCGAATTAATATGTGTTTGTGATACATAATGATTGCAGAAGGGTTCCTTTTCCCTGAAGCCTCTCCAGCATGTAATATTGTTTGACTTTTTGATGACAGTTATTCTTTCTGGAATCTCAATGTTGTTTAATGTGCTTTTCTCTAATGGCCAAAGATGCTGAGCAGTTTTTCGCGTACTTATAGACCATTCATACTTCTTCTTTGGAGAAGGGTCTATACACCTCAATTGCTCATGTTTTGATCGGGTCTTTTGGTTTGAAACACTTCTTGGACTCCTTCCTTCCTTGCATCTTGTCTTCCCCCTAGGCACTCATGGACATGCTTGACGTCCTCCTCCCTCCCCAGGGGCTGGCAGAGCTCAGTGGTAGCTGCTGGTCTAACCTGCTGCGTCCCTGGGTCCTATCTCCATCCCCAGAGAGGCAAAAATAACAAACAGTTCCACATTCTGTTCTGCAATAATTTCAAGGCAGTTTTCCTTAGCTTTAAAAGTGGCAGTGGCTCCTTGTGTCATAGCAAATGAGACCCTGATGCTGCTGCCTGGCTGTCTGGTTCTTGTTTTGATTTTTGCTTTGGATTTAAACATTAACCTGTTGAGCTATGGCACAGTACACAAAGTGGAAGGATCAGGCTTGTTGGAGTTTTTCAGAAGCATTCACTAAGTGACTTCCTTTCAGAGTACTGCCAACCCTGGAAGGCCGCTGCATCCTCGAGTGGCTGGCTGTTTCCTCTGTACTGGCCTCTGCCGAACTGGCCCCTCTGAGGACTTTCCCGTGGATCCAGGGTGTCATAAGGCTGCTGTTTCTTTCCTCCCTGTTTCGTTTATGACCCATCTCCCTGACGCTGCCTTTCTCCTGACTCTGCTGTTTGTCATCAGACTGCATTCAGGACTGCTGGGGGCACACACTCATTCCTCCTGGACCTACCTAGATCAAGGTGCAGTTGGCAGGTCAAAGGGTAGGGCTGTGCTTCTTGTTCTAGGAAAGGATCATCTGCTGCTTCCACTGAGACCTGATTTGTATAAATAGGATCCATGCATTTTAAACAAACCCTCTGACGCGTGTTGGATGCATCAGTTCTGCATGCAGTCCTTTAATCACCCCATGGTCACACCACGACGGGGAATGTTTCTGATACCTCCTTAAAACATTTCCTTGTGCCCTTTTGCAGTCAGTAAGCAGCCTCTCCAAATGTGCAGTTGCAGAAGTTTCTGCAATGGTGATTTTATCTTTTCTAGAATTTGAAATAAGTGGAATCATTCTGTAGCAGGTCTTTGGTGTCTGGCTTCATGCAGTCAGCATAGTGCTTTGAGGGGTTGTGTGTTGTGTGCTATAACTGATGGGAATGCACATCTGCCAGGCTCTGGGAAGACAGTTTGGTACAAAGCTAGACATAAGTTTACTAGTATGTCCATGTTCGTAGCCGTGTTAAGTGCAATAAACCCAAATTGCGGTCCAATTGTCATCAAATAGTGAACAAATAAACACTTTTGGGCATGTGCATGCAATAGTTGCAATGAAGCATGGACCCACAGCCACATAGATTAACTTCCTCATTTCTTTTCTTTTTCTTCTTCTTCTTTTTTTCTACAACTAGCTTTTATTGGGAGTTTGTTTCATGCTCAAGAATTTTACATGCACCGTGGGTGATCATTATCACAAGGTTACAGTCAGAGAATTTTTTTATCTTCATGTTACAAACAAGAAAAAGGAACAACCCTTTCATTGACTTGCCAAGACCATGTAGCAGAGAAGAAAGAAAAATGGGATTTGGAATCCAAATGGCCTAATTTCAGAGGCATTTCTTTCTGTAAAGGGCCTATGGTAAATGTCTTCAGATTTGCAGGCTTTACAGTCTTGGTTACAACTACTCTCTGACTGCAACTTTTTATTTTATTTTTTAAGTTTTAATTTTATTTGTACAATTTCGATTTACATAGTGATCACATTCACCAGAAAGAACGACTATTATCAAGAAATCAACCAACAAAAAATACTAGCGGGGCTGTGGGGAGAAGAAACGCTTCTCCACTGTTGGTGGGAGTGCAGACTGGTGCAACCACTCTGGAAATCAGTGTGGAGATTCCTCCAAAAAACCAAGGATTAGAGATCTCATTTGACCTAGTATTTTTCTTCTGGGTATCTTCCCAAAAGAATTAAAAGCATCATAGCACAGCAACATATGCACACCCATATTTATAGCAACATAGTTTGTAATAGCTAAATCTTGGAACAACCCACATGCCCCTCAACAGATGAATGGATAGAGAAAATGTGTTTTTTTCTATAAAATAGAGTACTACTCAGCCATAAAAAGGACAAACTTGAGACATTTATAGCTAAATGTATGCATCTTGAAGCTATATGTTTAATGGAAATAAATCAGACACATGTAAATATCACATTGTCACTCTCGTGTAAGAAACTGAAAATGAAAACAGGAACCAAATGTATAATAGATAATATGAAATAAGGAAAAACTGTTCAAAAGGAAGGGGGAACTAGAGAGGGAGGAGTGGAAAAGGAAGAAAGGAAAAAGGAAAAAATGAGAAAAGGAAAAAATGGAAATGGCTTTTGTAAATAAGGAAGGGGAAAAGGGTTTGAACTTGGGAGGAGCAGGGGAAAAAAGGAATCAGAATGCATCATATATGGTACAGATTTTCATTTCATTTTTAACAGTGTTTGTGTCATTAAACCAATGGATGCTTGCTGTGAGGAGTGAAACCATACAGACCCGTAGAAAGGAAGGAAGCGCGGTCAGCATCGGCAGTGGTGGAGGAAGGGCAGCGTGTTTGCCTTCGCGCGTGCACCTGCGCACGGGCCTGCCGTGTCGCTGACTCCGTTTGTCAGACTGCACATCACTGTGGCTCTAGGACGGCAGAGCCACCTCGTCCTCTTTCTGTCCGACCCAGCCTGGCTGTGAGTGGTCTCCGTGTGTCTGCACCGGAAGTAGGACGCACAGGAAGGCGGGGCTGTGGCAAGTCACTTCTGAGGCCCCGGCATCGCTCGGGATGGAAGGTCACAGCTTGGATGCACTGGCAATTTTTGTTAGTTTTCATGGGGGACTTTTTGGGTGAGAGGACACCTTTCACGTGCACTTGTTGGCTGGGTTCACTTCCCTTCTTATGAATTAGCTGCTTACAGCACTTGCTCATTTTGCTGTTGGATTCTTCTCTATTTTCTCTTCAACTTGTGAACTTTCGGCATCTTTTGTAGGTGCTGAAAATACATTGCTGATCACTTAAAAAAAATTTTTTTTGAGTGAGGTTCTGAACTATTCCTTATAGTTTTTTAAGTCTTAAATATCCCCTTCCTATAACAGCTTCCTAATTATATTCCAATATTTTAAATATTTCACTTTTATATTTGGATTTTTATTCAGCTGCAGTAAGATAGTCTATTAGGTCAATATTGCCCTGATATATTTTTATTTTTTAATTTTTTTGACCAGTGAGAAATTAAAACGCAACTGCATTCCAGCGTATTACTGAAATAAGGTTACAAAGCTTTTACACAATCACACTGATATCTTTCAGATTCTATGTATTATTTAAAAATCGCAAAAGATTTGTCTTCGTAAATGGTGTATACTAAAGCCGACTACTGAAATCAAGTCTAAAACAGTCTGTAGGAAAGAACAGTGGTGCTGAGATGGAGCTTATCGTGTGCATATTCTTAATTGTCTAGTTCCTACTCCCAGGCCACAAACTTTGTAAGTGGTAGATCGCATTCCCAAGTCAGTGCTTATGGGCCCTTCTTATTTATTTGATCTACCTTAACTTTGCATCCAAATTCTTACTGACTCCCAAATATTGTATACATGCTGTTAGCCACGGCCCATTTTTTGCTTAAACTTAGCTTTTTCCAACATTCAGTCAGGTCACCAATGACTTCTGTACCTCCTTGTCCCAAAGCTGCTTACTGGTTTTTCCAAAATTTCATGTATCTTGGACATCAGGTTCCTGAACTTGGGCTTTTCAAACTATTCACTTTAGAGGCAGAAAGAAGTCACAGCAGAGACAGAATGCCTAGTATTTACTACACTATAAAAGGAAGAGATCTAGAAATTCTAGCCCAATCTTCTGGTTATAGAAACTACCCAAAGACAGTTCAGTAACTTTTCTCAAAAGAGTTGAGGCTTGTTGCCCACCTTGTACATACTGAATAATTCTATCTCCACGTTATTCTATGAAAGGGAAAGAATAGGCTGAGAATCTGTCATTTGGAATAAAAAAATGTGACTGTCTTTCATGTTATTCTTTAAGAGGACTTTGGGACATCAGTCTCACCTACTTCCTTGACAAATTCTTTTCATTCACCGAAAAAACCAAACCAAAGCAAAACAAAAGAAAACTCCAAAGCCTCACTTTAGCACATGTCAGAGATGTTAGGTTTCACTCTTCTTTATTCATTATTTCAGTTAAGTCCTTATTGAATCACTACTCAGGATGCAGATGGACCGAAGTTCCGACTACACTTTTTCCCGAGACCTTAATCAGCTGCAACTTGCAGGTGTCTGTTTTCTGCTTGATGCTCGATGTTCAAGGTGACCTTCCAGATGGACGGCGGCCCTGACTGCATTCTTGTAGGCCACCCAGAGCAGGTTGTGCTCCTCATTGGACAGCTCGGACATATCGTCATAGCACCCGGCCTGCTTGGTCCTCTTGGCCTTCTGGATCAGCTCGGTCTTCTCCATGGCGCAGGTGGCTGGGGGTCCTGGGCGCGGAGGGCGAGGCTAGCGAGGGCAGACACCGATCTGGATTGGGAGTCGTCCACCTGGAGAGCTGCTCTTCTCCGCAGCCGCTCCCTGCTATATCTAAATGAGACCTTATCATAAACTAAATGTACCGTGCTTAGCTCTCTTTGCTTTTCATAGGTCAGTAATGCACGCTTTGATTTTGGTAGTGTAGAGTCATGTTTGTTGTCTTCTTGTGTCCCTACTCAGAGGGGGCTGGGGATGTGTGGATGAGCTGAACCATGAGGTCAGGGACCTCTCCAAGGTCTGTTCACCCTGCCTGGGAGAAGCCAAGCTCTTTTCTGGGCTCTGGAGCATCTCAATCCCATTTTTTACTTCATAATTATGGTGTGATTCTGGAAAGAGAAATGGTCCCCGAGTTTCACTCTTTTTAATTTGGTTTAGTTTTCCCAGTGGGAATGATCCATCCTGTGGCTGAGGGAGATGGGGACGCAAACCTGGCTACCCCAGGCCAGGTGTCTCACCATGAGGTGTGAGAACAGCATTCAGATGGCTGCCTACAGATGCTGCTTCCCACTGAGACCCAACACCCCACATCCCGTTCCCCACACTCTCTGGCCCTGACTTCAAAATCGCCTCTATCAGTAGCTTCCCTGAAGTTGCTGGAGTGGCTAGAAAAATATATACACATTCAAACTTCTCCTTTACATCCACATGGAAACACAAGTAGGGAGAGAACACTGTCAGAGATGGGACAGGCTGTCAGCTCTGAAGTGCCCGCCCACAGAACATCCCTGGGAGGACAGACAGGCAGTGTGGATCGACCACAGAAGGCAACTAAATCACAGAGGTGGGTTCTGCCGTGAAACAGGGCCCAGGGTTGGAAGCGTGATCTAAATAAATGTTACCAGGCACAGGTCTGCCTCAGGAAGGTTTGGAGACCGTGTGCGAATGACAGACAAACCAACATCTTCTCTCTTGCCTTGAAGGTTTATGGGCCCTCTGGAGCAGCTCTGTGTCCCCTTCCCCCAGGATCTCTAGACTACTGGTGCACTCCAAATTTTCTTTGTGTTTTTTATCCCCACACCTCAGCTGTGAGAGTGTCCCTGTACCTCCCCAGGTTTTCGCAGGTCAGCTTATCCTACCCCTTAAGGTGCCGTCATTCTTGTCACTTCTGGTGGCACCCATTGTACAACCTTTCAACTGACTTCATTCTATCTCTTTCTGTGATGTTAAAAACTTTGTTTGAAAAAAAGTAGATCCGTGGTGTCCACAGAGTATTTATTTCTAGGAGTGTATGATTTGATCTCCTGTATTCATTGCTTGTCTTGTGGAGCTACCTTACCAGGAGGATCTGTAATTATCTTACGATGGGTAACATGCTAGCAAAGGGGCACATTTTGGATAAACCTAGTGGACTATAGAAAGAACAGGTGTGTGGGAACCCAAGGCCTCCCACCATCTGACTGCTGGACCCCAGGGCAGCGATAGTCACCTGCAGCAGCACTGAAAGCATTGGAGATCCCAAGTTCAGCCCCAACTTGCTGTGGCCAGTGGGAGATCAGGATTGGCTTGTTTGGGGAATACTCTAGCTGATGTCACAGAATCACACTGAGGGCCACTAAGGAGGAGGCCTGCTGGGCCGTGGCTGCTCTTCACTTCAGCACTCAGGGAGGAGTGGTTTGGCTCCTGTGGGTCAAAGGTCTTTGTCTTTGCTCACGGGAAACTCTGAGGGTATCATGTGTTTGCCCTTGTTGCATTCTTCTTGGTGGGAAAACAGGAAAATTAGTTTGGGTCTGCTTTTACTGTGTGATGGAGACCAGCCCTGAAGACCTGGATGCAGTCAGAGGCCCCCAGGGACACTGCAGCAGCCTCCTGGAGCCTGCTGTTCCCCTTCGTCCCTCTCATTCTGCCTTTGAACTCTAGGATTTCTGCCCACCACATCTCCCACCACACAGGGCCCCACGCCTCAGCCAAGACCCTGGAGACCCCATGCTCTAGCTCCGCCCCTCGCCAGCCTGACTTTCCTTCCTGTCTCTCACTCTTCACCACCCCTGCCCCACTCACAAACCCTCCCTACTGCCCACCTGGGGATCTTCCTTATTCCACAATCATCTTGTTTTGGCTCAGAACTGGTGCAGATTTAGATTTCGGAGGGTGGCCACCCACCTCCTCAGTGAATTCCTCCCCTCAGCCCTTGATTATTAAGCTCCTCCAGCTTGCAGAAGCCTCCATGGCCACACTACAGGTATCAGCTCTACCACCATCATCTTCATCTGGTGGGACAGACACACACCCCTGTGCTGTACCTTTTGCTCCTCAGGCCTTGGTCTTCATGGAGATGCTTGCATTTCCCTCTCTGTTCAGGGCACTGTTGTTCACCCAGACCCCTAATTTATAGCTATGACATCTTCCACTCCAGGTCTGACCAGATGGGACTTGGGTTCCAGGGAGCATGGTCACTTCTGTAACTTGGTGTCTATTTTCTATTCTCCATTTGCATTGCATACATTGATCCATGACATCTGTGGCCAGAATGGCCAACTACAAGCTAGTAACTGAGAACAGGGGAACTGTTATAGAGGGCTTACTTAGGAAGCAAGAGCAGGTGAGTTGCTCAGGTTCTCCCCCAGTTTACATAGTAAACTCCTGTCCTGATGTCTACAAAGAGCGCCCACCCATGCTCAGCCTGAGGGATACCAGCTGAGCCAGTGGGATGGAGCTCCTGGATGGCTCCTCTCTAAATTTGGGTGGAAGGAACTACAGTTACTGCACAGTGCTTACCAAAGCAAACATGCCTTTGTCCCTGCACAGTATTGTCTTTGGCTATTGATGGAATTGCTTTATTTCACATTCCTGTTATTGTAAAGTTGAGAATCTTTTCCTAGTTCCAAGAGTCATTTATATTTCCTTACTTGTGAATACTTCGCCCCTCACCTTTGCTTACTTTTCCATTGGGCTTTTGATATTTTTCTAAGACAAATCCTTTCTTTTGACTGTGAAATGTTGCTATGGTTTTGCTTGTGCCTAAATTTTTATTTTTATGGTATTGAGTGTGTCAGCATTTTCTTGTGTGGTTTCTGGTTTTTGTGAGATTCTTCCACTCAAAGATGATTAGAAATAAACCTTTGCCAGTTTTCCTTTAGTGCTTGTTACAAATTCAGTTTGTAATCTCTAGCATTGGTTTGCATCTAAGGCATGAGATAGGAACTTGACTTACTTTTCTCCTGGATAGCCGCCCACTTACCCACGTGCTGCTTCCTGGGCAACTCTTCCTTCCTGATGTATGTTAATGCCCGTATCATAGACCACTCCTTTTTAAAAGATTGATCTCAATTTGCTGTTATAGGAGTTTGTTTGTTGCTCCTCTCCCTACTAGAATATAAACCAAGGAGGGCAGAAATCACAGCCTACTGTTCTTTGTGATTGCTTCATACAGTTCTTTTCTTTTTTACTTTTTGTGGCACTGGGAATTGAACCCAGGGCCTTGGTGCTGAGCTACAGCCTCACCCTTCTTAAAATTAAAAAAAATTTGTTTTGCTTTGAAAGAAGTTCTCACTAAGTTGCCCTGGCTGAACTCAATCTTGCCATCCTCCTGTGAGAGAGCTGGAATTACAGGGATACACTGACAGATCCAGCTGCTGTCCTGTTTTGTATTGTGTGTTCTATTCTCTATTTTTTGTTGTGTGCATGTGTATCTGTGGGGTTGGCCCAAACAGCCCCCTCTTCCATGGGATGGAAGAGAAGTGAGATGGATGGTGCTATGTGATTTCAAAAGGTTTCAAAGCAAAAGCCACTAGCCATGCAATGTACCAGCTCTAACAATGAGAATTTTAGCCTGAATAGGGGAAGATGGTAAAATTGTGACATTGAGGGCTAGCATTTGTGGCAGGGATGGCTTCTGTTACTTTCAGATGACCAGAGGTTGCCAAATGTTGCATTTTCATTTTGGCTGAGCTCTGAGGTCAGGATTTGGCCTGCTGAAACAAGGCCCGTCTTGAGCAGAACATTAAGAAACAATCTCTATTATTAAAAACAGGGCAAAATTGGTACCTGAGACTCAAAGGGGGATTAAATAGAATTACACAAAGCTAAATAGTCATTGCTAAACGAACACATTGAAACAGTACTGTTCAGTAAAATGCACTGAACTTAGCAAGGAAGAAAACTGAGAATAGTCACATTTAAAATTAGACTTTGGAGTTAAAGTAACTAATTTCAGGCATCTAAATATTGCAGTATTTAATAGTTGTGTCACATTTCTATTTCAAACAGAAATAGATACCATCAGCCGGGTTGAAATGAGGATTCACACACACACACACACACACACACACACACACACACACACATTAGCACATGAACATTAGAAACAAATTTATGCCAATTATGAAAGCAGAACATTTTTCTGAAAGGCAGCCTGATTTGAAAACCTCTGGGATTCTAAAGGCTCAGGGGGATCCTTAGGAATTTTCTTGCTGCAGGATCTCTGAGGAACTTCTTATATTTGTACATTTTAGAAAAGATTGATTGCTGCTGGTTGTGGTGGCACACGCCTGTAATCCCAGCACTCGGGAGGCTGAGGCAGGAGGACCACTGTGAGTTCGAGACCAGCCTGAGCTACATAGTGAGTTCCAGGTCAGTCTCAACTGCATAGTGGGATCCTGTCTCAAAAAACAAAAAGATTGATTGCTGCATGGAAGGGTTTGTTATCCACAGTCTCCCCGCAATACTCCAGTGTCCTTCCTTCCTCCCTTTCCCAGAAGCAGCATATTGGAGCTGCAGTCTGACTTTTACTAGCAGGTGTTCATTTGGAAAACTTGCTCAGACTGATTTTTTTCTTTTTTGTTTCATGTTGGTGGACGGGAGAAGAGGTCTGATGGTGCCGGGATGTTTAAGGAAGGACTTGGGGGAGAAACTCTACATGCGGCATTTTTCTAATTTGCTGAGATTTGGCTGCTTTGCTGAGCTAAATATATCGCTTAATTTAATAAGCACAGTGCCTGGATTCACAAAGCTACTTTAAAAAATTAAACATAAAATATAGAGAGTGGCATTTATAAAGTTCTGTGAAGAGACAACATGTTCTTTTCTTCTAAAGTAAAAGAGGAATTTACTTTTTGACAGTACTTTGAAGGCTGCATAGTTGATAATTTTGAGAGAGGCACAGTTAAAATATTATTATAAAATAAACAGGAACAACCCTAAATATCAAAAACATTTGCTTCTCACTTTACTTTTTCCCACTCATGATGACTCAGTCTACAGTTTTCCTGGCATCTGAACTTTAGAAAATAATACTTTTTTCCTTACTTCCTATAAGAGAATTGAATGGCAAATGTGAAGCTTGTTTCCAAAGTCTCTTGTCTAATTTGACAAGGACATATCTCTTCTAAAAGCATTGTATTGTAGCTGCGATTATTTTTCAGATGGTAGAAATTAATTGCAAGAAGTATTATTCAGTTTGGAAAGTAAGTGGATATTTCTGAGGAGCAATTATCTTCTGTTCTATTCACTGCTTCTCCAAACAGTAAGATGTTTATTTTTTTTCCTATGCTCCTGTAATATTTTCTCCTCTTTATACAGCAGTAGAGAAGTCTGACACTTTGAGGCCGCTTTTCTTCAGCTCATCTTCCTGTTATTTCCCACCTGGGCCGAGACATGCAGAGCTGCTTTTGCTTTCAAACATCCCCTTCCCGTCGCCGTCACTGTGGGCTTCCAGCCTACTCTCTTGTCTTTATGCCTCACTCTCCCTGTCCTCCTGCCTTCCTCTGTGTCAGCCCCATGTGTCAGGCCCCTCTGGTCCCCATCAGGGTCCCTCAAAACTGAGGACACTCTTGTCCTCACCTGGTGACACTGTTCCATGCTCCTCTCCTCTATCAAACCCTCTTGATTTAATAATATAGCTGCTCCTTGATTTAGAAACATAAATTGGAAATCCATTAAATAAAAAATGCACTGAATACATCTGACCGGCGGATCATGCTGGCTAGTGATACAGCACACTGAAGAGTGCAGGACATTCACTTTGCAATCTCCAGGCTGACTGGGAACCCGGACTTACTGCCCCTGCACAGCATCCGGAGACAACATGGAATGGATGGACTAGAGGACATCATGTTAAATGATATAAGCCAGACCCACGGACAAGTACTACCTGGTCTCCCTTATATGTGGAAGCTAAAATATTCAACCTGAGATCTGAAAGTAGAATAAGAATTACTACACATTGGCAAGTGTTGGAGTGTGGATAAAGGGAGGCTAGATTCGAGGGGTGTTGAAATATCACACTGAACCCCATTTATATGCATAATTAACGCATGTTCCTCAGAAATAAAATAAAATACTTAAAAAGCAGAAAACTTTCTACTGGACACAGATCACTTTAGCATCCCTTGTAAAGTTGGAAAATTCAAAATGGAATCATCATCACGAGTTGGGGGCTGTCTGTATTTGTAACTGCAGAAGCTGGGGATCAAGCTCAGAGCATCAAATTTCTTTTAATCATGTTCTAACTCATTTGGGCAGGATCTAGTGGGTTTGGCCCGAGCACCCTACCCACAGAAATGAAGATAAAATGGGGAGGAGTGCATTCTGGGGTGCTGATTTTAAAAGCTGGAGTCTTAGCTGATTAAGAAAGGAAAGAAAGATGTGGCATTAATCATCTTACAGTATTATCATGCAGTCACCACAATGAAAAGAGCTAGAATATAGCCAGTGAGAGGCTCTAAGATGCCCCATTTGTGTTTTGTTTAGTTTTACTTTCTGCAGGAGGGATGGGTTCCTCCCCACTTGACATCTGTTTTCTATGCTGAAATAAGCAGGTAGCTGTTCCCTCAGGATGTCTGAATGGAAACTCCCTGGGTTATATAATCTCGGTTGGCACGTGGTAAATGGATCTCTCTTCCTGTCCTCCCAAGGGAAGCCATCAGCCGTGTTTGTGAAGCTGTACCCGGTGCCAAAGGAGCCCTCAAGAAGAGAAAGGTACAGCTCCTAGCATTGTGGGCCTGCTTTGTCTTTCTTGCTTCCTCTCTCCTGTTACTGCTCTTCAGCCACACAAGTGCTCACTGTCCTCTCTCCAGGGCCTGATTCTCCTCCTCTCTGAAAGCAAAGAGGCTGATATTACACTCTCCCACATGTCTGAGAGCAGTGAGCTGTCACTGCTGACCAACAGCAGATACCCTGATAGTTCACTGTGGCATAAAGACATCAATAACAGCAAGCACTCAGCCACGCTGTCCTTTAAGTACTTACATTAAATCACTTAATCATAAACAACTCATTGGAGTAGATGTTCAGCAATGTGCTAATAAACGTATATCAACCAGCTCTTGGGATTGGGAACTTGTAGCCCTTGCCAATTTCTGTGATGTAAGTGGATCGCAATCTTCCAACATGACGTCCCTGGAACCAGTCAGTGAGACACTTGTAGTCGTTCATCATTAGACAGTGTTCCCACCACACAGGCTTAGCAGATATTTGAAAAGTATAGTTAATAGTTAATGTAACAAAACTACTAGAATTAGAACAGTATTGAATATTTATTGTTTTAAAGTATAATCTAATTAGGAGTTTGCATAAATTGCTTTTTAGTAACAGCTGTTTTTAATGGCTAGCTCGTACAGTTCCTAAAACTTTGACTAGTTTGCTCGTATTAGCTAGTACAAACCAGCTTGACACAGCCCTGCAGCTCCTGGTGTGACAGGTGATAAATACTGAGGCACAGAGATAAGAAGCCATAGTGTGACTAGGAGAGGAGCTGAGGTCAAGCTTGACCAACTATCCCAGAGGCTGAGTTAAACTTTTCATCTTGAATATAGTTGGACTAGGAGAAAAAAATCCAAGTTAAGAAAAAATCACAGCAAAACCCCTTTTAGTTAAGTATTTAGTAAATACATAATTTCAATACCCACAATCATGGGCTTTCTTGTGCCAAGATGGAACTGTGGGGAAAGCATTCCTTGGTGAACTCTGAAACTGCCCTGAGGACAGTCCTTTTGGATTCCAGACCATTTGGACAGTTGCTGGCTTGGCTGTGTGATTCCCAGGGCTTCAGGTCACATCTGTTTTCAGAGCTGGGGGATACTCATGGATGCACAGGGCTAACGAGTGTCAGGCAGAGAACTGTGGGTGACAGCTCAGGTGTGCGAGGCTTGCATTCCGGCCACTCTCTGGAGATACTGAGGACCAAGCAGAGCTCCAGAATCTTGAATGCAGGAGCTAGGCAGGCATCAGGGAACCTCATCTCTGACAGTTAAGAGGTACTAACAAGTCTTGGGGTACCATCGTGGGCCTCATGGTGGGAGTAGCTGGAAACAGTGTCGATTTCTGGGCTTCCCCTCAGGTGTACTTGACCTGAATCTCAGGGCCTTCTCTAATTTGGAAGCACTCTTTCAGCAGTGTTAACTAAAAATAAGATTGGCACAGAGGTCAAAGGAAATAGCTTTTATCTGGGAACTAAAGTGCTCCAATTCTGGTACACTGAATCAGGGCAGCCCCAAATGGTCCCCCAAGGCAAGTGCAGACGGGAGTTTTTCATAGGTGATTTCCATAAAAAGTTGTTTTAGGAGGCAGTTAATTGGCTGGGAAGAAACCCTAAATGGCAAGCCCATTTTGACTGGTTAGTTAAGTAGAGTACCCATGATGGAAAGACACAAAAGGATGGTGGAGGGATACTGATTTTGGTTGTTTCTCCCAGTCTCTCGCAACATTCTGTGGCCTGGCCTTCAGCAGGTAGCATGCAGCCCTCACAGTCTCTCAACTTTGCTACAGAAAGCTTTAGTCTTAGTTACTTCATTTTCTTTCCCAGGAGTTTGGAGAAGTGCATTTCTAGTTATTAGACACAATTGGCATAACTAATTGGCATTTTGAAAGAGGATGTTTTAATCCACATTGAAATGATGGGTTGATCCCAAAGGACAGAGAGATGAAGGTTGGCAGTGCTCACTGAGCGACCTGTGGAGAAGAGACCAGGCTAGAAAATGTGTTCCCTTGATTCCTGGCCTGAAGTACCTTTTGGACAGGGTGATAGGGACACCAGTTACAGCCAGCCCATGTCGGTCATCCTGTGTTGGCTGCAGGCCATTGATTCGAACTGGACAGTGTCTGTGGGCCCTGACCAGGAAGCTGTTCGTGCAAAGGATTTGTGGCCCATTCACTTCAGCCGTGAGCGTGGTCACAACCTGCTGAGAGTGCTGGTCTTCTTCAGCCTTCCCTGAGAGGTAGTCTTCCCTCGGTTCGCTGAAGCCTGGTTCTGAGTTTGCAAAGCTGTGCTCTCCCTGGTTTGTGGCACCCTCCCCGCCAGTTTTATACCTAAAGGACCCCCATGAGATGTCCCAGTATGGGCAGAGGTGGCCAGGAAGAATGATGCCTCTGCTCTCAGGAGCCCTCATTGCAGTATTTGAGCCTTAGATCTTTTGCACTTTGTACAGTGCGTGTGAGCATTGGCCCTGCCCTTTGAGCACATTTATTTCATTTTTGTCTTCTTGGGCCTAAGCAGGGGAGCAGCAGTCAGGGCAGTTTGAAGGTATAGCCCACATCCAGGCTTCACATGTTTAGATTAGAACAACACATTTTATTTACTGGAGGCTCCATCACTGAGGCCTCCATAAGCTTAAAAAAAAAAGCTAAAATAATGCTCTCGATTTCACAGCCTCCAAGCAAAATGCTGTCCAGCATCCTGGGAAAGAGCAATCTCCAGTTTGCAGGGATGAGCATATCTCTGACCATCTCCACCGCCAGCCTGAACCTAAGAACGCCTGACTCCAAACAGGTGTGTGCTCGCTCAAACCTCCGAGGAGCTTTACAGAGAATTATTTTACCAGGTTTTGACTATTCTTTGAACATTAGCCACTTTGAGGGGTCACCAACAAAATGATGGATAAGATTAGTTGTCTTTAATTCTGCTATAAGTTACCTTTTGGGGGAGAATAATGCATGAAATTGTTAGTTTATCCGCTGTGTAGGAAAAGGTGATGTCGGCAGACTGAGGGCCAGCGTGCCATGGCGGGGCTCAACTTGATGAAGCAGAAGACCCAGGTGCTCGATCGACAGACGGATGATGCCGAGGACTGCGCCAGGGCCTGCAGCGTGAGCTGGACGGCAAGAAAGCTGAAGGAGCTGTGGAGGTTTGCGATCCACTCATCCGGCTTGTGGAGGAGGAGCTGGACCGGGCTCCGAACCACTGGCCACCCGTCTGCAAAAACTGGAGGAGGCAGAAAGGCTGCAGATCAGAGCGAGAGAGGAATGAAAGTGATAGAAAACCAGGCCATGAAAGATGAAAAGAGGGAGATCCAAGAGTTGCAGCTCAAACAGGCCAATGACCCTGCCGAGGAGGCTGCAGAATAATAGGAGGAGGCCCTCGTAAGGTGGTCAGCCTGGAGGGCGAGCTGGAAAGGGCAGAGGAGCATGCGGAGGTGTCTGAAATAAAATGCGGTGACCTGGAAGAACTCAAGAATGTCGCTAACGACCTGAAATCGCTCGAGGCTGCGTCCGAAAGTATTCTGAAAAGGATAAATCTGAAGAAGAAATGAAGCTTCTGCCTGACAAACGGAGAGAGACGGAGACCGGAGCTGAATTTGCATAGAGAATGGTTGCAAAACTGGAAAAGACCATTGATGACCTGGAAGAAAAACTTGCCCAGGCCAAAGAAGAGAACGTGGACTTACATCAGACCCTGGATCAGACTCTAAACGAACCTAACTGTGTGTAACCAAAAACGGAAGAGTCTTGTTCCAGCAGAAACTCCAGTGTCATTCTCTTTGCCTTGTAAGAAGTTTCTTTTGTTAACTGCACCTCTCTGATGGAAATGCCAAGCCAATTGTGAACACATGACCAACTATTTTGTATCAGAGAAGCTTTGGGCACCAGTTTAATCTACCCCACCTTTTCTGAATAGCATCAGCTTTTTTCAGCTCTAATTTTTATCCTTAAGTTGCATTTATCCTTAAGATAGGCAGGGTATTTCTTATTGAGCATATTCTCATGAGACCGAGATCTGCTTTGTGGGAGAATAGTCAACACACTTTCAAGAACTTAAGATTCTGATATCTAGTCTTGGGTTTAAAATGCTAAAACATATACACTCTCTGGGTCACCGTTGGCTGAACAACAGGAGGCTAGGAATCATCACAGTAGAATGGGTGGGGATTTTCCACCCAGAGCAAAACCGCAGCTAGATTAACCTAGTCATCCTGGCCCTCCTCCATACTCCACGATAGAACAAACATCCTCTGAGCCATCGGCACGAAGATACCTGGGAAATGGTTATACTACTCACTAGAGTATTTTCCGGACACATCCTGAATGCTACGCTGTTCTACTTGTTTCATTCTAAAGTGGTTCTCTGATGAATGAATGGCTCTCTGACTTTAACAATGGTCCGCGCTTGTGTGTTCCGATGTAAGGCCGTGCTCACGGCAGGAATATGCTGTTTAATCCCATCGAGCTCAGGCATAGTCAGATGACTGCTGACCACCAAACCGAGCAAAACAATCATTCTCTATGGAACATCCAGGGCAGCAAAATAGAGGTCAAAAAGTAATTGGTGTAGCTTTATCTCCCTACTTTAGGAAAGGTCAAATAGAAGATTTTCTTATCTGGGACTTGAATTCCTTTTTGAGGACCAAGTTGATAAAAGTTCAAGAAACTCCTGATTTAGCTGGAGGATTTTGTAGGCAGCAGCTGCACATCTTGGTTTCGTTGTAGTTTTGCTTTCTCATTTAACATCTCAGAGCTGAAACATTCCATGGTCCCCAGCAGTGTGGGAGCCAACTCCAGGTTATAATTCTGACTAAAAACCACCCTTCTTCAAGCTTATCTGAATCCCCAGCCCCTCACTCCTGTTTATTACGCACTACACTATCCAGGAGATTGACCAGCAAATTGTGCAAATGATTAAAATCCACACTCCAGATTCTTGCAACTGTATCATATGTCATAGCATCACTTTTTCTACATTTTGGTCAGATAAATTTTTACAGAAACAAAAGAAAAGAAAAGGTGATGTATGTGCCAATGTCTTCTCTTAATGTCATTGCCCTTTTATAACCACAGTTTAAAAAATTGTTTAGACCACATTTTTATTTTATTACCTTTAACATGGACGACATGTTATGGTCTCAGGACAGTAGCACTTCTTCCTTGGAGGATCGTCATGAGATGTGGCACAGACAGGCTTGAATGAATTCGGAGCCGAGCAAGGCAGCACAACCATGTT
Organism: Fukomys damarensis; assembly: GCF_012274545.1. Taxonomy (NCBI): domain Eukaryota; kingdom Metazoa; phylum Chordata; class Mammalia; order Rodentia; family Bathyergidae; genus Fukomys; species Fukomys damarensis. The sequence continues at coordinate 30,049,644 of NW_022900939.1, forward strand.
TATTACAGCTAATTCTGTTTAGGAGGATTGTGCTCCCATGCAGAGTCAGGCTTCTGGGTTCCTCTGATCTATCTATTGGTGTCTTCTGCTGGAAAAATGGGTATGTAAGTAACGGTCCTGTCTACCATCAGGACAGTTCAGTGGGTCAAAGGAAGCAAAGGACGTGAAAATGCTTGTGCACTATAAAGAGGTGCATGGAGTGTGGACGTCTTCCAGCTTTGCCCAGCCTCAGGTGCTGGCAGTGAGAACTAGAAATTATGGAAATCATATGACTTCATCTGTTCTTTTGTGGGGATCCCTAGCTAATCCCTTATTTTGTCACATTAGCTCTTCTAATGATTGATTTAATGAGGCCTTGAGGCTGTGGATAAGAAGGCTGGGCCTCAGCTCTTCTCTAAGCCATCCCTACTCTACACCGAGGATGGCCACCACCCCTGCATGGCTGCTCATCCATCCAGTCACCTGCCATGTGGCATGTGGGTCTAGGGGCCCTAGTACTGGAGCCCTTCGTTCTATGGGATCCTAACCCCAAATACTCCTTCTCATCCCCAACCTCTGTAAAAGAGAAAGGCAGTAAGGATGATGGTGGGACAGTGGGCCTGCCCCATCCCGGGACAGGAGGTTGGCTGGGTGTGTCTAGTTTGCATTTTTTGGCCCATAAGTTGGGGGGGCCCAAGACATGGATGCCTAGTGGCTGCTGGCCCTGTGACAAGGACACAGTCTGGGGCTCGTTGGGCAGAGGCCAAGTGCAAAGTTCTGCTTTCCATTCTGCTGACTTTCTGTTCCGAATGTAGTACAGTGGGAATGGTCTGGGAAGATTCTTCTCTTTAGAGAGGAGACAGGTGGTGCCCACTCCACTCAATACAGGAGGGGAATGGCGATGAATCCCTCACAGCAGAAGCAAATGTTATATTTTAGAGACAATTAGCTCTCATTTTCTTATTGCCCTTTGCAAGTTCTCTGTCACATGAAGCGATTAGATACAATCACACAATAAGGGTCCTGCACTGACCGACTATCCCTTCTGCTTTTTCCCCTAAATCATAACTTCTGTTCATAGTTAATTTCTAAATCCCAGTTTTGGAGCTTCCTTATAAGCAAAAATGAGATAAGTAAAAAAATCAAATACAAAACATTAATTATGCAAAACTTACAAACTAGTTTGTCATTCTTTGGGAATTCTATTTCCTCACTGTTCTCTTAGGAGTTGTTTGCCTGCGGTCCAAAGGCAAGATTCTAGGGCAACTATTATTAGTTTAAGTCCCTAAGGGCCTGGCTCAGGCTGTCCAGTGAGCTCTGCTGCTTTGGATTCACTTATATACTCAGCTTTTCCTAGATCCTAAAGTTCTGCAAATGCAACAACTGAAGTAGGTAGTTAAACATATTTTATTTTATCTTATAATTCAATTAAATTTTATTTCAAAGTTTTACAGAAGCATGTTTGGAAAAATCCCTTGGTTGTTGTGATGATGGCTATGTAAATTCCAGCCATCTGCTCAGGGACAAGGGCTTGGGGACTGTGCAGAAATAAACTTGGATGTGTTGGGATAGAAACAAGAGCTATTCTCCCACCCCTGGAAATTTACTTCAATGTCATTACATTGTCTTTAAAGAGATAAAAATAGCTTAGAAGACTTATGTAGCTTTTTAAATTTAGGGCAGGTTCTGATTTACTCAGTGTCTACTAAATTCCACTGTGTGCTGCAGTTTATAAAGCTAATGGAAATTTCCCATTTTAAAAATTAATTTGGGATGTCAGCTCTGGTTTTTAAGTTGATAAATCACAAAATGCTTCAGATGGCAGTGACTTGGAATCTTAGCTTTCTGATTTATATGTGCAGGTACAAATGGGTTGAAGAGAGAGAATGAACCACACTCTCCCTCATCTTACCATGGCTATGGGGTCTGTAGTGCTGTGCAAAACAGAAACCATACATATCAATGTTCTGGTGGGTGGATGAGACTTTTTCCTTCCAGAAGAACATAGTTGATTGCTAAGACCCTGGCTGGAGACTGTTTGATTACAGGTCTGGGACTGTAGCACAAACCTCCTTGCTCCTCCCCAGTCAAATGGGTTTCTGCTTCACAACTGCTGGCTGGAATGATTAAAGGAGGTTTGTCTGGCCAACCAGCTATATGGCAGCCATCAGGCTGCCAAGGATCTTGAAAGGCGATCTATTGTCATGCATTTCCAATTGTTATTTGCATATGTACCATATACCACGAAAACTTGTCTATTCCTGTTGCTTGCCAACAAACAGTTGGTTTTACAAGGTGTGGCAAAAGGTACTAATTACACATTTCATTTCTTGTTTTGGGCCTGCCAGATCATTGCCAACCATCACATGCAATCCATCTCCTTCGCCTCTGGGGGAGACCCGGTAAGTCCCTTAGACTCCTTTATCTTGCTCCTGTTGGGGTTTTCCGAGCAGGGAACCCAGCTTCAGAAACCTTTAAGACATTATCAAAAGTTCATTGTGATGTCAACTATTTCCTTCTCTCAATCAGAAGCTCTTCTTGACTGTCCTTTGGAAGGGGAACCAGAGACAAAGACTTACCATTAGTTTTCATTTCATTAGCCAAAAGCTGTTAGAAATATTTTAAAAATTGACCTTCTTAAAAAAACTGCTGTAAAAATTTCCTCATAATATTTTCATTAAAAAAACAGTAACATTTAGTGACCATCTATAATCCATTACATTTCTGTGACTTTTTTTCTGATCTAGAAAAGGTCATGATCCAGAGGCCAGCAAATCTCATTGTTTTCCTTTTTTTTTTTTTTAAAAGAATTTATTTTATGAAAAAGAACCCAAATTTTATAAGCAAATAATATAAGAATAACAATTATTACATTGTGTATTATTCTCAGAATAAGAGATGTAAACTAAAAATATTTTTACAAAAAAGAAACAAATATAATAACGTAAATATTTCTTTTCAACAAACTAACATAAACTAGTAATATAAATGAAACCAATCAGCTTGTATATTGAAATACCTTTAAAATGGGAATTCGTCATTTGGGGAATTATTTGAACTTCCTCCATTTCTTATTTATCCCTCTTCTGTTTTGCTCTGTATCTGTGTTTCTCATATAAGAGAAATGCATACAAGATTGTGTGTGAGATTCCATTCCAAATTGGTTTGTACCCGGGATTTTAACACAATTGACAGGTGTTCTCAATAAAACCAACAGTCCTCGATTCTGGGCCTTATTCCCCTGCTGAGTGTATGTGTTTCTTATTACTGTGTGCCTTAGTCTACCAGTTGGAAAATGGTAGATACAAATGTCAGGCAACACAGAGTGAAAAACATTACTGATACTCTCCACAATAGGGCACATGACAGCTACCATATGCTGTTATCAGAAATGTTGAAGGACCGCCCCAAGATGGGATATCAGGAAGGTCAGAAGTTCAAGCCTGGCCCGGGCAACTTAGTAGTTTATCAAGAACCTGTCAAAAA
>NW_022900939.1:30053786-30070661 GCF_012274545.1 Fukomys damarensis
TTTATAAAGAAACTTAAAAAAAAAAAAAAAAAAAAGTGAAAAGAAAAACCAAAACAACAGGGTAATTGCTAATGTGGCTCAGTGCAAAGGCCCTGGTTGTAATCCCCAGTAGCACAAAACATGAACAAAAACAAACAGAAAAAAAGAAAGACCACTAATGGAATGATCAAACAAGATCAAGCACAGACGGAATTGGGAAGTGAGAGCAGGGGATGAAGAAATAATAACAGACATTTCTGAACCTATTTTGAATTTAGTGCATTCACCTTGTAGCTGGGCAACGTCAGGAGCGGTGTTTTCAGTCCTATGCACTCCCCTCCTGTGCTGGAGAAGGCTCAAGAACGGCCTGGGAACCGCATATCTCGACCTGGCGATTGGCCATCTCAGGAACATGTCTTGTCCCTGGTCTTCCTTCCCCAACTGTGAGGTGTTTCTCAAATTAGAGTAGGATTTTTTAAAATTCTGTATATACCAGTAGTGCTGACTCAAATTAATTTGTTACTTTAACGTGTACAAAATTGACAAATTGACTCTTTGTGTTTATACTTTTTATTAGACCCTAAAACCTAACCAAATTTAGATATTAGATACAGAGAAACACTGTGAATCCCATAACATTTAAAGTGACATGAACTCACTGTGGGCGAAGTTGGCTTACCCTGAATCTCTGCTCCCTGTGTGCCACTGGACTGGCCTCCCGGGTGCAAACCCTTCGAGTTCAGCCTTTCCTGGCACCTGATAACTTAATTCTTCCACTGATTTCTACTATTCAAGAAAAACTTCACTTGTGCATCATTATGTACAAATCTCACAGCAATTTGCTTAAAATAGAGCAAAGGCATCTGAACTCTGTTCTTTTCTTTCTAGTTTTTAAAAAACCTAGCACCTATAATGATGCAAGCTCAACTGTAAAGTTTGGTGCTGAAGTTGTGTGCAGAACATGGTGATACTGTGGCCATCTAAATGATCCTGGATATTCTCATATTAATTGTTTAAGATCACCATGGAAAGGAAAGCATTCAGCAGAACAACAAATTATGCTGGCATCTCAAACACTGGAGAATACACCCTAGTCTTCCTTGGTTCTCAGTTTAAGAAACCCTGGTACTCTCTAGGATGCTCATAGAAGGCTCCCAAAGACCCTTCTAACCCACATCTCATGAAGCCAGGAAGAGGCTACCGTTAAATGTACTCTCTGTATTTTTGGCAGTAACTTCAGATCCTTACCAGATCCTCCTGGATGGAAATGTCCGCAATTCCGTTTTGCGGTTTCACTGCCTTCTTCTCCCTCCCCTACTCACTTTGACACAACAACAGTGAGCAGGAAAGGAAGCTGCTTAGATGAACCTCACCTTGGGGAATGGCCTGGGGTAACCATGCTGGAAGAGCTCTCCTCCTCCCCTGCAGACCTGGGGGTGGCCTGCTCAGGGTGCTCCACAAGCGAGACACTCCCCACCCTCTCTTCTTGCAGCATTTTTGAGAGCACTGTTGAGAGGGAAGGTCCTGTGGCCTCTGCTCACAGACATTAAACAATGCAGGGAGGTCTCCACAGAGAACACTCTGGGTGCTGCTGGCAGGGGAGCTATCCATTCACTTTGAAGCCACTGCATCTGCTTGAAGGCCTGTGAGACAATAATATATTTGGGGGTAGCTGAGACATGGTTAGGTGTTATCAGTTACCCCACTGAGATTGTTTTTGAATGTTGCAAATGTCAACCCAGCAGAAAAGTTTTTCTGGCTCTCAAGGATTGAGAAAATGATTAGCTTTTCTGATTGTTTAGAAATTAGCATGATCATGGCTACCTTAGTATAACTTTGTCATCTTATTTTCCACTATGCACTGGGTCAATGAAAAGGCAGATCAAGAAACTCTTATAGCCACTGTACTAGGGACTGAACTCAGGGCTCTGGCAATGAGCTATATCCCTAGCCCTTAATTTTTTGTTCTGTTTTGATACAGGGTCACCCGAAATCACTAAGTCATTCAGTATGAGCTTGAATTTGCAATTATTCCACCTCAGACTCCCAAGATGCTGGAACGATAGCCATGAGCTACTTATAATCTTAAGAAGTTAAAGTCATTGTTTATGTCCAAGAAGAAGAGAGCCATCTTTTCTTATCCATTTGCAAGGAAATATTTGCAACCAGCCTTTGAATATCCACTTTGTTTTTCTTGTAGACCAGTGCTTCTTGAAACATTATTCCCAAGCCCAGCAGCAGCTGTCAGAAACCCACTTTGGAGTTGCAGTCCAGACCCACTGGATAGGAAGTTCTGGGGTGTGGTCTGGCAATCTGTCTTAATAAGCTCTGTAGAGGATTTTGACCCTAACTTAAATTTTGAGGGCCCTTCATGCAGATAGTGCAGGTAGCAGTGGTTCTCAACTTTGGTTTACATTAGTATTACTAGGAGCTTTTAAAAAATCCTGACATCCGTGGCTCACATCCAAACCAATAAAATTAGAGCCATGGGAATCAGGCATCAATGATTTTAAAGATCCCCGGGAGAGGCAACATGTAGAGAACAGGTCATCCTTGCTGCTCTCGGTGTGGCCATGGGTTGGCAGCATCAGCACCAGGGGGACTGGTTGGAAGTCCACAACCTCCCCTGGCCCAGGCATGCTGAAGCAAAATGTACCCCCCAAGGCCCCTGAGTGCCCACGTCACAGTTTGGGAAGCTACTGTAGTGGGCTGTTTTGTAGGCAGCTTTTGGCTCCACGTGATGGATTCATCCTTCTCAGCTTGTGGTTTGTGTGCTGTACCTCTGTGGTGCTGCCTCTCACTGTGAGGAGTGATTCAGATGTCTCATTTTTCTTAAACAGGACACAACCGACTATGTTGCCTATGTCGCCAAGGACCCCGTTAATCGCAGAGGTAAGCAAAGCTTGACCCATATAATTGCTCATTCGTGTATGACCAGGTTTAATACTGTGGACCAGATGTTCCTTGTTATCTCAGCTCCCTTCACCCAAGTGAGCACTTGTCATATCGTGAAGAATAATTAGGGTTTTCAAGGCACGCACATTGCCTGACAGTGGTAGGAGATTCTGGATGTCGCTGGGTATTGAGCCCAGACCTGTAACCAGATGGCGACAATTTGTTACACTCGACTTACACATTGCCAGCTCCTATCCATGCTCTCAGTAGCCTCGTTTCTACCCGGAAGGCTCTATACCTGCCCATCTTCCTGCCTGGCTTCAGCTCCTGGTGTGTGTGTACCCAGGGCTAACCAAACTACCTAAGCCACCTCACATTGCCCTGCTGAGTTCTGGATCCCAGCATTAAAGCTTAGTGTGCTGTCTGTTTGTGCTCTGCTGAGCCTCTCGTAGGGCCTCAGACATAGGCTGGATGGACAGGGTGGGGGTACAGAACCAAAGTCTGCTGGATGGTAATGACCACCGCTGCCATCGAACCCCACTGGCGAAAAGCACCAGTGGAACTGAGAACAATTCTGAGCAGCATTTCCACTACCAGCTGGCTCTTCCACCCCTTCCAGCTCCCACCCCATCCACCAACTGCTGATTTTCCAGTTTGCTTGCATAATTTAAAAATCCACACACACATATTTCCTCCTTTTTAAATTACAGTACTAATGATATCCTAGCATTCTGTTTTGCCACCTTCCCCCAACAGTGTATCTTGGATGTATTTTCAAGACAACCCATACAGGCAGATGAATTGATTCTCATTGTGGCTCTGCAGCGACCTGCTCAGCAGAGACTCCTGAAAACTCCTTTCTCATCCTTACAAATCGTGTTTTGTGACTTGTCCTAAAGAGGCATTTTCAGAACTACTGGATTGGATAGTCAAGATGGCAATGCCCTTGCACATTGCCCCCCAACCTGGTTGTAAAATTTGCATTCCCATGTAAGTGCATGTAAGTTATTTTCCTCCTAAGGTCTTTACCATACTTGGATGGTAAAGGATCAGGTTGAAAATCTGATCCCAGAGATGCCTTGCTGACAGAAGCTTCAGCCCACCACTTCTTAAATGGAAGGCAGCTTTCATGAAATGACTACGGAGAGCCAGTATTCACCTTGGGTGAGCAGGGGCACAGACTATCACAGTCAGGACTGTCCTTGGGACCAGCTGAACAAAAGCTCACTTGCCAATTTAGACGCTGGACTAGAGCATCCAAGTTGGCTTCTCTTCCATGTTGGTGCTCTCCAGGGTTGATTGAAAAGCAGTATCAGCAGGCTGTTCTCCACTCCATGGAGTCCCAGGACTCTCTATGGGACCACCCGCCCCCCCTCCCGTCCTCAGGGCACTACAACTTCCTATACAGCCACCCTTGCCTTCATGAGACCAAAAGTGGAAGATTCCAGTGTCTTTATGACCAGTTTTTCAATATTTCCGGGACAAAATACTACAAGCAGAGAGTCCTAAAAAAACCAAATGTATTGCCTCACAGTTCTATAAACTGGAGTTCGCAGTAGTAGCCTGAGACCCATAGAAGATCTCTCCTTGTCTGCTCTTGGCTTCTTGGAGTTGCTGGTGACTTTAGCACTATGTGACTTACAGATGCGGTTCTATAATCTTTTGTCATGGCATGGCATTTTTCCTGTGTATTTGTGACTTCACATGAGCATCTTTTTATCAGGATGTTGGTCACATTGGGTCAGGGACCACCCTACTCCAGAATGATCTCATCTTAGCTATTTATAACCACAATTAGCCTATTTCCAAATGCAGTCACATTCTGAGGTCCTGGGGTTAACATTAAAACATATCTTTTGGGGGAAAGACATAACACAAACCTTAATAGACGCCAATTCCTTTAACTCTTCTTGGGGTGCACCAAGTCAGGGCAGGTGGTAGGGAAGGAGAGGTGGCAAGTTATATCTGCTCAGGCCCTGGATTCCCAGTTTCAGCCTGGGCTTAGCAGCCATTGAAGCTCTTTTTCTATTTCAGTTTGTTTCAAATTAATGTCAAGTGATCCTAGGCCTTCTCCCCTTTTGGTGAACCTTTAATTACTCTTAAGTCAGTGGTTCTCAAAATGAGCCACGTTTGAGAGATACCAAAGGGAGCTTTATAAAAAAAAAACTTCACTGCTCAGGCTTCTGAGACTGAGGCTCAGATAATGATTCTTTTAAAGAGCTCTTGGGGTGATTCCAGTATGCACCCAGTGCTGGGAAATAGGGTTTAGGCTTGTGCCTTGAAAGGGTTTGGCCTCCAGGCATTGGCTTGGGGTCATGCATGGCTATAGCTTCTATTTTGTTTCACAGGATTGAGCCCCATACTCCCCTACTCTCTCACTCCAGAGTCCCAGGGATTGGAGGTCTGTTCCATGTGCCCAGTGCTCCTGCATGCATCTCTCCTAAGTTTTGCCTGCAATGCTCTGGGCCAGACTGAGCATGAAGCACTATTCTTTGTGCGTTGGGTAACTACCAGCTAGTACAACAGCTCTGTGAAGGTCTGCATATTTGTGCCCCACTAAAATTCATGCTGAAATCCAATACCTCAGTGTGGTGGTGGTATTAGAAGGTGCAGCCTTTGGGAGGTGATTAGGCCACAAGTGGGGAGCTCATGAAGGAGCTTAGAGCCCCATAGAAGAAGCTGCAGAAAGCTCTCTTTCTACTACATGGGGACACAGCAGGGGGAGGCATCTGCAGTCCAGGACTAAAGCCTTTGCAAGACATAAAATCTGCTGGCACCCTGACACTGGACTACAGCCTCTGAAACTGTGAGAAATAATTGTCAATTGATGAAATCGCTCAGGCAATGAATGGTATTCTGTTGTGGCAATCTGAGCTAAGACAGGCCTGTAGGTAAGATACCGAGTGAGAGAGGTTCACTCTTTCAGTTTTATTGCCTGTAACAAACTATCCCTTGCTTAGTGGATTACCAACAACTAGTGTATTATTTTATGATAGACTATGGGTCAGGCATTTAGGACTCATTTAGCCAGTTCATCTGCCGTTTGCTTTTACCTGAGATCACAAGTAGTCTTTGGCTGGTGTCTGGACTGGTCTAGGGGGTTCAAGTTGGCTCCATTTCCACACCTGCTACTTGGCTGGAGTCACTAGAAGGCAGTGTCAGCAGGTCCTTCTGTACTCCATGGAGTCCCTTCAGAGGGAGAGCTTCCTACATGGTCGCTCTGAGCTCCATGAGACCAAACTTGAATCCTCTGGTGCTCTGAAAGCCACTTTATTGTTTAAAGCCTTCACAGCCTGCTGAGGTTCATGTGAGGGGAACCATGCTCAGGCTCTGAGGAGAGTGTCAAGGAACTTCAGCCATTGTTATCCACAGTGCAGAGGCCCAGGCTCTGAAAGGCAGTGAGACAGCTGCCGCTACCTCACCCATGTCCACCAGCCTTATTTCCCAGGAGGGCCAGTGGAAGGGATTCTCACAGTTGCTTCTCTCCTTCCTGTTCCCCTTGGCCAAGATGAAGAAGGTTACTTAGTATGGATGGCCTTTACCACTGGCAGACAAATTAGTGAGACCTTCTGGATGCGAAGGTTCTTATTGGCATTCTCCAGTCTCTAAGCTGTCATACAGAGGCCCACGGATCTGAGGCTCTAGCAGGCTCGGGAATTGTGGTTCCTCAGGCTGTGAGCACAGCTCCTCGAGGTGGTCAGGGTCAGGACCCACTGCGGTCCCAGGAAGTCTTCTGGCCAAGTCCTATCGCAGTAGGTCACACTGCCTGTCTTTGCTTCTGAATACTGGTACTGTTTGCATGTGGGTGTGTCTCCTCTAGAAGAATTTCTAATGGGAATCTACATCTGTCTAGTACCAAGAACCCACACTTCCGGTGGGAAGGGAGTGCCTTTCACCCCACTCATTAAGTGCTATGGAACCATCGCCCGGTTCTCAGGGAGGTGAGGGTCGCACACGAGGGCAGTTTCAGGAGGTTGATGAATTAGAGTTAAAAAGCAGAACCAATAGGAGGCCTATACACTGCTGGTGATGTTTGCAGAGATGAAACTCCCATCACAGGAGGCTTTGCTGAATACTAATATGCCATTTTTTGGAAAAATTAAATTAAATTTAAAATTTTTTATTTAATTTTAATTGACGTATCATTGTGTATGTTTATGAGGCATGAAGTGCTGTTTTGATACCTGTTTACAATGCATAATGATCAAATTAGAGTAATTAACATTTCTGTCCTCTAAAACATTTAACATTTCTTTGTGGTGGGAATATCTGAAGTTCTCTTTTACAGTTTTTTGAAATATGTGATCATTATTGACTGTAGTCACTCTAGTTGGTAATTGAATGCCAGAACTTATTCCCCCTCACTAATTCTGTGCCTGTTGATCAATCTCCCCTCATCCTCCCCTGCTCACTTTGCCCCAGCCTATGGCAGCCAATATTCTACTCTGTGAAATAAGCTTTTCCTGATTTCACAAATGAGTGAGAATATGCAGTACTAGTCTTTCCATGCCTGGTTTAATTTATTTAACATTGTGTCTTCCAGGTGCATCTGTGTTGCCACAAATGACAAGACTGCATTCTTCTTGCAATGCACACTCTTCTATTACATGTATCCATACAACATTTTCTTTCTCCATTTGTCTGTTGGCGGACAGTTAGGTTGATTCCATCTCTTGGCTATTGTGGTTGATGCTGTGATAAGCATGCAAATGCAGGCATTTCCTCAACATATTGATTTCAATTTCTTTGGATAAATGCCTCTCGGGAATTCTCATTACTGCCCAGTGACTTCTATGCCCTGCAAACTTATACATGTACGAGACAGGTCTAAGTGCTGTTTGGCTGACAAAAGCAACTACAAAATGAGGTTCAAATTAAACAGATGCCATGGGATTTATATACCTTGTAGTCAAAATAGGGGGTCCTCCCTGGTACTCCCTAGACTGAGGCATGCAAGTTATATACAGTCCTTAGGAGGGAACCAGATGCATTTAGCCTGACCAGCTCCTAAGATATCCCACGCTCTGCTCCTAGGATATCCCACGCTCTCTTTTTGAGGTCTTCTGAACAATGGAGGATCTGATGAATGGGCATGAATGGGAGCCCCACAAACAGGAAATGCTGCCAAAACTAGCTCTGCTTGTTTGGGACTCTTTATGACAGATGGCTGTTCCAACAGAGGAATCTGGTTCCTTTGGTCCTAGACAGCCTTAGGCCCTAAGAGGTGACTTTCTGGGAAAGGCCTGAGATACTAAGAACTCAAGAGTAGAAAATAACACAGCAACACCTGTAACTTTTATTTCTCTTGGAAGCAAAGCCTTCTCTGTATAATTGATGAATGCAATGATTTGTTAATTATTTTTTTAAAGTAAAGATTAAATATTCCCCATTTTCTGTGTCCCAGTGCTCTGTGATCTGGCCAGCTGCAGGTTTTCCAGGCAGGCACAAGTTGAAGCCAGGGTCTTGAATATTTATTTGCAGTTACTGAACAAAGGTGTTTAGATTGTCATGTAAAACATTAAAAACAACCTGGCCCAATTCTTTAAGCTGTGTTAGCAGCTCTACACCCTGGCCCCCTCCCACAGATGGACAGTGACGGCAAACCTTTCAGAGACTCAGTGCCCAAATTGCAATGCAAAACGCACTTATTTATTGCAAAGTGCCAACCCTGCAATGAAACCTAAATACAGAGGTTTTAGTTTAGAAAAAACCAACTGTTATCTGACACTTGGCTGCTGCGGCGACTTGGCTCATGCGTCAACAGCGAGGGCTCTGTGCACCTGCTGTGGAACGCGTGCCATAGGGTTGCCACCACTAGACAGGGCAGGGAAGGCCTGCTCTCTCGATGCTTCGCACCCATCTCCTGGGCCTTCAGGGCTCCTTTCCTTAATGCCCAATCTGCTGAATCTTGTCCCACTTGGGGCAGCCTTGGGCACTCTCTTTGGAGCTTCCCCTGCAGCTGTGAGTTTTGTGGGGAAAAACAACCATCAAAGAGCACCTGCTGTCTTGTCCCTTGACCCTTCCCAGCTTCCTGCCTCTGTCAGAGACTGAGGGCTGCGCAGTTCTCCTCACATCCCACTGCCCCCACCAGGCCTCCTCACCCACACATAACTCTCCCAGTGCCCTATTCACCTTGAAGGCCTTTTCTGCACATGACTGCTGGGTGGATCCTTTGAAAATGGTGCAATTGCGCCCCTCCTCTGCTCAGCTCAAGTACAATGTCACATCCTTTCCATGCCCATGAGACCTTCTGTGAACTCACTTCTGTGTCATTCCTCACACTTTCCTGCTCCCCAGCCCTCCAGCTACCCCAACTTCCAGAAGTTCCTTGAATAGGCCTTGCAAGCTCCTGTCCCAGGGTCTTTGCATTTGTCTGACCCTGAGCCTGGAACCTTCTTACACCAACCTTCTCAGGCCCTGCCTCAGAAGGTGTGGGGAAGAGTAGGTTCAGTGTAACTGTAGGGTGTGGAGCATGGGCATTCTGCCACCAGCTTGTCATGCTGAATCCAGTTAAGTAGTTCTTACATTTTTTTAATTGACAGGTAACCCTGTGTGGTTTTGTCATCTACAACAGTATGCTTTGAAGCACATTTGGCCCTCTAGGTCCACAGGTGCTAGATCCTCAGATTGAACCAACTGCAGATCAAATATATTTGAAAAAACTCAACAATAAAAAAAACCACAATGATAAAGATGATACAGATAAAAACTGCAATAAATAAGTGTTTACATAGTATATACAGTATAACTAGGTATTACTAGTAATCTAGGTTTGAAGTATGCCAGAGGATGTTCTGTGCAAATACTCATCTTTTCACATAAGGAGCTTGAACATCATGGACTTTGCTGTCCTGGGCGGGGTTAGTTCAGAACCAATGGATTCAGAGGGGCAGTATATATTTTCACTGTGGAATGGTTAAGTCTAACAGTGCATCGCCTCACAGCATTATAATTTTTATGGTGAGAACACATGATACTCTCCTCACATTTTTAAGAATACTGTAGTCTCCTTGCTATACACAGAATCCTCTGAAATTGATTCTTCCTAACTGTCATCACATATCCTTGGACCAACACTTCCCTTTCTCTCTTCTCTCCTTTTTTTCTCAGGCTCTGGTAACCACCATTCTACCCTGTACTTCTATGAGATCAAGTTTTTAAATTCAGTCTCCAGATTCAATGAAATCCCTGTCAAAATACCACTAATACTGTTCACAGGAAAAGAAAAAAAATCCTAAAATATGTATGGAACCACAAAAGAGCAAATAAGCAAAATAACCTCCAACAACAAAGCTAGAGGTATCATACAACTTGACTTCAAAATATACTACAAAGCTAGAGTGATCAAAAAAAGCATTATTTTGGCATAAAAACAGATACTTAGACCAATAGAACAGAATAGAGCCCAGGATAAATCCACGCATTCACAGCCAACTAATTTCCCACAAAGATGCTAAGAATTCACATGGGAGAGGACAATCTCTTTTTTAACTGGGGCTGGAAGAAGTGTATAGTCATATGCAGAAGGATACAGGGAGATCCTGTCCTCCCATCATCTGCAAACATCAACTCATAATAGATTAAAGATCTGATTGCAAGACCCATAAACAATGAAACTTTTAGAAGAAAACTAGTGGGGGAAAACACATGGGCAATATTTTATGACATTGGTCTGGGCAAGGATTTTTGTGGCTCAGGGCTCAAAAACAGGCAAAAAAACCCCAAAAACAGACCAATGGAGTTATACAAACTACTAACTCATTTTAGCTGAACTAAACCTCCCAGAGAGAAACCGTAAGTTAGGGATTATACTAATTATAAGGTAGGGATTGTACTCCCTTACCCATGGGAGACAGGCCCCGAGACCCCTGGTGGATGCTGAAACCCCAGGGTGATATCCAGCCTATCATTTGGTGCCCTTTCCACCTTAACTCAGCACTTAGCATGCTCTGTGGCTGTGACTTCCACGGTGTGAGGTGCGACAGCAAACCCAGCATGAGTTTCCTTTTCATTCTTCACAATTTCAGACTTTGCAGGTTGCAAACTGGTTCTTACTCTGGACCTTCCTTAAGTCAGGAACTTTCATGTCTTCACTTAACACCTGCAGGCTTCTCTTTGGCTCCTATGACCAGTCAGCATAACTACTCCTGTGCCTCAGGGCTTTCATTAAGTAGAGTCAGGGTTACCTGAGCACAAGCTCTTGGACATCACTGATCTGCCGAGTGAGGTATCGTTCATTCTCAGAACAATGCAAGTTTAAAACTTATGAATTTTTTGGAATGTTTAAAATCTACAATTTTATTACCGTAGAAGACACATTGCCATGAATCCCCCTCAAAATATTTCTCCTCACTTCAAACACACTTAGCTCATTGTTCTTGACACTTTCCTTTTTTCTGGTTTTCATTTTTCTATATTTTTTACTTGTATATGTTTGCTATATATAAAATAACTGCATGCATCTGGGGAACTGGTACATATACATGTGGCATGTAATCCTTTTTACCTCCCCTCTCCACCCTCCCATCTCCCTCTTCGCCCCAGTTTTCATCTAATATTTTTATGCCACAGTTAACAATAGGAAACAAACCACCGAAAGCAAAGTCAAAAACAAGAGGGGGCCACTGTGTGGCCCCTCAAACTCAGCAGACAGTGCCTGCTTGCAAGGCCCAAGTGACATTTCTGTGCAGGAAACAACACAGGATGAACAGAGCGTGCAGTCTTGGGGTGAGGCCCTGCTGGCTCTTTCCTCCCCAGGTTGTCAGAGAGGCCCCGTGTTAAGACCCAGGACAGGAAGTTCAGAGCAGGCTGGAAGAGGGCAGAGATGCCTGAGCAAGAATGAAAGGGTTGTTTGCTGCAGTGACGCAATTTGCCCATCTGACCAACAAAGGAGGTACCTCAGGCAGGGTGTTGAGAACACGCTCAAGCGAACAAGCAGCACACCAGGAACTACAGATTCTCAGTTGGCCCACAGTCGGTTGAGTGATCGGATGGCCAGGGGCAGCCTTGAGCACCAAAGGACAGCTGTAGCCACTGGCTCCTGCATGCATTTGGAGAAACAGATGAACTGTCACTTACTTGATGGACGGGGGCACAGCCGGGCCCTACCTTCTCCTCTATTGATAACCACCATTCTTCCGCAAATGGAAGGCCTCTGCATTTACCTTTTCAAGGAGAAAGTAGCCCTTGGTGTGGCCATCAGACCCCCTTACTAATATCAAGGACCAAGCCAGCTAATTGGGGTAAACTTGGGCCAACTCTAGAGAGTGACTTCAGCTATCCAATTATCCAGGCAAGCAACACTTAATAAATAATCGTATCTATGATAAAATAATATCAATGATCCATGATAAAACAGAGCCAGGACACTTGTACCTATTTAAATAAATCTCCTAGCTGTTGCTAATATACAGTTGCTGTATCCTAAAACAGGACTGCTGAATCAACAAGGTTCTCACACACGCTCTTCCCAGGAAATACTTCTCCTTGGGCCCATCTGCAGTGTGGGTGAGAGGAAGCCCAAGGCTCCGGGGCCTGGGTGACCGCCTCCTGCGTGAGCTCACGGTCCCTGACTGGGTTGGGACATTGAGAAGGCTGTGCCTTGGTGAGAGTCTCTTCCCTGGGTAGAGGAGGGAGAGTCTCTGTCCCCTTCCTGAAAATTGCTGGTTTCTGCAGGGACAGCCCAATTCCATGTCTCGCTGTTGTGACTAGTGGTAAGAGAAAAATGGAGTGTGATCCACATCAGTCCCTTTCTCCCAGGAAAATTCCTTTATCCTACCCAGTAACAAGACCACATTAAGCTTGTGACAAGTTGTCACAACAAACTTAGTCATCAATCGCACTGGCTTTCATTTTTTCCTTTTTCCTTTATTGCTGCATTTTAGGTATACAATACTGTTACAGTCAACATTGGGATCTTGTACCTTTACATGACAGATCTTGGCTCTTTTTTTCCCCCCATTCCTCTGCCCTCTCTTCATCTCCTCCACCCTTCCCTGTTTACAGAAATTTTGTTTCCATTTTTTCTTTTCCCTTCTTAGCTTTCCCCTCCCCCTCCCACTTCCCCTACACCTTTAGACATTTCTCCTGTTACACAGTATCAATTATGCATTTTGATTCTTATTTACACTTTTAGTTTATCACACCTGAGAAACTATTTGGTATTTACACATGCATGTCCCATTAATTTCACTAAAGAGTCTGACCTCAATATGCATCCACTTAGCTATAAATCTCTTTAGTTTCTTGTTCTTTGAGGCTAAGTAGTATCCCATTTTATAAAAAAAAAAGTCACGGTGGTATGATTCTTTTAATTCTTTTGGGAAGACACCCAGCAGAGGAACTGCTGGGTCAAATGGGACTTCTAATCCTAAGTGTTTCAGGTATCTCCATATTGATTTCCACAGTGATTGCACCAGTCTGAACTCCCACCAACAATGGAGAAGGGTTCCTTTCTCCCCACAGCCCTGCCAGGATTTGTTACTGGTTGATTTCTTAATAGCAGCCATTCTCTCTGGAGTGAGGTGGAATCTCAGTGTTGTTTTCATCTGCATCTCTAGAATGACCAGTGATGTTGAAATTTTTTCTTATGTTTATTTGCTCCTTTTACTTCTTTGAGAAATATCTGTTCATTTCAGTTGCCCATTTTTGAATTGGGTTTATAAATTTGGTGGGTCTGATTTTTTTTTTAGTTCTTAATATATTCAGGATAGTAGACCTTTGTCAGAGAAACAGCTGGTAAAATTTGTTTCTCACATTGTAGGTTGTCTCTTAGCTCTGTTGATGGTTTCTCTTGCAGTGCAGAAGCTTTTTAATAAGATGAGATCCCAGTTGTTGATTCTTTCTGCTAGTTCGCATGCTATTGAGGATTAGTTCATGAAGTCTTTGCCTATGTCAATATCTCCAAGAGCTCCGCCTAACTTATCTTCCAGCAAGTTTACAGTTTCTCTTATAATATTTAGATCTTTAATCCACTTGGATTTTAGTTTAGTGCATAGTGAAAATTGGCTTTTATTTTGATTCATGAATCAGGGCAGCCTCATTCTATAAAACAGATAAAAGCTCCTACTGGACAATGGCAGAACAGTGGGTCTTGTAAGGTGGGAACAAGGAAAAATAATGATAGAAAAAAAAGACCCTGATTGTGACAGCTGGTTACTTTATTTCAGGTAAGGGCTAAAGTAGAGGACCTTCCTTATTATTTTAGCTCAAGTAGACTAGAATGTCCTGTTTCCTGGAAACGCTGTCCTAATTCTGGGGTCTGTCTGTTACCCTAAAGTTTCAGTTTGATAGTGGGGTATTTGGCATGAGTGGCATTTTGGTCTGGTCTGGTCAAACAACACTCTCCATCATTATGTTTAAGATGTTGCTTACACAACAGGCCAAAAGCCCCTCAGGTGGGACAGGTGGAGGAGCTGTGACTCTTTTGCAATGGATGTGTTCCTTGAGGGAAGACATAATTTATAGGACTCCAGAGAAGTACCCCTTCCTTGGAAGAGAGGCTGGGAGGCCCTCTCTTCCTTCTCAAATTTGGCTTTCTTTTGTCTGCCACGCATTATTCCAGGATTGTGTAATGGCTGGTGCTTGCCCTGAGCAATTAAGGACCATGCCAAGTCCTTCCCTGTGTCTGAGTGCTCTCATTCTGACCTGTAGACACCTCTGACTTTGATCTGCTTTTTCTCATGGGTTAAATGAAAATTCAGTCTCACGTTTATGTAGATGGAGGAGGCCCATTCCTGGGATGGTCACACTTGTGACTTAATGTCCTTACATTCATGTTAAAAGGCTTCTGTTCTTAATGCTTCCGGGGGCCACATTGGGTGGCCTTCAAGGGACCTGGTTTGTGCAGGATTTGGCTCTTTGTCTTGGTGAGATCTCTTGAACACTGTTTTCCTATCCAAATCAGAATTAGTGATTTGTGGGCTGTAAAGATATTGAAGGACTGTCAGTTTTAAATTGGAAAAAAATTAGAGGTAGAAATCATTATTTCACAGGCAGTAGGCTCGTAAGAAATGCATACCAGCATCATAGCTGTGGGTTGTCCCCAGGGTGAAGCCAAGGGACATTTGCTGGGACATACTATGAAGGAGGGATGTTCCTCTTGGTCATCTGCCCCTCTCTCCAAGGAAGCTCTAGCATCTGTCTTTAATGGGTCTGTGTCCCCTTCTCTCCCAGCCTGTCACATTCTGGAATGCTGCGATGGGCTGGCCCAAGATGTCATTGGCTCCATAGGACAAGCCTTTGAGCTCCGGTTTAAGCAATACCTCCAGTGTCCTTCCAAGATTCCGGCTCTCCAGGATCGGTGAGTAGTGCTGCGACACCATTTGCAGTGGCCTCTGTAATTTATGACCTTTTCTTTATAAACCACCTTCCCCACTCTGTGCTATGGATGGACCCATCTCATCACAGAGCTTCCTGGGCTGACAGACACCTGCCTGGTGCTGGGATCAGCCCAGGAAACCACAGATGGAAGCCAACATCCTCTCTGAATGTGTAGAAAACAGTTTCTGGAAACTATAGTGACAGTAGCCAAGGTTACCAAAACGTGACTTCATTGTACTACTTTTTCATTCTATTTCTTCTGCATCAGTGTGATTTTCCCATATGTCACCCCTTTGGGTCTATCTTCACAGGTTCTGTGTGCCCCATGGTCCTTGTCATCACAGTTAGCTGAAGTCCTGCACTACAGGACTCCCACTGGTGCCAGTATTGTTTCTACTTTCCCGGCCTCTGTAGCCTCACAGCTTTGGAGCTTGTTTGCTTTGTGACCCTGAGAAAGTTCCTTAGTCTCTCTCAGTGTCAGAAGCTTCATCTGCAGAATAGGAATAATAGTGGATGGACAATTGTTTTAGGCGTTAAGTGAAATAGTGAATGTTAAAAGCAATTGTACAGTATTTAGTCATGTATAAAAACCATCCAGAGTCTACCTATGAAGTTTTCTGAGGACATAAGCATATTCCATAGAGCATAGGTCACTCGGTGTTCTGATTGAACATGGGTGCACTCTGTCCTGGAGGAACATGCACGCTGAAATCTATTACATCAATAAACAAAATTTTATTTCTCCTGGGCTTCTTTTTTACTTTTTTCTCAGTAGTAGGAATGGAACTCAGGGTCTTGCATGTGCTGGGAAAAGCACTCTACCACTGAGCTCCTTTTTACTCTTTATTCCCAGCTCCTTTTCACGCTTTTCAAACTTGTGAGGCCACAGCCCATGATGTAGTCATGAAATCCCCTTTGAACCCATTATTATGAAGCCTCCTTTCATTTCCCTTCTTCTCTGCAAAAAGAGACTTTTAATTTCTACGGAGAGACTTTTAATTTGTTTCTCTCATCTTCTGGAAAGTTCCTTTTAAGACATTCATTTGGAAAGTGCCTGAGAAGGACCTGCTTTTTCCGACTGATAGAAAGTTCAGCGAGCTGGGGCAGGGAGAGGTATGCCAAGGGGGTTAGGGGTAGGAAGTGGGCCTGAGGCCCCCCTGATGTGAGAATGAGTTAACAGACATCTTCACTCTGACTGCAATGGACAAAGAATTCACCAGTATGTATTTGTTACCAGGATAAATCTCGGAATTTACAGTGGGGTGGAAAGGAATAAGTTGCAAAAGGGTGGAAATTGTTTATGAACTTTTTGAAAAACTTCTATACAGTTTATAGATAAATAGATGTGTAGAAAAAAATATAAAACCAGAAGAATCCTGCACATCGACTTCAGAACATCTGAGCATGGGGCCGGGGTGTCAGGCAAGTGCTTGAGTTTGAAATGTATTTGTTGCCAACTGTATTTGCTTCAGATATTTTGGAATGAAAATGTTCTAGTGTCCACAAAGAATTCGACCAGTATCCAGCATGTAGATTCTACCATTAACATTTTATTATTCATATCATATATTTCCTTGTCCATCCAAAGTAAACGTGCTGTGATGTTCTATGTGGTTTTGCTTTTGCAATGTGGAGAAGCTATTTCTTTAAAAGCAAGGAAGCCAAAAAAAAAAAAAAAAA
>NW_022900939.1:30070701-30127272 GCF_012274545.1 Fukomys damarensis
TTTTTTTTAAAAAAAAGGAAAACAAAAAAAAAAAAAAAAAAGGAAATCATCAATACTTCTTTAATCTCAGTGAAGGATGTTCCAATATTTTAAAGCTTATTTGTGATTTTCTGTATTTTTGAAATGTTGTATTACAGGGAAAATTCTATTGAAATAATAGGTACATTAATTCCAGAAAACTTTCATCTCCCCAGGAAGAGCCCTACTAGTCACTAGCACATTCTTCTAAATTCCTCACCTCCTCTCTCCAGTCAAGCACTGACTTACTTTCTCCACAGACTCGCCGCTTCTGGACAGTTCATATACCTGCTGCATATTGTGCGGTCTGGCTTCTTTCACTTAGAAGAATGTGTTCCTCCAGATGATCTAGCCAGTGGGATCTGTCAGTATTTTATTCCTTTTAGAAGCCTTAATCATATTGTAATGTACAGGCACTTCATCTTTTGTGCAACCATTCGTTAGTTGGTGGACATTTGTCTTGTCCCTGTTTAGCAGATAGGAAAAACACTGCTGTGAATGTACATGTACACTTTGGGTGGCTTTGTTTCAGTATCCTTGTGTATGTACCTGGGAGTGCAATTGATAAAGTGTGCGATGGGTCTCCACGTACAGATTCCAGATTCTTGTGTACACAAAGCAAAGAGCTGCAAGTACACATTCGATGGTGAAAGAAAAAAAGCAGCTACATTTATTGAAGTTAATCGGGCTGGTGTGCCAGCAGAAACAAAAAGACTGCATGAATCGGGGAAAAAGCATGCTGGGTGGCAGGGAGAACAGGAAGGTGAAGGATAAGTCAGGCTTTAGGATTTAAAAGATGTGACCCCACCCAGGGAGCCTCTCACTGGGTCTCTCTGGATACGATTGACAAAGTGATGGATGGGGTGGATGCTGAGTCGTCTCAAGGGCGTCTAGTATGCGTGACTCCCCCATGGTTCACCCAGTTACCATCACACTTATGACATGCAGTCCCTACGCATGCACCTTTAATGAGTTTTGGGTGGGAAAAGTCACTGTAGGTGGGGCCACTGTATCTCCCACCATGCGTGTGCTCTGGCTCGAGCTGTAGAAATGTCCTGGGTCTCTGCTATTCTTATTTCTGCTTCCCTTAGGACCATGGAAGGAGGATGGGCTCTGGGGAGCCCCCCAAGCTTGGTGGATGGAGGGGAAGCAGTTCCCCAGCCCCAGCCCCAGCCCCAGTGCTACCTGCACTAAAATGCTCATGCTGTGCTAAGCTTTTGTTTTGTTTTGGTTTTTTGAGACAGGGTCTCACTACATAGTTGAGACTGAGCTGGAACTCACTATGTAGCCCAGGCTGATCTCAAACTCACAGCGATCCTCCTGCCTCAGTCTCCCGAGTGTGGGATTATAGGCGTGCACCGCCACACCCGGCTTGTGCTAAATTTTTTGACAAACCACCGTGCTATTTTCCAAGGTGGCTGCACTATCCATATTCCCATAACCGATGTAAGTGTATTCTGATTTTTCCATGTTCTCACCAACCTTCGTAGCTGTCCATCTTTTTGATGATTGCTGCCTTAGTGGAAATGAAATGGTCCCTAGTTATGATTTTGACTTGTGTCTTCCTCACGATTAATGATGTTCAGCATCTTTTCATGAGCTTATTAGCCATTTGTATGTCTTTTTTTGGAGAAACAGCTGCTCACATCCTTACCCTAGTTTTAAAGGTTGGGTTTTCTTTTGTTGTGGAGTTGTAGGAGTTCTTTTTATATTCTGGATACATCTTTCCTTTTAGATATATGATGACCAAGTATTTTTCCTACTTTGTGGGTTGTATTCTTTTAACATGTTTTATAATTTTAGGTGTACAAAAAGACTTACACTTATTTTTGCAAATTTTCTCTTAAACATTTTATTCTTTTTGATGCTACAACATTATCGAATTTTTCATTAATTCTGTGTTTTCATTATTAATGTATAAAATAAAAATTATTTTTGTGTTGATTTATAAATAAGTTTATTTTTACATATTATTCAACTCACTTATTAGCTTTAACAACTTTTTGTGGATCCTTTACTTTTTTTATTTACAAGATCCTGACATCTTCCATTCTCATATGGATGTCTTTATTTCTCTTTATTATCTTACCTCTCTGGCCAGAACCTCCAATACAGGAGACAAGAGGGAACTTCTCTGACAAGTCCCTAATCTTAAGAGGAAAGAATTTAGTTAGCCATTAGTTATGATAATAGCTTTGGGGTTTTCACAGATGCTTTTATCAGAAATGCCTCTGAATCCCCAATTTATTGAATATTTTAACCATGTAAAAATGGTGTATTTTTTTCAAATGGTTTGTCTGTATATATTGAAGTAATTATGTGGTATTTATTTTTTTATTATACTGACATCATATAGTAAATTAATTTTCTATGGTCCTACTCAGCTATCTTCCAATCACTTTTCATAAATTTTTATTTTGAGACACAATCTCACTAGATCACTTAGTTACCCAGGTAGGTCACAAATTAGTGATTCTTGCATCTTAGCCTCCCAGAGTGCTGAGTTAACAGGCATGAACCACCATGCTCAGCTTACATTAGCTGATTCTTCATGTTGGACCGACTTTGCATTCCTAAGGTAAATCCCACTCCGTCATGTGTATAATTCTTTATACATTTCTGGATTTGGTTGACTAGAGTTTTTTCACCCATATTTGTAAGAGATACTGATATGCAGTTTTCTTTTCTTTTGGTGTCTTTGTCTAGTTTTGCTATCAGGGTATTACTGGTTTCTAGATTGAGTTTGGAGGTATAGCCTTCTCTATGATTTTTCAGATGAGTTTGTGAAGAATTGCTGTTTGTTTTCCTATAAATGTTAGAACCTACTAAGAAGCCATATGATCCTGAGCTTTTCTTGGAGGGTAAGTTTTTTTTTTTTAAATACTATTTCAAACTCTTGACTTGTTACAATCCTAATCAGATTTTCTACTTCATCTTGAATCAGTTTTGGTAGCTTGAGTCTTTCTAGGATTGTTTCCGTATTACCTAATATTTAATTTGTTGGAGATATATACACATATATGATCTCTCCTGGAGAATGATCCATTTGTACTTCAGAAGAATTTTTATTATGCTATTTTTTAGGTGGAGAGTTCTGTAGATGTCCCTTAGACCTAGTTGGTTTATTGTTTTGTTAAAACTTCTATTTCCAGCTCTGGTGTCCAGTTGTTTTACCTATTGTTGAAAGTGGCATTCATGTCTCAAAGTATTATTTTTGAATTGTCTATTTATCATTTGTTTTTTCTAAAGTGTATACCTCATAGAAAACATGTGGTCAGATCATTTTGCCATTCTGCTAATCTCTGGCTTTTATTTGGAGTGTTTAAAACATTTATATTTAATGCAATTACTGTTAAGTTAGGATTTCCTCCTGCTATTTGGTAATTATTTTTCCTGCAACCCTCTGAATTTTCTTCATTATCTTGTCTTCAGATAGTTTTTCCTGCCCTTCTCAGTCTCTCCTTTCCTTTGGGGACTCCATTATGTATATGTTACTGTGCCCTATAAGTCTCTGAGGTGCTGTTCATCTTTCTTAGTTCTTTTTTCTTTCTGTTCCTCTGACTGGTTAATCTCAAATGACCTGTGTTCAAGTTCTGTCATTATTTCTTCTGTCCGTGCAAACTAGCTATTAAGATTCTTAAATACATTTTTTAAACAATTCAGTGAAAAGAATTTTCAACTCTAACACTTTTATTTGGCTCTGAAATTATTTCTGTGTCTATATTGACATTCTCTGTTTTGTGAGGCATCATTCTCAAGTTTAATTTTTTATACCTGGTTTCTTTCTTTAGTTCTTTGAACATACAGCAGTTAATTTCGAGATTTTGTTTACTAACTTCAAAGTCTGAGTTTCTCAAGGACATTTCCATTGACTGATTATCCTTTCTTGTTTGTTTGTATGCTTTTTTTTTTTTTTTGCTGAAACTGGAAATTTAAAAAATATAATGTGGTAAACTCTAGACCAGATTTCTCTCCTGTTTTATAATTTCTTGTAGTTGTATATTTTACTGATTTTTCTGAACCGAGTCCATAAAATCTATAGTCTTTGTCATATATATCTACTGATGGCTCTGGTTGGTCAGTCATATTACTTTGCTAATAGTTAGAGAAATGTTCCTTTTATTGTCTGGAACCATTAAGTCCCCAGTAATTCTTGAAGGTGGTGGTAGTGTGTGTGTGTGTGTGTGTGTGTGTGTGTGTGTGTGTGTGTGCCGGGGCACTCTCTTAACATGCAGCCAGACAGTTGACAGCTCTGTGTTGGCCTTCACTTTCTGCTGGGGCCGAATTTGAGGATCATCCAGAGGTGAAAACTTGGGGTCTTCTTATCTGTCCTGAACAGACATGCAACTCAGCATGAACACAGCCCTAGACATGCACATAGATGGACATAGCCTTCTAGCTTCCCAAGAACAGGTTGGAGCTTATTAAAATCCCCATCAAAAACCCATTCCCCGTTTTTTCTTTTAGGCATCTCCATTAGTCTACTGCATGACCCAAAGGCTACCCATTGCTTCAGTGAGTCACACTGTTAAGCAATTGCCTCTAATTTTTTTTGACAAATACTTGTGGGAAAGATAATTGTTTTGTCTCAAAAAAAAAAAGAGCTCAGAATCAGGTCAAATAAAGATAGCCTTGCCAAACACAAAGAAATGA
Source organism: Fukomys damarensis (assembly GCF_012274545.1). NCBI lineage: Eukaryota > Metazoa > Chordata > Mammalia > Rodentia > Bathyergidae > Fukomys > Fukomys damarensis. Next base: position 30,075,373 of record NW_022900939.1, read on the forward strand.
CAAATGTTTAAGGCAAGGGAATTGCTAATTACTCTGCTTTTATTGTGGGACCCTAGATATTTAGTCCCCAAACCCTCCCCACTTAGCTTAACTAACTCCATTTTAAATTGGGATACCATAAAACAAAGTGCCAGAACCGACCCCCGGATGAATTCAGGCAGTAAAAATTTGCTCGGTTTGCTTAGTTTACTTAGTCACAATAAGAACAGAGTCAGGTGGATGGGAGGAAGGCAATTCCAACCTCAAAGAAGAAGAACAGGAGGTTCTATAGAGATAAGAAGAGCACACCGCATTCCTGAGCACAGTGACCTCTCTTTGAATCAGCCCCCTCCCTGATGTAATAATTTTCCCGCTTTTGCAAGTGCCTCAGCAACATCCAATAGATTTAAAATGTTCAAAAAAGAAGCCAATAGTATAGAGAGAATTTCAAGCCACCCTAACCCTATAAAATTAGGCTAAATAAGTGGGTCAGGACTTCCAGTTTGAAGCCACTGCATCGGTGACACTGGGAGTCCAGGCTCGAGCTTGCAATAAACTCCTCTTATATTTACATCAGAAGAGTTTCCTGGTGGTCTTCCTGGAGATTTTGTGACTTGGGCACAACATCATTGCATATTGTAAAATGTATCTGGTTATCACACTCTACCCCATAAATACACACAATTATTATGTATTATTTGAAATAAATGTAAGAAGAGGCAACTCTGGAAGCTGGGTCTTCCAAGGATGGATCGGATAAGTGAAATGATGATAGCTCTCTGGGAGTGAGGCTTTGAAGTCAGCTCAGAGCTGTCCCGCTGCTTCTGTGGTCTGTGCACTGATTTTCACTGTGATTGAGAATGGCCAGTTTCAAGGCTGGAAAAAAAGGCAATTTAAAATGCCACAAAGTTACTGTGCTCACACTTTGTTTTAAAATAAACATTTCCTGGGTGGTTGCAAGAATTGGTTAATTTTCAGGATTCTAAAAAAGTTGATTCTGATAAAAGTTTGTCTTTGGCCAGTTTTGTTGCTTTCCTGGGAGACAGAATTTTCAAAGTTCCTCCCTCTGCCATTTGCCCCGAGGTCACTCAGTCTTCACTTGAAGTTGATTTTATTTTACATAAATTTCATGACTTACTGAAATGTATATCTGTACCTTGAGGACTTGGTTTATTTTTAGGCAAAAATTTGTTTTTCTCAGTTAAAATGTGCTTTATGAAAAGAGCTTATCCTGCATCTGACTGGAATTTCCCATTGGGTAGAACTCTGAGTAGGGCACAGATTTTTGTGAAACCACTCTCATCTGATTTTCATGTGCTGAGGAGATAAAACGGCAGAGTGGCAGAGCCTAAGCTCTCTTTTCTTGGTAATCGGTACTGTTATTTCATTTTTCATCACGTAACAGTATCCCTGAGGCAAAGAAAGGAGATTTGTTTAGCTCACGGTTTTGCGGTTCCAGGGCATAGTGTTGGCATGCTCTGATGACGGTCCTTCAGGCCACATCACATCATTGGTGGGAACACGTAAGAGTGAGATCACCTCTTGAAAAAGGAAACCAGAGGAGACCGGAGCCCCATAATGCCTTCTAAAGATGGGCCATCAATTACCTATGAACTACTAGGCTCCACCTCTCAAAGTCCCACCACCTCCCAATACTTCCACCCCGGGGACCAAGCCTACAACACAGAAATCTTTGGTGCATATGGGGTGTCACATTTAATCATATCTAAACCATAACAGCTACTGATGTTAGATTTTCTGGGTTTGCCTGCAAGCTCAACTTTTGGTGAAAGCCTTTGAAAACCTCCTTTTGACAGAATGCAGAGTCTGGATGAGCCCTGGACTCAAGAGGAGGGAGACGGCCCAGACCACCCATACTACAACAGCATTCCCAGCAAGATGCCTCCTCCAGGAGGGTTTCTTGATGCGCGACTGAAAACCAGATCCCATGCTCCTGACACAGCCCAAGTAAGTCTTATGCTTTCCTCCTTGGATGGAGGCTTACTGAATTTCATTTCATTTTTTTTTTAGTTTTATTTCAGGATGACATTCCATTTAGCTTTTGACACAACCACACAAACTTTCTTTCATCGAAATTCACAAAGCATACAAGTAAGAGAGGCTTTTGTTTAATATCACAATGCATCAGCCAAGTGCCTTGGAATTACATTGTGATTCTTAAGATATGAGTCTGAGGAGTCCTTTCCATCTTAGTACATATCCTATAATACTGTACCCTTAGTGAGAGGAGGAGGAATTTCAAGATTTTTAAAAAAGAGAATGCATTATGAGAATGCATTTTTCTGTTTTCTTCATTCCTTTTCAACTCAAAAATTTCCCTTCAACTCAAAATTCCTATCTAACATTATGATATCTCTATCTTGTTATGTGATCATTTTTCCTTTTTTTTTTCTTTTTGGTGATGTTGGAAATTGAACCTAGAGCCTCCTGCATGCTAGGCAAGCACTTGATCCCAGCCCTAGAAACTTTTTAACATTGCCTACTTATGCAAATAATAATTACTTCAATAAAAACGACAAGCTAACATCGAGATCAGAGATCTGACACTGAGCAGGAACTTCCTGGCTTCGTGGGGTGGACTCCCCCAGGTGTACGTGACTGTGGGTGTGTGTTGGTGGGAGGAGGCTGCTGGTTCACAGGCACTGTAGCTGAAGTTCACTTTAGGGGATGCTGAGTGAAGTGACTACTTAGGGAAGAACTCTTTATGGTCACAGATAGGCCATGGGCATCATTCAAAACAGGAGCAGCATGTAGGGTTTGATGAGAAAGCTGCCTTTCCCTCGCACCCACATAAATTTATTTGTTAAATTGTAATGTGAACTGTGAGGCGTGAAGAGAAAATTGGGTATAACAGGATGCGGTCAGCCCATCAATATCCCACCTAGTGTTGCTTTTTTTTTTTTTTTTTATTGGGTGATTGGACTGAGGATCTTTGTATTGAGCTATATCCCCGGCCTTTTTAAAGTTTTGATTTTGAGACAGGGTCTTGCTAAGTTGCTAAGTTGCTCGGGCTGGGCTATAACTTGTGATCTTCCTGCCTCAGGCTTCCAGAGTGCTGAGGTTACAGGTGTGCATCACCAGGCCTGGCTTACACTATGGCTTTTAAAGATGGGGAATGAAAAGAGGATAATTCTTTTTTGTTTCCTTGTATTTACACCTGTCTGTAGTTTGCAGGAAAAGAGCAAATTTATTACCAGGGAAGACATCTAGGAGATGCTTTTGGCGAAGACTGGCAGAAAGCACCCAGCAGGCAAGGTGAGAGGGGCAAAACACATCTGGAACAAGGGAAGTACTCACCAGTGGTTACCGCTTCCTGTGAGCAACACTGTGGGCGCCTGGAAATATGTGCTGTGGCCATGATGAGAGCATGGAAACACAGCAGTACGGATCCTGTGCTTCCCAAGCACCAGTCGGCTCACACCTGTGAGCGTTAAAGTCCTTCTGCACCCTGGAGGCTGACCTCCTACAGCCTCCTTTGCACAGGTGCAGGGTTGCTGAGGAACTGATATTCCCCCAGCACCCGCACTCATTTCAAAGGGGAGTTGGAAAGGCAGCTCTCAAATGTGTCTTATGCCAAAAAGCTCCGAGCTCCCCCTCCAGGTGAGCCCCAGTGCCTCCAATGGAAAGTGTTACCCTTCCTTCCTTGTCTAGCTCCTGTTTTCCCTCCACCCCCTGCTCAGGGGGCGGCATTAGGAGGAGTTTAGACACCTTCCTCAGCTGGGGATGGATAGCAGAAGCAGCATAGGTCTACAGGAGTCCTTCCCAGGCCCTGAGCATGTTAGGAGGACACACCTGTGTCTTAGCAAACCGAACAATGCATGCTGTATCACCTGCTAAAAATAACTTAGAAGTTTCTAATTAGGTGCAACTATATCTACTTCAGATATGATTATGTTATCTAGATATCCAAAAGCTGTTTAGATGTATTCACATATAACTGTAAAGCTTACTTGCAATTATCTAAGAACTACTAATTGTTCACATAAGTCTTAACTTTCTAGTTATTAATATACACATAAGTGTGTACATTCATTTCTGTTTCCTCCCTCATTCCTTTCCTTCTTTTCTCTTTGCTTCCTTCCCTCCCTTCCTCCCTCCCTCCCTCCTCCCTCCCTTTGAGCCGTCTATCTAATCTGTCTACCCTTTAAAAATTTCTTCTAATTTAAAAGTTTCCCCCTTCTCTGAGGGTCTGCTACTAAGTCTATGGGGTCTGAATGGGATGGAGCCAGTGATTCCTCTAGGAATGAAAATTCGGCCATTTATTGGCTGAACATTAGTCTTATCCCTTCATTATAGAGCATTTATGCTAATGAGCAAATGACAGTAAGTTTCTCATCTTTTCTCCACATGAAGGAATGTCATGTTTTGTTTGTCCCAGCTCTGAAAGATCCCATTAGTAGTCCAGGCAATGAAATGTAAGGCCTGACTAAGGCCAGCATGAGGCTTTGCCTCAAAATTGGGTAGAGATAGCAAATCAAAGGTTTATTTATTTGGTACCGGGGATCGAATTCAGGCCTTGCACCTGAAAGGCAGGTGGCAGCACCACTGAGCTAAATCCCTGGCCCTCCAAGATTTATTTTTACTAGAGGTATTTTTTTTCATCCTGAACTATTCACCTGTGTCCTGTATACATTTAAATGTATTCATGTAACATATGCATACATAGATGTAATTGTTAGAGACTAAAGAGGATGCATTATTTCTGCTAGATATTTGTGTTATTATAAATGATGTCAGGTCAGATTTACTTAAAAAGTACTTTTTTGATACACTTTCAAGTTATTGCGGCCAGGTCTAGGGCACAGAACTCAGCAGAATCACCAGAGCAAATGACCCCTGGCCAGAATGTGAGACTCATAACTCTCAGCAAGTTTCAAACTCTAATTGGAAAACAGTAAATATTTTTCCATAAAACAAATTTGAACAACACTCATTAATTTCTAGTAGCCCTTCCTCTTAGACAAAGAAGAACTCAAAGTGCCACTGTGACATATGAATTTGGCTGGCCCGGCACCTCCTGTTTTTTGCAGTTGGAAAGACTGGCAGGAAGGTTATTTATGGACTTTTAATCTTATCCTTTTTTAAAAACTGGGAATTGAACTTACGGCCTTGTGCTCATAAGGCAGGTGCAATGCCACTGAGGTAAATCCCTGGCCCTTGATTTTATCCTTTTTTTTTTTTTTTTTTTGGTACCAGGGATTGAACTCAGGTCCTTGTGCTTATGAGGCAGGTGGCCGCACCACTGAGCTAAATCCCCGGCCCAGTCTTATCCTTTTTGAAATTAGTTTGTGAAGTTCTTTTTGAAAGATAGGGTTGTTTGTTTGCAACATATATACAAACCTGTAAACTGCAAATAGCAGTTACTAAGTAAGGACAGGTGATTGAGAAACAGCCTCTTAAATGTAGATATTGCATGTAAGAAGAAGAGAGTAGAAGCACAGTTCCTGATTCTGCAGGATTCATCCCCAGTGAAGGGGACTAGAACAATACCTCACTGTCTCACAAACGGGTTGGGAGATGGTGGCATGCTGGCAGACATCCAGTAACAGGCTCTTGGGGAAGATTTTTAAAAATCCACCGACTGACTCTTGCCAGCTCTGCTGAGCTGTCTGTAACATATTACCACCCCTGGGGTATGAAATACACTCTTTCTGGAGATGCTTATGTAAGTGGCTTGGAGAAAGAGCTCAAAGAGAAAGAATGATCCAAGCAGGCATTTTTGGGTAACCCTTTTATTCCACCTTTGGGGGACAGAACAGTTGGGATCCTGGGTCTGTCCTTAGCACCCCTGCAGCCAGCTAGGAAGTCCCCCATAAGGCAGCTCACTGCCTCCTGCTCTAGTTGGCCCCAAGGCAGGATGGTATGGCAGAGGGGCAGAGTAGAGAGAGGAGAGACTCCTCTACCCTGAGCTCACCCTAGACCCCCATCAGGGTGACAGCTGTGTTTTGTGAGGAAGGTGTTTCAGTGTGTTAGGAGATGGTCCGGAATTCATAAAGCATTCATTGACATGTAACCGGAGAGCCAGGAAACTAAGGCTTATGATTCCTCTGCTCAGCCATTGGATCCTGGAGTGTTTGGAAAGGAGAAGAGGAGGTGGGCCATCTTCTGCCTGCTAGGCTTGCCAAGGTCTTAGGGCAGTGTGGCCCAGAATCTTTGGCAAGGCTCCTACCCAGCTTGGTGTCCACCCTGGCATTGGCTGGAGGTCCCATTTTGACAGGAAGAACTGGGAAGCATCCTTACCAGGTGTCACGTTTAGATAAAAAATGGCCCAGAAAGCCTCAGCCGTTTGGAAGATGATTGGACAATGGGGGCTAATGGCTGACCAGGTGTTAGTAGGCGGGGTCCAATCAGAAGAGGTCGTGCACTAGGACTGTGACCTGGAGGGCACCTCTCCCTCCTGGCTTCTCCCTTCCTCTCTGCTTTCTGGCTGGATGTGAGCAGCTTTCTCTCTACTCCGCCCCTCTACTGTGCCATCCTGCCGTGGGGCCAGCCAACTATCGACTAAAACCGTGAGCCGAAATAAATCTCTCCTCCTTTAAATTGTGGGCATTTTGTCCCAGAGACATGGATAGTGACTATGATGCCAGGACATGGCAGAAACAGTCTCAGAAGAGGAAATTTAACTGATGGCGTTTTCTCTGCAGGAAGAATTTTCTGAGGAGTGAGTAGGTTTACGGAAGCCCTCTGTTCTGTGCTGGGTGGCCTAACCACAGAACCCTGAGGGGTGTGACCATCCTAAGAATCTAAGGTCCCTTTCTTGTTGCAGGGTCCTTGGACATCTACAGCATGCCAGAAGGGAAAGCACCTGTGCCCCCCATGGGAGAGGGACCCACCTATGTCAACACCCAGCACATCCCCCCGAAGGCCCCAGCAGCCATGGCCAGCAGCGCAGAGAGCAGCCCGAGGAAAGACCTCTTTGACATGAGTAGGCCTCCACTTGTCTTTCATTTTCTTTTCTTCTGAGCTTGCTTTTTACACTTGGCAATTACTGAGATTTCTGCTAGCAGGGCTTTGCTCACGGCGGTGATTGGCTGCACTGTTCTGGGCGATGATTGTGATTCCACATCCTTTTTTTGCAGTCAAGAGGCAGAGCCAACTTCCCTCTCTTTCTGGAGTTGATTTTCCTCTTAAAGACCTGCAAAAATGAGACAAACAGTATATACAGATAAATGTGTTCATTTACCTATTTATCTAAATATTAATAGACTGTTACACATCAACTAATGCATTATTTGCTAAGAATACTAAAATGAAATGGCCCATAATCACACAGCCCCCCCCACCAAATAAGACCAACATAAATAAACAAGAAATTGCAACACCCCTCTTTTATGCTTGTTCTTTTCCCTTCCTCTGCTCTCTCTCTCATTTTTCCTCTTTCTCTCTTTCCCGTCCTGCTCCCCAAAAGGTATTAACCATTTATCATGTATCAAATGCTTTCCTGTTTACTGAAGATACACAGGAAAACAAAACAGTCCCTACTCTTGAAAATTAAATAAACCACGAACTGTAGGGAAAGTGGGACGGGTAAGGCAAAGGTAATAAGGGAAAAGAAAAAAATATGAGAAAAAGAAAAAATGGAAATGAAGTGTTTGTAAAGGGGGAAGGGAGGACAAAACGAGAACCAAGACCTGTCATGTAGAGGTACAAGATCCCAATAATGAATGTAACTGTACTGTATCCCTAGAATGTACCAATAAACTCAATGATGAATAAATAAACAAACCACGAACTAATATCAGCTCGTGAGAAGTGCTTTTGCAAGCGATGAAACAGGACAAGGAGGGTGATGAGAATGCACTGTAGAGGGCAATCCAGTGGGATATGGGCCAGGGACTTCTGTTTGTCATGCGGATTGGGAAAATTAAATCATGTGCAAGCTGGGATAGAATGAAAGTGGACAAAAAGTTTTTTAAAGTTGGAAGAGCTTCCAAAGCTAATAAAATGTTTAATTCCTTGAGAAGGTGACAGGCTGAGGTCGGGGGTGGGAAAGGGGATGAGTGCTGGACAAGTTTCTGCTCTGTCAGGCGGGCGCTTGTTATTTTACTGTATCTCCTCAGCCACCCTACAGGTAGATAGTATAGTTCTTGTTGCTGTCGCTATTTTATGGAAGTGGAAACAGAATCCTAGAGGTTAAGTAACTTTGGCACGTGCAAAGGCAGGCTTTCTGGTCCAACGTTTGCTGTTCTTACGCGGGTGAGGACGAAGCCCTGACACTTTCAGGCAGCATCGCGACAACTGCACTCTGCTCCACTCAGACACCAAGGCCTCCCCTTTTAACAAAAAGCCCCTGAGCCAGGGGAACTGTTGGAACTCAGTGTTTAGAGGTACGTTGCAGATCACTTGATCCAATCCTTCATTTACAAAATGTGGAAACGGCTGAAGAAGTATGAAGCCACTTTCCCAAGTGGCAGATCGAAGTGGTGGCGATTCAAAGCCTCCACTCCGCTGTCATGTGATCTTCCGGCAGCAGCCATTTTCCCTATTTCATTTGGTCATTTTACCAGGCTCCCGAGGAGAGTTATACAGTATGTCTGGGACTTGAGAAAAAACAAGAGCCAGCACTACCTTCTTCCCACCAATTAATTCTTTCTCCTGAAAGCAGAGAAAAGGAGACAGGGCAGACGGGGCCTTAGAGATGCTGGTGCCTTTTGAAAATGATGGAAATAAGGCCAGCACTTTATCTTGAACCACAGGGACTAAGTAATAGTGGTGGTGATGGTGAAGAAGACGAGGCGGTGATGGCTGTGACAGGGATGACGTGGTGGTTGACTGTGATGATGACAATAGTGATGACGGTGGTGGCAACGCCGTTGGTGATGGTGGCGGTCAGCGGTGATGTCACCATGGTGATGACCACGGACGTCGGAAGATGATGACGACGGTGGCAGCGGTGATGTCAGTACCAGTGGAGAGGCTGTCGGTGGAGGGGATGTGTGGGGGATGGCGATGGTAGCAAAGGCGAAGATGGTGTAGAAACAGCCTGATTACAGGTTTTCAGTCACTGCAGGTAATCAAATAAGAAAGGTAAAGGAAACCCCACAAATACGATTTTAGCTGAACGTTTTGTCATCGGGCTTAGCCCGTTCTGCTGCAGCAGAATCACTAACCCTCTTTGCAGAAAAGGAATTTTCAGGATGCGCCAGAAACATGAGTAGGGTTGGTTAGGTAAAGACGGAGCAAAAGCATTTATTACAGAGCAAAACAGAGCAGCCTTTATGGTAAAGCGAAAGCAAAGGGCCCCCAGGCGGATGAGCCCCGGGAGGGGCCCCAAAAGCGTTACCCAAGGGACTCTTTTGTCTAGGGGCCTTTATACCTAAAAATGATTGTATCTCAGCCAAACTGAGCTCGAACTGTGAGGTCACAATCAGGAGAGTTCCATGTTAAAATAGACCCATAGGAGCTTGGGCTGTGTAGCGGGTGTGCTTTTGCAAGCACCATTAAGTATAACTTCAAATGGAACAAAGACATTCTTTAGAAGGGAATGAGTATCTTATATCATGAGAATCTCTCCAGTCTAATGAGGCCTTTGTTCGCTGAGTCTCTAGGTGCCTGGCCTTGGTCATCGATGTGTCCTTCATCGAATCTTCTTGACTCCCTCTTTGATTTGGCCTTCTCCTGGCCGCCAGTAACTCCCTTTGCCGGGATCCTGCCTGCAGCCTCCGCACATGCACCAACTGCCAGACTCCTATGTCTTACTTTCTTCATTGAGTCAATTCATGGCCCTCAGTTGTGTCCTGCAACTTACAATCTTACGAAGTATAGTTGTTAGTTATGATTTCTTTTTCTCCTTACTACCTTTTATGTCTTCCACCCAACCAAAATTTCTAACCTCTTTTTATCCCCACATCTGTAAAAGATTTAGCAATTGCCAAAAAGGTCCAACGTGGGTGTTACACACTCTCTTTTCATCTTCTACTAACAAATACCAAACTGGGTTTATTTTACAGCAGTCACTGAATACTCATAGAATCCAAACTGCATCCTAGGAACAATGTGGGGCTCTGGCAGTGCCTCTGCCTGGAGAATGATTTCTGTCTCTGTGGTGCTTGCATCGCAGTCAGTGGGCAGTGTGATCCCAAGTAATCATAACAATGCCCTGTAGTTGCATAGCACTGTGTGTGCTTTTCAGAGTGCTTTGCATACCACAGTGCTACCTTATTAGAAAAGTTGACTTTGAAATTTTATTAAATGTGCTTGGGTACTTCTTCTGCCACTGATGTTCCTTGCTGTTGGAACAGTAGTCTGAAGCATTCACAGATAGACAACAGCGGGAAGTGTGTTCCAAAGGGGATAAAGCCGAGCTCCATGTCAGGCACTCAAATGAAAACCTGTTGCTTTAGGGAAATGGATAAAGTTAAGAGGTGGCAGAGCTGCTGGCCTGCAGAAAGTCACACAGGAGGCACTCAAAGATTTTGAAATAAACATTCAGTGGGCTCGGTTTAGCTTTGCATTAAATCCAATCTTTGTAGCTTTGTCTTTTCCTCTGAACTTCGCAAGATCTTATTCAGAATTCCCTAAGGAGGCTAGCTGGTGTTCCAAGCAAAGGAAGTGCTGTAAAATACGCATGGCCTCTTGAGGGTGCAGCAATGACTTCATTCCCCTAGCTAGACCATGGATGTGCTCAAATCCTTGGTGCAAATCAAAACTCCCAGCTACTGTGGGGAAAGCAGAATCACCAGAGAAAAGCATGCCAAATTTGGGCTCTACTTTTAAACCTTGTTATGCTACTCCTGTTATCTTCCCAGCCAATCGACTTTGTCTAGTTTTACCCTCTCTGGAGGAGGTACATTTGCAGTTGCATCTCTTATATTACACTTTTATGATTTGCTCTTTCTGAGATTGACTTATTGATGGCCAATGTTGTTGTTGACAGAGCCTTTTGAAGATGCTCTCAAGAACCAGGCCCTGGGGACCATGTTGAGCAAGGCCGCCTCTGTGGAGTGCATCAGCCCTGTCTCACCCAGAGCCCCGGATGCCAAGATACTGGAGGAGCTGCAAGCTGAGCCTTGGTACCAGGGAGAAATGAGCAGGAAGGAGGCAGAGGGGCTGCTGGAGAAAGATGGAGACTTCCTGGTCAGAAAGAGCACCACCAACCCCGGCTCCTTCGTTCTCACGGGCATGCACAATGGACAGGCTAAGCACCTGCTACTGGTGGACCCCGAAGGCACGGTGAGACATGGGGTAGGGTCTTTTAATCGGCTCCTACCTACCTTGAACTATCTCTACTTAGCATGTGTGCCTGCCAGGGACAGGGTACTTATGCCTTGAGGCAGTGGTTGTCATATGTGGTTGGGGCCACATATGAGTCATAAAACGTGGAAAATTATAATGGCCCAGGCTGAACTTTAAGATAAATAAATACAGAAACTTTGGCTTACGATATGGAGATTACATATCACATATCATATTCAGAAGTTCTTGTGGTTGGGATTAAAATTTAAATGTGAAAGACAGAACTATAAAGCCATAAAGATAATTATTAAGAGAAAAATCTCTAAAGAGAACATTTTTCTTCCAAATACATTCCCATTAGACAAAGAGATACAGGCTCCTAGGCTTGTTTTGTTTTGCTTTGGTTTGGTTTTTTGAGACAGGTTCTCACTATGTACTCCAGACTGACCTGGAACTCACTATGTAGCCCAGGCTGGTCTTGAACTCACAGTGATCCTCCTGCCTCAGCCTCCCAAGTGCTGGGATTACAGGTTCCTAGACTTTTAGAGTATATCTCAAATTTGTAAAAGTTGAATAGCTGAGATATTTATGTCAGTTCTCAAATATGGTGGCCAGTAAGTGAAACGTCATTAATTAGTCGATTATTTTCCAACTCAGAGAAGTTATGATGCATAGCCATACAGTTGCATCTGAATAATTTTATTACTGAGGCTGAATTGTTCACCTTCCAGTCAACATATGTGTTTGACTTCACCTAGGGCCTCGTCCAATAAATACTCAGTTTAATAAATGCAATTAAATCAATTTAACTATTGAGTAGATTCCATAATTGTTTAAATCTTCTTATCTGGTTAAAACAAAAAAGCAAGGTAAAATTATTTAAGTAGAATTATTTAAATGTTTGATTACAGAAGTGAAGCTTTAGTCTTTGGTTGGACTGGAACACAATTTCCCTGGGTGTGTGGTCCAGGTGGGAGTAGGAGCATTGTTACCTTGGGCTCTAGACTGAGGTGCCCATGCACCTCCACTTGTGATGTTCTTGAAACATCAGTGTGTGCCCAGTTTAGTTTCTCTTTCCTTTCCACTGAAGCAACCACTTTCCCATGGGTGGAACCTAATAAATGTGACCACTTCCTTCCAGTCCGCCTTCAGTATATATATATTTCTTTGTTTTAACCCCATCAGGTGCTCTGAGATATGTCAGAAGGCTGCCTGGACTCTGTCGTAGGTAGAGACGTTCCCTTGCTCAGCTCTCTGGAGGAGGGTGTCTAAGCTGCTGCAGACCTCACACAGGTTTCTTTCTGTACCTGGGGCAGTCTCACAGGGACAGGTGTCAGTAGGGTTTTTGGCCCCTGCAATTGCACACATTTAGTTTCAGTAGGGTTTGCAGTTGCTTCCATGTTAGCTGCACCATGGAGGCCCACACCAGCAGACCTCGAGGGGCCTCGCAGCCTCGCTCTCCCTCCACAGTGAGGCTCTAATTTTGCTAACGAGTGGGAGTAAGGAGTAAGGCGAGGTCTGGTTGTCTGATTTGCAACTCTTTGATTGTGTGTCATTAGCAGATTAGTAGGTTAGATTGGGTATCTCCTGGAAATTTTATACTCTTATATTTTACTCATATTTTTCTTTTGACTTTCTTACTGAGTTTTCTTGAAATTTTTTGGGGGGAGGGATTTTTGTTGCTGTTGCTATTGTCTTTTGTGGTTATATGGTAATTTTGCCTATGATGTTCTTCATCAAATAGAAGTATTGCTTTGGAGAATAGCCAACTGCATCAGTTTTTCCTTTTCTGAGTTCTAAATTTTATATATTGCAAATAATACTGTATTCTAATATCTGTTCTATTTATAAATTGCAAATATGCTGTATAATATTTTTGTCTATTAGCTTTGTAGTTTCACCTTTCGCAATTAGGTTTGAATTCCAGCTGTTGGTACTTTTGACTACACTGTGAAGCCATTTTGGTTTTGTCACTATTTACCAAGTCGTTCCTTTTTCTCCATTCTCAATGCCCTTTCTATAACATGCTGGGTCCTCTGGCCTCAGCTCTGCCTCTGGACTTGTGGTTCTAGTCTGTTGGTCTGACTGCTTGTTCCTCATGTGTTTTGTTTTAATCGTTAGAAATCTGGAGCGGTTGTAACATCTGGTGATGTGAGTCCTTCCTGTTGATTCTCCTCTATCCAAATGGTCTTAGCTTTTCTTAACCCTTTGTTCTTTATTTAGAGTCAGTTTGCCCAGTCACCAAAAACATGCTATGATTTTGATGGGATTTGCATTGATTGTATAGATTAATCTTGTGGAAGAGCAGATGGTTTTCAATGTTCGATCCTCATATCCTTGAACATGGTCCAAGCCTCCACTTACTCTGTTTTTAAGGCATCTTTAATAGTTGTTAAATTCCCTCCAGAAAGCTCTTGTTTCTTCCTTTATGTTGTTTCCTAGGGTGTCTAGTTTTAGTTCCTGTTGTAAACAATAAATTATTTTAGCTACTCTTCTTCAACAATGACTGCTGCGGGAAGAGAAATGTGGTGTCTTCATGAACATTGGTGGTCTGTCTCCTGCTTGCCAAACTCTCCTTGCACCTCTTCTGGCCCCACTGCATGCGGCACCTTCAAAAACTGACCAGGAGGGGACATCCTTATCTGCACCCCTCCGTAAGGGAAGATTTCAAGGCTCTGTTGTATTAAAAGGAGGTTTGATCTGGGCTCGGTGGTCCATGTTTTTAATCCCAGCACTCAGGAGGCTGAGGCAGGAAGATTGACATGAGTTTGAGGCCAGCCGAGGCTACACAGTGAAACTCTATCTCAAAGAACCAGAAGAAAAGAAAGAGGAGAAAGAGGAGGAGGAGGAGGAGCAGGAGGAAAATTTGATTGGCTTTTGGTACATTGTCCTTTTCAGCTTAAAGGAATTCATTTATTCATTCAACTGAATGCCAACTCAATCCAGATAATCATTTTAGCACCTGGTATGTATCTGTGAACCATTTACCAAGAAAAATTCTGCTTTGGTGGAACTTACATATACATTATTACCTAACTACTTTTATCATATACAGGTATTGAAGTACATCAAATTTCTCTGCAGCATCATTGGAGATAATAATGTGTTTTTTTCTTAAATCTGTTAAAATGCAGAGTTATAGGAGTAGTTTATTTATTCCTCGATGTCACGATCCTATTGCAACTGCTATTTTGACATGTAGTAACTGTGAAATATGTTGTTGGGTTTTCTTAAGGTTTTTTCAGAGTCTGTGTTCATAAGTGAAGTTCATCGTAATTGTCTTTGTTGCTTTTGTGTGCGTGTTCAGCTGGTCTGGGTAGCAAGGTGGTGTGGTCACACTTACCTTTTTTTATTTTTTATCTTTTTTTGAGTGGGGTACCTGGGATTGAACTTGGGTCCTTGAGCTTGCAAGGCAGGCCACCAAACAGCTGAGCTGAATCCCCAGCCCTATTTTTTTATCTTATTGATAAGTATTTAAGTATACAGTACAATTGCATTCATCATTGGGATATTGTACCCTTACAAGACAGATCTTGGTTCTCATTTTTTCCCCATACACCTGCCCTCCTTTCACCCCCTCCACCCTCCCCTATTTACAAAGACTTTGTTTCCATTTTTTCCTTTTCTCATATTTTTTCTTGTCCCTTATTTCCTTTCCCCTACCCTTCCCACTTCCCCTATACCTTTAGCCCTTTTCTTCCTATTTCACAATGTCAGTTATACAATTTGTATACAGTTATACAATTTACACTTTTACTTTTTCACACCAGAGAAACTATCTGGTATTTTTACATGTGTGTCTTGTTTATTTCACTTAAGAGAATCAACATAGTGAAAATGGCCATACTACCAAAACTGCTATACAGATTCTGTGCAATCCCAATTGAAATTCCAATGGTATATTTCACAGAACTAGAGAAAATAATCCAAAAATCATTTGGAACCATAAGAGACCTAGAATAGCAAAAGCCATTCTAGGCAACAGAGACATGACAGGGGTTATCACAATCCCCAACTTGAAACTGTACTATAAAGCCACTGTGATAAAAGCAGCATGGTACTGGCAAAGAAACAGACCCAGGGATCAGTGGAATAGATCAGAAGATATGAAAACAACTCCAGAAGTACTCAGCTACCTCATTTTTGACAAAGGAGCCAACCATCCTCAGTGGAGGAAAGATATCTTCTTTAATAAATTGTGTTGGAAAAACTGGATTTCAACCTGCCAAAGATTAAAACTAGGCCCTTATCTTTCACCATGCACTAAACTAAAATCCAAGTGGATTAAAGATCTAAATACCAAAACAGGAACTCTAAACTTACTGGAAGATAGGTTAGGCAGAACTCTTAAAGACATTGGCATAGGAAAAGACTTTATGAACAAATCCTCAGTAGCACAGGAACTAGCACAAAGAATCAACAACTGGGGGGGTGTCTCATCATATTAAAAAGCTTCTGCACTGCAAAATAAACAACAGAGCTAAGACATAACCTACAATGTGAGAAAAAAAATTTACCAGCTGCTCCTCAGACAAAGGACTATTATCTAGAATATATAAAGAGCTCAACAATATCAGGCCCCCAAATAGAAAGACCCAACTCAAAAATGGGCATCTGAAATGAACAGACATTTCTCAGACAAAGAAGTAAAAGCAGCAAATAAATATATGAAAAAAATGTTCCATATTACTCGTCATTTGAGAGATGCAGATGAAAACAACACTGAGACCCCATGTCACTCCAGAAAGAGTGGCTGCTATCAAGAAATCAACCAATAACAAATGCTGGTGGAGTTGTGGGGAGAAAGGAACCCTTCTCCATTGTTGGTGGGAGTGCAGACTGGTGCAACCACTATGGAAATCAATATGGAGATATCTCAAAGAACTAGGATTAGAGGTTCCATTTGACCCAGCTATTCCTCTGCTGGGTACCTTTCCAAAAGAATTAAAAGAATCATACCACAGTGATATATGCGCACCTATGCTTATAGTGGCACAGTTTGTGATAGCTAAAATTTGGAAACAGCCCATTTGCCTATCAGTTGGAGAGAGAGAGAGAGAGATGTCTTTTTTTCTATAAAATGGAGTACTACTCAACCATAAAGAATGAAAAACTAGAGTCATCCATAGGAAAATGGGTGCATATTGAGGCCATATACACTTTCGGAGTGAGCAAGGCTTGCTCCATATCAGAGAGGGTTTATCAGGGAACTCTGATCTAACTGCTGTATCGCAGATTCCCCTTATTACTCCCCATATCTTTATTCTGATTTATTTTTGCTTCAATGCACTTATCACAAACAAGCATTTGTTTATTTGCTTATTTTTTGCTCCCCCTTCCACTAGACAGGGGATCCCCATGGGAGCTGCACCCCAGGAGGTGAGTGGTGGGCTGGTGGGAGAGCCAGTGAAGAATCTCTTTACAGTGGTTCTCATCGCTGGCCTCACTGCCTGAGTTCCCGTCCTATCAGATCAGCCTGGCATTAGATTCTCATAGGAGCTAGAACCCTCCTGTGAACTGTTCATGTGAGGGCTCTAGGCCACATCCTCCTTTGCATCATCATGAAACCAATCCCCTGTCTCTTCACCCATAGAAAAATTCTCTTCCACTAAGCTGGTCCCTGGTGCTACAAAGGTAGGGGACTGCAGCACTAGACCACGATCTCTGTAAAGGTAGAAAATTGCTTATTGCAGTAACCCTCATCACCTGGAATAGTACCTGGCATGCAGCAGGTTTTCAGTGAGTGTTGGATAAATGCTTCACCAACTTAGGCTCTTAGAGTCTAGGAATTGAGTCTCCAAGCAAGCCACTGGGGGATGGGGTTAGAGCAAGGATTGCACCTCCTAGCAGATGTAGAATAACAAATGAGGTTTTTAAATACGATTAGTTCCTTCTACTTGCATGGGCAGTGTAACAATTCAGTCGTGATCACCTTGGAGAAAATAGGAGAGGAACTATGCAAGTAATTCTTGGAAATACAAATATTTCAGTTGAAAATATTTGATATTTGAAAGCATGAAATGCTAAAAAGTCTGCTTAAATATGTCATGATATGGAACAAAGCTTATTAATTTTTTCAATTCACTCAGCCTGTATGGACCAAAGTATGATTTTTAAAAATATATGCACAACTAATAATATATTAATTATACAGTCACAAACCGGATCAAGAAGGTGTATTGTAATAATAGAGTTAAGCCAGGTGTCCATGCAAGCCAATACCCAAGGTGCTGCTATTCATGAAATTTTAATTTTGTAGGAGGAATTTATAGTACCGAGGAGAACATTTGTCAAGTCATACCTAGCGATGACTGTTCTTTTAGAGGGCTTTTAGCTGGATCTAATTATCTAGTTTAATTGATCCTAAGGAGTATAGCTGTGGCTGAAAAGAAAATGGAAACAGGAGACTTAATTAAAAATGTAACGCTGCTTCCTTGCTGTGAGGACACCAAAATAGACGCTGAACACATTCTCTTCAATATTTATTCATCTGATTTTCATGGTAATTGGTTGTTCCCTGACTATAAAGGAGGAAACTTGGCAGAACAGATTACTCAGAGAAAGAAGGGTGCAAAATGGGTCTGCATCTAAATTTACTCCCCAGCCTACCAACCCGTGAGCACTCCCGATGTGCTCCGAGTCACTGGGGACCTGGAGGACAAGGCCACCTTTGGAGGCTTCTGAGCCTCCTTGGTAAAGTGTTGAAAATATCCTGAAATAGCAACTGGAAAGAGCTGGTGACTGGGAGAAAGGGAAGCCCAGAGATGCAGCCTGGACCCCCTTTTCCACCCCTTGTCAACATCTTCTGAATCAGTCAGCCTGCCTGTGTCTAAAATTGTCCCCTGAGTCACTCACTCATCACTGATTCATGCTGTTGGCCTCACAGGGACAGCACGTGGGGTGGGCACTGTGCTTGCATTTGGACCGAGCTGCTACCCCACAGGTGATCGGACTTCATTCACATTTCAGAGCACACAGTGGGGAGTTTATTCCCCATTAATCCACAAAACAGCAACAAAAGCCCCACCCTTCATCATTTTCCAAGTTTTTCTTTATCCTGAGAGTAGTTTTAAAAATAGAAAAGATTTTTGAGACAAGGATCCAAAATGGCAGGCACAAAAGGCCAAAGAGACAAATGGGGTTGCATTGAATTAAAAGGCCTCAGCACAGCCAAGGAAACACTTACCAGAGTAAAGAGATGGCCTAAGAATGGGAGAGTATATACAGAAACTACTCATAAAGGGTTAATATCTAGAAGATGTAAAGAACTAAAATAATCCAATTAAAAATTAAAAGACCTAAATAGACATTTTTCAAAAGAAGGCATGCAGAGGACAACAGATGTGTGGAGAAATGCGCACAGTACCAGCCATCACACTACAATATCCTCTCCCCCCAATTCAAATGACTATTACTGGAAAGACAAGAAGTAACAAGTGTGGTAAAGATTTGGAGAAAAGAGAACTGTTCCACCCCGCTGGTGGGAAGGTAAACTGTCCAGTCACTATGGAAAACAGTATGGAGGTTCCTCAAAACATTGGCATTAGAACTACTATATGATCCAGCACTACTCACTACCCTTTGAGTCTTTCAAAGACTCACCTGCATGCCCATGTTCACCGCAGCATTTTTCACAATAGCCAGGATGTGGAAGCAAGCTAGCAGACAAATGGGTGAAGAAAACATGGTGCCTATACCCAACAAAATACTACGAAGCCAAAACAAGGGTGAAATCCTGTGATTCACAGCATACTGGATGAACCTGGAGAACACTGTTAAGTGAAATAAGCCAGGCACAGAAAGAGAAGTGCCACACGATCTCACTCATATATGAATCCAAAGAAGTTGATCGTATAGAAAAGAGTAAAATAGTGGTCACCAAAGACTGGGAAGCAGGAGGAGAAGGGAGGCAGAAAGATGAGCGGAAGGGTACAAAGATACAGGAGGAAGAAGCAGCTCTGGTCTTCTGTTGTACAGTAGGGTGACTATTGTTAACAGTAATGTATATTTCAGAAATCCAGGAGGGAAGATCCTGAATGTTCTCACTAAAAAGAAGTGCTACCCATGTGAGGTGACAGATATGCTGATTACTTGGATCTGATAATTATACAATGTATACATGGACCGAAACATCACATTGTACCCTACATATCTGCATAATTATTACATGTCAATTTAGGAAAAGTTCCTTAACCCTTCCACAGAATAATGCCCTGCTATTTAAAAATTCTCCTTGTTTCAAGTCGTCAGGCCCTCTGTCTGTCCTTGGATGACTCACGACTCAGGTGGTGGGTCTTCTCCACACGGAACTTTAGAGGAGCAAGGAGCCAGATGAAGCTCACTGGCTCCCCGTGGCCTCCCCCAAGGAAACAACAATGTCAACTCCACTAATCTCACCCTGAGGACAGGAGGATGAGCAATGCCTGGAGGGATATGGAGTCTTTGCCCAGCAAGATTATCTCAGCAACTTCCCTTTTACATTTTCATCCATGTAACTCCCAATAAAATACAACAGAAAAACATTTAAAGAAATGTACTAGTCCCCCAAGCCCCTGCACCGCTTCCTCTTTTCTTTTTTCCCCATTGAGTTTATTGGTACATTTTATGTATACAGCACAGTTACATTCATCATTGGGATCTTGTACCTTTTCAGGAACCACCTTGCTTTGTATTTTTCCCCCATTCCCCTGCCCTCCCTTCACCCTTCTCTGTTTACAAAGATTTTGTTTCCATTTTTTCCTTTTCTCATGTTTTTCCTTTTCCCTCCCCACCCCCCTCCCCTACTCCTTCCTCATTTCTGAGACATAACATCACTAGCAGTTTCTCTTCAAAGTTCCCTTGATGGAGACTCTCCCCCCACACCCCGAAGCAATGCACTTAAAGTGCTATTCATTGATTTAATCATGTAAAGCATCATTTCTTGATGTTGCAAAGGGAAAACTAATGTTTAGGTCACGTTTGGTGCTTCGTTCCATTTCTTTGAGTCTGTCTGGTGGTGGTTTTGTGCCCTTAGATTCCTGGAAACTTTCTCATCTATGCCATTAGCATTGGACAGCAGCATCCTCCCTGCCCTGGGGGAAGGGTGTCAGGTGGCCCTGTTGGCCCTTTGGAGTTACCTGTATCCCACCCCATCAAACTTTCCTGGCATTTTAAGAGAGTATACAGTGAGAAAGTTTTTTTCTTTGGAATCATTACAGAAACGCTTGAATTCTTGGAACACACAATGTCTGCCAGTGAAATCATCCCCCTGCAGAGCTGTGATGCAGCCTCAAACCAAGGCTTGGACCTTGACGTGTTACGACCACCTAATCTTCCAGAGCCTGTTCGTGTTTCCCCAGTTGTCCCCTGTGACGTCCTTTATTGGAGAAGGATCCTGTCCAGAGTCGCAGATCTGTTTGCCAAGTCTGCTTAGCCCCCTTCTGCCTGACACACTTCTCCATTTAGGCTCGCCTGGTACATCCTCCCTGTGACAGTTTGGACCCTAACTGTCTCAAAGGCCCATATGGCTTGGTCCTCAGTTTGGCACTGTTGAAGGGGGGACTTGCAGGAGTCAGGTCACTGGGGACACTGGGACCCCAGCCTCTCTGTCTCTCTTTGCCTCTTGCTCTCCATCAGGCCTCCTCTCCACGTCCTCCTCTTCCATGATGTGCTGCAGCGCCACCAGCTCAAGTCAATAGGGCCCCAAATGGGGACGTGGATGGAAATCTCTGACACTGTAGACCAAAATAAATCTTTCTTTTATCATTTATTCTCTAAATAACTTCAGGCATCTCAACCAATAAGGACCTTTAAAACAACACATACCATCCTTGTTCATCCAATAAAAACTAAAAACAATTAACACTATCTAACATTCAGCCTATATTCAGACTTTTTCTCATTGTCTCAAAAATGTTCATTTTATTATAAATTTGATAGAATCGGAATCCAAACGTGGTGCACATTTGCATGTATTTCCTTTCAACAGGCTTTTATTCGAGCACAGCTTCTATCCTATTATGTTCCCTATATTTCCTTCATACCAGTGATTTTTTGAAACAAACTAGAGTTGGCTGTGACTTCGCTGTGGTTTCCTTGTGACAGTGCTAACTCCTTTGCCCCCTGTATTTTCTATAAACTGGCAGCTGAAGAGCTGTTTACACAGCTCTATTGAGATATAACTCACACAGCACATCCATTAAAAGTATACAGTCCAACCGTTTTTGTTATAGTCTTTGATATTGGCAACCGTTATTATTATTGATTTTAGAACATTTTTATCACCACAAAAAGAACAGTTTAGCTGGGTGTGGTGGTGCATGCCCATATTCAGCCTCAGGAAGCTGAGGCAGGAGGATGACAAGTTTGAGGTCACATACCAAGACCATGTCTCAAAAAAACAGAGACAAACAAATGAACTCTGGGGTTCCATTTTCCACGGTCACACAGCCCTTTAAGGACCCATGTAACTTTTTTTTCTGTCCCTGAGATTTTCCCATTCTGGACTTTAATATGGATAGACTCATATAACTTGGGAACTTTTGTGAGTAGCTCCTTGCACTCAGTATGTTTTCAGAGTCCATCCGAGGTGTGGCGTGTGGTACTTCATTCATTCTTTGTGTGGCTTGGTAGTGCGCTGTTGTATGGGTTAGACTACACTTCATTTTATTTGTGGGACGCTTAGGTTGTCTCCCACATTTTGACTGCCAGGGACAGTGCTGCTATAAATCTTCATGTACTCTATGTGGACTCGTGTTTTTGTCTCTCTCTGATAGTGCCTAGGTTATCTGGTAAGCGCAGTGTTTCTTGAGAAACTGTCTCACTCTTTGAGAAACTCTGTCTTTTCTCTGTTGTTCCAGAAACTGCCAGGCTGTTTTCCGAAGCGACTGCGCCCTTCTCCATTCCCACAGCAGCTTGTGAAGCTCTTGCTTCCTCCTCAGCTTCATCAACATTTGTTCTGAGCTCACTTTTTGACGCTTACCATCCTAGCGCTTGCACAGTGGTATCTCGTTGTGGTTTTTATTTGCATTTTTCTGATGCCTAAAAATGCGGAGCATTTCTTCATTTTTTTCCCTCGACTATTTATTTACTTGTTTAATTTTTTAGTACCAGGGATTGAACTCGGGTCCTTGCACTTGCAAGGCAGGCCACCGAACCGCTGAGCTGTATCCCGGGCCCTTCCCTTGACTGTTGATATAACATTCTTAGAGAAAAGCCTTATTTCAATTCTTTGTCCAGTGGTTTTAATGGGATTTTACTATCTTTAGCATTGACATGTAAAGATTCTTTATAAATTCTAGATACAAGTCCCTTATCAGGTTGTCCTTCTACTTTCTTAGCGATATCCCTTGAAGCATAGAATTTTTAAATTTCGGTGCTCTTCCATTTGCCTTTACTTTTGTGCTTAGGCTTTTAGTGCCACATTTGAGAGAATTTGTTTCTGTGTTTTGCCAAGTCTGAGATCGTTTATTTACCCCATGCTTTTTTCCCTAATGTTTTTTTGATCAGCCCCTGTTTAGCACTCTGGTCCATTGTGTGTGTGGGGGCATCTATATATTTTGCATGTGAGTATCGAGTTATCTCAGTATCATTTGTTGAAAAGATGGTTCTTTCTCTAGGAATGTTCCTGGCACTACTGACTGTTAAATATCTGCTGACCTGGATACATAGTTGTATTTTTGAGTCTCAAGTCTGTTCCATTGATCCCTAAGTCTGTCCTTATGGAAGTACCTGTGGCACTGAGTATTACTGCTAAATACTCTTTATTGCATTGAGGAAATTCTTTTTATTCCTAGTTTGTTGAGTGTTTTTAACATTAATGCGTTAGATTTGCCAAATACTTTCCTGTGTGCATTAAGATGACTTGAGATTTTTGTGTTTTATACATTTATGATGTATTGTATTGACTGATTTTCAGATGCCATAGCAACCTTGCATTTCTGGGATAAATTCCATATGGTCATGCCTATATTACTTCTTATGCACTAGATTTGGCTTGCCAATATTTTGTTTGGGTTTCTTTCTCTCAATATTCATAAGAGCTATTAGTCTTTAGTTCTTTTTTCTGTGTGACACTTTTCTCTGGTTTTCATTGTCAGGATATGATGAACTCATAGAGTAACTTTAGAAGTGTTCTCTCTTATTACATAGAAGAGTTTGGGTAGAATTAATATGAATTGTTTAGCTAGCAGGCAGAATCAGCAGTGATACCATTTGGTCTGGCCTTCTCTTTTTGGGTAGTTTATTGACCACTAATTCTCTATACTGTTATAGACTTATTCACATTATCTATTTCTTCATGAATCAGTTTTGAAAATCTGTGTTTTCCTAGAAATTTGTCCCTTTCATCCAAGTATCAAACTGGTTAGGATGTGTGAAGAATGTATATTCTGTTGTTGAAAGGAGCGTCTTATAGATACCTGTTAGGTCTAGATGGTTTTTGGTGTTGTTCAAGTCTTCTATTTCCTTGTTTGCCTTCTGTCTAGTTGTTCTGTCTATTATTAAAATTGGAACATGAAGTCTCTGTTATTGTTGAATTGTTTACTTGTCCTTTTCTTTGTATCCCTTTTACTTCATGCATTTTGGTGCTCTGTTATTAAGGGTGCATACATTTACAGTTTTTAACGGTGTATCCCTCTTGATCTCTAGTAATATTTTCGTTTTGAAGTCTGTTTTAGTAAGTATCAGGATATTCACTCTAGCTTCCTCTTGGCTACTATTTGCACGATAAACATTTTGCCATCCTTTTACTTTCAATCTGTTTGTATCTTTGATGCTAAAGGACGTCTCCCTCTACAGCATATAGTTGGAGCATGTTTTTATATGCTCTGATACTCTGCTTTTGGATTGTATTGTTTTATCCATTCACTAACATTTAATATTACCATTGATATAATTGAGTTTATATTTTTCACTTAACTATTTTTAGTTTTCTTATGTCTTTTTGTTTCTCTATTCCTTTTTTATTTTTGCCTTACATGAATACTTTATAAGGTAGAATTTTAATTTTTAGTGAATTTTTTTCCCACTATGCCTTTTGGGATTTTTAAAAAGTAGTCATTCCAGAGTTTACCCAATACATTTGAACTTGTTCAAAATAAGCATCAGATTTATATGGCCTTAATTCTTGTGATGCATAGGACTACTGCATTTATAGAGCTCTATTCACTTTCCTTCTTTTGTGTGGTATCTTAATCACTTTCTCCATCACTGAGACAATACCTGATACCCACAACTTAAAGGAGAGAAGGTTTATGTTAGGTCGTAGTTTAGTCCATAAGATGCTGTCTCCAAGACAGAAAAAGCATGGTGGACGAACTTGGGAAAGGAAAGCTGCTCACATCATGGTGGCCAGGAAACAGAGGGGGACGGGAGGGAGATACATACTTCCAGGTCACAGCACCAGTGATCTGCCTTTTCTGACCAGTGTGCACCTCCCAACAGCATATTCAGCTGCTGGACTCACCGGTGCAATCCACCAGTGAGTATAGCGCCCCAGTGATCCAACAGCCACCCTCCAGAAGCCTCACCTCTGAGCACATGAGAGTCTGGGGGGATATTCCAGATCCATACCACAGCGTGTAGTATTACTGCCATATACCCACCTCCTTTGTGCTGTTACTGGTCAATATATTACCTGTCTATTACATTCCAATACGTTAAGTCCACTATTTGAGAATTTTTTGCACTATTGCCTTTTAAATCAGTTAATTTTGACATTTCTACACGTGCTTTCCTTGAGAGAAGAAAGTTATTTTCCTTACACGTCATTACTGTGTGTCACCATCATAGTGATTTCAGCCACTGTTTAGAATACAGTTAAGGTTACATGGACTTTCCTAAAATGAACTCATAGGTTTCTAGAGAAAACCTATCATGGTAGGGATGAATTTCCATTGGACTCTTGGGTGAGCTTTAGCACAGTGTATATCTTATGTCTTTTTCTTTCTTGTCTTTCACTCACATTTTAGTGAACTGCTTCCTTAAGTGTCTTTCTCAGAACAGGTAGATGAGTATGAACTTTCTCATCCTCACATATCTGAAAATGGATTTTGAAGTCACTTTTGATTCCAAGCAGGGTTGATTGTGGCATGGCTTATCTGATTCTTTACCCACTGTGATTACTTTCTTCCGAAAAACTTTAGCATTTTCTTCTTTCTTTCATATTGTCATGAATCTAAGTACATATCTTTTTCCATTCATTTTTCTGGGGGCTCGATAGCTCTTTCAATCTAAAGACCTGTTTTTTTTTTCTTTAAATAAGAGCAGTTTCATGTATTCCTTTCATAATGTTCTTTCTTCTGCATTGTTCCTCTTGGACTGCCTGGTGACATGTTAGACCTCTTTGACCTTCTGTCTCTTATCTTTTATTCGAATTTCCAGTTCTTTGAATATTTGCTTTATATTCTGGGAGGTTTTCTTAACTACTTTACAGACTTCTGTTTTCTCTCTCTCTCTCTCTCTTTCTCTCTCTCTCTCTATATATATATATATGTTATATGCATAATATATATTTATGCAACTTTACAAATTATATATTTAATTTTAAAAGGATTTTTTTTTTCTGTACAGAGGAACAAACTGAGGACCTTTGCACTGAGTTATAGCCCCAGACCTTGTTTTAATTTTTTATATAAGACAGAATCTTGCAAAGTCACTAAGCTGCCCAGGCTAGATTCAGTCTTGGGGTCTTCCTGATTCAGCCTCCCAGAGTACTTCAATTACAGGTGTACACTATCATAAATGTTTAAAACATTTTTGTTGTCCTCTGATTTTTTATCTCTTTGACTTTTGATGTTACTAATATGACTTTATTGTTTTTTCTATTTTCTGAGTCATCCACTGAAGCAGGTTTACTTTTCAGGATCCTTCTCTTTGTGCTGCTGTTTTTAGATGTGTTCAATTTTGATGTATTCATTTTAGATGCATTCATATTTGGGAATAAGAGTCTGGGTTCCCTTGTTTTCCTGGTGTTGTTCTCTCTATTGTGACACATGCAACGGTCCCTCTAGTCTGTCCCCTCATCAGAAGCTTGGCTGAAATTGTGAGTAGTGTGTGTCAGGATGGGAGGAAGGACGGAGGGCACGGATGCTGGTGCTGGGGTGCCAGACAGGTTAGACTTTAGATTAAGAAGGTGCAAGGGGCCTAGAGTTGTAGGCTGAGTATGTTACTTGGGGTCACCTGATTCTCCCATGCCTCAGTTCTTCCCAGGCAGAGTGTTCACTGTCTTTGGGGGAATATTGCCTGTTCCCTTCCTTGAAGGCGAAGGACTGGTCTGGCTAGAAGAAGCACAGGGGCAGAGTGGGCAGCTGTTCAGTATCTGCAGCTTGCTCTCTTTCTGCCACCGTGTGGGTGGGCTCCACGCTCCCACTGCATGGCCTCATCTTGCTTTTGCATCAAGCTCCTGTCTCCTCCGTTAGCCACTGCTACATCCCTCTCCTCCTTCTCTGTTTTACAGGTTTGTTCCCCCCACTCCCTTTTCCTAGGTTTAGGAAGGCGCAGCGCCTGTGCTCCTGACTGATATGAAACATCAGTGCTTTGCTCTCCTCTGCTTATTTTCTCTGAAAGATTTCAAAATCAAGCAAAGTAAAAGAATATAGAATCATGTTACCATCTTCCTCTCTCAGGGATCAGTGGGGACTTTCCTTGCTCCTCTTTAACACTGCAAAGGGCCAGGACTGCTGCATCCTGTCCCACAGAGCTTGGAGCCAGTGTGTCCCTAGCTTCTCAGATGTGGCTCTGGAGAGGTTCTGATCAGTGGCTATTTCTTAGGAATTTCCTTTTTGGTCAGCGCGATCAGTTCTCTCTCCTTTTCATTCTTTATTGTGAGAAATCGACTTGGTGACTTGGGCATGTTTGAGTGTGATAAGGGCGTCTTGGTACCTTGAAACCAGGAAAGGAAGGGCAGCTAGAATCTGAAGGAAGGGGCTGGAGTTTGAACCAAAGAGATCCAAGGAGATTTTTCTCCTCTGGTCAGGGAAACTGAGGAAGTAGGCAGTGAGGACCCATCCAGGGTGGAGATTAAGAGTCCAGCACATCATCCGGGTAGGAAACGAATGTCCACATGGGGTGAGGGCTGACTGGAAGTGTGAGTGACAGGCATGCAAAGTCCTGGGCATTGTAGCTGGGGGGACAGCACTGTGGCCCAACAAGTGCATCCAAAGGAGCTTGCATGGCCTTGTGGTGCACACCTGTGATCCCAGCACTCAGGAAGCTGAGGCAGGAGGATCACTATGAATTTGAGGCCAGCCTGTACTACATAGCAAGATCCTGTCTCAAAAACAAAACAACAACAGCAGCAACAACAAAAATCAAGGGACCTTGACTGTACCTTAACTCCAAACCTGGGCAGGCTTGGGCAACGTCTGCGTTTGGTTTACCTCCCACCTCGCTTGGGCTGGATTCAGACAGAAGCCTGTGGGTGTGCTTGCATCTCTCCGTGCATCCAGCTGAAGCTGGGAAAGCAGACAGAGGGCAGCAGCTCTGTGCACACGCATTGTCCCCACGAAGCACGAGTTTAAATCGGGACACGCTTCCATCTGCTGGCTGCGCCTGACCTAGTGTGACTCTGAGGAAGAGGCCAGATAGCATCACCTTGTCACTGATCGAATGAGCCGGTTTAGTGAACAGTCTTTACAGTGTTTCTGACGGCCTCCAAGGCCCCGCCGCTTGTGCTTCTAAGGCAGCGTAAGTCCCGCAGTCTGAAGCCTAGGATGCTGTTTCCTTCCCACTGTCTGTCCAGCCAGCACATCTCCCTTCTCTTGCTCCTTCTGTAAATACCCACCAAATGGCTCAGAACTCCCAGAACTTCCCACCCACACATTTCTCGGTGGTGCCCCTCCTCCCGCACTGCCAGCTGGAGACTCTGCCAATGTCACCCCCTGCTGTAAAGCTTCCCGCAGTGCCGTGGCCTCTAGGACGTGGTGAAATTGCCTGGGATTCTAAGAAAGAAAAATCACACCAGCAGTGACCAGAGCACTTCTCAGATGTGGGCTGTGCTCACCTCCAGCTATGAATTAATCACTGACTTTCAACCCTGGGCCTGTGCCAAAGGTCGCCTGATGGCTGCTCTGCTAAGAGGTTAGCCGCTTGCCTTGGGCACGGTCAGGAGGGAGATTTGTTACTCATTACTTGTTACGGGCCCGGCTGCTTCTCTTGGGGGCCACAGGGAAGTCAGTCGGTACTAAAGAGGTGCTCCCCAGGCATCCCAGAGGGGATGTGTGGTAGGAGGGGAGAAGACATTGGTGTTAATTTGGTGAACACAGGGAAGATGTATCGGGGAATTTACCAGAGGAGCACAGCACATGAGCAGTAGAAGCAGGGCTTGAACCTAAGACCCGTGATTTCTTATGCAGTGGTCTTTCCCCTGCAGAGCAGTGCCATCTGACCTGTTCTGCTTTTCAAGGCTACTGAAACAGTAGATAATGTGGGGATGAATAACATTTGAAAGATTCACTTTCACCTCCTTTCTGGATGGTGCATGAGGATGGGAAGTGTTTTAGTTTGGCTCCAGGATGGCCCTCAACTCCAGTCATACAGTCCTGTCCTTGTCTTAGAAGCTTCATTAGGTTGGTCCTGGTGGGAGAAAGTAAGGTCACTGGGGATATGTCACTGAGGGGATACTGAACCCAGAAGTCTGCCTTTTTATCTCTTCCTGGCTGTATGGTGAGTGCCTTTGTTCCACCACACACTGCTGCTGTGATGTGCTGCCCCTTACAGGCCCACAAGTGAGGGAGCCCTGCAGCCTTGAACTCAAACCTCTGAAGCTCCGAGCCAAAGTAAACACTTCATACGGTGACCGTCACAGGCATTTTGTTACAGTGACAGAAAGCTGATGAACACAGGAAGTAAAAGAAAAATAACCACAATGGATTTCCTCTTTTTGCAAGCCAAACCAACTTCTGGAGGTCATGCTGGAGAATAGAAATAGTGAGATGGTTATAGCTCCAAGCATGCATTTGGAAAATCAGAACAACTTCATTTTTGTTAATTTTAAAAACATATTTGTTTGCTTGTTTGCTTATTTATCTTTTCATGTCTAAAGGTTGAAACCAGGACCTTGGTGCTGAGCCACACACATCTCTAGTCTTTCCTTTTGAGGCAGGGTCTCTCTAAGTTGTGAAGTTGTCCAGGCTGGGCTCAAACTCGTGAACTTCCCACCTCAGCCTCCCAGAGTTCAAAGAGTACAGGTGTGCATCACCATGCCTGGCCTTGTTAATTATTTTATTACTACTTTTACTTTATTTCTCAGTTTCTAAGGCAGCCTTGTTCCCTAAAATTCAGCCCTCTGGACGCCTGTGATCGATTCCTTTCCATTGATCTTGTATCTTTTGCCTGTGGGATCGAGTTTCCTCTATTTTCAGACTTTAAAAAAAAGGATTAAAATATTATAAGCAACTCTGAGACCATGCAGATAGGCCCTATCGAGTTGGCTGTTCCTGATAGCCAGTCAGATCTCAGGAACAGATCAGAGTTGGATTTGTCTGAGGCCTCGGTCTGATCTTTCTCTGTGATAGTTTGCATCTGTGGGCAAGGCCAGGAGAGGCTGCCATACTCGAGTCTATCACGGGCCAAGCCACCCCGAGTGATACAGCAGGTGTGGAGAGCATCGTGGTGCCCAGGCACCCACAATGTTTGTCTCTGGCTGGGCGCTGCAGCAGGAGCAGTCCCATGCTTGCATCCTTGTCTCCTTGCATCTCCCTCCAGGTGTTCGGAGCCCTGGGGGCCGGGGGAGGGGGTGGTGCCAAGGCTGTTTGGACTCCTGCCTGGTGTCTCTGTTCAGGGACCAGTTCTGGCCTGGTCATGGTCCATTCCTGCTGGGAGTGGGACACAGGGAGAAATCTCTGCTCAGGAGAATGAACTGAGGCTTCTGCTCACTGGGTAATCTGCTGATGGCCAGTGTTGGTGTTGTGCTTTGATCAGTACAAAACAACATGGAGATGATGGTGCTACCATGACTATTCAGCCATCTCCAGCTACAGGGGGTTGTGTGACTTGCCTTGGGTACAAAGGGCCATCTCCCAGGCCTGTTTTGCTGAGTCCCCTGGGCAGAGTGGAGTTCCTACAAGTACTCTGGGGCTTTCCCCTCTCCTGCCTTATTGTTGGATGCACATAGGGTTCTGTGAGACCAAGCTGTTTGGTAACTATAAAGAAAATATTTCCAGATACTAATGTCGAAAGAACCTTCTACTTCAAAATCCCCGAGTCCCCATCATTGTGTTCTTTGGCCACAAGGGGGTGCCAGAAGAACACAGTGAACACCGTGTCAGGGTAGTGTAGGGGCCTCACCTGGGAGGGCTCAAGGCCAGAGAACACAGACCTCTGCTCCCTGCCCAGGCCCAAGCAGGCTGCCAGAAGTGCCCACTGCTCACTTCCCCACCTGGGATTCCTTTTCTCCAGCTCCACTCTGGGTTCTTGGAGTTTATAAGTGTTTGGGGTTCATGTGCACATTGGCTGTGCCCTCCCTGGGCCAGTTTTCTGGGCCTGGAACCCTCCCATCTGTGAGCACTTGGTGCTATCTCTGGTCACTGAAAGCAGGTGATAGGCGTGTGTGAGTTAGGGGCACAGATGGCTTTGGGTCCATTGAGCATAGAAGTCCCAGCCTCCCCCCACAGAGCAGTGAAATGAAGACTTCCCTTGTGGTTTTCTCTGTGCCCCTTAAGGGGTGTTGTAGAGGCCTCGTGGAGTCAGGACATCTCCCAAGATAGCCTGAGCTTCCACAGTGGGGCCAGGATCACGGCTGAGCTTTCGGGGACAGGGAGAGCCCCAGAATTATACTCCTGAGACAAGAGATTATTCTACCCAGCTGCAGGGGTCCTGAGGTTTGGTTTCTAAGGCAGAGCTGGCACTGATGCTCCACAGGAAGCAATCCCTGCACAGCCTGCCCCTGTGGGTCCCACATCTGCATATTTGACCAACTGAATGCGTCTGGGCAAAGACTTGTGTGTGTACTGAACATGTGTGGGGTTTTTCATTATTTCTTTCCTGTATTATTTCTAAATTATTTAATAGTATTTACATTGTCTTAGGTATCATTAGTGGCCTAAAAAGGATTTAAAGCTTACAGAAGGATCATGTCATGTTATAAAAGGGACATGAGCCTCCTTGGATTTTGGGGTCTGTGGGGATCTTGTTTTAATGCCTCCTGGATCCTGGCCCCAGAGGCGGTCGGGACCCGGGCATAGGTCATGGCCAGGGAACAAGCCTGCAAGTTTCCACCAGCCTTTTGAGGACCCATGGGAGTGCACAGAAATGACGAGTGGCCTGTGGTTGTCCAAAACAACGGGGCCCACAGCCCCTCCACCTCACCATCTCCCATCACCTAGCCTCGCCTCTGCCCTCCCACCTGGGACCCTGGGGTGATGGCTGCTGACCACAGCTCCACAGAGCCAAGTGCATGTGTCTGCCCCACCCCCAGGGGTGGGAGAGGGCTCACCCCACGAACCTGCTGCAGAATCCGCCTGGAGGATCTGTGTTTAAACAAGGAGCCCATTGTTAGCGATAATGGTCTGCCAAAATAAAGCCAAAGAAGAAAATCCTCACCGTGAACAACTCTAGATCTGAAGTGGCCTTGTTTAAAGAAATGAGAAATCTTAACTCCACCTCCTCTACCTGCTCCCCGCAGAGGCCTCCTTGCACTCAAGCATTTTCAGGTTGAATATTATTCTATTCTTTTTTTTTTGGTACAAGTAGGCTTTTAAAAATTCATCATTGAGATTGAACCCAGGGCATTTGCATTGAGCTACATCCACAACGCTTTCTTAATTTTTTTCTTTTTAAATTTTGAGACGGGGTCTTGCTAAGTTGCTGTGTCGCTCAGACTGGGCTGCACTTGTAATTGTCCTTCCTCAGCCTCCCAGGGTGTTGGGATTACAAGCCCTACTTAACTTTATCTTTTAGAGAAGTTTTAGGTTCTCAACAACACTGAGTGCTTGGGTTACAGATTTGCCATGTAAGGCCTGCCCTCCTCCCTGAGAGCTTCCCCCCATCAGGGTCTCTCCTAGCGTGGCCCAGCTACTGCAGTTGCTGCACTGGCAGGGACACATCCTTGCTCAGAGCTGCTCGCTTCCACTGGGGCTCATTCTCGGAGTTGCATGATGACCTGTGTCCCCCCAGTAGAGCGTCACAGTGAGTGTTCTCTCTGCCCTACACACCCCCTTGCCTGTCTATCCTTCCTTTCCTCCCCACTGACCCTAGCAGCCACTGATCATTTTGCTGTCTGCATAGTTCTGCATTTTCCAGAATATTACAGAGTTAGAATCACGTTGAATGTGGGCTTTTCTGATCGGTATCTTTTACTTTGTAGTAGGTATTTACATTTCCTCTGAGTCTTTTCAGGGCTCGGTGGCTCCTTTCCTTTTAGTGCCCATTAATTGCATTCCGCTGCATGAGTGTCCCATGGCTTATCTGTCACCCTACTAAGGAACATCTTGGTTGCCTCTAAGTTTTGTCAACTATGAATAGAGCTGGAGCACAAATCTGAGTGCACAAAAGCTGGCTGCCCTGTGGGAGGGGGGGCTCCTGGTAACTCAGGGGGACTTAAGGGATCCCTTAAGTTGGGCATGCATGACCTGTGTGGGGGTCCGCATCTAGCCAGGCTGTCCACTTCCAGCCCTATCTCCTACTTTTCAAAGGCACACATCTCAGGGGATGGTGCCCGGAGTCTTGGAGACAGCCGCGCCTTCTTCAGGTGCAGTCTATACCAGGGAAGGTGCCTGCTCGGGGTGGAGACCACTGATGGTCTCAGGGCCACCGCGCAGGTCAGCTAACAGGGTGACACGTTAAACCTCCTTCTGCTCCTTATGCGTCTGTTTGGGAAAAGTTCACGGGCACGTGCCGCACTAGGCTCTAGAACTACAAGCCTGGGAACTTGTGTCCTTACCCTCCTGGGGAGACTGGGGGGAGCTTGCAGCTTCTCTCTGGGAGATGCACAGATACACAGGGGCTGCACAGGGCGGGTGAGGGAGGGCCTGAGCCAGGCCCCAGGTGGCAGAAGCACATCCCAGCCCAGAGGCAGCTGTGCAAAACCCAGAAGTGAGCAGGGAATGGGAGCCTGTGGACCCCATGGGTGGGTATGTGCTGTCTGGACGGAGGCTTCTGGGAGTGCTCCCAAGAGCCACACAGGAGGCAGGGGACAGGTGTGGGGGCCCCTGGTTGCTGAAGTTGGAGACGGCTCCACCTCCAAGGCCTTACCCAGTGCTGACAGAGAGGAAAGGGACAGGGCAGGAAGGGCCCATGGGGCAGCGGGCTGCACATTCCAGAACTCAGTCTCAGAGGGATGGACAGAAGAAATGGACTGAATAGACTGGCTATCATTAGAGACCAGGCTCTGGGAAGCCCCCAGTTCAGCACCGTCGGTTCAGCTGACTCTAAGCATGAGGTCATCTCTTTTTCTGTTTGTGGGATGTACTCAGCCTGCTCTGTGCATTCTTCACAGATCCGAACGAAGGACAGGGTCTTCGACAGCATCAGCCACCTCATCAACCACCACCTGGAGAGCAGCCTGCCCATCGTCTCAGCAGGGAGCGAGCTCTGCCTCCAGCAGCCTGCGGAGAGAAAACAGTGAGCCGAAGCAGCCCAAACTGACCCTGAGCACCAGGTCAGGGGGCCCCAGAGTCCATTGGTTTTGGGCTACAGGACCTGGGGGAGATGCTCAGGGGTGCAGCGCCTTCTTCAAAAGCCCCCGGAGGAAGGCTTTCTTCAAGTTCAAGTTTCATAAACTTGTTCCAGTTTCTCATATGCATATTAAAGGTGTACATACCTATACATCCTGTACAAATTATCCCTCTATATTTATATTTTTTAAGACTAAGAACGATGTCAGACTAATGTTCTGTGCTGTATGTTTTTAATGGAAACAAATAAGTTTGACTAGTTGTCCAGGCAAAAATTTAACTCAACTGACCTATCCCACTAGGACGTTTTATTAGGCAGGTGTAACGTACAGCTTTACCTAATAAGCACAACATACGGGGAACAGAGACAAGTAAGAGGGTGGATGGTAAACAGGATTGTGGCAGAACCGGGAAGCCTGCTGTCCAGATGCTTCACCCTGCATGAGACTCAGCTCTGGGGGTGATGGGGGTGGTACTCGCAGTGCCCCTGGCGTTGCCGCCCACCCCCGCACACACGGGGCAGCCTCATGACAGAGCAAGTCGCACTGCAGCTCCTCCAGGTTCTGCTGAACGTGGCTTGGGAGTCACTGAGGATTCTCCTGAGGCCAAACGTGGCACAGAGTAAGCCTTGCCAGTCAAGACCCTGATGACGAACGCGCCCTAGTTCTCACCCGTATGAGGATGAGAAGATGGGTATCTGAGCAAGGCAGTTGAGGCAAGTCCTCAGCGTGCGCAGCCTTCTAGCCAGTGAGCTGATCACAGGCAGGTTGTGCTAGCGGCCAGTCCAATTGCCGCAGTCCTGTCCATCCCTGGTATTTAATAGAGGAAAAGCCTGTGTAAGCAGCTCAGGAAGGTGGGGCCAAATACACTTCAGACTCATACCTGGCCTGGCTCCTGTGTGTGTGTGTGTGTGTGTGTGTGTGTGTGTGTGTGTGTGCGCGCACGCGCACGTTCAGGACAAGACCCTGGAGTTTTAGGCACTATGTGGAGGTTTTCCCCTGCAGTGAGGGATGGTGAGCCCCTTACAGTCCCTGAACTATTTCCTGGTGTGTGCCCCACAATGCTCTTATTTGAAGATCAGACACTGACACTTCCTGATGGCCACTTGGTGTTGGGAAGTTGGCAGTGTCTGTGACTTTTTAAAAACATTTAGGCTGAGATTCCCTTTACAGATGCTGTATTTATACCACAGCCGGAGGATGCATTCAGTGGTTGGCTTCTCTTCTAGTCTCTGTGAGGCCCTGTAGCACAGGGCAGCCACAGCCAGTGAAACAGAGGTGCTCTGCACACACTTAGAATTCGAGAGTGATAAATCGGATGCTTTTTAAAAACCCGGTGAGTCACGATTCTGCAAGGTTCTAATGCCAAGTGTGTGGACTCGGTTTCTGCTTTGGGAGTGTGTGGCCAGATGGGAGGACGTGGTGCACCTAATGAAGGGGGATGCCAGGCAGACCCTAGGCTTCTTTGGCGTTTTTGCCCTTTGGGGTTCCAATGACTCCAAGCTGTGGTGAAGTGGGTCTCTGGAACGTGTTTTAGGAGGCATAGACCACCTGTGCTTCCTGAATGATGTTCCTTTCAGGCACAGCATGGATGCCTGAGCAGGGAGGCAGGTAGCAGCTGGTCCAGGTGCCTATCTGTGACCACAGACTCTGGGATGGCTCTGAGAATCACACTGCACCCCTGAGCCCTGGGGGTGGGGTGCACCTTGCCCTCACGCGCGCGTGCGCACACACACACACACACACACACACATGTCTGAGCCTCTTGTGTGTAAACACATACTACATGTAAAGTGCCTGCAGTGGCCTTCTCTCAACATTCTGGCATTCCCCATGTGTGCAAAGCCAAATGCTAATATTCAGGGACCCCAGGAAAGCAGAAAACAGAAATTAACAACACTGACAAAGGGAAAATTTGCTCTGGTTTATTTTCCTTGTAGGGGGAATTAGGAAGTGGTGATCTGCAGTTACGGCAGCTCCTTTCTCTGAAGTTAGTGTTGATCTCAAGGATGATAGGCAATGTGTGTATTATATACACTGCATGAGAATCAGTTTAGGAAATTAAAGGTATTGGAGTCATCTTTTGTTTTTAATACTGATTCAAAATATGTAATTTTAATCTCAGATTCTAAGGTTGGTTATGCTACAATGGTGCCAAGTGGAAAAGCTGGTATTCCCTTTTAGCCATCAGATGTTTCAGCTGTGGATAGCAGTACTCTTCTAATTTTTGTTCCCTTCCATTTTTTTCCTGGTACTAGGATTGAACCTAGGGCCTTCTCCTGAGCAACATCTCCAGATCTTTTTATTTATTTTTAAAAAATTTTTTTTTATTTTGAGCCAGGGTCTTCTTAAAACTCTCAATTTCTTGGGCTGAGCTCAAGCTTGTGATCCTCCTGCTTCAGGCTCCCAGAGTACTGGGATTACAGGTGTGTGCCACCACGCCCAGTATCCCTCCTCTTTCTGAAGTGTGCTGGAGCACACTTGAGTTATTTCGAGCACCACTTGACAGGGTGTTCCTGCGAGCCTTGCTCACAGTGGGGAAACTGGGGCTCGTGGCATCGCAGGTCCTGCCCTCAGCAGGCAGCAGAGCTCCTCTGCTCACTCAGCACTTCCTGAGCTCTTCCTGCCATGTGCCAGCCAGGGTTTAGAGGTAAACCCAACAGGGGGCCTCCTCACTGCCCAGCCTGACACCCTGTTGCCCTCCGCTCTCACGCTGCACCTCTGCCGGGCAGGGGCAGAGCTGCTGATCAGCACCCCATGCAGAGCAGCGCTGAGCGGTGCATTCAGCTACAGTAGCAGTGCACTGTACTGGGCCAACCTGGGTCCGTGGAGTGGGCCTCGGCCCTGCTGCCTCTCTCCTGGGCACTACCACTGCACCCTGCTAGGATACAAGGAGGGTCCAGCAGTCTTAATGCAGTGGCATTTCCTTCACAGTGGCCCTGGAGACCCGTGCTCCCCCATGCCTACCTTCCTGGGTGAAGGAGCCATGCCTCAAGTGCACCTCTGTCCTGTGAGGCCAGGCGGGTCTCCCATGGGGTGCTCACTGTGGTCCATGATTTCCTGACCACCAGGATCCTCTAAATGGCTCCCTGTAGAGTCAGGTAGGCAGCCTGATAAGGTACAGGTCAAAGACTTGGTCTTCAGTCCTATACCTACATCACCGCGGGCCTTTTTACCTTGGAAGGACCAAAGGGCTGGGTGCTATTTAGGCTTGGTGAGCGATCATTCTGTTCAAAGCCATCTTGTGTTGAGGTAGATGGACCAAGGCCCAACTGAGCCATGCACAGCTCCCCATCGCTGAAGGAAGACTGGATAGCTGTAAATAAAGACAGAAATGGCAGGGAATGAGTGTAAGAAAGGAGGACAGACCCAGGACAAGCAGACCCAAAAGAGCCCAGGGACTGAGGGTCACAGCTGACACCTGTCCGGCTTCCCTCCCCATCTGGGACACTGAAGATGTCCCCAGTTCCTGAGATGAAACTTTTCTTTCTGCTTCATCAGGCACTTGGGTGGCTCCTTTCTTCATTTCCTCTGTGCCATTTGCGTCATGAAGACCAGTCCCACATTCCCTTCTGTTGGGCTGAGGCTGAGTAGAAGCTGGACCACAGGCCCCCTGTATAGTGCCAGCAGCACAGGACTCCTCCATCGCGCCTCAGCCCCATCACACTCAGAATGACAGCCTCAGGCTGGTGGCTGGGTCTCTCTGAGCTGTGGCTTATTTCTTGCCACACAGTGGCTGCGCGTAGTTCCCACCACAAGGGAAGAGTAACTTCTTGAAATTCTTCATCCACAAAAGCATACATCGTTTTTCTCACTGACTGGCCAAGGTTGCTTGCCATCCATGAATCCTCTTCTGTGGGTGGAGACAGCTAGATTGAAAGTGGGTAGGAGAATTGTGGAAAGATTGAGAACTAAATCATTGCACCCAGACAGAGTCTTTGCAGTGGGTTTCAGAATAACACCTTGGTTCTTGGGGAAGTCTGTCTTCTAAGAAAGATAAAACCAGTAACTCCCATTCCTGGAGTATCCTGAAAACATAGAACTGTCAGCTTCATTGAAGATAACAAGGAATGAAAGGTTGCAGCCAGGTGATCCCCTTTTGCAGATACGGAAACCAGAGCCAGCCGGCCTGCCAGAGGATGGCTGAGTCTAGAGAAGAACACGGTCTTAGGCCCTTCAGGGATTACGCAGGAAGCTCACCCCCATGAAAGTGTCCGTAGTGCTCTTTCCTCTGGTTTTACCTTTACGCCCCACTTTAAAATGCATAGTCCTGAGTCACTTAGCTGGGAGAGACAGTGCTTGCGTTCTCTCTCTTGCAGTTGGGGTTCTTGTGGAAGCAGACCTCAGAGAAGGTCTGAGTGTGAGTAGTTTGTGTGGGTGACGATCCCAGGAATGGGGGGGAAGGAAGTGATAAAGAAGGGCTATGTGGTTAAGTGGATTCTCATGATGTGGACAGCTAGGATTGTACCCCGCCCAGATGCCCAGGAGACAGGGTGGGACACACCTCAGTGGCAGCCCAGTGGAGGGGACAGAAAGCTTTGAGGCCACTACTGGTGGGATGCTGTTTTGGGGATACCCTGGCCATCCCTGTGCGCACCTGAGCACACTTGACAAGCTGGGAAGCCCTTGGACAGTGACAGGAGTTCCTGATAAACAGACCTAGGGTAGCTGGGGCCTGAGAACCAGCCGGCCAGCTCATGGTTAGATTGCAGGACTCTGCTCCTCTCTGAACTCCTGACCAGAGGGTCTGGAGTGAGGCCCAAGAATTTGCCTTTCAAATATGTTGCCAGGGGATGCTTGTGTGGCTGGTTGTGAGTCTTGACTTCGAGCATTGGCCGAGGAGAGTATTCAGCCCTTACCTGTCTCTTATTGATGGCTCCACCCCTCTATTTGATGATTGAGCTTTCATACCACTTCATGTCATAGCTCCTGGGCTCCATGATGTGAATGTAAAAATGGAGGATTAATAAGTACTTCCAGCTCCATGCAACCGTGGCTGGCAGATAAAATGCCATCTGCCAGCCGCGATTTATTTATAATGGGGTTTATACATATTTATAAGTTTGCAAGCAACAAATGCACAGTTTTAAAACTGGCACATTTTATATTGCAACCAGAAAAAACTGCAACTTTGTCCCAGGATTGTGAATATGCCCCGCGTATGTGTGTACACACACACCTGTACCCACACTGATCCAGATGGATCTGTCTCTGGGCTCCCACCAGATGGTCTTGCCTGGATTTTGTGTCTAATAAGGGTAACGAGTCAAACAGTCGGTACGAGTTTGGGGTTGACGAGCACTGGCCCTGGCATATGCAGAGGAGGAAACTGGAAGCTCTAGGAACTGGGGCTTCAGTGGGAACGGGATTTGGGTCCAGCACACACAGGAGCATCCACCAGGGACCCTGATAGAGAAAGGAAAGGGAAGGGAGGCTGACAGGGAAAGACAAGGAAACAAAAGGCAGAGACAGGAGAAAACAAAAAGGAGAGGGAAGGCAAAACAAGTGCAGGCTTACATTTTACTTATCCACAAGGGTGTGGTGAGGGAGGCTGTGATGTGGCCGGTGTGGTTCCCTGGATGCAGCTGTGTATGGTGGTACAGCCTCCTTGGCTTTTCTGACCAACCTCCTTGGCCTCTGTGCATTTGTCTCTACAGGACAGGCTCTGCACTGGGTTCAGGGACTAGAGAGACGTGAATGCACCAGGTTTCTGCCTGTTTGAAATCCAGTAGGAGGTCAGTATACACACACACACACACACACACACACACACACACACACCCCACCTTGGCGTGTGACAAGCCTCACAGTGCTAGTGTGTCCCAGTTCAGTAGGACCAGGGAGGACAGGGCACACAGGTCTATCCAGGGCTTCTGGGAGTGCTTTGTACAGCAGGCATTGGTGTAGAAGATCATAAGAGTCAGAGGAGGGCACAGAATGCTCAGGTCTTACTTGATGCAGGTGAACCCCCAACATCAGAAGAAGCGGAGGGCAGTGGAGGAGCTCCCAGCCTCCCTCCTTCCATCTGCCAGCTCAGATGCCCAGAGCAGGCGAGTTCCAAAAATTGTTTTGATGGCTAAAATGCACAGGCTCCTTTCCTGGGGCTGGAAGAAACATTCTTGCAGAAGAAAGCATGAGAAATAAAGATCATAGAGTTTTAAGTATCTGAGATTTTGTCGCCTCCCCTAGAACTGCTAGATATGGAAATGTGCACTGGAGAGTGGCCCTGCTGCTCTGAGCTGCCTGCCCAGGGAATGAATTCACACCCAAGTAGATATTTTCACCAAGACCAAACTCTCTAACCATTGAGATCAAGCAACAATTAACAGCAGAAACGAATGGACAAGTTCAACTTTCAACACTGAGTTGTTTTTTTTGTAACAATTATGTGTGAGTTACAAGTGGAATGTTCTCTGCTCATTTGACTTTTGAATATAACTTGTTCCAGAATATCGTGAAATTAAGTATGTGGCTGTTTTTTTGTATTCAAAATTAAACACCTGGCTTTGAAATCCCCTGATCAGGAGATAACACCATGTAAATTTAGTGTGTGATAATGAGGTATTTATTACTTTTTAAAAAGCATTTGGATGGAAAATTATACTTACTGATAAATGGACATTATTTGAAAATTTTCTTTTGTTTCCATTAACTTCTGTGAAATGAAAAGACTTATTGTAATGGTCTGTGTCTGGGTGTACGACCAAGTCACTCCTTTCTACTTTGAGGCTGGAATGGACTTGGCTTCCTGGACACCCCTGAGGAGTGGAAATACAAAACTCCCATCAAGTTTCCTAATGTTTGTTCTATGAGAAGGGATAAATCTTGAGTTATTTGCCAAACATTTTGGAGATCAGACAATACAACATGTCAAGACATTTGGCTTAAATTCCCTCCTCACTTTCAGCAAATCCGTTTCCTTCCTTCAGGAAATGACATGATTTCACTTGCAAGCCTTTCCCCGGGCGTCCCGGGCATCCTGTGCTGCTGGGCTCCCCAGGTGGAGGTGTCACACAGCATCCCCAAGTGTCATCGCTCTGACTCAGAAGTGTAAGATGACATACCTAATTTAGGCAGTGCTGCACTTCTCATGAAAACTGGTTATGGGACAACGTGCCTTTATTATCAGAATAATGGTTTGTGCATTTCTTTTTCTTTTTTTTTTTTTTTTTTTTTGTTTTTGGTACCGGGGATTGAACTCTGGACCTTGTGCTTGCAAGGCAGGCAGCGGCACCACTGAGCTAAATCCCCAGCCCTGTGTGTGTGTTTCTGACTATGTAGCAACCTCTTCGGATGTTTGACTTAGATACTAAAAACATTTGGGTATTTCGGTTTTGCATTGTAGACACAATTTACAAGCATGGAACTGGCAAGGTAATTAGACATTTTCTATAAAATACACCTCGTTACATTTCTGTGAAAGGCTCTGTATCAATGCAGAATAAGTATTGCTCAAGAGTTGAGAGGAACTACCATTTTTTAAAAACAATTGTTTCGATGGCTATAAATGTAAGTCCGTTGGCAATAAAGGTTGTTGTGAAAAGTCTCTTTCATTTGGATGGCGGGTCTCACACTGCTTCACAAAAAGAATCAGGGCAGTTTGAAACTTTTCTCTAGGAAACAGATGTTTAGTTATTTCCCAGGAGAATGAAAAATGGTAGTGGCGAAAGCAGCCTTGGGGATCTCGTGTTTATGTCATGATCTTGCACCTGCTTGGCCAATCCAGGTTGGAGAGATGGGCAGGAAAGGTACAAACCATCACCCACTGGGGTGATGGTGTCACTGCCAGGACATTTAGGCCACACATATCATTTTTGAGGGAAAAAGCTAACCAGCAAAGGGCTGGTTCTCTTGCATAAATAACAGCAGGTCAAGCAGGGCCAAACATCCCGTCTCCTAGGGCGTACTTGCTCACAATTTCCTCCCTATCAAAAGAGCTCTTGTTCTTTATAGAAACAGCAGGATCTTCCAGAGTTGATGTAAACAGCACCAATGAGGAAAGCTTCATGAAAACACTATCTATGAGAGTGGGAAGTCTAAGGTGAAAGAGGGATTTGGTTTTTAATGTGATTCATTCCCAAAATGCTGAGAAACACAGATACCCGGTAAGAAGCAAGTTTGCCAAGGGACAGTCCCAGAAGAACACAATCAAACAGTCCCACCCTACTTCAGGGACTCTCAAACACTGGTATATATAAAGGCTTTTGATTTTATTTTTTAAAACAAACATACACTGGACTTTTTTTTTATTTTTACATACACTGGAAAGAGTAAAGGCTATCACCTGCAATGAGATCAAACACAGATTCTCTGTGGCTTAGAAGACCGCCTGTCTCCGACCTTCATGGTAAGTACTCTTCCAACTCCACTTCTCAGTGACCTCCAGCCAGCTGGGAACGAGCAAAGGTGTCAGAAGTGGTTGGTTTTTGTATATGTCAACGGTCACACTTACTTTCTTCGTGTCTTTTAAATTCGGATTGCTTAGAAGCTTTGTGCGATCTCCCAAGCCCTGCTGACATGCCACAAGTGTGGGTATCTCCCAAAGGCACTGAAGAAGTCAGGGTAGTGGAACAAGGTATTATTAATATTAGTGACAAAGGGAGCTAAGGCTTCCAAAGCAACTCAAAATTATGACCAGTGAACTTTTAAAAATCACTTCATTTCCTAAATGAAAATGCATGTGGCCTCCCTCCTACATTTTCCCCCTAAAAACACTTTAGGTTTTCTTATGATACCAGCTGAGAGAACACACAACTTTTCGATGACAGACAACACATGTCCCTGAGGAACCTCACCGACAGGTTCTGTCTCATCAGGAACAGAAATGAGGCGGTCTTTGGTCAGTATGTGGAGGTCACCAGGACTCATGGAACAGACAGCAGCGCACATCAGATACATGGGGAATCACTTTCTCTTTAAAAAGTCATTTATGTGTTAAGACTGCTCTTTTAGGTATTAGTAAGGCAGAATTCTCATGGAACCTAAAAGCTTTAGGATGTTCTGGTGCGAGGTTCACCCACCCTTTTGAAGGTTGTTTCTGTTGCTGTTGTGACAAAGAACTCAGCACAGCAGTGGCGTGCGCACGTGAACTCCACATTCGTGTTCACTTTCCATCCCCCGTGGGAGGAATATGGACAGAGACGTCTTCGGAGCGATTCCTTCACAGGACCAACAGAGTGAGACAGCTTATGTTGGAAAGTAAAGTCACAGCGCCATGCCGGGCCACAATCCCTAACCTAACCAACTACTCCCACTAACGGTCACTATCGGTGTTTCCACTCAAGACACTTGAGACTTTATTGATGGTCCCAGACACTGGGTGGTGATAGAGCCAGTGGTTTCTGATGCTGTGCTTTTCTGGTAAGAATGAAACTTGACAAAGAACCAAAAGTGCTGTCTTGTAAACCTCTTGTTTCAGTGGAAACGGCTACCTTAAGCAGATCATGACTCCCAATGACTTAGAAAGGTGAACTCTTGCCTCATGCTTGCAGGCTTTCTTTGGTTCACAGGAGCCCCTGGGAGATCTTAGGTGGGTCTCATAATC
Organism: Fukomys damarensis; assembly: GCF_012274545.1. Lineage (NCBI taxonomy): Eukaryota > Metazoa > Chordata > Mammalia > Rodentia > Bathyergidae > Fukomys > Fukomys damarensis. The sequence continues at coordinate 30,118,683 of NW_022900939.1, forward strand.
ACATGATCTGGCTTTTGGATATGCTTAAAATTATGCAGAGACACATGACAGAAGGCACACAGGGCTGGCTGGGTCAAACCCCCACCTCTGGGCTTTAAAAATGTGCTTACCATCCTATCAGTCCGGGTAGACTGGAGTAGCAGTTCGTCAGACCCACCCAGTGCTGTGCTCTGAATAGTTACATAACCGCACAGGGTGCTGAGACTGCAGGCACCTCATGGCAAACCCATGGAACACAGATTCGGTGTGACACAGAAACTGATGAATATGTAATTCTATGTGCAATCAGTGTAGTATGAAGTTATCAAATCCCCCAACGGCCTACAGAGAGGCACACTCTGCACCATGCAGCCTGTGACCTCTCCCCTCCGGGAATCACAGAAAGTGGTATCCAGGATTCAAAAGAAGGTGGCGGATGACGAGCAGCTTAGTACATTTGGAGGACTCTGGAAAAGGACAAGTCACATTGTCTGCATTGAAATGGGTTGACAGTTTCTTGGGTCCTCTCCTCAGGAGACATTCACACCAGGCTGGCCGTCAGGCAATGCCAAGAAGATCTCGAGTCACAGCTCTGTAAAGGCCCACAGGGATGCGAGGCATGCATGCAATAAATAAGAGCGTGGCTGCAGGGCTGGCCGCCTGGAGGGGCTCACTTGCAGAGGACCCCATTCTGAAGGGCTCTGTTTCTGTCAATGATGCAAGATGAAGTGGCCATGGGGGATTGGTCTTGCTTGATCTTCGGGGAGTGGCTGCTGCTGCTGCTGCTAGATTTGCTCCTGCTTGGGTCTAGAGCGGGTTGCATGGGTGAGGCATGGGCCCCCTTGCCCCTGACCAGGCAGTTGCAGACCAGTCTGAAGAAGGCACGCCGCATCTCCTTGCTGGCCAGCGTGTAGATGACAGGGTTCATGGCAGAGTTGAGAACAGCCAGCATGATGAACCACCGGTCCTGGAAGAGGACAGGACACTGCTTCACCCTGCAGGCCACGTCGATGAGGAAGAGGATGAAGAGGGGGGACCAGCAGGCAATGAACACACTCACCACGATCACCACGGTCCGCAGCAGGGCCATGGACCGCTCTGAGTTGTGGCTGGCCACCTTGCGGCTGCTCGACTTCACCAGGAAGTAGATGCGGGCATACAGGATCACGATGGTCACCAGGATGGCTATGAAGACGCTGATGCAGAAGGCGATGTACTTCTTGGAGTACAGGGGCAAGATGGTGGAGCAGTCGGGCAGGTTCTGCAGGCAGTTCCAGCCCAAAATGGGCAAGGCGCCCAGCGAGAAGGCGATGAGCCAGCACATGCCGATCAGGAGGAAGACCCGGTGCTTCTTGTTGGCATCGTAGGGCCGCATCTTGATCATGGTCAGGTGGCGCTCGATGGCAATGGCCAGCAAACTGCAGGTGGACGCCCCCAGGGCCACAAACATACTGCCCTCCCTGACGAACCAGACGGTCAGGGACAGGCTGAACGTCTTCTCACCCGACATCAGAATGTTGACCTTGTACAGCACCCCCGCTAGCAGGTCGCACAGAGCCAGGTTGCCAATGAAAAAGTACATGCGGTTGTGAAACTTGTTGTTTTTCCAGATAGCGATCAAAACCATCAGGTTCTCCAAGACGATGAAGCTGCATAATACCAAGAAGAGGGCGGTGGTGAGCGTGCTGCCCTCCGAAGAGTTCTTCAGCCTGCCCTCCAGCTTCCCCACGTAGCTGTAATGTTTCTGCAGAGTCTCGTTGGCCGAGGCAAGCCGGGTGGGCGAAATCGGCGGGATCGTGGCTGCCATCGACGCCGACAGTTAACTCCACAATCCACCAGAGGGCGCCCAAGGAACGTTCATTTCAAGGCCCGAGCGGGACTGCGACCGCAGCTGTGGCTCGGGTTCCAGGAATGCGCAGGCCAGACTCCAGCAGGGTGCTGGAAACGGGCTCCTGTAACAAGATGGAAGAAAGGACAACCGTGGGTTCCAATGCAGCACGGAAAACCCTGAAGAATTTGGACAGCTGGTGAGGTCAGGACCGCAGAGGGTACTTTCAACACGGGCCACGTTTCTGAGCAGTTGGAGACCAGGGGAAGCTATTTGGGGCCTGGAGGTCCCGGAGGAGGGAAAGTCAAAGTATGAATCATTTAATGTAACCAAGACACAGACCCAAAGAAAGCCTCCGTTTGAAAATTTCCAGGCCCTGGGAAGTTCTAACCAGTTAATCCTGAAGTACTGCACAGAAGCCGGTAAATCATTATCCCGTTACTCAGAGAAGAACATGGCTTTCTTGGGAAACAAAAAAAACACCCCAAAACCCAAAGTGGAATCAGGAATAACGCCTGCCAGACTCCTGCGACCTCCCCACTTTGTTTGGGTGCACGGTGGGAAGTGGCCACGCTTCCTGGGTGGCGTCCCCTGGCCTGACCTGCGGCTGGCAGGAAGAGCAGCTTACAGCTGACCTCGGCCTGCAGCCCCGCTCCCCTGCCCGTAGCTGAGCTCAGAGCTCAGTGAGAAAGGGGTAAAAACCTGCAAGACGGAAGCCGCTGCTGCTGAGGTTAGAAGAAAGGGAACAAATGCAATGAAAATCGCAGTTTTTGAGCATGGCTTGAAATGCAGAGGCCTGAGTTGGGGTGTAGCTCAGCGGCACAGCGTGCTTGAAGCCCTAGGCTCTATTCCTTGCACTGCCAAAGAAAGAGGCTCAGACATTTTGCATAACTAAGCCAATGCAAGGGAAGAACAGCGCATCTGAAAGACCTGCAAGATCGCAAAGCCGTGGTCCCAGCCCCAGACCTTCAGTAGGTCTGAACTGAATTCTTCCTCTCCTGCAGGCAGAGTGGGTCCACCTGAACCGCTGGTGATCCTGACCGACCTCTTGGGATCCTGATAATGCTGCAGACTCACTACCAAGACAGAAATTGCTTACCGTGCACTTGCTTTATTTATTTTTTTCCTCTTTGAGTTTATTGGTACATCTTAGGTATACAGTACAGTTACATTCATCATTGGCATCTTGTTCCTTTACATGACGGGCCTTGGTTCTCATTTTTTCCCCTTGTCCATGCGTGCCCTTCACCCCCTCTTCCCTTCTCTATTAACAGATACTTTATTTCCATTTTTTCTTCTTTCCCCTACCCTTCCAACTTCCCCTACGCCTTTAGCACTTTTCTTCCTATTTCACATCGTTTTATTCACAACTGATACATAACTGTACCTCTTGAGGGGGTTACAGTGTGTGTGATGATAACTTGATACATGTATACAATGTGTAATAAGTCACAGTAATTAGCATTTCCATCTCTTTAAACGTTTATCATTTCTTTGTGTTGGGAAGTTCTGAACTCCTTTCTTATAGCTCTCCATAAGCTCTAGTCACCTGAGTGTGCTACGGATCACTAGAACTTATTCTTCTATTTAACTGGAACTTTGCACCTGTTATCCAGTGTAATCCTTTTCCTCCACCCCTTTTCCATCCACTAGTAATCAGTGATGTCGTTTCTACTTTTATGAATTCAGGTTTTTACCCTCTATGTATGAGTGAGATCTTGTGGCACCACACGTTTTAAATTAAAATTAGTTGAGGATTTCAATTCCTGATGAAGACTAAATGAGGTTAACATGAATGAGGTCCACTTTGTGTGTCTACTGAAAATATTTTTACTCTGCTAAGCTCCTGCTGTAAATTGGGTTCAGAGACCCAAGGGCCACTCTGCAACACTAGAAGACTGCATTTTAGGGCTCTATAGAACCCAAAGGCCTCGCCTGCACGGGAGGTCCTGCCCCGTTGAGGGCCTCAGTCCCCTGTAGGAGGACACTGTGCTGTGGAGTTTAGGAGGGGAGGTGGCTCCCATGAGTTTCCAAACCCTCATGACCCTCCAGGGACAGCAGATGATGACCCTTCCCTCCCCTCATCACTTGGATCTTCCAAGATAGGGAGGAGGAAATCTGTGGCTTCTTTGAAGAGATTTCTCCCAGAGTCCTGAAGTGTGGAGGGCTCAGTTGTTGCGGAAGCTCTGGCCACTGTTAGAGCTGATGTCTGTGCTCTGCCTGGAACTGCCTCGGCCCCAGCCCGGCAGTCTCCATGAGAGCTGTCTGGTATCCCTGAGGTCAGTCTGAGTATCACATGCTGCCAAAAACCTTTCCATGTGGGCCTCAGCCCTCTCCCACTTTGGGTGTAGAAAGCTGCCCTCAGAAGCTAGGCTGGCAGTGATGGTCTGGGTCACTAGTGAGGCCTCCCTGTCACTCATAAGATCATCTTGCACCAGGTTTGCCTCACCGAGGCCAGCTCCCCACCCAGCTAGGACCTGGGGCAAGTTCCCCTGGAGGCAGACAGGACAGACCGGTGGGCTGCTTTCCCCAGCCCTGCCTACTCCCTTCCACCCTTTCATTGAAACCTTGACTGTTCTTCTAAGTCCAAGTCACATCCCACTTGTCCAGTAGCACCTTCTGGTATCACCCCAGTCCCCAGCGACTTTTCCCTGAGGCTGCTTCCCTGCCTGCAAGCTCTCTTTTGAAGGGCAGAAATAATAATAAGCAGCTAAAATTTTCTGAGCAAGGACTACAAACGCATTAGCACACAAATGCTCTGCCTGGAGGTCTTATCTGCTCTCATTGACACACTGCAGTGCACTCTGTTTTCCCAGCACTTTGTGTACTCTCAGTGCTCAATAGATGCCCATGTTCTGCTTATCTAGTTTTTTTTTTTTTTAATCTGTGGGGAGTGACTGGAGAATTACTTTATCTGTGCCCTTTTTCTGCTCAGTTTCCATCCTGACTGGAGCATCCTGTGGGTGCATCCAAGTTGAGGCAGGAAAGGTCATCAGTGACCAGTTTCTGGTGCCATCTTCTGTGGCTCCTCTTCCTTTCTAAAGGAGCTGGCCTGAAACCATCACCAAGCTGCTGATTGGCTCTGCCAGGCTCACAGTGGCGGCAGGGACTTTCCCAGGCCCCACCTGTGGGCTCCCAGAGGCCCTGTCCATGATGTGCTCTGCCCAGGCCAGCTGTGCACTCCACCGCAAGGACGTAGGTGCCACAAAATCACCTGCTTGGACAGACTGGTCCCAGTGCCAATGCCAGAAGCTCTGTCTCCCAGCTCAGGTGAGGGTTCAGGTGCTTCTCTACGCTCCCTGTCTTTTTGGTGACATGGGTGTGTTTCTAATTCAGGCCATCCTTCGTGCTATCTTAGCCTGTCTTCTGTGTCTCACTCTTCCCCCACAGAACCCCCACCCCATTTTCTATACCTTGGACCTTTCTTGAGTGTTCTGTACACCTCGGGTTTTGCCACACAGGGAGGGCAGAAGGGAATGAGTCCCTTCAAATGTCAAGATCTGGAGCTGCTCTTGGGAGAAAGCACAGAGGGTTAATAGATACGTGGCTCTGCAGACTCACATCTTTTAATGTTTTCCCTCCTTTTATAAGATTGAGCAGAGCATAAGACAAACAAGCCAACAATAAGAGTGATGGGCCACAGTAAAAGTGGGAGAAGATGCACCAGAGACCATGGCTCTTGAAGCTGAACATACTTTCCCACGAATGCTTGCTTTACCATTTCCCTTCACCTAATACTCTTCCTTCAAGGAGCATATGTTTGCAGAGCATTTTTTTTTTAAATATGATTCTCTGCATCTGCATAATTGGAAGGTATCTACGTCTCTCTGGGACCTAAAGGCTTATTTTCTCTGGATTATCAACATTTACAAAGTTGGCTCCATCCTGTGGGTTAAGTGCTCGGCTGGAGGCCAGACTGATTTCAGATACTGCTAAACATTATTGTGCACAGTCAAGAACACGTCAAGGGCGAACTCTTTCCTCCACTCCCAAGGGGAGCCGGCCACAGACCTCAAGTTTGCAGGAAGAAAGCTCCATCTCAGCAAGCCCAGTGCTGCTGGGTCACTGAGGGAGTGTTGGGTGCTGTGGGCACTGGGGTCCTGGGGTATCAGCCTGCCCCACCTAACACATCTGAAATACTCAGAGGAAGCTCCCAGACCAGCGTCAGGATGGTCCCCGCCTCCATTTGCCACCCAGTGCCACTCCTCGTCACAACAGATCACGCGTGTGGTCACATCTGGGCTTCTCCTCCCCCAGGTGAGTTCAGCCTGTTTCTACCCTTCACATACGTGGAACCCACAGGAGGCGATGTGCCTGGTGCATTTCCATCACTAGGATGCAGTGCAGGACAGGCCTGTGGACTCAAACAGACACAGGCAAGCCATTATCCTTTGTCTGGAAAAGCACAGCACTCTCTGTTCATTCCTGGCTTCTATGGCCCAGTGGTCGCCCGTGTGCACTAATGCCACTGGGACAGGTTGATCTCTCGGTGAATACCTGCCTGTGTTCATAGCACGACCCTGGATTTCCAAGAGACATCCAGTATCTAAGATTGGTTTTAACCACGATCAGAGGTGCTGGGCATCCTGAGGAAGGGGTGCTGGGGAGTGGCTGGGTCAGGCAGCTCAACACAGTAGGAAACTTGAGTTCTACCTTGATCACTCATTAATTTCCACCTGGATACTTAAAGCCTGGTGCTGGGAAAAGCGGCTCTCAGCATACGAGCTCTGCACATATTCAGAAAGCTGGGCCTATTGCAGCAGAAGGATGAGCTCCAGGGTAGCGATGCTCACCCTCATCAGCAGTGATCTGCGACCCAATACAGATTCCTTCCAAGTTCCTCAGTACAAAGCACTCTGCTCTCGGTTCTGCACTAAGGAGCCCAGACAACCCAGGCAGGCCCTCCCTCCCTCTTCCCCTAGCTCGGTGAGAGACTAAGCATTCCACTGTCTGCATCACAGTCCCCACCGTCCGAGCTTCCCTCCAGACCCTGGTACCTAAGAGTCTACACTGGGGCCTTGCAATGCTGGGAGCACCCAGTGACCTCAAGCATTTCAACGCCAACATGCTTTCTTTCTGCCCAGAAGAGGACTCTGCTACGTTAGACCCGGCCAGTGGAGGGTTGCCTGCCTTCCCCTGCTCCAAAAGGACCACTGCTGGGAGACAGGATCCGGGGACAGGGGGCAGGATGGATTCCAGATGTGCTTTCTACACTAGAGACTCACTTTCTCCACACATGTCAACTTGAAAAATAAACAAACCATGAAAAAGAAAAGAAAAAAATATTTCTATAGTCTAGCTGCCTCCACACCCAAAAGAAAGGCATAGTAAGAACTTTCCTTTGGTCAGAAACAAGATGCTGTATTTATAAAAGACATGTCCTCCCATGCCTGAATTAAAACACCAAATATTTGCCACCAAGCAAACTTTCTTGGAAAGCAACAACTTCTCCTTTTCTCTCTTCCTTTCTCACTTACAAGAACTTAGAAAGGAAGTAACGAGCTGGCTCATTTTAAGGCTCCAGCAAAATTCCTTTGCTAATGAGTCTTTTCCCTTGTTCTGGTTTTCTTGGGTGACCTCATGCTGCCTTCAGAGATAGTTCACAGAAAATGTGGGCTTCACACACAGAGCCTCACGCGACTGGCAGCTTGATCTCAGCCCATGAATGGAGCCCGGCCTGAAACTACAAGCTTTACATGCACGCCAGGGATGGGGCTGGCATCCTCTCCACAATTCAGAGTACGGAAACACATTTGCCTGCCTCCTTGTTGGGGACCCTTTCATGGGTACTTTTGCAGACAAGGCTCAGTGCCACGGCAGAGCCTGGCACAGTCCAGGTTGTGCCCAGGGTCCTTAGACACCGTCCCCAAGCATCTGTCCTGTGAACAGCCTCCTGGGCTTCCAGCCTTGTCCATGGGAAGGAAACTGAATTTGGTGTGAGAGTTTGCACTACACACTTTGCTTCCAGATCAGTATGACTCTACTACCTACCTTGCTGGTGCTCACTGAGGGCACAGGATTGATGGGCTACCAAGATGTCCACAAAGCAAAGACAGGAGCGTGCAGGCTCCAAGGGAAAGCTAAAGGCAGATGCGAATAAGTGCTGCCCAGTCCAAGGTGACTCTGGTCACATGAGTCCCCTCAGGAGCTTATACCTCCTGAATAAACACAGAGGAAGGGGAGGTCTCTGTCCATCGTGCAAGGCCTGGTTAGGCTGGATGTCTGATTGCAGGGCAGCCCACAGCCCAGCAGGGATGATTTCTTTGGGACACTGTCACCTTGCCACTTGTCTGTTGACAAGGACATCATAAAAGCTCCAGTATGCTTTACAGCTAAAGTGCTTCCAGCTACGGTGCTAAAAAACATGTTGAAATGCCATCCTGGGGGCTTTACTGAAAAATCTGGGAAACTCTGAAGTCAGGGAAATGGATCAGATCCTTCCAGGCCAAGGAGTGTGGGCAACGGAGTGCCCTTCCTGGAGCTCCCTGTGCCAATGGATGCCAGCACAGACTGCCGACGAGGAAGCCCACCCCTGGGTGCCCACTCTGTGCTGAAAAATCTTTTTCACTGATTTGACCTACCCGGCCTATCCCCTTGTTGAATTGATAGAGCTTTGAGTCCTCAAAAAATAGAACGCAAAGAACAAAACAAAATGAAAGAGAGAGAGAAGAAGGGAGGGGAAAAGAGAGAGACTTTATGTTTATGGTGAGTATCTGTAATAAAAACAATGAAGTATATTACTAACTGAAACGAGGCAGAATTTCTCTCTCTCTCTCTCTCTCT
>NW_022900939.1:30127396-30129458 GCF_012274545.1 Fukomys damarensis
ATATATTTTTTTTTTAAGAAACACATCTCCAAAAGCATATAGAAAATCTCTTAATGCAATTCACTCAATAGAAAATGCAGGGCAAAGGAATAATATGAAATAGCTCTAGCACCGTTAAGAAAGAAATTATGAGGCCAGATGTGAAGACACAGGTTCGGATAACCCACAGCACCCTCCCAGCTAAATGAAACAGCTTGCTTAATTAAGGGCAGTCCCATGCTCTGGCAGTCAAAAGGCGTTCTACCACAGGGCAACCCTGAGTTTCTCCAGAATATGAGAAGCTGAAATTCTCACTGTTTTTGTAATAAAATACATCGTGTCGGTACTGAGGAAGCATGGAAGAGGCAAGGAAACGAACAGCACGATTTCCGTTGAATTTTTCTGATGTCATAATTTCTGGTGAATTTTTCTGATGTTTGAGAAAAACAGAAAGAGGAAAATCTCCGAGTTGTGAGAAATTAGTTCATTAGGCCAATAGGTAAAATTTCTTCCATAGGAAATAGGAATTTCTACTATCCCAATATGGCAGAAAATTAGAAGACTTCTGTGCTTTAACAAAATTTACAACTGTGTGAAGGACAAGTGCATTTCAAGATGATGCAAACTGACTCCATGCCTTTTGTGCCTCAAGGAGAGGCTCCTAAGGGCTGGCTTTGCAGGTTAGATCTGTGGTGTCAAGGATTAGGAGTGACTTAGACCCAATGCAAATGTTTGCTGGTTTGATGATTGGAAAAACGACAATGTGGGCTTCTTTGGCAACAAAATTATGCATCCTGGCATTGAGCTCCGCATCAATGAAGAAACTGTGCAGATTTAGAAACTTCCGTGACTCCTCAGTCATGACACATCTACCCGCCACCACCACCACCAGCGCCTGCACAAAATGAGCCCTGGCTGCAGCCATCCTTGTCCGTCCGTCATTCACCTCCCCTGCACTCTCTAGTCATTAGCTTTCTTATTGTGCCTATAAGGTTTTCATCTGTGAGGAAAAGAATATTGTAAAGATAAGTTATGCATCTGTGACTGTGTACAACAGCTGAGACTTCTAATGTCCAGATTTTAGCCACAATTCTGGAGATCTCAGAGCTCTGGCTGCAGGAGGGGACCAGTTACAAAACAGAAGAGCCCTCTGTCCATGCTGCTACCTTCTGAGCATCATGTTCAGAACAAACTGTGTCTCTTTAAAACGTCAACAAGAAATCTCTGTCCTATCTAGACATAAAACTCCACAAAGAAATAGGCATTGGGAATGCCCAAAGCCAGAAAGGGAGACGGAGACAGACACCACTTGGAGACAGGGCAGTTACCAGGTCCAAGGCCCCTCCTAGGCAGGGTCTCAGTTATGAGGCCCAGCTTTCCATGGGAACCTCACTTACTGCATTGTGAGGACGTCCTTTGTCTCCCAGCTCCTATCCTGACCGCTCTGATTGCCTTGTTGGAATCATGTTCGGAGCACTGGAATTTTGTGGCTAATGAAACCTAAAGAATGATTTTTCCACAACTCTCCTCTCCCCACCGCCCCCTAGCCCTCGTCCCGGGAGGCACCTAACTTTCCAACTGTCCAAGGGAGACGACTGATGGAGCTGCTCCAGGGAGAGCCACCTCCGTTCATTCGGGGTTTTCGGACATCCGTGGTTTTCAACTCCCCAGCAGCAGCCGAAAAGGAGTCCTGCCCTTGGGCCTGGGGGAGGGGTGCTGACGTGGGCCGGCGCTCCCCGGATCCGTCGGACTTCTGTCCCAAAAGTGGGTCCCACGGCTCCCTCGGTCCCCAGCCCAGGCTCTGAGCCGTGCGCCCAGGCACAGCCCCGTGGCTCACCTCCGTCCGCAGAGGGCATCGGGGCGCCGGCATCCTCGGGGGCACGCAGGGCGCCTCTGCCTCCGCTCGGACCACAGCCTCGGGCTCAGGATGTCGCTGTGGCCTGGGGTCTCCTTCGGGCTCTGCTGGCCCGTCGCTCACACCGGGCTTTCTTCGCGTGTCCCTTAACCGGCTCGCTCAGCCTCTGTCCCAGCGAAGTCAGAGAGCAAACTTTTGCCTCTGCCCGCCGGGGCGGGGCCTCGAGAG
>NW_022900939.1:30129537-30149221 GCF_012274545.1 Fukomys damarensis
CCGCCCCAGCTCCCACCCCGCCTACGGCCCAGCCAGGCCCCGGTCCAGCCCGCGCTCTGCAGGATTCGCTCCCTTATGTGGATAATGGGATAATCCATATCCATGCGAAGTCTTGGAACAGAAAATTGCCACACTGTCAGAAAGAAAAGCACAGGCCTTGACAGCCTGAACACAGGGACAATCCTAGCAGCTTTGTGGATGAACAGACAAAAAGAAAGAAAAAGAAAGAGGAGAGAAAAAGAGAAGCAGAAGAGTCTGTCCTCCTAGAGCATCCAGTCAAGAAAAGGACAGCAGGGACCTGCGGCTTTGCCAGCTTCCCACGGCCAGGGTGACAGCCCAACTCCTGGCCGCTGCGTCCACACCTTCCCAACATGGTCCAGTGCTTTATCGAGTGCGCCCAGTTAGCCGCTGTCCACTCCGCACATGCTCTGCTGGGGTTGGGGCTGAAGTTTGGCCGGCACCCTCGGTTCCTTTCCAGAGAAAGCCTGTGTCCTGATGCAGCATGGGGATCACGGCTCCTGGTGAAGCCCGCAAACTGACTTGGGAAATACTGAGGACTACTGGGGCTCTTCGTCTTTCCTGAAGGTTTCCCTGAGAGACACAGGGATCTGACCTACAGCATCACAGAGGTGTCCCGGAGGGTGACCCCTCTTTTGATGAGGCTTCTTTCCCGCAAAGATTCCGGCCACACCACAGCTCTCCCGGCACACAGGCCTCCCACTGATGTCCCAGCCCTGTCTGCCTGATGTCCCTGTGTCTGAGGCAGCTGGGTTCCTCCCTAAGCCTGGAAAGACAGACTTCCCTGGAGGCTTCTCTAGGGAGAATTGGCCCTTCCTACTATTCTGTTGAATAAAATTTCCCCTTTCCGGTCCCTGTTTCATGAGGAAAAGCAACTTAGCACAGCAGTGCCAGCTCAGGGGAAGAGGAGGAACAGGAATTGGGAAGTGCCCCTTCTGCAGCCCTCGATGACATAACTGAGGAAAGGCGCATCAGCAGGTGAAGGTGAAGATGCGCCATTAATCACCCAGTGCCAAAGGGGAAGGGAAAAAGGCCTTCCCTTCTCCATGGAGATCTGGTGGGTATGATGGCCAGTTTTGTGAGCTGGCCTGCGTCACAGCTGCCCAGACGTTTGTCAAGCATTCTACTCAGCGTGTCTGTGAGGCTGCTTTTAGATGAGACAAATATTTGCATCCATGGCCTGGGTGAAGCTCGTGCTTCTTCCCAGTGTGTATGGACCTCACTCGACCAGTTGAAGGCCAGGACAGGCCTTTCTGGAAGGCAACAGGCCAAATTTGTCTCCCTGCCAGTCAGGTAGACTCTCCTATTAACTGTTCACCCTGCTGGTACAGCAGCACAGATGGCTTCGGACTCAAGCTGAGGCACCTGCCCTACAGATTTTGTGTGTCTGTTTCCATAATTGTGTATTGCCTGTGTGTGTTCATGAATATGTATGTATCTCCTTGGTTCTGTTTCTCTGGGGAACCCTGACAGATGACATAGTAACCCCAGGAAAAAGCAGAACTTTTCAAAGGTTGGGTGCGATAGAAATGAGCCCTGGGCAGTGTTGAGGACTTGGGTCTTGTGGTCCTTCTGTCTGCAACTTGACAGACAACCACAAGCCACTTCCTCTGTGTGGACTTGGGAGACATAGCATTAAAATATCGATCTATGTGTAGATATGCAGAGTGAAACTTGGCCTTTTGTGTGATAACTTTGTCTAGACCCAAAGGAAGCCTTTGAGTTATCGCTATAATCCTTTAAGGAAGAGTATCACTGTGACAGAGGTGGGTACCAGGGCTGAGAGACCACATCACTTTGTCCCAATGTCACGCGGCTGCTCTGTCCTGTCTTTGTGCTCAAAGTCGGCCAGGGACCACTGGAAATTCTAGGAATTGTTCTTCTCACATTTTATATATTGGAAGGATGGTTCCACTATTCAGAAACATAACTAGTGAATGGGATACGTTTATGTGTATGTAGTATATGTGTGTATGTATGATATACGTAGTGTGTACTTGTGTGGGATTGTGTCTTATGTGTATGTGTAATATGTGCATGATGTGGTGTGTGTGATTTTAGATTGTGGTGTTTGAGTAGGTGTGGCATATATGGCTTGTGACACATGTGTATTTTGCATTTGTGATATTGTGTGATGTGTGATGTGTCTGGAGTGTATTGTAGGTGTATGTGTGTGCGTGGTGTATGTGCTGGAGAAGGTGGGAATGTGTCTGATTCTTTCAGGAAGATGTACACTAGGACCCTGGTGTCTCCTAAGAAATGAATAATTGGCCTTTGGGTTCCTGGGCTGGGGCTCCTGAGTCTTGGGATTTGCTCTCCTGTGTCCTGGTGAGATGACAGGTGGCTGGGGCCCTGGTAGCTTTAGAATAGAAGCTGGTGGCCAGAGAAACAAACTATGGGACTAGAGATTTGGAACTTTCAGCCTCACCTCACCTCTTGGAAAGGGAAGAGACCAATCAATCTCCAGTGATGTCATCACTCAGGCCTGTGTTATGACACCCCGGGAAAGCCCCCTGCTTCCGGGTTTGGAGAGCCGTGGGTGGGTGAGAGCACAGAGGTGCCTGGGGCACCGTGGGAGCTCCTCTCCTACACGTTGTCATGTGCTTCTCTTCACTGGGCTGGTCCAGAGTTGCGTCCTTCGTCATATAGCATTATTCTAATAAGTAAAAGTCCTTTTGAGTTCTGTGATTGTTCAGGAAAATTATTGATTGGGTGGGGGATGCCGTGGATTCATGGCTGTGCATCAGTGGCTGCCTGCCCACAAGTGTGAACCATTGCCTGCAGAGGGGGCAGTTTCATGGGGCTGACCATTGATCTGTGGGATCCTTGCTAACTCTGGGCAGTTAGTGTCAAGTAAGATTGAATGACAGGACATCCAGCTGGTGTTGAAGAACTGAAGAATTGGTTGGTGTTAGAATGACACATTTGCTGTTGGGAACAAGGACAAGACCCTGCCCAGGAAGACCCAGAGGGTGCGCCAGGTCCCAGGGTTTGCTGCCAAAGGTGAGGAGTTCAGCTAAAGGAGGAGGCCATGACCCAGGGAGGCAGTGAGCAGCATGCTGTCCCTCTTCTGGTTGTTTGCTCCCCACCCCACCACTCACTTACCTTATCTTGCTCCCTACCCTTCTGCAGCAACTCTGTTGTGTTAGTCACCCCAAACCCTAGTAGGGATTGGCAGGGCATGGCACCCGAAATCCTTCCCTACATTAATTTTTCTGTGCTTTGGTGGCTTTGCATTTCCTCCTAGGCTCTTGGTCTCTGCCTTTGTGTCTCTGGTTCCTAAGGAGACTTCAATATATGTTGATTTTCTATGTGGTGGTTCTGGGGTATCGTAGCTATAACTGCACATGCCCTTCCACAGGCTGTTTCACTGTGGGAATCTACCATGTTTATATTTCAAAAGGTTCAGTAAAACACATTTAATTACAACATTGCCCATGAGGCCAGGAAAGGGAATAATCTGATCATGTGTCAAGCAGAAGCTGAGTTTTTCAGTAGGAATTAAAAGCCATGAGACAGTCATGGTAAGATTACTATGACAGTTTATCGAATGATATACACAAGTACAGTATAATAGCTATTGGGGTTCACATGTGTGTAAAACTATCACAGAGGATGATTCCATTTATAGCTGTCCCTTGGTACCAACAGCAGAGCTGTTCCAGGGCCTCCTTTCGATCCTCAAATCTGCAAATGATCAAATTCCTCATATGAAATTATATAAAATGGTTCAGAATTTGTATATAGCCTTGCAACACCCTCATGTGTATTTTGATATCATCTCTAGAATACTTATAATATCTAAGACAATATGAATGCTACATAAATAGGTGTTCTGCTGTGTTTTAGGGAAAAGTGATAAGAAAATGGCTGCACACAGTGGGTGCATATTCTATTACTTTTCTAATATATTTGGTCTGAAGTCATTTAAGTCTGTGGCTATGAAGCCCTTGAATATGGAGGGCCAACTGTACTTTCAATTTTTCAAAATAAGCCAATACATACGAGGTTGCTTCGTGCTGCTGAAGGCTGGGAGGTGACTGAGTTAAGAGGGGATGGGGAGTGTGTGCCAGGGGGTGATTGGTTTCTTTGGAAGATGATGAAAATTATCCTGCAGGTGACTGTGGTGATGGCTGCACCACTCTGTATACGTTTAACACCACTGAATAGTAAACTTCAAATGTTGAATTGTTTAGTAGGAATTGTATTTCAATTTCTAAATTTGGAATTTCTAAATATGGAACAATTTCTAAAAATTGTTCCATAGGTCTGTGAGGGAGATTTCTGGAAGATTGCACTTAGGGGAGTACAGTTAGGTGGTATGTTTTACGATGTGTACATCTTATCATTATTTAAAGAAAGACTGAATTACAAGAGAGGCCACCCTCCAGTGACAAATACAGACAACAGTGCTGAGGGAAGAGCTGTTTTTATTTGAAGATTTGTCTTGCAGAGTCTTCACAGTTAAGCTTTGTCTGTTCTTGCCTGCACTGTGCTTGTTTCTGCTCTTTCGCCCAGTAGATCTGCTCCATGCAGAATCTGTGCTCAGTGGCTTTGTGGGGACTGAAGACAGAGTGGTGCAGAGAGTAGTGATCTACCCTATGTGGACCTGCCACAGGCTCCTATCCAGGTTCCTGGTGGTCACAGGCCAGAAAGGGAGCCTGGTCAGGCTGAGTGCTGGGCAGCCTCAGGTAGAGGGAGTCATCCTGGTGGCTATGTCAAAGCACTACAAAAGGGAGTGGCCACAACTTCAACTGTCTCCCTGCCTCACCATGGTGGTCTCCTCCTGCTCCTGTCAGCCACAGCAGAGGGAGAGGGCTGGGGCCCTTGTGGCCTCCAGCTGCTTTCTGCTTACCTTGCTGCCCTTTCCTCCTTCCTTCCCTGGCTACTTGTTGCCCAGAAAGCATTGGGGTTACAGCTACCTGCAGATTCAGTAACACACCTGGGTGGGAAGTACATATCCACACCATGTACGTGAACTTCTGGGGGCCCTGAGTCCTTGTGGAGAAGAATATATTAAGAGTTTTAATATCCAAAAGGTAAATTCAGCCAATGCTAGCTCTTACCTAGGTGAAATCTTCACCCCTCTTCCCCTGATTGAGGACTGAATGGGAATTAAATATCCCCTGGGCAAGTGCTCACTCTTTCTTTTTTCAGACTTTGTGTAGCAGGATAAAATAGTTTCCTGCCATCTGAAAGTGAAACAAAATCACCTCTAAAGAACTCACGTTGGGCAACAAGTTTAAATTACAAACAAAATATTACGACAGTCTTTCTTCAGCGCACACCGGGTCTCCATTGTCTGAATTGTGACAATTCCTTGTAAAGATGACCTCTAAAAAGAAAGCTTCCAAATACATAGAGCAAATGAGCAGGGTTAGCTCTTTATTATTACTTCATCAATGCATAGTAATTGTATATATTCATAGGGTTCAGTGCAGTATTTCCATGCATACAACCCTTTCCTATCCTTAGTAATCACCTTTTACTTTCCGGTTGACTCAGTTTCCACTTATGAGACAGAACACATAGTACTTGTCTATGTCTGCTTTATTTTCACTAAACATGTCCTCCAGTTCTTTCCATTTTGCTGCAGATAACAGGGTTTCATCCTTTTTCACGGCTGAATGATACCTCACTGTGTTCATATGTTGCATTTTCTTTATCCATTCATCTGTTGAT
The DNA here is from genome assembly GCF_012274545.1 of Fukomys damarensis. NCBI lineage: Eukaryota > Metazoa > Chordata > Mammalia > Rodentia > Bathyergidae > Fukomys > Fukomys damarensis. The sequence goes on from NW_022900939.1 coordinate 30,135,238, forward strand.
GGGCATTTTAGGCTGACTGCATATCTTGGCACTTTGGAATAGTGCTTCAGTGAACAAAGTCATGCAAGTATCTCTTTGACATGCCAACTCAATCCCTTTGGGTATACACCTGGAAATGGAAAAGCTGAATCATATGCTAGATCTATTTTTAGCTTTTGGAAGAAACTCAGTACTGTTCTCCGCAGTGGTTGTACTAACTCACATTCCCACCCACCACTGTTTAAGAGTTCCTTTTTCAGCTGGGCGTGGTGGCGCACACTTATAGTCGGAACTCGGGAGGCTGAGGCAGGAGGATCGCTGTGAGTACAAGACCAGCCTGGGCTATGTAGTCAGTTCTAGGTAGTCTCAACTACATAGTGAGACCCTGTCTCAAAAAACCAAAAAGAAAAAAAAAATAAAGAGTTCCTTTTTCCTCCATATCCTTGCCTGTTATATTGCAATTCATACTGATTTGAGTGTAATGTAGTTTCAGATTGCATTTCCCTGTTAGCCAGTGACACTGAGCATGGGGTAAAGAACAGCTTCAAGATATTGGTACTGGCACGGATTTTTGGGATGGAATCCCTTAGTTCTCTACAAATACAGGAGATGGTAGCTGTTGTTTAAACATAGAAACTCACCTGGGGGAAGGCCCAGATATGTTGGGGACAGAACAGGATCACGACCCACTCCTGTTACGTGTGGGGAGAAGCACTGGCTCTTCGCTGGCTCTTTGGTGAAGCAGAAAGGCTCTGCTGTGGCTTGCAAACATGAAAAGCAGGCGTAGAAAGGGGAACTCGCAGCCCACACATAAGGCAGCCTCTTCTCGCTGCCCCGCACCCAGCCCCTTCCCAGCTATCCCGCTGGGGAACAAGCTGTTTAGCCACCACGTTAAAGGAGCAAAGCAAATGTCTAAATTATTGTAGTAAGCAGCTAGCTGGTGACATTTACTCAGATGTGCTGCTTCACAGCAAATTGGGCACTGTTATCTGTACTGCATCCCAGGATGACACAGGTCGGTTAGCGTTTGCTAAGTGTAGCGTCACTTGAGGACTGGCACTAGGAGACTGGTTTACAGTGGGTGGGAGCGGAGTTTTTCAGCTGCAGCGGGAGAAACAGAAAGAAACTGATCAGTTGGGAAGGAGGTGGAGACAGGGGTTTGCGCATGCGCCTGTGTTTCCCGTGCTGTCCTGCATGGGAAAGCAAGCGGAGGAAGGCTGCACCGCTCACCGCTGTGTGGAGGCGATCCTGATTCACTCTCTGCTGTTTTGACAGAGGAAAGTTGCTGGAGGGCTTGCGATGAAGCTTGCATCTGAATCCCACAAACACGCCATGCTTTATATCAAATTAATCAAAAAATGACTCTGTCTTTGTGGACGCCACCCCTGGGAAATTGTGGTGGGGGCTGGCTTATTGGAGCAGCGCTCTCTATTTACATACGGTTCACAGGCGAGGTATATTGTGTAGTGAAAGAGAGAAGTAGATTCATTCTCTCAACAGCAGGCAGCAGACAGAGTGGTTGAGTGCGAACCTGTCCGCGCTCTTAGACGGGTTTGGCGTCGTCCTGCTGTGCACTGGGTCTTTGAACAAGTGTTTGCCGCATTTCTGAGTCACTTCGCTTTTTCTTGGCTACCAAATGGTTTTCTTTGTGGTGGGGGAAGATGGATGTAAACAACAATTGCCCATTTCCTCCTTCCTCCAACATCAAAGGCTGTTGGTGACAAGAAGAGTGACTGAAGTTTTGGCGGGGTAATAAGAGCATGTACAGCAAACGATGCCCTGGTACTCACGGCCCCAGGACTGTTCCAGGAGCTTTAACACCCATGCTCCCCTCCTCACACGACCCCAGGCGAGCAATGCCAGTGCCATCCAGTTCTGCCGCAGAAGCTGTGATCTGACCCTGGCTGACTAAATATCTGCCAGGATGCTTTGTTCCATTGGATTTTTGGTTCTCTTTGAAAGCTCTCGAAGTTGAAAGCACTTTGGAAGACACTGGCTGACCTTCCTGCACACGTGATGGATGACTGGGGCACCTGCAGAGAGGTGAGGGGGCCAGAGGGAAGGAGGAGGGGCTCATCACAGATGCTCATCTGTCTCATTCTTACCATTCTTTCAGCTTGAGCCATTTGGGGCTTATTTTGGGAAAATTGAATGGAACCCACAGTCTATTTAGGTGGCCCCTCTCTGCTGGGATGACTGGTGCAGGCTGGCTTCCTGCCCAGTAGACAACAGTGTGGTCTTGCCTTCTCATCACTCTCTCTCTCTGTCCTCTCTCTCTCTTTGCTACTGGGGATAGAATTCGGGTCCTTGTGCTTGCAAGGCAGGTGGCAGAACCACTGAGCTAAATTCCCCAGCTCTCATCATTCTTGATTAATATAGAAATGGTTTTAACATTGGTGGATCAGTGTCCTCCTCTGGAGAGTGTTGCCCTCTTCTGGGGTGGAGTGTTAAATATCTAACTGTACACACCACCAGAAAAGTCCTGAGCTCCATGCAGAATATGTATACTTGAAGAGTTTTCCCTTCCATATTAGTTGAAGTGAAGCCGTGGAAGAATCTTACTTCTTAATTTTAAAAAGGCTGAAGTGAATGAGGAAGCCTCAAATCAATAATCTAAGCCCTCACTTCAAGATGCTAGAAAAAGAGCAAAATAAAGCAAGCAAGAAGAAGGAGACAAAAAAGAAGAACAGAACTTAGCTAAATTAAGACAAGAAAAAAACCAATGGAACAAAATGTCTTTAAGAAGACTGATAAATTGACAAAATTCTAGCAAAATGGGGGATAGAGATCCCTAATATCAGGAATGAAAAGAATAAGAATATATCACTACACATGCTACAGATATGGAAAGGAGACTCAGAGGCTTAGAGCAGCTCTGCTTACATATATTTGACAATTTAGGTGAAATGGACCAATTCAATGAAAAGCAAAAACTGCCACATTTCTCCTAAAATGATATAAGCAAACTGGAAATGCCTTGTTACTATTAAGGAAGTAGAATTAGTAATTTTTAAACTTTTAAAAAGATAAGAAAGAAATCTCAAGGCCTAGAGTATTTTGCAAAAAAGTACCAAATATATAAATATTTAACATCAATTCTATAAATCTCTTCAATAAAAAAGAAGAGATGGGTGTATTTCCTAGTGCTTTCTTTTTCTCCTTTCTGCACTGAAGATTGAACTCAGAGCCTTCACAGTGAGCTATATTCCCAGCCCTTTTATATTTATAGGCAAGGTCTTCCTATGTCACCAAGTTGCCCAAGCTGGGCTTGAACTTGCCATTTTCCTGCCTCAGCCTCCTAGAGTTCTAGGGATATTCCAAAGCCACAGAAATACAACACACACACAGATCAGTATGCCTCATAAATATAGAAAAATATTCTTAGGATATTTTAGCAAATATAATCCAGCAATATATAAAAGTAACTATTGCCATATGACCAAATTTGGTGCATTCTAGGAATGGAAAACTGACCAAGTACATTTTAAAAATTCAAGCAGTGTAATAAGCAACATTAACAGGCTAAAAAAGAAAATCACAAAATTGTATCAGTTTATGCAGAAAAAGCACTTGAAAAATTCCAACATCCTGAAAAACTGTCTGAAAAAATCCAGCAGCTGATATTGTACTTCATAGTGAAATATTGACTGTGTTCCTATAAGATCTAGGAAAAAAAAGTCCTCTGCCACAGCACTGGAAATCCTGGTAGCAAAATACGGAAAGAAAAGGAAATTAAAGATATATAAATCAGAAAAGAAGAAATAAAATGACTCTTGTTTCTAGATGATATGATGACAATAGTCTACAAAGAAAATGCCAAGGGATCAACAAAAAAGAAGGTAAAACAAAGCACTCCTAGAACTAATAAATAAGTTTTCAGGATACAAAATCAACATATGAAAAACAATTGTATTTTTATATACTATCAAAGAGTTTTTATAACCACTTAAAAATCTAACAAAAACCTGCATAGAACATGTATGCTGAAGGATACAAAGTGCTGAAAAGAAAAATCAAAACTCTGAATAGACAGAGAAGTATACCATGTTCATGGATTGGAGGACTCAACATAATAAAGGGATTCTTTCAAACTGACACAAAGGCTAAACACAATTCTTATCAAAATCTCTGCAAGATTGTTTTGTAGACATAGACAAGATTATTCTAAAATCTATATGAGAAAGCAAAGGAGGCAGAATAGCCTAAATAATTATGAAAATGAAAAATAAAATGATAGAGATCATTTCACCAGATTTCAGCACTTAAAATATTGTTACATTAATCAAGACTATGATATTGGCAGGAGAAGAGACACATAGGTTACTGGAACAGAATAAAGAACCCAGAGGTAGTTCTCACAGGTGGGCTTCACAGGTTTTGGACACACTTTTGGATTACACTTCTTGATTTTTAAAAAAATATTAAACTACCTTTCCCTTGCTGGAACATACTCAACTTGGTCATGGTGCATAGTTATTTTTACATATCTCTGAGTTCTAGTTGCTAATATTTTAAGAACACTTGTATATACAGTTATGAAGAATATTGTTCTGCAGTCCTTTTTTGGTATGGTAAGAGCAGTTCAATGAAAGAATGATCATCTTATAAACAAACAATGCTGGAGCAATTTTACCTTGGTAAACCTAACAGCTAAATTAAAAACTAACTCAAAGTAGACCATGTACCTAAATATAAGCTATAAAACTGTAAAACTTTTACAAGAGAAAGTAGGAGACTATCTTTAGAACCTAAGGGTGATGACAAGTGATTAGATATTTCATGAAGGTGTGATCCATCAGAAAAATATTGAGAAGCTGAACCTCATAAAAATGGAAATATTTGGCCAGCAAAAACAAAAGTCCTTTTAAGAAAGTGAACAGACAAGCTGGAGATAAGAAGATAATACTTGCAAACCACAGATCTAACAGAGGGCTCAAATCTAGAATTTAAAACTCAAAATGTAACATTAAAAAATTAAAATCTCCAAGTAATTTAAATAGAACATAGACCAAAGATGTAATGAGATCATATGCATAGAAAAACGGGCACATGATCAACCACTAGAAAAATACAAATAAGGCCACAATGAGCTTTCACTACAGACCTAGGAGAAGAGCTAAACCTATTACTTATGAGGATGTTGAAAAATTGGATTGCTCTAATGGGAATACAAAATAGTACAGTCCCTCTGGAAAATACTTTGGCAGTTTCCTGAACAATTATACTTGTATTACCAAACAGCCCAGTAATTGCACTCTTGGGCATATAACCCAGTGGAAATAAACTCATCTCAGTGGAATTGTGTGGAAGGTCCACAGAAGTCTTCTACATGAGGATAACAGCAGGTTTGCTATAATAGCATCAAACTGGAAACAACCAAAACATTGTCAGTAGGTGAATCATCAAACAAATGCGGTAGATCTACCACGGATAGTCCATGTTGATACAACAACTTGGGTGAATCTCATAGACATTATGCTGAAAGAAAATGCCATTCTGTAAAGGTCACATACTGCTTTTTTTTTTTTGGTTGTACTGGAAATTGCATCCAGGGCCTTCACACCAAGCTACAACCCTACTAGCTCTTTCTTTTTTATTTTGAGACAGGATCTCCTAAGTCACTAAGTTATCCAGATTGGACTTGAACTTGAGATCTTCCTGCTTCAGTTTCCCAGAGTGCTAGAATTATAGGCATGTACCACCCTGTATAATCTATTTTATAACATAATTGGAAGTGAAGGAAAGAGAGTGGTTGGCAGGAGCTTAGACCAGGTGCCAGTGGTGAGAAGGGGTTGGTGTGAACATAAAGAGGTTAACATGAGGAAGATCATTATAGACATAAAGTGGCTCTGTGCCTTGACTGCAATGGTGGTGATGTGAATCCACACATAATAAATGGCATGACATGCAGGTGCACACACACACACACACACACACACACAAGCACACACACTGTGTAATGTCAACTTCCTGGTTTTGATGTACTAAAGTTATGTAAGCTGTAACTACTGGAGTGATGGGGTAAAAGTTACCTTAGTCTTCTCTGTACTATCATGGTCCTTATTAATTCCTGTGAATTTATAATTATTTCAAAATAGAAAATTAACATTTGAAATAATTACAATACAGAAAATCCACTTTTTTTTTCCTGGTGAAGAATTTTACAAGTGATGTCCCTCTGTTCCATTGGCAGCTTGAAGGGACAGTGTATACTAATGACCACACAAAATACTGGAGTGCGGACACATACACCATGCTCCAGTGAGAAGGAACCCAGTTACTCTCTCTCAAAGGGGTGGATGCGGGCAGGAAACTTCATGGAGCAATCTTGTGGACTTACCTTCCCATCACTGCTGCTCTGGCTCTTGTGGTCCCAATAAAGATTTTTTTTCCCTACACATCTCTTCTCAGACAATACAGTAGAGCTCAGAGAATTAAAAATCCCTGAGCTAGCAAATCCTAGCATGTCAGGGTCACTGGAGAGCTGGAGGAAAGCCCCACAGCTGCAGGCTGTCCGTGCCCAGAGAGCAGAACTCAGCTGGGGCAGCCTGGCCACTTCCTGCTCTGAGGAAGGAGTCTGGCTCCTGCGGTTCAGTTTTTGCTGGTTCTCAAGAAGCCTCTGACTCTGTGTCTTAGATAACTGCACAGTTCCCAGTTGACCTGTTTGTTTTGCCTGGGTTTGCCCACTCATCTCCTCTTGGTTAGCTGAGCATCTAAATTTAAAATCATCAGGTTCAACAGAACCCCTCATATTTATCTTTCAGTGTCTGTGTGCCATTATAGTCTATGAAGCCGTGGTACATTCTTCCCTTCTCTTTCTCTAGGAATTTAAGTTGATTGGTGATAACACAAGGGAGCCTTTCTTCAGAGCATTGGAGCTGATTTCCAACTACCTGGGAGGCTCCATACAGCAGGTTACACATTACTGGCAGGAGTTACTTTCAGTTTATTATTTACCTCTGCTTCTCTCTGACCTTGTAACATTCTAGGGCTACAGCGGCCTACAGAATTGGGTATCTGAGGTCTTCCAGGTGGATTTACTAAAATTAGAGATTTGCATCCCTGAAACAGTGATCAGAAGCCACCAAATATTCCTGGGACTGAAAGACTCAGTTCACTTTCTTTCTCTGCAAATAGTGCAGGATGACTGAGGGAGGAAGAGAGCAGGGAGAAAGAGACTAAGGAATGAGTGCTTGCGGGTCTGTGTACAGGGTTTATGGAAGATCAAGAGGGCTCATACAGAACAGCTTGTGTGTTTCTTAGCAACGTTCTTATTAGCATGAACCCTTAAAAAGTCCATTTTAAGCCCAGCGTGGTGGTGCAACCCTTACATTCCGTGCTCAAGGAAGTTGAGGCTGAAGGACTGCAAGTTTGAGGCCCACCTGAGCAGTTTAGGCACTTAGGGAGACCCTGTCTCAGAAAAATAAATATAAATAAACAAACAAATAAATAAATGGCTGACGGAGCAGCACAATGCAAAGGACCCGAGTTTAACTTCCAGTGCCAACAGAAATAAATAGATACATCTTAATGACTACAAGTGGTACAGGCGGTTCAGTCTAGCACACCTCCTGGATAAGTAGGAGCGCCTCCCTTTAACCTAAGGCAGGCACGCACAGGTCCCTCCTCTCTCCGCATCCCCTAGCACAGGCTTCCATGCCAGCACCACAATGTGTACTGGTTCGTACGAGACAGCAGTCATTGCTGTGGTTAGTAAGTGGGGCTGTAGACCCAGGGGGAGTCGGCCACACAGGAAGCTGGCAGTAGGCATTCTCCTAGCATGGACCCTCCCACCTTTCTGGCGGTGTAAAAAGGAGGAAGTAGAGCAAAAATGATCACAGATCATCCGCACGCCTCCTGCTCAGCCTTACCCCTAGATACCACCTTGGGAGGAGCCCTTGGGTGGCCTCTTGGGATCTGGGCTCATGTTCCTCATCCTCAGGGCCTCAGTTATGCTTATTTGCTGAAGCTCTTTCTCAGGGAACTTCCCAGGAAAACAAACAGTCAGAGAATTGTTTTCACTCTCAGGGTCTAAAACATCTTTCTAATACCCTTTTTTTGTTGTTGTTCTTTTTTTTGAGACAGGGTCTCACTATGTAGTTGAGACTGACCTAGAACTCACTGTGTAGCCCAGGCTGGTTTCAAACTCACAGAGATCCTCTTGCCTCAGTCTCCCAAGTGCTGGGATTACAGGCTTGTGCCACCATGCCTGGCTCTAATATCCTTGGACTTGTTAATAGTTTGTCTGCTTGTTCATCTGGGCCAAAGGGGATATCGACGTATCTAAATCTAGATCACTATCTATACTGTATCTGTATCTATATGTCAATATCTAGTCTATTTCTACCTCTGAGTCTCTTTCTCTGATTCTTTTTCATAGCTCTTGTTCTCATTTTGCAGATGCACTATTTCTTCATGGCTATGATTTTTTAAGAACTTTTTCTTCTCTTCCTTGCATTGTGTTATGTGTCCTGAGATTCCCTCATCCCTTGCCAGTTGCTTGTATTCATCTCTTTCAAGCTGGACAATGCTATGAGTAATCAATTGATCTTGGTTCTCTCTCCATACTGAGTGAGACAGATAGGCTGCTGTAGTTTGGGCCTAGAATGTCCCCTAAAGGCTCATGTGTTTAAGTTTTGAAACCCAGCTTGGTGCACGCTTTGAAGGGGACCTTTGGCCATCTTTTTCTCTTTCACTTTTTCTTTCTCTTTCACTTGTTCCTGCTACAGTGAAGTAAGAAGCTTTGCCCCACCACAAGCGCTTACCATGAAGCACTGTCTTATCAGTCAGCCCAATGATCAGGGCTGAAACTTACAAAACTGTGATCCAAGACAAACCTTTTCTCTTTCTAAGCTGATTGCCTTGGGTAATGTTTGATGGTACTAGAAAGCTGACAGCACAGTGAGTGTCACTGCGAGGTAAGCCCAGGTGTCAGTATCGGGGTTTCTTGTTGTGACTGCTCAGCCACCTTCTCCGGCAGCAGTCTCTTCATCTAAGGTGCCAGCTTGGCTGCTCTGGGGGTGTGGAGTGAGGAGTGTGGACCACTGGGCTCCCTGCCCACTTGATCATCTTGGGTCAACTCTTGCCTCAGGCCCACAGCTCTGAGGCTCTGAGGCCACCCCGGCATACTTGTGGTCACTTCTTTCTCTGCTACCTGAGCCACAGCTTCTTTTCCTCTGCAGGGCAGTTTTCTGCACCATCCTCTCTTCCTTGGCCTGAAGTGTGCTGAGCTGCCTCTTTCCCTGATGTCCCTGATGTCCATTTCCTTTGTTCCTTTGCCTCTCTTCCCCACACATTTGCTGCTATAGCTTTTATGGAAAGAGAAGATATACATGGTCCACAAAGGACAATGAGTCAACATGGTATATTCAGCTGGAAAGTGCGCTGGGTTTAAAGTGCAGGAGAGTCTTCCTCATTTAAATAAGGACGACATGTGCCTTCACTTGACGGGTTCTGCCTACCCACAGCTGCTATCGTACCCCTTCCCTTCCTTCCCTTCCCTTTCTTTAATTTCCTTTCCTTCCAGAACATTACCATTTCCTCTCTTTCTTCTCACATTGCCCCCATTTAGCTTGAATAAATGCTCCAATCCAACATCTGCTACAGTTGCTACAGCCTTGCATGTGGCTGACCCTAACACCCCTCTCTTTTACTGTGACACTGCAACCAACGCTGCTAACATGGCCTTCCCTCCTCGGTGGCCATTGCTTCCTTGGCCACCTATTTACCCTTCTCCCTGGCTCCTGTACTCCGCTTTCCAATGATTCTTGTTTCTGAAGCTAAGGCTTGCCCCCGAGGGTTGGATCCAAGAGCTCCTCATTCCTAATTTCCATAATTTTAATGCACACAAACAGTTTAACTCCTCCCAATTCATGCAGCCAAGGAGCTCTTTTCAAAATGCCTCTTGGGCCAGGGATTTAGCTCAGTGGTGCTGCTGCCTGCCTAACAAGCAAAGGTCCTGAGGTTGAACCCCAGTACTAAAAAAAAAACAAAGCCTCTTGATAGTGCCCCAGTTTCTAGTGTGAAGCGCTCATTCTTTCCTGACTTTCCTGCACTGTGTACCCTGGCTGTGGCCTGATTCCTGCCTTGGGCACACGTCACTCTCCCAGCTCTGTTCTCCATACCTTTGGAAACTTCATCCTCGCCATGCTGCCTCCTGCCACAGGGCTCTGGAATCTGCTGTTTCCCCACATTACGAGTTTGCGTCCCTCTTTATTTCATTAACTTCTACACATGCTTCCATTTGGACTGGCTCCTCCTATAGGAAGCCTTCCCTGACGTATAATGGATACTCAAGTTATGACTGGCCTGTAACAACTTGCGTGACAACCAGAATTTTAGTTTTAACTTAATACCAAAGTCTTGGCCATTTAGCAGCCAGGGCCACCCAGGCCTGCACACCATCAGCAATGGGGCCGACCACAAGAATGACGGCCAGATCCAGACAAGGATGCAGAGCAGAAAGATCTTCATTCTGCCCTCGGGAACATGGTGAGGTGGTGAACGGCAGAAAGAGAGCCTCTCCGAGGCTTGTGGCTGAGAACTGAAGCTCACCGGGACAGTGAAGATAGTCACTGTAACAGAGACGCAGCGGACTACATCGGTTGGTGAGTGGTTGGGTCGGCATCTGCTGCCAGAACCTGGACTTGCTGTGGGGGAGGGGTGGCTTGACTCTGCAGCAGAACAGTTCGGAGTCTAAACCATGGGAGGTCGGGAGCTCAATTCTGGCCTCGTAACCAGAAACCAGCCTGAATCTCGTGGACTACCGCTAGCTCGCTGAGGTTAAATGACTTGGATCTGCACACTGCTGGGCACATTGTCTCCCAGCAACAGCAGAGACGTCCTTGAGGGGATTTTTCTTTTTTTCTTTCCTTCTTTCTCTCTCTTTTCTTTTCTCCACCTTTCTTCCTCTTCTTCATTTCTGTCCTTCCTTTTTCCAATTTTCCCCCTGTTTTGTTTTTTCTTCATTGTTCTTACTTCTATAAGCCTGAAGACAGTTTCTATTTCTCCTGTGTCTGTCAGTTTGTTCTGTTCTTGCTTTTGCTCCTTCCTTTTCTTATTTCCTCCCATCATCACTAGTTTCCCAAAGTTTACATGATATACCTGTGTCTTCTAGTTTTACTTCCAACCTTTCCTTCTCCTTCTATTTCTCTACCCCCTTCCCAACTCCTTCTAAGTATTCTTCCCAAAATGTAAACTCACTAGGGCTAAAGGTCTTATTATTGTGAACATATTTCTGGTTGGCCCTAGATTTTGATGTATAACCTCAAGTGTAGTTCATGCGATTGAGGATGACAAATAAATAGTTACCACAATTTTGCATTTTCTAAGAAGTGTTTGATGTTATTGTGATACTGAATGTATTACTTTGGCCAAGATGATGTGATTGCTGTAGTCAGTTGTTTTTCCTTGTATACTGAGACTGAGACTGCCGAAGAGTCATTACAGACTCAAAACCCAAAGACCAGCTACACCTGGAAGATACCTCTGAGAAGCAGTATTCCCTAAGGGTTCTGAATACTGGAAATAAAGATACTCACAATAAACAATATACAAGTATCAAGTCAGGAATTAAACCAAAAACGTTAACAACAACAACAACAACAATGGAATCCACGAATACCCAACATAGGAAAGAATTGCAAACATAAAATAGATCCAAGCAGATATCCAAGAAATTAAAAATTTCATTGAACATTTCCATAGCAGAAAGCAGAATAAATGAACGTGAAGACAAAATTTCAGAAATAAAAGACAGGATGGCAGTTAGCAAACTGGATTTTTCATCTTTCTGGAGACCCTGAACTCCTGAATATAGAGAGCTTGATCTCTGATACATTTGAGCAACACATCTCTGGGGTTTTTCCATTATTCAAACCAGTGCCAATGAGAGTGGAGAGCATTTCTGCTCTCCTGTGGGTGGAAACACAATTTACATTCACTTTCCAGGCCTACTTCAAAATGATGCACTTCCTGATCTTTTGAGGGGTAGGAGGATTTGTATTTTTCTCAATGATTTACATGAAATGATATTTTTGTTTTTCAAATTAACATGTACATGTAACAGCAGTGAGAGTCAGGATGTGGAAACTATTTTGGGTCTCACCCTAACATGCCACAGGCACCTACCCCCACGCTGGGATGTGTCACTTGGGAGCCCTGGGGAATCACCCGGGTAGTCCCCAGGCCAAAGCCAGTCCTGGGAGATTGGCTCGGATGAGCTTCTGGGTGGAGTGTGGAGCCCCCACAGGTAGCCAGATGTGCAGCAGGGTGACAATGCAGAGGAAGCACAAATTTTCATTTAATTTATAGTCTTCCAGACTCAAGAGATTTTTAGTCAACAAGCTACAAAGTTTGACAATTGATTAGTAAAGTAGGCAAGAGGGAAACATGCTCTTAAAGCCAGGGCTGGGGCAAGAGATAGTCACCTTGGGTCGATTCCAAAACTTGGAGATGGAAGACATGTAGGTTCCACATTTCTGTAGTCCTGAAGCTCAGCAGGGTCCCAAGAAAACAGTGGAGTGAGTGTGTGCACACAGGTGTGTATGAGCATGTGTGCATGGGTGCTTGCCATGCCTATGTGTATGTGCAAGCTTTTCAGCCTGTGTATGCATGTTACATGTGGGCAGAGAGTGTTTGGCATGTGTATACATGCTTCCAGGTGTGCATGTTGCGTGGATGTGAGTGTGCAAATGTGTGTGCAGAGTGAGTACATGAGCATGTGTGTGCGTGTAGCAGGGATCTCAAAACTGGGTTTGCCTCCATCCATGGCTGGCACAGGCTGAGCTTGCAGCAGTGCTCTGCTGACTCCAGCTCTTCGGTTAGCATTTGTTTCTGATGCCCCGTGGGCTTCACAGTGAGTTTTGAAAGGCTTATGCCAAATATCACTTTGGTTTCTAGAATTTTCAACTTGTTTTTTATTAACTGTGTTGGAAGATAGTTTAAGATGAAGACTTATTTTCTTTCCTTCAGTCCATTGATTTGCTCTGAAACACAAAGAAGCAAGGGTCTTGTGTGTGTGTGTGCCCTAGAACTCGTCACCTCAGTGGTGCTGGCACTCAGTTATGCTGACTCCAAGAGCCACTCTGGGTGTGTCCATGTAGGCACAGGTCACATCCACTCATGGCTCATGTTCACATTCTTGTGACTTTTAACTCACGCAGGGGTGGGGTGTGTGTGTGTTCTAACTCAGTCGGCATGTGAGGTCGTGTGTGGGCAGGAGGGCAGCCAGAGGATATTGAGGAGGATGGCTGGCCTGGCTGTGAGTATCAGCTGGGCTGAGGCTGCAGGAATGAAGAGAGAGACAGGAAGCTGGGGACAGCTCGAGTTCACGACTGGTCACTGTGAGACTCTGTGTAGCCTTCTCTGAGCAGTGAGTGGCACCTAGAAGGAGAGGCAGAAGCATCCCAAGAGGACACATTTCTTTGAGGTTAGTGGCTAAGGTGCCTAGAATAGCACAAGGGACTTTCTCGGTGATTCAGGTACAGTGGACAGTGTCCATACTCAATGTGCAGTGCGTGGCAGAAATGCTCCCCATGGGTGATCTCAATGCTGGGACACTGAGCAGGTGTCTTCCCAGAGTGGTGATGTCTAAAAACTAAAAGGTGAATCGCTTGTCAGAATTCTCCGCTGTGGACTATCCCGTTCAGTGAGATCCAAGCTGAAGAGGTCGTGCTGAATTATATTAGGTAGCTTCCAGATGTTCTTAGGTCTAAGAACCATCAGAAAGTTAAGCTGAGACACTACCTGGCCAGAAATTATGTAGTTATGTGTTATGGTTTGGATCAAAAATGTCACCCCAAACTTTCCTGTGTTCAGAGGGTGGGGCTTTTGGAAGGTGATGGGTCATGGGGGCACTAAGCTTGTCATTGGATTTATCAGTCATTGAGTTTATAACTGAATGTGCTGTAAGGAGTTGGGGTCTGCTTGGAGGAGGTGGGAGTGTATCCTGGAAGGGTGTCTTCTCCCTGGCCCCTCTCTCTCTCTCTCTCTCTCTCTCTCTCTC
>NW_022900939.1:30149602-30226423 GCF_012274545.1 Fukomys damarensis
TTCTCCCTCCCCCCTCTCTCTCTCTCTCTCTCTCTCTCTCTCTCTCTCTCTCTCTCTCTCTGCTTCCTGACAGCTTTCAAGTGAGAAGCTTTCCTTCTTTCTTCTACCATATCCCTTCTGCCATGATGCTTCTGCTTTGAGGCCAGCCCGCCATAGACTAAAACTTCTGAAGCCATGAGCCCAAATAAACCTGTCCTCTTTTAAGCTGCAAGTGTCAGGTATTTTGTTCACCGCAATGGAAGTCAAACCAATTCACCCTGAGACCATTAAGAGAGAGATGCCCTAGGGGAAAGATGCCACTGATACATTCAGGGCCCTTAGTGGCCTCAGCCCTGCAGCCAGGTCCCAACCACAGCTTCATCCAAAGCAAATGGGACTGAGTTCAGGAGCGTGGAGGCTGAGGAACCCTAGGAGATGCTGTGAGCTCCGGGAGTCAGAACAGGCTGACAGGTGGGTCCCAGTCAGTTCTGAGCTTTGCCTTCCTTTCCTTGGGGGATTTGGTCACTGTTGGGCTCTAGTGTGACTCACGGGGAGGAGGTGCTTCCTCTGCAGCCTCCAAAGGGAAGGAAGGGGGGCCCGGCCTGAGCTGACTGCTGTGGGCTCTGACAGCCTTGCCCTCAGAGCCCTGAGAGGGCAGGTGGTGGGTGGACAGTACTGTGCTTACTCGTTGGGAATGCTTTAGTGAATGTGATTAGTCTTCTTGCTTTCTAGAGGCATCTATCTACCTTATCTATCAACATCGAGTGCTCTTGAAGGTACATGCTTGCTGGTAGCACAAGCAATTTGGCAGAAATGAGCCTAGGTAAGGAACAGAGTCCCTAAGAACTTTCTCCTCCAATACCCATGGCAGAAAGCACCTGGGAAGTTTCTTACAATTCAGCCTTCAGCTCCTGAAAATATGCATGTATAGATTTGGCCAGGGAATGTGGTCTTCCACAGCTGTCAGGAGTTGCAGCTGGTGACAGACTCCAGGAAGCCACTGCAGTGCAGGTTTCTGAGCAACCTCAAGAGTGCTGCAATCCAAAAAGGAAACATGGCAAATGTGGATTGTTGTGGGATACAGAAGCCACAGGGGACCAGGGATAATGACAATAGCCACAAGCAAACTCAGAGGCCCCGTGTGCAGTGCAGGGCTGTAATATGTCAGGGCTCACTGTCCTAGTCAGAGTACAGAGGCCGACTCCGACGTGAGCTGTGGGAAAGGGTGGAACAATGCACCATCCCATCCAAGGCAAAAGTGAGGCTTTTGGAGACAAGAGAGATAGAAAATCTGCCCTGGGATTTCCTGGCTAAGTGGGATTTGATGACAGGGGACTCTTGGTCCTAAGCAGTGCCCGACTGAAGGCAGAGGGAGCCTTCTTTCCCCTCATCATGGACTGGCTGCCAGAAACTGAGATCAAAGACTGCAGAATGGCCCAGCCAGGGCAGGATGTGGTCAGCTGCAGGCAGGGAAAGGGCCGCGTAGTCACACCCCTTCCCAGTAGGAGTTTCCTCTCTGCAAAGCCTGCCCGAGCATGCCTGGGAGGGTCAGGGAGCAAGGCAGAGGTTGACCTCAAAGTCAGACTCAGAGCCCAGGCCCACAGGGAGGATGGGACCCTGTGTGCCTTGCTGGCTAGGAAATGTCTTTTTCATGTCAAAAACTATGCAAAGGAGAGGTCAAGACTGTTCTCTGACACCATGACTAGAGCTCCTGTTTTTGAAGTTTAAATTTTAAGGTGCTTTGATATGACAGCTGAAGACATGCTCAAGAGAAACAAACACCAGAAGAGTGAATTACATTAAGAAGCCAGCAAGGTTCTGATGCCATCTACTTCCCGAGGATGAGCATCAAAGCAACAATGTTTGCAATTTCTAGCAGATTCATTAAATAAAAGATTGATATTCAGTTTAATACTTGGATTTGCTTATGGGGCTCTCTCCTTGCTTCAGTGCACACAGTCTAAGAAACTGTGGCATATTTTGCATTGCAAGAATTTCTAGCAGCCTTCTCTTCTGAATCTAACTGTGGTGATTCATCAAAGGAAGAACCTTGACAATGAGGCAGCCTCTTTGAAGTCATTCAGTACCACACAGTGTTGACAATCTGGACTCCTGCTTGGAGGTGGAGAACGGAGAGCAGGAAATACAATTAGAGGAAAGACTGGCATCTCAGGAAACTCTAGAGAGGGAGACCTACCCACTCATCATGCAGAGGCTCAAGTCAAGGGACCATGGCTGAGGGAGGCCCAAGTGTCTAACTTTGCAAGGGGTACATTGAGGAGAGTCTGTCAGCACAGAGTATCACCTTGCAGAATTTGTGTATGTCACCAAGAGGCATAGAATTTTTTAGGCCTAGACAGGGGGTATACAGCCATTGGTACAGGAGCACTTTGTATCCTGAACTTTTCCCACCTGAAGGAGCTTCTAAGGAAGTTCTGAGACATTTCTCTCTGTACCCACAGAGGTCCAATCTACAGGTAAAGTATATTGTTCTAATTTGATCCAATGTGTCTGGTTGAAAGACTCCTGCCAGAACTATAGTTTATTACTTGTTGTTTATGGAAGTCCTTTCCAATGTCTCCCTTATATAACAGATACTCAACTTCTAGGTATAATCTCTGTTGACTGTGGGAGATGCTGGTCACCGTCATGAGTTGCCTGCCAAGACGATAGACTCTGTACCTTGGTTTGATGTTGTGATATTGCTTTTTGCTTAGACTGATTCTTCTTTCGATTAATAAGGACATGAGTTCCAAACACTTCGGAAGGTCTGGTGGGGAAGCCTGACTGCTCACTTGCCTGAAACCGGGTACCCTCTGAGGCCTGGATGGGGAGAGTATGACACAGCAGACAGGTGTCACTGAGCCTGGCAGACAGGCCACCCAACCCAGGATTAGTAGTAACTCCAAAGCATATTTCTCCCCCATCATTAAGGTTTAATGACAAATGTAAGTTGCATGCATGCATAGTGTAGAACCTGATATTTGTCCGTTTGGTTGTTTGTTTTGTTCCAGGGATCAAACTGAGGACCTTGCACCTGTGAAGCAGGTGGCAGCACCATCACCTCACATCTTCATTTTCATGGCAAGAACATTTAAGATCTAATTTCTTAATCACTTTTAAGAAGACAATGCATTAACCATGCTCACATGCTACATAATTGAGCTGCGGAGTTTATTCTTCCTTTCTAACTGACTGATCTCTGACCTACATCTTCCTTTTTTCCATACATCCAGAAACTTTCTGTTTCTATGAATTTAACTTTTTTAGATTCCACATGTAAGTAAAATCATACAGTATTTGTTTCCTGTGGGGGCTTAGTTCGCCTAGCATCACGTCCTCCAGGTCCATATATGTTTTTGAAATATATAGCATACATAGGCTGAATAATATTCCATTTGAGATATATTCCATGTTTTAAATCCACTCATCTGGTGATATATAGTCAGACTGATTCCATATCTTGGCTAGGTGAGTAGAGCTGCCCTGAACACAGGAGTGCAGATGTCTCTTTGAGGTACTGATTTCATTCCCATTGGATGTGCACGCAGCAGTGGGATTTGCTGGTTTATATGGTAGTTCTATTTTTTGTTTTTGAAGAGCTTTCCTACTGTTGTCCATAACATTTGTATTAACTTACATTCCCACCATTACTGTATCAGGGCTCTGGAATTGCTGGTTTGTATGATAGTTTACTTTTTGTTTTTGAGGAACTTTCCTACTGTTTTCCATAACACTTGTATTAATTTACATTCCCACCAATACTGTAAGGGGCTCCCTTTTCTCCACATCCTCACCAACACTGCTGTCTTTTGTCTTTCAACAATAGCATTCTAACAGGTGTGAGGTGATTTCTCATGGTGGTTTTTATTTTATTTGCATTTGCCTGATGATTAATGATGTTGAACAGTTCTTAAAAATATACCCACTGGCCACTTGGAAGTCTTTCTTGAGAATTATATATTTAGGTCCTTAGTCTATTCTTAAATTGGGTTATTTATTTCCTTGCTTTTAAGTTACTTGAGTTCCTTATATATTTGGGTACTACTCATTATCAAATGCATGATTTGCAAAAATTTTCTCCCATTACGTAGGCTCTCTCCTCACTCTGTTGACTGTTCCTTTTTGCTATACAGAAACTTTTTAGTTCCATTTGTCTATTTTTGTTTTTGTTACCTATTCTTTGGGGCCACATTTTGAAAACTCACTGCTCAGACTAGTGTCAAGAAACCTTGTCTCTATATTTTCTTCTAATAGTGTTCCAGTTGGGGGTCTTAAATTTGTCTTTAATCCAATTCATTTTGACCTTATTTTGGCATACAGTGTGGGAAAATGATCCAGTTTTCTCCTGCTGCTTGCAAATATTCAGTTATCCCAACACCACTTACTGAAGATACTGTTTTCTTTCCATTGTGTATCCTTGGTTCCCTCGTTGAAGACCAATTGACTGTAAGTGTGTAGATTTATTTTTGGGCTCTCTAATCTGCTTTGTTGGACTATCTGTTTGTTTTAAAATCAGTAAGATAATATTTTGATTATTGTAATATAGGAGAGACAAAAACATTACCTCTTTCCTTTTGGATTTTTTTCTCTTCCCAGGGCCTGAGGAATAAATCAACATAAGACAGATTAACAGGAGAGAAACATGGAGACAGATTCAATATCTTTCATGATACAGGAGGTCTCATAAGGAAGTGAAGATACAAAGAAGCAGAGTCAAATGTTTATATACTGCACTGGACAAAAGTAGTAAACTCTAACCACGTGAAATGCCAAAGGAGCTTGGAGAGGGTAGCTGGTTAAAGTGATGGGACGACACGGGTTAGTGTAATAGGTTTTGTTTGTGCTTCGGCTGCATCTTTCTACCCTAGATGATGAGAATCTTGCTTTCTTTTTTGTACAGGAAGGGTATCCTTCACCAGGAAATTTTAAATTTTTATGATTTTGAAAGACAGAATGCAGGCTAGAGTGATCTTGTTCCTGTTGCTTTTTAAAGTTTCTTTGACTCGAAATAGTCAATAAGCCAGAATAGCATACTTGGTGGGCAAACTATTCTTTACTTCTTCAAAATCTTTGCAGATATTTTGAAGTCAAGTAGTGGGATACCTCCAACTTCAATTTTATTCAAAATTGCTTTAGGCAATATGAGGTGTTTTGTAGTTCCATACAAATTTTACGGTTGCTTTTTCTATTTCTGTGAAAAATGTTATTGGAATTTTGCTAGGGACAAGGAAGTCCACTGTTACCCCATCTGTATTCGATGTACAAGTCCTAGCCAGAAAAATTAGACAACAAAAAGAAAGAAAACATATCTAAATTCAAAAGAATGACATGATTTTATTCACAGAAAACTGTAATGATGTCACCCAAACAGAACTAAAACAAATTCAGTAGTTTCAGGACACAAAGTCATCACACAAAAGTCAGCATCATTTTTATACACTAATAGCAAAGTAGTAAAAAAAGAAAAAAAACATTATTTACAATGGCATAGAAATACTTGGGATTAAAATTAATGAAAGAAATGAAAGACTTATAAACAGAAAAATATTAATGAAAGAAAGCGAAGAAAATAGGAACAAATGGAAAGATATCCCATGTTCATTGACTCAAATAATTAATATTATTTTTGTATGGTACTAGGGATTGAATTTAGGGAAGGCTGATCTATATTGCCAGCCTTTTATATCTTTAATTTTGAGACAGGGTCTCACTGAATTATCTAGGTTGGCCTCAAACTCCCCCTGCCTTAGTCTCCTCAGGGAATTGGAATTTTTAAAGTTAAATGTTAATTTCACAGATGATTATTACTGGAGTAATCATCTCTGGAAATAAAACTACTGTAATTCTAAAACTCTAGTGTTGAGATTATATTTACCCGATTTGTGCCTCTGGGAAATAAGACCAGAGAGATCACCAAGGGCCCAGAGACCATTGCTCACCTGTGTCTCACAGCCCATTCTTAGTCCATTCTGCAGCCAGACCAGATTCTTCTGATGTTCTGATGTTGGGGGCGAAGGCATCTGCGTCTACCAGGTTCTGGTTTTAGGGAGTCTGTGGAAATGTCCTTACATCTGGATTACACACTGCCAGAGGAAAGGGGAAATGCTGTAAAGAAGAAAAGGTGACTATGGGAAGGAGGGAGCTAGACTGAAATAGAAATGACCATGGGTGGTCCCATTGAAGTCAATGCCCACATTCATCTGTGTGGTACATGGGGATGGCTGTGCTATGGGCAGGCACCTTTGGCCAAACCACACCAGAACAGAGGTTCTATGACCTGCAGTTCTTCATTCCACATCTGTCCTCTGCCATCCATGGGAAATGACGTTCTATGGAGCCACTGATTCCCAAGAAAGACATGATATGGGAATCCTGGTCTTGCAGAGTCATGGTCTTCCTGAGTGTATGCTTCTTTCCCCTGATTCTGGCAGGACAATCCATTTCTCCCATAATCATTTATTTCTGAGCATTTCTTTTTTGATGCTTCTATCAGATAACTGAGGTTCTGTACAGCCCACAAGGGAGGAAGAAACAAAATAGAAATCAAACAAATGATAGAATAAGTCAGAGAAACTCTATTGGAAGGATGGCAGCACTCGCACCTGAGATGTACTTAAGAACTAACTTTGAACCTGAGTCAAGTTCCTTGTACTCCACCTGCCACTCTTCAACACTGTAAGGTACACATCTCTGTAATGGTTAGGGACTGGTGGTAGTTTAGCTGGGTGACCAAAGAAGACCTTTCTGAGAATGCGTTTACCATGACCAATTGAAGGGAGGTCAAGGCATGGGAAGAGGGGATCAACAAGTTGTAGAAACCAAGTTGGAGGAGAGGAAAAGTTTGTCTGTTTGTAGGGTATGAAGCCAGCCAGAAGGGTATAAGTCAAGGTTAGGATCAGGAACAGGAAGCTTTAGTTTCCTAAAGCTGATGGAACAAATGACCACAAATCTAGTGATAAAACCCCCATAAATTTAATACCCTATAGTTTTGTAGATAAGAGTTTCAACTTGGGACTCACTGGGCTAAAATCAAGAGATCTGCAGGGCTGGATGCTCAGGGCAGAATCTGTTTCCCTGCATTTTTTTTTTAAAGAGAATGCTGCAGACTGAAACTCAAAGTCCCTTAGACATCTTCCAAACCAGTGTCATCAGCACTGAACTAATAAAAATAAAAATTAGAAAAACCCAAAAGAACAATAATTAAAACATTATGGTGCACCCTTATCCACCTCCTTATGGCACCATATGACTTCTGGCTTTTCCTCAAAATAAAGATGGCCATGAAAGATAAATGTTTGGTGACTTAATTACTTTTTTCCTGGTACCAGGGATCGAACTCAGGACCTGCACCTGCGAGGCAGGCATGGTGCCACTAGCCCCGAAAATTAAATGTTTTGAATCAATTCAGGACATTGAGGTACCTACAACAACACAACTAATGGCAGCAATGAAAAAGAATTCCAGAACTGCTTCAAAAACTGACCAGAACAATAGGGTAGATATGTTCAAAGCAAGAGGAGTGTTTTGAGGAGGATTAATGGAAATGGCTCTTTTACGATAATACATTTTTCAATCATACCACATAAAACAAGTTATCTTTTATAATGTGGGTGGGACTTGCCCAATCAGTTGCAGATGCTAGGAGATAGACTGACTCTCTGGTGGAGGGAACTCTGCCTCCAGACAGCTTTCAGCCTCCAGCCACAGGATCAACCCTTTAAGTCTTTGCTGAGTCTTCCACCTGCTCTGCAGATTTCAGAGTTGTCAGCCTTACAACCGACTGGTTAATTCAAACATAAATTGCTGTCTTTCTGTACACACACACACACACACACACACACACACACACACACAGACACTCTACCCTCTTGGGAGGACCTTGACCATTACCCCAGCTGATGAATCACAGCCCCTTTCTCTGTATGGAACCTGGCGACATCGCCAGCAGTAATGTTCAACAAACACCATGGCACATCCTGGGGCCCTGGCCAGGCCAGTAAGTCATTATCCTAGATCTCTAAAGTTCCCCGTCAGAGAAGGATCCCAGGTTGCTGAGAGGAGACTGATGTAAACTGACCTTTAACAGGAAGTCCAGAGAAAGTTCCTGGCAAAAGAAATCCAACTGGGAAAATGATAGGAATGGAATGCGAAAATGATATTAGAGTTGTTACTGGATCAGGCCTGTTTTGCCCATCTCACAGCATGCTAATCACTAAGAGAACAAGTTTTGCAAGAGAGAAAGGAGTTTATTTGAAAGGTAGCTAAATGGGAGGCAGGAGACCTAAGTCTCCAGTGGGCCTGCACAATGAGAGGGTTTGGGGATAATTTTAGGACAAAGTAGCAGAATGCAAGGTGACTGGAGATGAAGTCATCAGTGATTTGTACATGCATGATTGATCTTCACAGCTCTTCATTGGGCACACTAAGAAAATGGCATTCATGTGATCTGAGAGTAGAGTCACAGGCCAAAGTGAACACTCAGTGGTTCTGACAAAGTAGCCTTCAAGTCACTGAAAGGTAACCTTGACAACCATTGCCACCATGATCCACATGCTAGGGGTGGATTCCACAGCAAAGCTAGTGGGAGACTAATAATTGTAATGTATCGCTCATATATGGCATATAAGCCAGGGCCCTCCAGAATTTGTGATTTTAAAGCCAATGAAAATCAAGTGAAGCCAGAGGCTCTATTCGGGTTAGGCTTTGATTTCAGGATGACAGTGGAAAGCGGTTACCCTGGGTTGGGAACCTTGGGCTGAATTCTGCCTCTGCTGACCCGTCGTCTTGGTGCTAGGTTATGACTCCTCATTACAGTGGTGCTTATGCACGGGATCTCCTGGAGGAGTTTTTACGAGGAAGATTGTTATGTCCTGCCTCAGAATTGAGGGCGGGGCTTGAAAATCTGCTTTTCTTGCATGGTGCTGGCCTGAGAGCTGGTCTTTGAGAACCAGTATTATGGGAGAGATTTTTACAGCTCCATGGTCCCCCTAAGCTAAAAGTTGAGTGAACCATCATCGCAGGCTGTGGGAGGGCCCACCAATGTCTGAAAGAATTATTTCATTCTTAACTTTACCCAGAACCCAAAATAGCTACCCCGGTAAGGCCAGGTCACTTGTGCTAGCAGTTCACAGAAAAGAGCAGGAAGCCACAAATGAATCCTCTTCACACCACACTGTCATCACTGTCACACAAGGGATTAAAGGAGGATTGGACAAGCCCCACCCACATGGAAAGAGGGTAATGTGTTTTATGTGGTGTGATTGAAAAATACAGTGAATGTTTAAATTTCTTAAAAAATGTATTATAGTAAAACACACATTGCCATTAATCTCGCTCAAAATACTCCCCTAGCTTTGAACATATCTGTCTGTTGTTCTGGCCAGTTTTGGAAGCAGTTCTGGAATCCTTCTGCGTTAGTGCCTTTAGTTGTGGCACTGATATGTTGCTGTGGGTACTTCGATGTCCTGGATTGATTCAAAACATTCACCTTTTATGGTCATTTTTATTTTGAGAAAAAGCCAGAAGTTGTATGGTGCCAGATCCATTGGACGAGGTGGCTGAGGGTGTACCATAGTGTTTTAATTATTGTTCTTTGGGGGTTTTCCACTTTTTATTTTTATTAGTACATGTTTGTAGTACCTCATGTTTGCACTTCTTATTTGGAGTTGGAGTATGTACAAGTCTTAATTCATTTTTCATCCCCTTCTCCTCCCTCCATCCCATGTTTTTATAAACCTGCCTTTCTGTTGAAAGACACTGTAGCAGCAGTGCTCTAGTTTTTTAATCACACCTCATAAAGCCACTTGTGAAAGAAGACTTCCAGAATTGCTTCAGAAAGTGGCAAGGACAAAGGAATAAGTGTGTTTGAAGCCAGGAGAATATTTAGAGAGGATTAAAGGCAATGTGTCTTTTAACATAATAATGTAATAAAATTAAACATTCACTGTCTATTTTGATCACACCACATACTCAAGTTTAATTTAAAGGTTAATCACATTTAAAAATACATCTCCCCAGCACACATTTTAACCAAACACCTGGGCACCACAGCCTAGCCAAGTTGACAAGAGAAAGTTAACCACCACACTGGTAGGACCAGGGAAACAATGCAACTTAATGAAACCAAAAGGAGGACAGCAGACAGCAGGTACTATTAAGCTGATTTGGATGCAGGCATAACTGTCCTGGATGCAGTCATAACTCATATCAACACAAATACACACACACGTGTGCACACATACACATATTTTAGTGTGTGCACATACACACACATAGACATGTATATCTACATGCACATACAGTGCTAGCGTATCTACCACAGAATGTGGCAGTGATCACACAGAGTGTCCCTGAGGTGAGATTGTTGAATAAAGGCCCAAGTTTGACCCATTGCTGGAACATACATTTTTCCCTGTAACACAAAAGCAGGTCAAAAGCCACTCTGTTTACCAAATACCCAGAAGACACCATCAGGAACTCAAAGGTCAGGTCGCATAATTTATGAGGAATAAATTTCATCAGTGCTTATTTGACCCTCCTTATCATGCAAGGTCTGTCTAGGAAAATTGCCCTTAATTTATGAGGAATTAAATTTTCAGATCTGTTGTGAATCAATGTTTACCTTGTCTGGCCTGAATTACCCATTCTTTTTTTTCTGCTCATGTTCTTTACCTTATTTTTAAAATTCTAAATAATATATGGCTGCTATGAATCATTTGAATTAAGAGTTTTGGGGTGAGGGGTACTGGGAATTGAACCCAAGGCCTTCTCAGTGAGCTACACCCCCAGACCTTTTTTATTTTTTATTTTCAGACAGCCTTCTGTGAACTCAGGCATTCCTTTTTACCAGGTCTTTTCTTCACACCGCAATCCAGCTCTGTCCATTCTTAGAGAAAAAATAAAAAATGATTAAAGATTTAGAACATTAAATACTTTTGTTTCACATTGGAACGATCTCACTGGTGTGTTCTTTCCTGCAGGTGAACAATAGAAAAAGTTTCATTTTCCTGGGCTTTACATTTATGAAGCTTTGGACAATTTAAAAGTGCGTAAGACAGAACATCTAAGTGAAATGGTTTAGAAAATGATTTTGTCTTGTTTGCTTTTGTCTGTGAAGTGTTGTATGAGAAGTCTGTCCCACAAGCATGTTTTATGAAGACACAATTAGAGAAACAGCATGGGCAGCTCCCGTGGCCAGGCCAATCACACATGCACACGAGCGTGGGAGGGAGCCAGCTGCCTGGGTGAGGACCTGCAAGCTCTGTGGACTTGGTTGGGAGGTGTTGGGAGACATGGTATCTGTTGAGCAGAGTTGAGGTCATGGGAGGACTTGGGGAGACCCCAGCTGCTGAGATGTCTGAGGAGGTGCCCCTGGCAACTTGAGCACTCACACGCAAAATGCTTCTGCAAGCGCTTATCGAAGTTCAAAAGGGTAAGTGACCCTAGAAGTTGAATTCCCAGTTTTGGTGTGTGGTTGAGTGCACTGGAGGTTAGGTTGTGGGGATTTGTAGTAGACACAGAGTGTGAGAACAGCCCTGCCATGTGCCCAAACAGAAGAGACTTCTGTGCTCCCAGCCAGCTACCAGGTTGGCACTGGAAGGGAGTGCCTCAGAAATTGCCAGGCTGGATAACGAGATGTATTCCAGGTTTTATGGGCCCAATGAGCCAGTGGTAATTTAGACAAGCTATATCACACTCCAGTTTGCATGTCTTTAAAATCAAGCCTCTACTTTTTTTGAAAATCTTCTGAAGGCAGATTAGATATATCCTAAAAGGAGTGTAACCCGTTTTTATTTCCTAGTATTAGGGATTGAACCAGGGTCTTTGCACTGAACTTCATCTTCAGCTCCCTTTTTATTTAAAGAGAAGGTCTTTCTGAGTTGCTGAATCACCCAGGTTGAACTTGAATTTACTATCATCCTGCCTCGGGCTCCCAGAGTTCTGGGATTTCAGGCGTGCATCACCATGCCCAGCTAGAAGTGTGAGCTCTTTAGGCCGGTGGCTTAAGTTTAAAAAAGCATTCTAAGGCATGGTAACATTTTGGAGGGAGAGCCCCCCAAAAATGCCTTAATAGTAAGCATTTCAGTATGAGACTCCAACTCATGGAGTGCCGAAATGTTAGCCAGGCACATGTGAAATATGAAAGCTTGAACTAGAATTGTTTTGGGGAATTTGAACATGTATTTTAAAAACTCTAGTGCATTTTGATGATTTTTCTCTGTGTCACAAATAGCTAAAACCACGGCTCCAGGCATCTTTGGAACATGGAGAGGAAGAGGAGCGGCACTTTGTCTCCTGTGAGTGGAGCCAGTGAAGGGTTCCCCAACCTCCTGGGGCACAGTCAGCATTGTCAGGACTTGCAGAAAGCAGAAAGTACCAGAAGTAAAAGTTCTGTTCCAGGACGAGTCCCTTCCCATCTTTAAACTTTCCCTATCAGGCAAGTGTGGGCATTGTTCATTAACTGATTCTCCAAGGTCGGGCTCCAGATGCTGAGCAATAACCTGCCAGGCAGGGGAAGAAAGCCCCAAACCTTCTGGGTTCTTTGGAGTGCTCTGTCCTGGCTGCTGAGCCATCACGTTTGTGGAAGTGACAAACCTTGGCTGTTCAGAAACCAAGTGCTTTGTGCCTGCTGCCATTACAGAATGAGACACTCAGAGCAGCATGGATGGGGTGCCAGCATCCCAAGAAATCTTCTTTAAAAAAAAAAAGAAAAAACTAATTTCCTTTCTATAAGCTCAAGAACACCTCTCTGTCAAACAATGTTTTACAGGGATGCTAATATTTTTCACGATTTCCATCTATCCTCACTCAGCCCCTACTCACAAGATAGTACTTCAGCTGGAGGGCTGGCTCTGCAGAGTTGCCTTGAAAGCATTAAAATCTATATGATAATTATTTTTGATGAACTAGATGGATAGCATTAGCCAAAGCCAGAGGGAATCGGCCAACTTGTCTCTCTGGTTATAAAAGGGGGGGAAAAACTAAGTAAAAAAATGCTGGAAGAGGTAGATAGAATCCATCTTGCCAAATGGAAGGGGACGTTTTGATAGGAAGAGTTGTGGGAAGTGACTCCTGCATCTCCCCCCACCGTCATATGCACATATGTACACACAGGCACACACATGTCCAAGCATGCTCACACACATATGCAGGGACACACACACACACACACACACACATACACCCCTAACAGCAAAACCCCCACCAGCCTCTTTGTGCACCTTTCCCTTTTTACATTCAGGCCCCCAGTGATGAAGCTGGTGCCTGCCTCTGCAGAGGGATCTCACAGCCAGAAGAAACCACTCACTCTTGACTTCGTGCCTGCTTTGCTTCTCTCCAATGACCAGTGCAGGAATTAGATGCTTAGTTCATTTGAAAGTAAGACTTTCAGCCTTTTGTAAGAAACCCTTGGAACCTCTGAGCCTAGGAGTCCCTGCATCTTGGAATGGTGCTGTTTTTCAAACCCACCCTCAAGGTCATCAGGTAAGCTTCAGGGAGCTTCAGATACAGGTGAGCTTGAGAGCTGAGAATTATCTTGGCCTCCTTGCCCATGGTACAGCAGGAGTCTTGTTAAAAACTGACCCAGGGAAGCAATACTTAATATGCCACCCCCACGGCTAGCCACTCTCCTCTTTGGCCTGTGTCCTAGAGAAAGACCATAATTAGGCAGAAGATATACACACTGGGATTCATAGAGATTATTTTTAACTGTAAAAAAATTAGAACTAAGTCAAATGTTAATCAGTGGGAGATTAGATAAATAAATGGTAATATATTCACAAAAGAATAAAAATAGAACGGCTTAGGTATGTTTGTATTCACGTGGATACATCTTCCCCTCAAAATGCTCAAGACCAAAAGCAAAGAGCAAAGCAGTGCATATGGGAATGAACAGGTAGCTGGATGTGAAAGCACAGCCTTCATCCCAGTGCTCCGAGAGAATGAGGCAGGAGGATCAACTCAGTGACTTAGGGAGATCTCATTTAAAAGAAAATAAAAGGAAAAGAAATAAAAGGGCTGGGATGTGGTTCAGTACAAAGGTTCTGGGTTCAACTCCCAGTACCACAAACAAAATAAAACAAAACATAACAACAAACATCATGGAAAAGATGCTGTGTGCAATGCAGCACAAGAAATGGGCAGAAGGAAAGCGAGGGCCTGGAGATGCATCAGCCTGTGTGGAGACGGCAGGCAACAGTGATGGAGAGGCTGGGGTGAACACGTATATTTATTACCCCTTATTTCATTTTTGTTTTTCTGGAATACTTCTTATTGGTATGTATAATTATATTGTCACATGAATATAAATGCTAAATAGAATAAATAAAATAAAGTCCAAAGAGGCAAACTGTGCTATAAATAATTTTCCTATGCAAGTAGTAAATGTTAAATCAATAAAATTTTATATTCTGAAAAATAACAAAGACTCTCCGGCCACACTGTTGGAGTGGCTAGTGACAACAAGCATTGTGACAGTGTTTGTTCCGGCAATGTTCTTGTTGCTGGGGGGGGCTGAATTCCAGGTTTGGGTCTTTGTCCTCCTTACATCACCCCAATGTCACAATCTCTAGTCAAGGGGAAATCAGCTGGGGTGGAAGTGAGCTCTGCTAACTTGTCCTACACATTCCAGAGGAGCCCGGCAGAGTCCCAGTGCCTGGGGCATGTAGGTGCCTCCTCTCCCATCAGGGTCCCCAACTCTCTCAGGAGCCCGGTGTACAGCTGCCTGAAAGTTTCTCATAGGGAACGGAACAGGCCTGTTTCTGAGCTCGGTGTGGCTGTTCCAGAGGGTCTCAGGGAAGCTATGCTTAAGTCTTAGGGAATAATAGAACTCTTTTTAGAATAAGAATTTTCTTTTTAAGTAAAATTTTGTTTTCCTTTCATTCTATCCTGCTGTAGACAAAATTCTCATGTCCTCTGTCCTGCTTTATTCTCCACCAACAATCAAAAGGTTATACAGAGAGTGCTTTTTCTGGGATCAGACTATTGTTTATCAGCAGTTGGTGGGAGGGGATCGTAGGCTTCTATTCATGTCTACACTCTGACATCAAACATAATTTTGTTTCAGTTCTGTATGTTTTTACAGGAAATAACCATCAAGATATCAAAATAAAGAATCCAAGGAATCATTGATTATTGTGATAGGGCTCAGTAGCACTCTGTGCTGCTGAGTAAACTCTAAACTGGAGCCACTGTGGCCAAACACTGAGCAATCACAACAGCCCCAGCCCCTACAGATGGACATGCTGGGGTGGGACTGGAATGGGTGTGTTAGGGTTGAGGTGAGGGGCCACTCCGTGAAAACTGATTTTAGTTGATCAACAAAATACATAGCAGCCAACAAGATGTGTTGGTTTCTTTTTTATCAGTGACTCAGAGTACAAGTCCTTTATCATTGTCTGCACCATTTCTATCTAGTTCTCTTGCTCTACTCTCATATGATCTCCATTAACTTTCCTGTGTTAACTTTGGTTATCGAGTGGATTTGATTTCTTGTGGGAAGAACTGTGAGCTAATTTGCCCAGTTTTGTGGCATAGGGGAACAGCTCAGTGCTATAGCCAAGTGCCACAGCTCTGAGACACAGCTAAGTGTTACAGCTCTGGGTTGCAGCTATCTCAATTTGAAGACTCAAGAATCTGACAGTCACTTGAGGAGGTGGAGAAAAACCTTTATTATACTTGTGGGCATAGAGGAACTCATACTCAAAAGTCTAAGAGCCCTACTAGAAAGGGTGCCTCCTTACATCAGGGTATACTGGGTAGGTGAGCATGCTCACTGAAATGGGGGCAGAGTTACAGAACATTCCTGGAAGGGGCAGAGCTTTCCTGAGAGATTGGGAAGTTCAAACAGCTACAAAACATTTTGATACATTGGGCAGGAGCTGCCAGCAGCACAAACTGTTACATTTCTGGAGCAAAATATTCTGTGGAAAAAATAACCATGGAGGCAGGGGCCTGTCTTACTGTATATGATTGCTCTATCAGTTTATCTTTAAAAACACTTACTGTTTGCTTTGTGCCAAACTCTGTATTCTTTGTTTGTTTTCTAGTACCAGGGATTGAGCTCAGGACCTTGTGCTTGTGAGGCAGGCGGCAGAACCACTGAGCTAAATCCCTGGCCCCAAACTGTATTCTATGGGAGATGTGTGCAGTACTCATACCACTAGGATTAGAGTCAGGGTCAAGGTAAGAGTTCGGGGAAGAAAATGAGGGAAAAGGAATTAGAACCAGAATGACCAGCAGTCCTTAGGTGGAGACAATAAATGTACCTGGTTGAAGAATAGGATAATGAAAATACCCTAAACTGGATGAGGATTCAAGGGTCTGTGTGGCAGAAGGAGCTTGGACCTCTTTCAGTTGGCCAGGGGCTCCTGATCTGTTTTTATCCAGTACCTTATCAGGAGAATATTGAGTGTAACATCTCAGTATACGCCACTGACATGATGAAATAATCACAAGATTAGGAATAATCAATGACGAGACAGAAAATAAAATTACAAGTTCTAAGATTTTATTTGCATGCAGAGAGTTTTGGGAGATAGGGTTGTTTTTAAAGGCTATGGCAACAGGTGAAGATCAAATCAGCACTCTTACCTGCCCCTAGACCTGGGTCCCGAGGTTGAGCACTCTTGAAGGAGGGTTCACTCAGTTCATGTTCTGCTGTTGAATCAGAACACCTGAGCCTGGTAATTAGTAATGAACACAAATGTGTTTGGTTTGCAGTTCTGGGAACTGGGAATTTCAAGAGCGTGGTACCTGAAATCTGGTACTTAGGATTTAACTTTCAACACATGAAATTTGGGGGACACATTCAGCATATAGCAGTATAAGATTAGAAACTCTTGTAAGGTCAGTTAAAAAGAAAGTGGGAGGAGAATATCCTGGAAGGTTCACAGGAAGTGAAGTCACAAAGAAAAATAAAACTCCAGGAGGTCCTGCATTCTTGATGGCTTTCACCATCCCTGCCTTAGGCTTGAGCTCCTTACACTGCTCT
The DNA here is from genome assembly GCF_012274545.1 of Fukomys damarensis. NCBI lineage: Eukaryota > Metazoa > Chordata > Mammalia > Rodentia > Bathyergidae > Fukomys > Fukomys damarensis. The sequence goes on from NW_022900939.1 coordinate 30,166,575, forward strand.
GGCCTCCGGAGTCTCCCTAGGATTCTTCCTGGCTGTGTACAGGACCCACCCAGTTGAGGGTGAACTTCTACAAGTCCCGCACCACACACCTCCCTACTCTCCATTCCCAGGGCCTCCCAGAAGCTCAGCTCAACTTAAGAGAAACCCCACATTCTCTCATGGACAAACCAGAATCTGTGGTTTTTTTATACTTCCTAACTACTAAGTTCCTAGAAGGTTTTCAAAAGATGGATAAACAAAAATCATTTTTGTTTCCATTACCTAGAGCTATGAAGACTTTGACATCTTTTTTTTTTCTGAACTTTGGACTCAGAAGTGTGTGTGTGTGTGTGTGTGTGTGTGTGAATATATGTACTTATACATGCATATATATTTATAAAAATGAAATATTCTAAGTAATGTTTTGTAACTTGTCTATTTAATAATATGTTAGGTAAATGTTTTCATGTGATTTTGTGTTCTTGAAACTATTTTTTATTGTGGTAAAATACACATACCACAATATTTATCATTTTAATCTTGTTAAGTGTCTGGTTCAGTGACATTAATCACAATCACATTATAGTACAATCATTGCCACCACCCATCTCCAGAACTCTTTCATCTTTCAAATCTGAAACCCTGTATGCACCAGTTGCTTCCGCCTCCTCCAGGCTGGTAACTACTATTCTACTTCTTTTCTCTGTGAATTCAACTACTTCAGGAACCTCCTATGAGTAGAATTACTCAACATTTGCTTTTGATGACTGTCTTATTTTAGTCAGCACCATCTCATCAACTTTCACTCAGAGGGTAGGTAGTGTCAGAGCATCCTTCCTTTTGAAGGTTAGCCCTCCACTGCGCTTTGACATCTTTCTAAATGACTTCATAGTTCTGATCTATTGAACTCCTTCTTCATCCTTAGATGGTTGGTTAATCTTCATTTTCGCACTGCCACATGCAGTACAGCAGTGGGTGCCTGCATATTGTGTATTTGTACACAACTGTGGCTTTTCCCTTAGGATGCATTCATTCCTAAATTCTGAGTCAGATGATGGAGCCACCCTCTTGGTGACATCACAAGCTTTTTAAATGTTGTATATGTTTTCCTTAAAAAACTACTACACATATAAAAAAGTAAAGATAAAGAAAAGTAAAGCCATTTATTGTTCAACTAACCAAAACGCTGAAATCCTTTGAAATCTCTTTTTTGTGACATTGTCCCATGAGGGTCCAGGTCCTCCTGGGTGCCACCTTGCCAGCATTGCAAGCACAGGGTCCTGAGTTTGATCCCCAGTACCACAAAAAACAAACAAAAAACAAAAAAACTCACTTTTTTCCCTACAGATGCTGAACAAAGTGCCACACAGTGCCACAAACTGGGTATCTTAAGAGGATAAAGATGTATTATCTTACAGTTCTGGAGAACAGAAGCCCAGATTGACATGCTTTGGGGGCTGGGTTTCCTCCGGAGATGCTAGGGGACGATGCTTCCAGTCCCCAGTTTCCAGTGTTGCTAGCAGCTCCAGTATCCTTGCCTCAAAGACCCATTTCTCTCACTTCTGCCCCCATCTTCACTTGGCCTTTCCCGTGTGCCTTGAATCCAGATTTCCTTCTCTTTTTTTTTTTTCCTTCATAGAGTTTATTGGTACATCTTAGGTATACAGTACAGTTACATTCATCACTGGGATCTGGTACCTTTACATGACAGGTCTTGGTTCTCATTTTTCCCCCTTGTCCCTGCCCTCCCTTCACCCCCCTCCCCTCCCCATTTACAAACACTTTATTTCCATTTTTTTCTTTTCCCTTATTACCGTCTTCTTGTAAGAATGCCAAACCTTAATCCAATATGACTTTGTCTCGATCTGACTGCATCTTCAACGATTCTATTTCCAAATTAGGTCATTTCTAGGTCTTGACTGTGGTTCGTCCCCCAAAGGTTCATGTGCTAGAAGTCAAGCCCCAGTATGGCGATGTTGGGGTAGTGGGATCTACAGGAGGAAGTGATTAGGTCACAGGGGCTTCATTCTCATGAGTGGGTTGATGCTGTCTCATAGCAGTGGTCTCCTTGGAGTGGATTAGTGTGCACCAAAACAGATGTTGTAAAGCAAGGCTATCCCAAGGGCCTGTCCCCTCCTGTATCCTGCTGTCTCCCCTTTCTACTTTTCTGCTATATGGTGATGCAGCTAGGTAGTCTTAGCTCAGATACTAGCACCATACTGTTTGGACTTCTCACTCACCAGAACTGAGCCAAATAAACCTTGTTGCTTTATGCATGAACTAGGGCCAGTTACTGTGCTACAGCAACACAAAATAGCTCAAAATAATCATGTTCATGAGTTCTAGGTGGATGTGAATTTTGGGGGAAATTGTTCAACCAGTACATGGCTCTGTAGCAGGGGTATGTCAAGAAACCAGTGGGGTGCAGTTTCCACAACCCTGAGGATTTGGTGTGGTGGAAATGGCAGTTTTTTTTCGTATTCCAGTCTTCTCCCGCCTCCTCACCATAATCGTACATAGAACTAAATTTATATAAAAAGTATTCCGGCGGTATGTTGAGAATTAGAACATATGATATGTGTGTATGTACATAATAAAAAGGATAAATCAGGGTGTGTGGCATACAGCCTCTGCCTTGCTTGTTAGAACGACTAGGATATTTTTTCTTATGCCATTGAAATGTGACATAAACCTCAGACACATAGCTTTCTATGGCCTCTGTTTTCAATTGCATGGATGCATGATTGTACACTCACCATCCCCATAACTGACTCTTCCCAGCTGTGCACACTTCTCTCAGGAACTTGTAGTATTAAAGTCCACACAGATCCCTGTCTCAGAGGCACATTTCTGTCCTTGGCCCTCCACAAGGGCAGCAACAACTCAGGTACCTCTGTGCCTTGCCTGTGGCTCTGGTTCTGCTAGGCTCAGAGTTACCTCCTCCCCCGGTTCTGGACTCTAACCCAAAGCCTCATGCATGGAAGGCAAGTTCTCTACCCCTGAACTACATCCTGGCTCTTCTGATTCCTATAGTTTCTAACTTCTGTGACTCTGCTTGACACGAATGTTTAGGCTCAAGCTGTGTCTGCACTGTAGGTTGAAGTTTTCCAAGTAGGCTGGGTGGCTATAGTTCATGGACCTGCCCAGAGGCCAGCAATTTCCCAGAAGGGTGCATGCATGGATCTTCCCCAGGGATTGGGTTACTGGGAGGAGTCAGTCTCTCCTCTGTAAATGTGTGAATTTTCCTAAAATAAAACAAGAATTTACTGACTCTAATCATAGCACCATAACTTACCAATAACCACAAATAGTATGACTCAAAGAGAAAGTCACAGTCTCTGGCTATGAAATTTTCATCATATTTAGCTGTTGTCTTTGCTCCTGTTCAAGTTGCAGCTGTGCTCAGTTTCTCAAATGAAGGTTTGTCTCCTCTGCTTTGTTTTGTCGTGATGTTTTTCTACTCATAAGTGGAGGATATGTTGTTTTATGGTGTTCTGGGATCTTAGAAGCTGGGCCCTGGTATTCTCCAGTGCTCTTTGACTGCTGGGCCGAAGCAGGGAGGGCACTGGCTCCTCCCTGGGGCCTGCGCTGTGCTGTGCACCAGGCCAGCCTAAGGCAGGGCTCCAGGACACACACCTTCAGGTGCCTGCACAGGGCAGTGGCTCACTCTGGGGAATCTTCGGCAGAGACATCTTCTGCAGCTCTTTTGTAACTCTCAGTGGAGCAGCACAGAGAGTAGGAAGCACACTTATGTCAATTTTCTGTTACTGTGAAGCAAATTACCACATACCTAACAGCTTTAAGGAAAACCTAGATGGTGAGATTTCCAGAATGATGAAGTAAGGAGTTCTACAGATTGTCTTTCCCACAAAACAGCCCTTAAACTGGTGACATTCCTTTAAAAAACACTAAACATCTCTGGAAAGTGTTCTAAGGCCATACAGCTCATGAATGAACATTCATTTAAGAAAAATAGACTAATTTTTGGTAAAAGCAGTAAGAATGTGTGGGCAGAATGTGGTCCTTGTGGCTCTAGAACTGAGGAGCTCAGCTCCCAGAGGCCTTCTGCATTTCCGGCCACTTGGCCCTACTCTCAGGCAGGGCCCAAGACTGCAGCTTCAGTGTCTCTCTTTGAGCACAACAGACAAAGCCTCAAACACACAACCGTCACCTGAGTAGGGGAGGGGCAATCCATCACCTGGCTGTGTCTCATCGGCCAGAAGAAAGTCGAAGGCACTGCCCACATTCTGGGGGATGGGACCTCAGAGGACATGACACCCAGGGAGTCCCAGGAGCCACCTTAGGATTCTGTCTTGACGCCCATCTGCCTTCACCCCTTCCAGGTGTCCACTGCACAGACAACCCCCCTCCAACACTTGAGCAATTTAATTTTAAACCTGATTTTCTGCCAGAAATTTCTTAAAGGAGCCAACTTCTTTCTCTGTCTCTTTACTCATTAATGTCTTTCAACATTTTAAACTCTCCACAATATGGTAGACTAGTTTTTGTTTGTTTACTTCTTTGGTTTTTGGCACCGGGGATTGAACTTGGGTCCTTGCACTTGTGAGGCAGGCAGCGGCACCACTGAGCTAAATCTCCAGCGCGATAGTAGACTAGTTTTAAAAACCTCATCACAATCCCTCCATCAGCATTCATTAAGAATTTACAGAATTACAAGCATTTTCAAGTGAACATCTCTCACTGTCAAGAGAGCAACGCACTGGGCCAGGGATTTAGCTCAGTGGTTCCACCGCCCGCCTCACAAGCACAAGGGTCTGAATTGGATCCCTGGTACCAAAAAAAAACAGAGCAATGCACTAAAAATACTAATAGTTGTGAGGGAAATAAGCTGTGCTCACCATCTTTCCCATCATGAATACTAATAAAAACCTCCCCCACGGCCTCTTAAATACTCTTGGTGGTTAATTTAGAAATGTTTTCATGTGGGTTGTTTCAAGTTTATGAAGGCCTGAAATGATTGTGTGAGTTTCGGCGAGTTGGAGAGAACTTTCGTCCTGTGGCCTTTCTCTTCTCAGCTGCAGCCACACAGAAGGCATCTTCAACCCTACAGATCCTGTCTAGGCTCCATGAGGGTGCTCTACATACATCTGGACTCCCAGAGACACTCCCGAGCCAGACTCATCTGAGCCAGAAGTTTCTATCTTCTCAAACACCTGGTGTTTCTGAGGATGAGCTTTGGCAAGGCTCAATTTTAGCCCTCCGCAAGTGCCACGGATTCATGCTTGTCCACTGCATCAGCCTTTGGTGGGGAAAGAATGACGACTTGTGGAACTTTCCCAGGGCTGCTTCCTTGGCAGAAAATAGACTCAGGGCCCTGGAATGCTGCCTGGAACAGGGGCACTGCAGGTGGGAATCTTGTTCCTAGAGATCTGGGCCAGTTTGTTCTGTTTCCAGCACAGCTTCTTTATCATTGGAGTGGGAACATCCTGGAAAAAGGCTTGGAATTGATTCCAGACGTTTCCAGGAAGTAACTCTTGCTTGGAGACTACAAGTCTTTGGCAGAGTGGCCCAGCAAGCAGGTTCACGAAGCTGGTGAGTTTCTACTTAGGGAACAGCTTCTCCTGACTTTCAGGGTAGTCTACCTGCTGTAGCCAAGACAGCTGGTCTGTCAGAATGCAGGAGGAATGGGTTGGGGGATCTGTGTGAAGTACAGATGCTTCTCAGCTTACAATGGAGTTATGCCCTGATAAAGCCATCACAAATTGAAGATATCACAAATTGAAAATAAATTTAATACACCTAACCTTTCGGGCTAGCATCACAGGAGACTGCATAGGTCAGGACTGGTGGTTCACCCTCGCGATTGCAGAGCCCACCGCCACTGCCCAAACTCTTAAGAGAGGATTGTACCACATAGTGCTAGCCTGGGAAAAGATCAAAATGCCAAACTGGAGGTACGATCTCTGCTGAATGTATACTGCTTTGGCACTACAGTAAAGGTGAAAAATTGTGAGTCAAGTTATGATAAATCAGGGACCATCTGTGAATCGTACATCAGGATAACTGTTAAAATCAGAAGGGAATGGAAGCCTGGGGTACGGTAATAAATCATACTGTATTCACAGAAAAGGTATGAGATGGGGATTGCTACAGTTTGGGTCTTGAATGTCCTCCAAAGCGTTTAGTCATTGAAGGCTTGGTCCCCAGCTCATGGCACTATTAGGAAGTGGTAGAACCTTCAGGAGAGAGGACCCAGAGGAAGGAAATTAGGTTACTAGAGGCATGTGTGTCCTAGAAGAAAATATTTCTTTTTGCATCCTGGCCATCATAAAGTGAACAGTTTTGTGTGCCATGTGCTCCTGCTATGGTCCTCCACAGGACCAAAGAAATGGAGTCAAGTGAGCATGGACTGAAATCTCTGAAACCATAAGCCAAAAACTTTCCTCACTGTAAGTCTCTTATCTCAAGTATCTTATCATAATGATAAGAAGCAAACTAGCATAGGAACTAAGCAATTAAGTGGCTTGACTCTTCCCATCCCTGACAGAATAGGGCTTTTAGGTTTGAGGCAGGCATGGAGAAAGGGTTAGAAGGTGTTTGAAGTCTGCTGAGAATAAGTTTGCCTTCCCAATTCACTGAGTGGCTGAATTAGCTTTTTGGGGAGAGTAATGGCCCTTCCTCAGACCATGTGACTCACCTGTCCCAGCCAATGCCACTGAAAATGTATCTGAAGAGTGTACTTCCACGGTTCTTGAGGTTATATGCATTACATGTTTTAAAGAAATCTGTTGACCAAAATGGTTGCTCTTGATAAGAATTGGTTTAAAACTGAAATAAAAATAAAAGCTTGTTCAGAGACCCGAATAAGGTTTTTCCCCACTGTATGAAGGCAGATATTGGAGCTGTGGATCAGAAAGGGGTGGGAGTGTGCTGTGGGTGCTGGTCACTCCTAACCTCACTGTTGGAACCCCTTTCTCTGGGGGCTGTGAGATTCTGATGCCTGACCTGAAGTTGCCTGATGCTTACTGGCTCTGTGGCCTAAGAGTTGACATTCTTCCACGAGTGAGCTGATAATGTAGGAATATGCTTTGCCAATTAAAATCAGTCTGGGCTTGCAGGATATCTGTGGAGCACCTCCAAACTGACCATCAGCCATGGAAGAAATAAGCAACAGTCCTATCTTTTCTGGGAGTGGTGGGAAGATGTGTCAGCAGAAGGAGATTTTCAGAAACACAACTCACAACTTTTCCTGAAGCACCAGGAGATACCCTCAGTGGGTCCTCATATGATCAGTAACAGGATGTCCTAGTCTATTTCCTGTTGCTACAGTAGGATACCTAAGACTGTGTGATTTGTAGAGAAAAGGGTTGTTTTGGCTCACAGCTCTGGAGTTTTGAAGCTGAACACTGGCTGGCTGCATCTGGTGGAGGTGCTGTGCTCCTCCATAACACAGTAGATGCTGTAAGGGAAAGTGAGGGCATGTGGAAGAAACAGGACTGGCTGGGCAGCCTTGATTGATGGCAACCTAATCTCACAGTAATGGACCCAATCCCTGAACATCAACCCAGTCCTGCAAGGAAGGCATAAATCCCTCTCAGTGACCTCATCAGCTCTTACAGGCCCACCTGCCAACCCCATGTGGTGATCAGATTTCATGATGAGTGTCAGAAGGGGTAGCTATATCCAAACCCCAGGGCCAGAAGGACTGCTGGCTTTTCCAGCTGTAATGGTGGCTTGACCACAGTAGCTTGGAGGTGGAGCTTCTCACAGTCCAAGAGCCTCACACCACACTTCAGATTTACCCTGTCTAGTTCTTGTTTTCTGAACTGAAGCAAGGCCCATATCCACTATGCAAGTAATTCCAGTTCTTTAAATGCATCCAAAGGTGTCACCATGAGAGACACCCCTTGGGGGTCTGTGGGAGGCCAGGATCCCAGGTCCCCAAGACCAGATGCATGCCCAAGGTACTAGCTTTGGGACATCCTCAGCCCTGCAGTGCCCCCTGGCCTGCCCTAGGCAGTGCTCAAAGGCTTGGTACTACAAAGGCTGTGTCTACAATGAATGTGTGCTGTGCCTACTCCTCGTCTTCCTGAAAGCCAGTTTGTCATGGGGAATAGGTCAAGGGCCTTCTGACTTTGACTGGCTTCCTGTATAACACAGCAAGTGGCCCCTGTGGAACTCGATGAGTAGAGCTCCGAGCCTGTGCTTCTGACCACAAGTACCGCAGGCATGGGACTTGATATTTCAGAGACTGACTGAGTCTTGACTCCAGCCAACACAGTGCAGACACAGCTGGAATTTCAGTACAGCCGTGTTGCATCATGTCCGACTGTCAAATGCACTGAAGATGGCAGAGCCACCCAGCCCTCAGCTCCTCCTTGGCACTGTGAGTACAGTAAGCCTCTGGGCCTGAATCTGCAGCACTGGGCCAGCTTTCCACCCTAGTGACAAACTAGGACACACACAAGTGAAATCATGTGATATTTCTCTGTTTCTTTCTGGGCCTGAATCTGCAGCACTGGGCCAGCTTTCCACCCTAGTGACAAACTAGGACACACACAGGTGAAATCATGTATTTCTCTGTTTCCGGCTTATTTCACTTAGCAGAATGCCCCGTAGTTCATCCATGTTGCTGCAAATGACAAGATTCCCTTCAGTTGTAATTGAGTAGTATTCCACTGTATATGTTACCACATTTTCTGTATCTGTTCATCCGTTGATGGGCACTCGGGCTGATTCCATATCTTGGTTATTGTAAATAGTGTGGCAAGGAGCATGGGAGTCCAGATAACTCGGCACACTGATTTCCTTCCGAGAAAGCTCAGTCAGTTGATGTTATAGAAATAGAGCATAACAATGATCACCAGAGGCTGGGAAAAGTGTGTGTGTTGGGGGAGGCTGGTGATTGGGTACAACAGCAGAGGTAGAGAGGAGGGCTACGTCCTAGTGTTCTATAGCACTGTAGGGTGACTACTGCTGACAATAATTTATTGTGAATTTCAAAGTAGCTAAAAGAAAGGAGGGTTAATGTTTCCAGCACAAGAAAGAACCAGTATTATAGGTGTTGGAAATACTATCTACCTTGATCTGGTCATGACATAATTCTTATGCACCAGTTAAAAGAGGAAGAAAAAGAAACATATGAAGGGGAGGAGGAGAAGGAAGGGGAGAGGGGAGGACCTGGAAGAAGAGGAGAAGAAGGCTATAGGACTCCAGATAGCAAAGAGAGCCAGAAGGACAACATGAGTGAGGCCCAGGCTGGCCTCTGTCCCTGATGGATAGAAATGTCCAGTCCAGAGCCCCAGGGTCATGCTGAGATTACCAAGCTTGAAGAAGTCTGTTCTCTGCACACAATCGAGGGGAGAAAGACAGGGATTGTGAAATGGCTGAAGGGATAGTGAGAAGGAACATGCCTGCCTGAGTCTCTGCGTGAGTGAGGAGCGGCCATGCCCTTCAGGAAGCAACTGGAAGGCCATGGGAGTGCTTCCTCGGCCAGAGCTCTTTCTTATCCTGCACTCTGTGAAGCTGTGGTGGCCCCAGTGAGAGTGCAGGCCACGCTGGAGTTGAAGGCAGCACTCAAAACCAGTCAAACCCAAGAGTAGTAACTGGTCAGGAGTAAGTAATGTCTCAGAAACATCTGTCTCAAAACCACCCCCAGACTAGGGACTCTGCACTTTCTAACATCCTAAAATTCCATCACTGCACAGATAATGTATTAAAAATTGTGTATACATTTATAAAATAATGAGGACACAAAAGACAATAAAGGAAAAGAAAAACTTATCTTGTTCTGATTTTTTGTTTTGCTTTGTTTTTTTGAGACAGGGTCTCACTATGTAGTTGAGACTGACCTGGAACTCATTATGCAGCCCAGACTGGTCTCAGATTCACAGCGATCCTCCTGCCTCAGCCTCCCAAGTGCTGGGATTACAGGCACGTGCCACCACGCCTGGCCTGACTTTTAATAATAAGTGCTGTTGCAACAAGTGAATATTGAACATAAAAATCCAGAGTAAAGGAATAGATATGAAACTACGAGGGCAAATAAAGAAAGATGAGATGTGGAACTTGAAGAAAATTAGCAACGGGAAGCAAAATGACACGAGAGAATACAAGGAGAATAACCAAACAAGTGGAAATGTTTTAAGCAACAGGGAAATCTTTTTAGCATAGCTAAAAAAAAAAAAAAAGGAAAAACTAGCTCTTCTTATATGTCTTTATACATTCGCTGATCCTTCTTTCTCCATGACTTGTGACTTCACCCATTCCCAACCCTGGTTCCCTGGTCAGTGACACAAATAAACACGCTTCCCACGGCACTTAGTGTTGGTAGAACAACCCTGAGGGGAAAGCTTGGGCTTTTCAAGACGCACCATGGTTGTGTTTGGATTGCCTTGGAATTTCCCAGAAACCCAGGCAGATGCCAGGATGGGTGCTAGCTGTCCGCGTAGCAGAGAGAGTGAGGCTGGGGAAGAGGAAAAAGGGAGAAATAAGGCTTGGGATTCTGTTTAGTAAATTTAAAGTAAATTTAAAATCATACTCAACTTTAAATGCAAAAAGTTATTATTGCTTGTTTTGTGTTGGCGATTGATTCCCTTAGGTATCAACTGTCTTTCTTCATATTTGAGAAACTGTTTTGGCAACAGTTTGGGGTTGAATTATTCAAAAGCAAACACCTGCATTGGTACAGAATGAAACAGTGTTTTCAAAAAAAGAGGTCACAAATACGGAGCAAATTATAATAGAAAAAGATTTTTCATGATTTTTCTCTTTACTGAGGAAGATGATATGGCAATTTGCTGCTGTTAGGGGCTTAGTTTTGGGTTGCTAGGGTCCCTTTTAAATAAACGTTCATCATTCTGCTAACTGGGGAACTCACGCAGTATGGCACCTGGGCAGCGGACTCCTAAGTTCAACCTGGTAAAGAAACAGGGAAGCAGCTGTTTGCAGAAGGGGTCAAGCCCATGGGGTGGCCTCTCTCTTTGCAACAGTCCTCTCAGGAGTGAATTCACTATACCAGCGTTAATCCCCCAAGCGCGATGCCTCCAGGACCGTCAGCGGGTTGTACCACTGACCCAGTCCCTGGCTGGAGACCAAGCATCCTGCACACAGACCTCTGGGGCCCACACCCAAAACTCATCCAGATCACATCAGGGGCTCAGTCTATATTGTTTAGAGAAATGGAATAGCCTAGAATAGCAGAGCCAGTTGTTGGGTGGCATCTTTATAACTCATCAGATTCAAAAGATCCCAGACCCAGGCACTCGTCAAAACCTATATGATCTGGGGAATCTGTGCCCTTCCTTGTAAAGCTCTTGATATATCTTTCCTAATAGAAGATAATACCTGAGATAATATCTTATCTAATAATTAGCAAGTTTAGAGGCCTCTGGTATGGATCACCTCTACCCTTGTAAAGAAAACTCTATAGTTAGAAACACAGATGTCTATCTGCTTGTCTGAGGTGTTCATGATGGCTGTTTTGTACACCTTGCTCATATCCATTTCCAACACTTTTTCCCTCTAATGGGCGCAGCTCCCTGTGCTGTAACTGTGCTGACATCTGCTTCAGTTATATCCTGTCTGAACATGCAACATTGGGTCCCTGCTTTGTCCTAGGAAGCAAGGCTCCTGCCAAGGACCAGAACAGCCCTGCACTTCGAACCCACTGGACAGGCCAGAAGTTCCCAGATGGGGTGGGGAAGCTATGAGGGTGGGACCCTCAGCTGCCCACTCAGGTGGCCAGAGGTAGGGGTGGAAACTGAGGCTGAGGCCTCAGCTCAGCTACTGAGCGGCTGTGCTGGCTCAGCCAGGTTGCTAGCAGACTGTGTCTCCTCTCCTGCCACCCAGGCTGCTCCCTCTTCCTGAGGCTGCTCCTCTTCTCTCTCCAGGCCATCCTGGAGGCCAGCTTTATAAAGTGAAGCAGAATGTCCCGAGGCACAGAGTCTTCATGCAGTTGACCTCAGAAACAGGATCACATCACCTCTACTGCGTTACAATGCTGAAAGCAGGTGTTGCACGCCGTGTGGATTCAAGGGAAAGGCATAACCTGAGGGCAAAGATCCTGGGAAGGGAGGTCGCTGGGGCCACCAGTCCACCAGGCCCTCATGCTCACCTCTGCTCCCATCTTTGTACCCTGTCGGAACAGACACACAACAGGGATGCCCATTCCGCCAGGAGGTGGGCAGGGGACACGTGAATATCCAACCTAACAGTTTTGTGTGTCTCAGTCCTAGCCTCTGCTTTCTGATATGTTGGCCTCAAAGGTTTGTTTTCACACTACTTGTCTGGAACTTGAGCCCCATTCCATTAAAGTTATGATCATGCCTGTGGCTAGTTTCCTAGGCTGACCCACACCGTCGTTTTGTAGGTCCTCCACTATCCTTTCCACTTACACGGCACGACTGAGAAAAACTTGGCAGCTGGTCTGGCTCCGACCGCCTCTGTCGCAGTGTTCATTCCTCTTAGAAGCAGCTGTGTGGCTCTCTGCTCGGAGGGGGCCTCCCTACCTCATGGTTCACTGGCTGCAGTGTGGACCTGCGGGTGAGCAGCCTCGGGCTTAAAGTCTGTCTCTTCCCCTCAATCCCCTGGCTGCTTTCCTTGCATACAGAGGGGGAGGAAGAAGAAAAGACATTCAGTGCTTCAGGTCCCCCCGTCATCCTCTGTCTCAGTCACCCTTCCTGCCACCGGGGGCAGGGTCGAGCCCCCCACAGACTCCCATCGTGCTGAACTTGGCTTTGTGGAAATGTCTCCAGACTGTGTGTTACAACTGGGCATCACTTGAAACTTTAATTACCCAGTACAGTCAAAGTTCAAATGCCCAAAACTTTGTCTCTTGAACTTTAGTTATTTTAAGGCTTTCTTTAAGGTACGGACATTATTCATTACTGAAGGTTGGCTCTGTGCTTATATATTAAATCTGCTATATGTTATGCAAAAAGCAGGATGCACCTCATAATATGTACATTGTCTCTCTCTCTCTCTCTCTCCCTCTCTCTCCCTCTCTCTCTCTCTCTCTCTCTCACACACACACACACACACACACACACACACACTTGGTTAGCAAAGCTTATGTGAAAATATGGTAATTTGTTCTTGTCTACATTTTCCAACTTTTCTATAAAGAATGTATTAAATATATTGTCTTATTTTAAATACGCAGATCCCTATGTCCTTGAGGCCAAATTCTGCTTTCAAATGGCCTTAGGACAGGGACAAGTTCTCTCCATTTCCACCATTCACTCCCCACCCCATGCATCTCAGAAAACTTTGCCACCATCAAGATGCTTCCCAACTCTCCCATGCCAGAGATCACATACCTTCTGTGTCAGTGGCAAAGGGTTGTGGTGGGCTTCAACAGAGATTTTACTTACTGGAGTCTAAGCTATTCTTAGGTAAGCAGAAAAGCACACAGTAGGTTATACTGAAGTCGCTTGGGCCTAAACACCTTGTAAACTATTTGTTTTCCCTGTAGGTAGTCAGTCAGTTTTCTACTGTTGTAACAAAATACCTGAGGGAGTTGACTTAAAAAGAGGGAAGGTTTATTTTGGCTAACAGTTCCATAGGTTTCAGTTCAATATGGTTGACTTCATTGCTTTTGGGCCTGGGGCCAGGCAACCCATTGTGTTAAGAGAATGTGGTGGAGAAAAGCTGCTGCCTCCTAGTGGCTGAGAAGCAAAAAGAGGAAGAGGAAGCACCAGGGGTTTTGAGAGCCCCTTCCCAGCATGGCCCAGGAACCCAGCTTCCTTCCACAGAGCCTGCCTTCTGAAGATTGCACCACCTCTGCTGAGAGTGAGGAGGGGCTGCACCTTTGCACCTTGTTCTGTGAACACCGAGGCTGAAAGGGCTCTGTGTGCTTTGCCTTTCTTCTCCAGCGGGATTCCTGCATTTGATGTTTGTTTCACAAGAGTGTCTTGTTTTTCAGGTTGTAGTGAACAGAAACAAAGTGCAAAATAATGGGTATGAGAAATGTCTTTTGATCTTCAGAAGAAAGCCACCCTATAAATCTGAGGCATTATTACTTCTAATAAAATGAGTCAGAGCATCCATCTCCCATTAGTTCACTTTATTCAATAAAAAATAGTCCCAAGACTTTCCCTTAGTGACTCTTCCCAACACCTCTCTCCTCCTACCTTTGCTAAGGAAAATAAATATCTGGTTTTAATGATTAATGGTGCCTCAAAATTATATTTGTTCCCATGGGAGTCTCAGAGATTTCTCTCATTTTAAATAACTTTGTAACTCCCCAGTTAGAATTAAGGGAGGCCTGGGACCTATAACCTCCCTTTCCACTTTTCCACAATATTTAAGATACCAAAGTATTTTGAATTCTGTAATCATATACCTTTCCTCTATTGGGATTTCAGTGCAACTGGAATGTTTGTTGAGGAAACAGAACCAGATTTATCTAATAGCAGCTATTTTACAGTAATTATTAACCAGTCTAGCTATGGAATAAGCTCTAGGAACTCAGGACATATTATGAAAGATAAATGGCTGTAGTCTTGGAAACTGTGTTCATGAGGCTGGGGTCTGGAATGGCATTGTCCTTGGCTGCTATGCAGATGTGGGAGCTAAGAGAATACCCTGGTGACCTGCCCAGGTGACATATTCCAGGCTCACCCTGGTTCAGCTAAGCTCTTCACTCAATAGGATTCAGCTCTCAGCTCCTCCCATGGCAGAGAAGCAGCTAAGCCAGCTTTGATCAGAGGCAACACTTGTGACAGTATTGCACACTTTACAGCAGTCTTGCCTGCCAATCTGAGAGGCAGAAAACCTGGAGACATGAGATGTGTTCTGTGGGCAGACTAGCTTCCTCAGTACGGCAAGGACAGTGCACCTTGCTTTAACCAGTGACGAACCTGACAAGTGTTAGAGGTGGGTGGAGTCTGAGACCCTGTGGTCAAAGTGATTTCTCCTCAGGGAATAGCTCAGGTGGTAGGGAGCCCAGACCGGGTGTACCTGTCTGTACTCCTGGGGGGTGGGTGGCTGTAAGGCTCTGCAATCTTGCTGACATGAGCAAGAGTCACAGCCCAGCCTCATAGTGACAGTCAACCTCACCAGAACTGCTTCTACAACTGAAAGCTATTCGTACCTTGGTAAATGGCCGGCTTCCTGTTTCCTGCATATTCACCAGCATATGATTAATGTATGACCCTCTCCACACCAAGTGTACACTTCTTAATGATTTTTACTATCATCATTCTGTTTTGCTCTGTGAAGGGTACCAGGCTCTGTGTTAGTTTAGTGGTTCAGTGTTGCTTTAAAATTCCATCATTTGAACACCCTTTCTACAATGTAAAGTAAGACAGCTCTTTACTTTGAGGTGGATATGTCTCCCCACTCACCACATTCAACAGGTAAAGAAAAAACAAATTAAATCACCTTTACCTATGGCTATGATTTTTTTCAGTTCCATTTATTAAAAAACCTTCTGAACTTCCCTTTGAAACTAGGTTAAAAATCAGTTGATGATGTAATAGGGCTATAATTCTAGACTATTCCTTCTGCTGATCTTTTAAATCTATATTTTCAATGAAATAACACTGCCTTGATTATTGTAGTTTCATTATAAACCTGGAAACAAATCTGGCTCTCCAACATTGTTCTTACTTTTAAAGTTGTTTCGATTGTTAACATATTTTTGGCATTTCTGTATGAATTTTACATTTAGTTATCAAATTAGGGGGAAAATGCCTGTTAGAATTTCAACTATATGCATTGATTCTATAGATCTACTTGACAGTTGATCTCTTAACAATATTGAGGTTCCCTACCTTTAGACACAATATATTTCTTCATTTATTTAGACTTTTAATTTTAACCAACAATATTTGTACAGGGATTTAACTTCTTTTGATATTATTTCTCAAATATCTCATTTTAATGATATTTTAGTTTTCAATAGTTTGTTATGCATGCATAGAAATATAACATTTCTGATCACTGGGATGAAAGCAGTCCACTTTTTACCAGTGAGTATGATTAGTAGATGTTCTGGTCCTTGTTTCTGGAGGGCTCTTGTACTAAACAGATGAAGAAATTTGTCAAATGCATTTTCTGTGTTCATTGAGATAATGATATGTTTTTTCATTATAAGTTTGTTAATACAGTTTAATTACACTGATTCATTTCTAAATGTTAAACCATCTTTATATTTTTGGAATAAATCCACTTGATCATAATATAGCTCTCACTTTTGACATATTGTCAGCTACCTTGGTAAAAATTTTGTTTAGAATTTTTGTATCTCTATTGGTGAGGATATTAGTCTGTACTTTCTTCTCTCTGTTATTTTTGCTTTTGGGGTTAGGGTAGAGCTGACTTCAGATGTATTGAGAAATGTTTGTTACTTTTTTTCTGAAAGAATTTTTGTAGACTTAAATTCTTTTTTCCATAAATGTCCAGTAGAATTCACCAGGGAGGCTTCCTGGGAGTGGAGGTTGTAGTATGAAAATACTTCAAATTTCATTTTTAATTTCAGGTCTCATGTTATATTACTTCCTTGAATGAGCACTTGATGTTTGTGTCTTCAAAGACTTTGTTCACTTCATCTACACTATCAAATTGATCGACATGAAACTATCATATCCTAATTGTTTCACTTTTTTTTGGTTCTAATGTGATGTCACTTTTCCCCCTTGATTTTGGAAATTTGTGATATTCTCAATACATCTTTCTAAATATCTGTCAACCTTATGGATTTTAAAGAACTAGACTCCCAGCATCTTGGCTTTACAGTGTACACCATCAAGCCTGGCTCTATTTAGCATTTCTGTGGATGAAATATTTTTAGCTTTTTTATGTCTGAAATGTCTTTACCTTAATTTTTGAAATATTTTAATAAAGTATAGAGTTTTAATAGATCGTTTCATTTAAAACTTTAAGGATAAGGCCAGGGCATGGTGGTGCACACCTGTAATCCCAGCACTCGGTAGGCTGAGGCAGGAGGATCGCTGTGAGTTTGAGATTAGCCTGGGCTACATAGTGAGTTCCAGGTCAGTCTTAACTATAAACAGTGAGACCCTGCCTCAAAACAAACAAACAACAACAAAAAAAAACAACTTTAAGGATACTGCCATATGGACTCCTCATTTGTGTTATTGCTGACAAGCACTCTGATGTCATTCTTATCTCGGTCCTTTTTGTACAGTGTGTCATTTCCCCCCTCTGGCCAACTTTAATATTTTCCTTTAAAGTCACTGGTTTTGAGCAATTTGATAATAACTCACCTTACTGCTTTATGTTTATTTATTTATTTATTTTTGGTTTTTTTGAGACAGGGTCTCACGTATAGTTGAGTCTGACCTGGAACTCACTATGTAGCCCAGACTGGTCTCGAACTCACAATGATCCTCCTGCCTCAGCCTCCCGAGTGCTGGGATTACAGGTGTTTAGCATCACACCTGGCCCTGCTTTATGTTTATAGTGATTAGGGTTAAATGAGATTCTTAGATCTGTAGGTTTATATTTTTCATCAAATCTGGTAAATGTTTGACTATTTTGTTACAGGATATTTTTTCTGCCTATACCTTTTTTTTAGGCCATTTGAAATTGCCCTAGAGCTCAGTGATGATCTATTCATTTGAAAAAAATTGCTCTCTCTCTATATATATATATACATATGGAAAAAAATTTCTATATATGTATATAGAAAAAATTTCTATATATATATAGAAAAAATATATGTAATATATATCACTGTTCATGTAAAATAAGATTATCCAGCCTGGCAGACAGGAATGAACACTTCCCTAGGCATGTATGCCTTTCAGGAATTTCTTCCTCAAATCCTTTCTAGTGGTTCGCTCCTCAGCCTCAAGTAGTTTCTTCACACAGATAAGCTAATCAGCAGTACTCAGGTGAATACTATAGGGAAACTCTCTGCAGAACTCCAAGTTTCTCTCTCTCTCTCTCTGCATTTCTCCTCTCTAGTACTTTGCCCTGTGAACTCTAGTCACCTCAGCCTCTCAATTCCATATTATTTACACAGTAAGCTGAAGTATTTGTTAGCTCATTTCATTTATTTGCTGACCTTTACCTGATGTCTAATGTCTGGAACACAACCGTTTCATATATATTTTAGGGATGTTGTTGTTGTTGTGTGTGCGTGAGGGTGTAAATCAGTGCCAGTTATTTTATTTGGCTCGTGCTTATGCCTTTCCAGTATTTTTATTTGAAAACTTAAATAAAATAGATAGATAATTTTCTTTGAATAAATAATTTACTTAAAATGACTTGAGAAATATGGAAAGACTGATTTTTCAGAGAGGAAATAGAAAAATTTACCTGTTAAATCTCCAGAAGTCACTAGGTACTCTTGTTTTCTTAAGAGAATTTTACACAACCTTTTTATAGTAACAATCCCAATGCTATTGAATAGTTGTATTCTAGAATTTAAAAGAGGAGTCTCCAAATCAATTTTATGAAGGAGCATAGTAATTAAACTTAACAAGATGGCACAAAAGAAAATCATAAATCAGAGCCAGATATGAATATTGATTTGAAATTTGTGAATGAAATATTACTAAATAGAACCTCACATCAACTTAAATAGTAATTAATCATTGCCAAGAGTGTTACTCCATAAATCTAAGACTGATTCAGTGTTAGGAAATATTAATATGCTTACTATGTTAATAAAGCTAAATTGAAAAAGTCTGTTCTTCCATCAATGCCAAAAGACATTCAATAAAATTCAACATCCATTCATGATAAAATCTACTTCATAATATAGAACTATATCACATTAGTAATAGAATATATACTTATTTCAGCATCAGGACAATCTCGTTTTTCTTATGAGAAATACATTAAATTAAGTAATAATTCAAAGATAACCACTTTTATCATTATTTATATTTGATTTAGAAGTACCAGTGAAATGCCAGGCATACATGCTTAAATACAGTTTCTTTTATATGAAAATATCAATCAACGTATATATGCAAATGAGTAACAAAATGGAAGATAGATAAATAGGAAGTGACAAGAGGTTCAAGTGGTTCCTCAAATTACCTATTCTGTTGTTTCAAAAATATTTTAATATATACGATAATCAGTTTTATACTACTGGATTCTGTTAGTTTACTGAAAAGGAAGATTTGTGCTAATACCTGTTTCTTCTTTGTAAAAGAGAATCTTTTTGTCACTGTCTTGTACTCTGAATAACTACTTTGAAAATAATGATACACAGTATAAAAAGAGTACTTGATAATACAATGAAAATTATTAATAAGAAACTAGGTAGATGTATAAAAAGCAGAAAGACAGAAATAGTTTTGCATTATATAGAATTTATACTTTAGGTATTAATTCATTACATAGTTGGAAAATCAGAGTATCCTCTGGAGAAAATAGTTGCAAACGAGAGAATTCAAAATCAATTCCTTCATACTTCTAGCAAAGGAAAGGGGGAAAGTAGCTATTTTAAAATACCACCAGAACATTCTGTCTCCTTAAAATCTATCCTTAAATTATTTCAGCAGAGCCTGGCCACCTTGGATTTTACAGCAAAGTCACAATATGAGTACAGTGTGGATCAAACTATAATCAACCTATAGGGTTACAAGTATGGTTGCTTAGCTAATATTGGTCCAATGAGGAAGCAGGTCATGTAGCAAGAGCCAATGGAAATAACAAAGACATTTTGGGAAAGGGGTGGGTCCTGATGCTCTGGCCACCCACCCAAATGATTAATGCCTATCTGGACTTTCTGGACCAGGTGGTCATAATTATAGTATAACTCCTTTATCCCTTAGAGGGGCATGTAGGCCTGGCCATTGTATCTCTATCTTGAGGCCTGGTCTTCTTCAGATATGCCTCCAGCCACAATTCTGATTTTTTTATTTCTTTACTGATGTCCTTGAGAGCCTAGTCCCTCTCTGACTGTACACTGATTTCTAATTTAGCTGCCTATAATAATGTCAATGGTCCAAATGCATCAATTAAAAGATAGATACTGAGTGGATCAAGATAGGACAAAACAAGACACCCACATTAAAAATAAAGACACTTGTAGATAAAAAGTAAAGGGATAAGAATTATACCATATTAACAGTAATTGAAAGAAAGCTGGCTAGATCTCCCAGGATTCCTCCAGCCCCCCACAAGGCCACTCTGGGATTACAGGGGGTTCCCAGAGCCTTGGCTGCTCTTTGCAGTCACTTTCTCAAGGACCAAGACACAGCAGTGCCCTGGGGGCCTCAGACCATACCTGTGCCTTCCCCAGGAAGCAGGAATGCCAGAGTGCAAGGTGCTGTAGCACTTCTGGATGGAGCCTGGGCTGCAGAAGAGGCTGCACAACTGTCCGCAGGTCTCTGGAAGTCGAGTGCATGAGCATTCTGAAGGAGTGGCTTCCTCTCTGTCTTTGCTGGAGCTCAGCCCCTACCCACTTGCATGGTCAGCTGCTCCTGGCAGCAAGGGGATGTTGTGGGTGGCTCAAAACCAGGCCACTTCCAGTTGGGCCTCTCCTGAATAAAGTTGGCACTGGGGCCTCCTCCCAGGATTCAGCCAAGGCCTGGCTCAGCCAGGTATGGGAGGCCCTGCAGAAGAAGATCAGGCTCCAGTAGGACGAATGGCTGAATGTCCAGTATCCAGGCCAGCCTAAAGACCCTTACCCCAGGTCCCTCCCAGGGGGGTGGTTATGCCTTTAATTCAGTTCTGCTCCCAGGGATCCTACCATCCCTCAGGGATGCAGTTTGACCAGACAGTTCCTGAGGTTCTGGAGCCAGACACTATCACAGATTAGACGGGGCTTTGCCGAAGTTGTACCCTCAGGA
The DNA here is from genome assembly GCF_012274545.1 of Fukomys damarensis. Classification (NCBI taxonomy): domain Eukaryota; kingdom Metazoa; phylum Chordata; class Mammalia; order Rodentia; family Bathyergidae; genus Fukomys; species Fukomys damarensis. The sequence continues at coordinate 30,187,295 of NW_022900939.1, forward strand.
TCTGAGCAAGAGGCTCAATCACAGAACTTATCTGGAGTCTCCCAACAAGTACAGAGTCACTGATCTCCATCAGATCACAGAGGGGGTGTATGGAGGGTTCCTCAAGGCCCTGATCATATTCACCTCCCATTACATATATCCCTCCCTTGTCCACACAGCAGGGCTTAATTTGCCAATCTGCCACCATCATCGTCTCCTTTGGGTTTGATGTTCCAGTCAGGTGTGCCCAGCACAAGGTAGTCTTCCACCGGAGCTGCCAGGCTGTGGTGAAGAAGGACTGCCCCAGTGTGCCCTCTGGGCTAAGTACCAGGAACAGAGCAGTCTCACTGAGTCCCACCTCCTGAGCTACTCTGAGGCCAAAGGAGAGGAAGCTGAGACCTCCCAGCTGGGTTTGCCAAGAGCCTGGACTCCTCTGTCTTCCCAGAGTCACAGGGGTCGTCTCCAATGTCAGGAAGAACCTCAAGTGTGACCAGAGCATAAGCATCCCAGAGAAAGCTCAGGCAGGAAACCCCAGCGAGGCCTCATGGCCTCCCACCTCTGCTCTCCTGGGGCAGGCACCACTAGAAGCCCCCTGTATGGGATGAAAGAGCCCTTACACCTTCATTAGGGTTGTTCAAACACTGGAAAGGAGACTTGGGGGCAGTTTTAATTCATTCCTGATTAAAAGATAGGGCTAGAGATGGATAAAGGTAGAGAGAGACAGAAACAGAGACAGAAAAAGAACAAAGAAAGGAGCTGAAGTAGCTACATTAATTGTCATATAGTCTCTAAGTAGCTTCAAATCAGACTTCAGAACAAAGAAAAAGAGAGAATCTTACATAATGATAAAGGAGTCAATTTTTCAAGAAGATAAAACAATCCTCAAAGTCTATGCTCCTAAACAGAGTGTCAAATCCATGAGACAAAAAAAAAAAAATAGTAAAACATAAAGGAGAAACAGAAAAATACACTATGATGGTGTATTATAGCAGTAGACTTTGATATTTATCAGTAACTGACAATTCTATCAGGCATAAAATTGGTAGGTATGATAGTTGACTAATTGTCACTTGGGTAGGAATGCCCAGATGATTTGAGTCAGCAGAGTTGCTGGAATGGTATAATAGGACAAAGAAAGGGACAGATTCTAGCTGATCTTCTCTGAATGAGCTTTGTTATGGCTGCTTTTCTTCAGGGGAGTTTCAGCAGTTCTTGGAAGGAGCTTTGGCTGCTTTCTTTGGGGGAGCTTTAGTCCTCATCTTCATCTGGGACCTTGTCCCCTGGCTTCCAGTGCTGATCCCTCAGCCTTCTGACTCAGAACCTTTAGCTTCTGGCACTGACCCTTGGGCCTTTCCAGCACATGTCCTTTCGCCTCCCAATGTGGAGCCTTCAGCCTCCTGATACAGACTTGCATGGGACATTGCCATGGGCTCCAAGCCTTCAACTGAATCCCTTGGGTCTCCAGTGTGCAGACAGAAGAACATTGACTAACACAGTAGAATGTGGTGAGACTCAACATCGCTATAAATTAGCAGGTCAAATCAATCCTTATAGAATACTTCTTTTAGCAACAAAGAAAGCTCATTTTTCTCAAACTCCCATGGAACATTCACCAAGATAGACAATGTTTTAGCAGTAAAATAATACCTTTAAAAAGTTTGAAAAAAAAAGTTTGAAAGAAAATAATAGGAATTGTATGGTGTCTGCTTTTAGATCACAATGAAATTAGCAAATTCAATAACAGAAATCTACATGAAAAATCTCTCAAATAGTTGGAAATTAAACAACACACAATAATACATAAGTCTAAGAATAAATTTTAAGAAGTATATAAAAATGTTTCAAATTAAATGAAAATAAAACATAAAAATTTGTGGGAAGTGCACAAAAGCAGTGCTTATAGAGAAATTTATAGCGTTAGATGGATAACATTAAAAAGGAAGAAATGAAGTGGAATTGTGTTTTTGGCTAGGTGTGGTGGGGCACACCTGTAGTCCTAGCACTTGGGAGGTTGAGACATGTGGATCAGCATGAGTTTGAGACCAACCTAGGATACATAGTAAGTTCAAGACCAACCTGAACTACCCTGTCTCAAAATAAATAAATAAATAAATAAATAAAAGGGATAAATATCAAATGACATTAATCTAATTTTCTACTTTAGAAAAATAAAAACATGATGAACAAATTAAAACCAAAATAAGCAGAAGAAATAAAATGTAAAGCAGAACTCAATGAAATTGACAAAAAGGAATCAGATGAAAATTAGAAAACCCAAAGATTATTCTTTGATAAAATTATACAACTGATAAACCTCTAGTCAGACTAGCCATGAGAAAGAGAGATGTCACAAGTAACATAGCTAATATCAGAAATGAAAGAGGGGCCATCACTACTGATCCCATTATAAGATAATCTTTAAGGACCATAAAGGATAATCAAAGAACATTGTAAACTATACCTGCAAATTTGGTAAATTAGGTGAAATAGAGCAGTTCTTTGAGTAACATAATTTTCCTGCTGTAGAGTAGGGCTGTGCCTCCTCCAAACTTCAGGTGTGGTCACTGCAATAGCACAAGGATTTGAAGAAGTGACTAGACTATGAGGGATTTTTCCCTGATGAATGGTATTAGATGCTATTAAAAAGGGACTTAACGGAAAAAACTCCATCTCATTTTGCCCTTCTGCCTCCTGCCGTGTAAAGACATGATGTTTCTCCCCTCTGTAGGACAAAATTCAAGGTACAAAGAACAGCCCTCACCACACATGAATCAGCTGGTGCACTGACCTTGTGCTTCTTAACCTACACAACTGTGAGAAATAATTTCTGTTACTTATAAAATCTGCAGTATTCTGTTAGAGCACTGCAAGACACTTACAAAACCCTACACAAGAAGAAACAGATGCTCTGACTAGTTCTGTATCTATTCAAGAAATTGAACAAATAGCTGATAACCTCTAAACGTACAGTATCAGGCCCAGATGAATTCACTGATGAATTCTACTGTGTATTTAAGGAACATATTATACCAGTCCATTACAGTCTCTTTCAGATGATAGAAGTGGAATACTTTTTAATTTATTTGATAAGGGCAGGATTAATAAATACCAAAATCAGGTAAAGATGTCAAAAGAAAGGAAAACTACAAAACAATGTCTCTCATAAACATAAACACAAAATCCTTAGCAAAGTATTAGAAAATTGAACACAAAAATGTATTAAAATAATTACACACCATGGCCTGGTAAGATTTACTTCAGTTATGTAAGGCTTTTTCAATATTCAAAAATAAATTAGTGCAATCTATCACATTCCACCCACAAGTTAAGAAGAAAAATCACATGATTATATCAACAGACAGAGGAAAGTATTTGACAAAATCCAGCACATGGTAGTAGTTATGATGAAAACTCTTGGCAAACTAGGAATAGAGAGGAAGCATCTTCAAGTTGATAAAGAACATTTACAAGCGAAACAAAACAGAACCTACCACCACTGAGAACAAACCATATAGGGCAGGGGATTTAGTTCAGTGTTTCTGCCACCTGCCTTGCCAGGGCAAACTCCTGAGTTCGATCCCTGGTACCATATAGCTACTGTTTGCTGTGAATATAAAACTACTCTATTTGAAGATGACATTAATATTTATGTAAAAAATCTCAAACATTTGACAAAAATCTCCTGGAACTAGTAAGTATTCATAAGTAGCTTGTAGGTTAAAGTGTTATTACATAAGAGTCAACTGTTTTCCTACACATCAGCAATAGACTATTAAAATTTGAAATAAAGAACATAGCTAAAAATTATATTAACTAAAAAATGCTAAGGCATAAATTTAACAAAATATGTATGAATCTATATAACAGAAACTGTAAAACTCCAATGTAAGAAATCAAATGATTTAGATAGAGGTATTTCGTGTTGATGAATAGGGAGACTTGATATTGTTACAATGTCAGTCTGTCCCAATTTGATCTATAGATTCAATACAATCACACTGAAAATGGAAGCATTTAACTTTTTGGATAACAACTTGTTCTATAATTTTTAGGGACAGATAACAGATCTAAAATAGCAAATACAATATTGATGAAGAAAAGCAAATATAGAAGACTAGTGCTGCTGACTTTAAACCATAAAAGGAAGCTCCAGAAGTCAAGGCAATGCAGCACTGATGAAAGCACAGGCAAACAGGTGAATCGAGCAGAAGAGACCCTTCCACAGATGTGTTCAACTCATCTATGAGAAAACAAGACGAAACAATGGAGAAAGGAAAGGTTTTTCAGCAAATAGTGCTGGAACAACTGGACTTCTATGTACAAAAAAAAGTATTCTAGGGCCAGGGATTTTGCTTAGTGGTTCTGTTGCCTGCCCCACAAACGCAAGGACCTGAGTTTGATCCCTCATACAAAAAAAAATTATTCTAGACATAAACTTTAACAAGTTTTATAAAAATTAATTCAAAATGTATCATAGACCTAAATGTAAGATGACAAAACTATAAAACTTCTAGTAGATAACACAGGAGAAAATCTACAGTCTTTGGTATGTTGGTGACTTTTAGACACAATGCTAAAAGGCATAATTTATGAGAGAGTTAATATGCTGGACTTCATTACCAGCATATCAACTCTTTCTTTCATAAATTGCTCTATGGAGGCAATGCCAAGAAAATGAAAAGACAAGTCACAGACCGAGGGAAAATATTTACAAAAAAATTTGATAAAGGACTGTTATCAGATATAAAAAAAACTGTTAAAATTGAACAATATGAAAATGAACAATTGAATTAAAGATAGGATTAAGATGTGAACACTTCACCAAAGAAAACGAAGATGACAAGTAAATATGTAAACATGTTCTATATCACAGGTCTCAAGGGAATTATAAATTAAAACAATGCTATATCACTACTCATCTGTTATAGAGACCAAAACATTAATTATAGCAAGTAGTGGCAAAGATATGGAGCGACAGGAAGGCTTATTAATAGCTGGTGGGAAAGATCTCTTTGGAAGACTTGGTAGCTTCTTATACAAGCTAAACACACTCCTACCATGTAATCTAGCAATCACATTCTTGAAATGTACCTAAAGGAATTGAAAGCTTATATTCATACAAAGCATTTCACACAAATGCTTATAGCTTTCTTCTTAGTTTGTCAAAATTTTGAAGCAAATATGTTCTTAAGTAGATGAATAAAATATAATCCAGATAATGTGATATTCAGGGGTCAAAAGAAAGGAGCTGTCCACATGAAAGGACGTGAGGAATCTTAAATGCAGATTATTAAGTGAAATAAACAAATCTGAAAAGTCTACATATTGCATGATTGCAACTCTATTATATCCTAGAAGATATAATTCAGTGATTGTCAAGTGTTGGGAGGAGACAGAGATAAATAGCCAGGGCACAGGTGATATTTAGAGCTGTAAAACGGTTCTTTATGATATTATAATGGTGAATACGTCTCAGCATATGTTTGTCTAAACAGTTAGAATGCACAACACCCAGCGTGCACTTTAATGTAAACTATGAACTTCAAGTGACAACGTGTTTGTGGCAGTTCACAAGTGGACTGGTGTGGTGAGGTATTCGTAGTGGGGAAGCTGTGCATGGAGGTAAAGGCAGGGAGCACATGGAAATGCTCTGCACTTTCCACTCAGTTTTCCATGAACCAAAAACTTTTCTAGAACACAAGATAGTGATTAAGCACAACTACTACAATAGCTTACTGGAGAATGTTTGAAAAATCACTTTGGAGTGCAGGAAATATAACTAAAGAATCAGAACCCATACAGAATAATGACTATAGGCAAACAAAAATATTACAATTGTAAGAAGAATTAAGTCAAAATTATAGATTGAATTGTGACATTTATCATCCAAGGGTGAATTAAGACATTATTTAATGGGTATAGTACATACAGTTTAACAGAATGGCCTTTAAAAAGGACAAAGAATGTCTTTGCTTACTATGAAGGGCCAATCTGGAAGGTGTATGAAAAGGAACAAAATTGGCTGCTATCTGTGTAGAAAAGCCTATGAGATGGAAAAATATGTGTTTTTCACAGATGTGTGTGAACATGCACATGCACAGATGTGTGCACACGAATGCCAGATATGTGCACAGCACATATGATCAGCTGCCTCTCAAGAGAACATTGCAGCTGGTCACAGGTATGGCAGGAGACTCTTCTCTATGCATTGTTTCTAAATTTTGAATGTGAGAATGAATATATTATCATTCTACAATATAAAGTTTAAAATCACAGCAGAGTGTAAAGCCTGTATGGACATTCTACAGCTTTGAATGATTATGCCACGTCTACGACGGCTTCTCTTTCAAGTTCACCTACACCTGTCTGTTTTGATCCACTCTCCAGCCCCACCTGGAGTGCCCAGCCCCTCCCTTCCCAGTGACGGTGACCCATGTATGATCAGTGCATCAGAGTCTGTTGGATTGGCTGGCCATTATTTTAAATTATATTGGACCAAGATCCTCATTAATACCCAAATGTGAAACCACCTGCACTTTTTCTCTTTTACAAAACTGCATATGCATTTTAAATTGAATGATGCATTTTGAAAGCTATTATCTAGACTCCCCTCTCTTTAACCAGTATCTTACATCATCCTTTCTAAGATAAAACAATTATTTTTAATATCCTGCCACCAGTGGTGGCTTAATGCAATTATTATTCATACATTTTTTCAACCAAGAGCTATGAAGATGTCAACTAAGGTTTAAGATCATTTACAAATAACATAGAAGGGCTGAGCAAGTAGCTCAGTGATGGAGTGCTTTCCTGCTAACTGTACATTCAATTCCCAGCTGAACTGGAAAGAAGTAAATACACAGGAGCAGAGTAAGACAAAATACTATTCACTGACACATAACAGTGAATTAGAAATTGTGCTCAGGGATAGATGGTCTTTTAAACTTCTAAATTTGCTAGAACAGTTTCTCTAGCAAACTTATTATTCTTTTAAATGATAGACATGGTGCTCTGTTCCCTTAATTTGTTGTATGAAGCTCATTTTTTCTGAACCTAGGGTCAGTATATAGCAATTCTTCCGAGAACTCAAGCTTTGTACTTATAATGGTTATGATTTCCAGGCTCATATGCATCTGCCACTAGCATCTCATGTTGCCTGAATGTGAGGGAATTACACAAGGAGGAGTGTGTAAAGCTGTGCTAATTTCTTCATAGAGATCTACCCAGTGGCTTGTGAAGTGTTCATGCTGTAATGGAAACCTGATTTATATCAGTGCTTACTGTTAGCTTGACATCATCACTCTGATAAGGCTGAAGATGCCCTGAAGATACTTTTAGTAGACCTGTAACAAGAATGCACTTGGACACATATGCAGTTCTGACAGGCCCGCTGAAGTGCAGGAATTTGTTTGGGGTTTTCCAGAATCAATGTCTTGATCTAAAGTAATAAGTGCTATATAACCTTTTCAGAAATAATAGGATTTGCTACTAGAAAATGACTCAAGCAAAAAGAAATACTAGGAGGTCAACTCTTAAGATGTGCACATTGTTTCAATGAGGAAAGAAAATGTCTCTTGGTGAATCTGATAGCATCAGAGTGAGGTTTTGGGGAGAGGGCTGCTTCCATGTGAGTTTGGTCCTCCACCCTTGCCTTACAAATTGATTCCTCCTTGCAGGTGTGTGTGTGTATGAATTACATAAGCTATGATTACAAACAGTGAAATTAACAGGCCTTAATCGAGCAGTTCATTGAAGTGCCCACGCACATACACCTACATGGGACACTGGCAACACCTTCCAAGTCTTGCTGTGGCCTTTAGGAACTGATCCTCATCAGTCAGTTTTGCCTGTTCTTATTTTTAGAAAAATGGGTTGCCAAGGAAGTCAGAGTCCTATGATTTTCCCCTTCTTGCATTTTAATGAATTTGTATGTCTTTAATCTCTACCAGTTTATTCCAGTGACCCCTCAGAGGAGAGAGGAGAAATCTGCCTTTGCCTCTGCACCATTCTTCAGTCCTACCTATGTCTCCTAAAAATAATTTACTCTTTCTTTAAAATTGCCTGTGGCCTCTACTTCTTCTCTCCTATGAAAAAGAGTCTACAAATAAATGAAAATGTAGAGTGTACTATCAAATGACATCTGTGAGGTACAAAACTGTACATACAGGTTGATTATAATAATGATGAGGGTAGGTGCATACATGTATGTTCGTGTCTATGCTTGAAAGTGTACATAGCCTTTGACTGCATTATATGTTTAGGAATTTAAATAAAAATGATTTAATGTATTTAAAGATCCATCTAAAGGATAGTAACCATAGCATTGCTCATGATAGCAAAAAAAATCAGACAGAGCTTAACTGTTCAAACATTCTGCTTGGGTAAATTTAATCACAGTAGACCATAGGATGGAAATGTGCTGTCATAAAGAAATAATTAATCAAAGGGTAAAATGTTTATAACCAGGTTACAAAATCAATCCTATTTTTTTTGTAAATAATGATTTATGTTTATACCCAAACCATATTGAGAGAGCTGTAGAAGATTTGCCAAGTAGTCATGTTTATGTCAGAATGGGATAAACTTTGTTTTCTCATTTTTGGTTCTATTGTTTCCATAGAATCATCTCCAATAACAATGCATTATTTCTGAAATAAAAAAATAATTTAAGATCAATCCTATTTGCATAAATATAAAAATATAAGCATTGCAATGTAAATAACGCCTTTGTGAGGGGGCTAGGATTGTCCCAGATTTTTATCTTCTTTTTTGTTATCTACTTTACAGTTTTCAGTAATGTGGTTCCATAGTAGAGATATAGTAATAAGGACGAACTGAAATAGGGAATGGCTTACAGTGAGTACACAGAGAGCAACGTGATGCTTCTGGAGTAGGCTGGTGAATGTCAAAGACCGAAAACAAGTCACAGCTGTCTGTGGCAATGCTGTTTAGGGTTTGAGGTTCCTTGAGGGTGATAAGAGATTTCTTAGATAATATTTGTGTCACCAGTGTCACACCAGAAAGGGTTTTAAAAGTAGAACACCTTACCTAAGAATGGCAGAGAATCTTTTGTGATCATCTTATTGGTTCTCTTTTAAGCTGAGCAGGGCTCATAGACCTGTGCTAGTTTGTTAGGGCTGCTGTAACAAAGTGAATGTCCCAACCACACAAATTTATTATCTCACCTCCCTAGAGGCCAAAAGTTCTATGTCAAGGTGTTAACAGAGCTAATTCCTCCCCAGAGCTGTGAGGGAGAATCTGTTCCAGACCTCTCTGGTTTAAGTGGTCAGCTTCTCCTTGTATTTTCACCTGTCTTCTCTTTGTATGTATCTCGGTGTCCAAGTTTCCTTTTTTTGTAAGGACACTCATCATATTGGGTTAGGGCTCCGTTTAAGTATAACCTCATTTTAATTTAATTACCTTGTTTTAGAAACCAAATTTCCAAATATAGTCACATACTGAGGCACTGAGTATTAGCATTCCTACATATAAGTTCTGGGTGACACAATTCAATCCATAAAAATACCACTCTTATTTGAGGTGTGTATATGTTTATAGGTTCAATTTCTGAATGTTATGGCCATGACTTATGATCAATTTAATGTCCTCATTCCCAAACATTTGGTTCATGGAAATGCCAAGTCCTGTGGTTACTGTATGATGAGACTTCTGATGGGACTGTATCATTGCATCTTGATTTTTATTTCTATACACAAATTAACTCCTCACAGAGATAGGTTCTTAGCAGCTGACTGGCAGGGCTTTGGGGACAGGAGGGACTAGAACCATTGGGAGGAATACTCATCTCCAGATTGAAGCCTGACTTGACAAAGACATTGCATGTGAAACATAGTAGGTAACAACAACTGACACTTTACAAGAAATAACCAACCTGATTTCCCCTGTGTGGTGCTCAGTGATGGGGCTGGGACATGCCTGGAATGAGCTGGAAAGTTCCTGGGAAAGCAGGGCACAGCAGGATCATCAGCTTCCAAGAAATGGGTGATTCTTTAGAGATGAGATAGACCTTACAGATGAACTGGTTGGTCCTGTTCCCTCATTTCTGATAAGAAAATAATGCCAATAATGAGACAATGTCCATTAAGTGCCCATTTATTGGAATAAATGCCCAATAATGACAGAATGGTTAAGTGTAGTAGAATGCTTATACAGATATGGTATAGTACTTCCATACAAGAAAGGATGGAAATTCACTCTTAGGTACATAGCGAAGAGGATTAACATTTGTGTACACAAAAACTTGTACACATTTAGTCATGGTAGCAATTCTCCTAACAGCATCCACATGGAAATAACTCTGATGGCCTTCTTATTCTGCCATAAAGAAGAATGCAGTTCTTCTGATACATGTTAAAACATTATGCCAAGTAAAATAAGCCAGATGCAAAGGCTATATATTGTATGAACTATGGAAAATTTATATGAAATATCCAGAATAGACAAACCATAGAAACAGAAAACAGACCAGTGGTTGACAAGAGTAGAGGGGGTGGGAGAGTGGGGAGTGGTTTGGGGCTTCTTTTAAGGTGAAGTTTTTTTGTGTTTGTTGATTGATTTTTTTGGTGCTAGGGAATCAACTCAGGACCTTGGGCTTGAGAGGCAAGTAGCAGAACAACTGAACTAAATCCCTGACCCCTTAAGTTGAAGTATTTATTTCATGATAAAGATATCCCTCTGGATTCTGGAGAGATGACCCTTGGGGACCGCGGTAATGTGTGATGGAATAGAGGTGGTGAAGGGACATAAGGAGTACATGTCAGAAACCAAGAGTCTGGATTGCTGGAGGGTGAGATAAGCCAGCCACGTGAGTGCTACTCAAATCACCTAGGAGGAGAGAAATAATTAAGGAAAGAATGTTAATCTAGAGCTAGAGTGTTCCATGAACAAAGAGGAGAGGTGAGGAAGTCAGATAGGGTCAGTAAAGCCCTGCAGTCGGGGTGACCCTAATGAATAGTGTCTCATTCTAGACTGTGAGCTCTCCACATATGGTAGAAAAATGGGCTTCTAAGGATGTGCGAGTCCCTGAAACTATATGAAAAGTTTACACGTGCATGACTAATGCCGTAGTGTGGATCTTGAATGTCCTCTGAAGGTGCATGTGCTAAAGGCTTGGTCCCCAGATTGTGGTGCTACTGGGAGCTGGCAGAAGTTTTAAGAGATGAGTTGTAGTGGAAGGAAGTCAGGTTACTGTTAGTGTTCCCTTGAAGCTAATTGGAACTCAGGCCCCTCCTCTTCCTTTCCCTTGGCTTCCCCACCACCATGAGGTGAGCAGCTTTGCTCCACCATGCACCCCTGTGATGTGCTGCTCCACCGCAGCTCCAACAGCAGTAAGCCAACTGACCATAGACTGGAACTTCTAAAACTGAGCAAAAATGAACCTTTTCTCTTTTTTGTTGTTTATCTGAAGTATTTGATACAGTAATGAAACAGTGAAATGATGATGAGTACAACTAATGTGTGTGTGTGTGTGTGTGTGTGTGTGTGTTTCCTTGAGAAGAGAGCTCATGACTCATCGGATTTTTGGCACATGAGGTATAGTAAAGAAAAAAGCCTAAGAATCAATGTTTTCAAGGCCTGTGTGAGGAACAACTCAACAAAGACAGTACAAATTACACATGGATGTAGGGGAATCATACAGTTCTCAGTAAAGCCCAGAGTCTCCTCACATCTTCATCAACCCCCATGCAGAGAGCTTTTGGGAGCCTCTGGGTGTCAATGGGGATCCCAGGGCAGGGTTGGTGAGGGTCCTGCAGGACAGGGGTCAGAGATGACAGAGGCTCTGGAAATCCATGGGGCAGGCTCCACTGGGCTGAAGAGCTCGCTGATGTCTAGCTGGCAGCTGCTACCTATGTAAATGCAAATAATTAAGTGAGCTAAATGGCCTAGTAGCCACCATTCTACTTTGTTTCTACCAGTTTGACTTTTTAAGATTCTACGTATAAGTGATATCATGCAATGTTTGTCTGATTTATCTTAAATGTTCCCACTATACATCACACACACACACACACACACACACACACACACACACACACACACACGGAGTAACAATGGGAGATGATACATGTACTAACTTGATTGTGGTAATAATTTCACAATGTATGCGTACATCAAATCACATTGTATGCCTTATATTTATGCAATGTTATCTTTCAGTGATACCTCAGTAAAAGTTGAAGGAAGAGTAAAGGATGCCTAGCTTTCATAAATAGTTGCTTGCAGACTGTGGAGAGTAGTCCTGGACATTTTCCCCACCCTAGCTGCACTCAGCTTGGGTTATGAGGAACATGGCCATTGAGGCCTGTGCACACAGTGTGTGTGCTGAAACATCAAGCAGACCTCACCAATATGCATGATTATATGTAATAATAAAAAACCAAAAAAATAGGAGCAACTGACCACCACCATGCCAACTTTCTTAGCTCAGAATCTTGCATGAATTAATAAAGGAAAAAATGAGGTAAATCTTACAGTTCTTAAAAATAGTAAAGAGCACATAAAGGGTATTCGCTACTGCAGTTCTACAGGTCACATGCATTGCTCAGAAGTTAATGCTCACTTAGCATATGGTATAGGCTGAACCTCCGGTTATCCATCTATCTCCTGTTTTCATTAATCCAAAGAATTTTCTGACTATAAAATAAATTCATGCTTATAGAAAATGTAGAGCATGAGGGAATATATAAAAATTAAACTATAGCTCTAAAGAAGGAGAAAAGATTGAAGTTGTATATAAAAGTCTCCAACTTTACAAAAGAACAATACGGATGTTGTTTCTATGACTAGAACATGGACTGAATGGCACCCACCCTCCAGGGTCTTGACCTCACCAGCCTAGGGCAGAAATGAACTTCTATGGGGCCACTCTTTCACCTCAGTGTTGATGGGTCTGGGCTGTCACCTCTGGCTGAGGAACTGTATTGCCCTCAGAGATATCTGAGTGTGGCTAAGAGCTCAGATTTCCTCAAGAATGAGGACCACAGGTCTCAGGCTCCGAACTGCTGCCCCCAACCTTATGCCTGAGAGGTGCCCAGTGAGGCCAGCTGTCCTTTGCTCCTTGTGTGCAAAGCTGCAGTGTGGGGCCTGAGCCTGGGGGAGGGAGGCCCATCCCACCATCCTTTCGCACCCTGCAATAGGACTCCATTGAGTCTGCCCTTGGGCCAAAGCCAAACCTTCCTGCATATCTGTCCTGCAAAGTGATACCCAGAAGGGCACCATTCTGGGACTGTGCAGAGGGAAAGAGCAGGGTACCCAAATATCACACCCCTGCCCCACTCCTGCTGGTGGGGCTGCAGTTAATGGCATCATTCCTCTTAGATATCTCTCTGTGTTTTCTGAACCTTCCACAATGCACTTTAAGAATCATGATTTTTAAAAAGTCAAGAACAAAAAGTTACCATAGTACACTTTTTAGTAGGATGGTTGGTGAAATTTTTTTCATTTCAGAAATTTCCTATCATTATGTAGCTCTTTTCAAACCTTGGCAAGGAGACAGGAATCAAGTGGACTTTGGATGAGTTTGTTAATTCTGGAAATGCTCTCCCCAGCAGCTTTCATGCTCTGGAGGTGAGATCACTGATGTAGTAGCTGAGTGACAGGTATCTCCTTGTCTGTACTGGCCATGGGCTCAGCTTGATGTTCTGCAGAAGGCCTGGCACTGGGCTCTCTCCTTCATCTCTGCATTCTCTCACAGCTGAAATGGCTTAAATGAAACAAAATACCTAATGTATGAGTCAGCGTTTTTTTGGTAGAATGGACCCCAAAAGATGTATATATTTATACACAGATTTGTTTAAGGCATTGGCTCAAGTGGTTATACAGATTGGAAAGTCCATATTCTGCAGCTGGAAAACCAGGAAAGCTGAGGGCTTAGTTTCAGGACAAGATAGAAGGCTGGAGAACCAGGACACCTGAAGGTGTAACTCCATTCTGAAAACTCAAGATCCAGAGAGACCTTGCTATAGTTTGGATCTGAAATGCCTGCAAGGTGTTGAAGCCTTGGTCTCCAGCCCAGCCCTGTTGAGAGGTGATGGATCCTTTAGTGGGAGGTTTTAGGTCATTCAGGGCATGGCCTTGAAGAGGGCTGTGAAATCTCTGTCACTTCTGCTGCCTCTGTCTTTATTCTTTTTCATTTTTTGCTTCCTTGTCACCATGAGGTGAGCAGCTTACTCCCGCATTTGCTCCTCCTGTGATGTGCTGCCTTGCCACAAGCCTTAAAGCAACGAGCTCACTTGATCCTAGACTAGAAACTCCAGAACTATGAGCCAAATTAACCTCTTAACCTTATAAGCTTATTATCTCAGGTGTCCTGTTACAGTAATGGAAGGATAATGAATGCAAAGCTGATGTTTCAGTTCAAGTTGAAAGGCAGGAGACAAACCAATGTTCCAGTTCAAAGACAGGCAGAAGGAATCCATGTGGCCAATTAAATCTTGTAACACATAGCTGGATAATTCTCTTTTGTGGAGGTGGCCAGTCTTTTTGTTCTATTCATGCCTTCAGCTGATTGGCTGGGGCCCATCCCATTAGGGAGGGTGATCTGCTTTACTCAGTCTACCAGTTTAAATGTTCTGCGAGGAACACCTAGAATGGCATTTGACCAAATTTCCAGGCACCTCATGACTCAGCCAAGTTGATACATCAAACTAACCATTGCACCTTGACTGAGCAACATAAGCTACCAAGTGCAGAGGACACTAGAGGCTGTTTGTCTCTGTTCAGGCCAGAGCTGTCTTTGGGGTGACGTGGGTAGATATTCTTCTTCCCATGGTCACAGAGGAAAGATGAGTATGGGAACCTGAGTGTCCTCCTGTACCTGATGCATCCACTTTGGTATCATGCGTCTGGAGATACCCACACCACTTTCTTTTCAGAGGCTTCAGTTAGTGAATATTTCTGCTTTAGAGGGCCTCCTGCATATGCCATTTTCCCTAATCTTGCCTTGTGGACTTTCCTATTTTCAGTCTACAGATAAGAAAACTGGAAACTTAGACACATGAAATGATTTGGCCAGAACAACACAGTCTGGAGCCAGAGCTCCTATAAGACTGTGGTGTTTTCCTGAGCAAAGAAATACACAGCTTTGCTACCACCTGTGTGGTCAGATGTGAGCTGCCTCTGTGTGAAGGTGCTGCAGACACGCACCAACACCGAAGGAATTTATTTTCCTCAGAGCTGTGGTTTTTCAGTTGCAGCATGCATAAGCCCATGGCGCCAGCAACACGGCATTTGGCAGGCCTCCTTGAGTGTCTTCTGAGGAAGTCCAAGTACAATCCTGAGAGATCCTGCAAATTCAGAGCAAGGCACTTCCAACTGATCCAAGAATCCAGAACACCACTGAAACTAGATGTTTCTGAGCAGCCAAACTAGCTTGACAAGGGTTTCTTAAAAAGCTTTGCACTTAACCCCTGTGGTATTTATTTAAGAAAGTGGACTTTCTTCCTAATGGATGATATAGACATTCCTCCCATAAAATTCACTTATGTATAGACATATTGCTCCCTGGCAAGCTGCAAAGCCTTTGCACCAGTGTTCAGTCACACATTACACTCAGAGAATGTCATTAACATCACTGAAACTGTCTGGGAGGCACCCTAGAGTTCCTCCCCATCCTACCGCCCTCCCAGAGTGCTCAACTTGTCCTTGTGAGTCTCTGGGAGGGACACCAACACTCTCCCCAGATGGCCCACATACCTCGCTGGGGGCGGGGACTGCCTTGCACAACATGTGAGGGTCTTTGTGACCAGATTTACCTCAGACTGTGAAAGGCTGGTTTGCTAAAGCTTGAAGAATGATAAGCAAGGGCTGGGGATTTAGCTCAGTTGTTCTGCCACCCGACTCGAAAGCACAAGGACCTGAGTTCAATCCCTGGTACAAAAACAAAAGAATGATGAGCACAAGAAAAGTATGTCTCATTCTATTAAATATTTAACATCTATTTTATGATTTGCAGGCTCTCTGACAATCTTACCTGTGACATTTTTGTTGATAGCTCTACGGGAGTTTTTTTTTCTCCATTCCTAAGGTCAAAAACACAAACACCAGCTTGTCTCTGAAAGATGATCTGGGTTACACATATTAAAGTAGAATGCAGAACACAAAGAGTTTCCCAGGGAAAGAATGCACAGAAAATAAATAGAAGACGAGAGCTTTGTTTCCCAAGATTATTTGCAAATATAGAATGTCCCCTGCTGCAGGTTCTGTCTATTGCATTATCGCAGAAGTCCCTGAGAAGCCAGCTTCCCTGCAAGTTTCATCCATTCTGGAAATGCCAAGGTACTTTTGTAATATGAGCAAATACTAAGGTATTCAAATAATTTATAGTTTTAGTCTTATTTCTCCAGGAACATTTAAAAGCATTTCTAAGTGGAAATACTCAGGCTATGGTTTCCCCAAGCTTCTTCAATGTCTTTGGAAAGACTGATTTGAAGTGGTTCTTTAATTGTGGGTTAGGTCACTGCAGGAACCCGAATGTCAACTCTAAGCAGACAGCCCTCCCAGATAGGAGCTGCCCAGCTGCTTGGGAGGGAGAGACAAACCTTGAGGGCAGTGGGGAGCTGAGGGCATCTGGGAGGCCTTAGGACAGGAGGATCACGCAGATGGAACTCCCAGCTCCGAGGACCAGGGTTTACTCTGGTTGAAAGACATTAGCTGTGTAGCTTTCAGCAGATCACTCACCCTGTTCAATTACCAAAGTTGTCTTTTACAAGACTAGAACAATAAAATTCATAATACATGAGGTGGGATCAAAACACATGGTGAAGGTTTAAATTTAAGAATTGTTACAGTAAAAGACACATTGGCATTCATCCCCCTTAAAATACCTCTCCTTGCTTCAAGTATACTTATCCCGTCATTCTTGTCACTTTGTGAAGCAGTTTTGGAAGTCCTCTTTCCAGAGTGTCTTTATATACAATCACAGGTATGGTGAACGCTGCTTCTGTGTGCCATCCCATGGAAAGGCAGGCCCATAAGTGACCATAAAAGGTAGATGTTTTGAATCAATTCAGGACACCAAGGCAGCCATAGCAGCAGAATAAAATGATGCAGCTAATTCACTTGGTTTTATGCCAGGTTGAAGTAAATGCTATGAAACTGTAGCTCTGATTACCCTTGACAGAATGATCATTTAAACCTACTGAACCTTGGTGTCCTAGACGGGGAAATGGGAATAACAACTGGAAAACCTGTGTGTGAATCGTGTGGCCATGGGAGGTTAATATTGTCACCATTCATCCGCATCGCCACACCCTACTGTAAGACTTAGTGGGTATGCCCTGTGGTGTCCCTCGTTCTATGGGGCTGGAAACTTGATATTCACCGCTAGAAGTCTTCCCATGCACTTCCAGGGGATCTTCTGATTGTTATGTCTGCTCAGCTCTGAATGGCTTTTCTTGCCACAATTGAAGATTCCTCAAAGTGGTGAACCCATTTCTAAACTTTCAACCACTTCAGTATACTTACAATGGAATAATAGGAGGACATAAAAAGAGAAAATCCCTGTCCTTTCCAGCAAGATGGATGGAACTGCAGGATATGATGCTAAGTGAAATGCACCAGGCACAGAAAAGTAAGCATGGCTCACTCTCACTCATTTATAAAATCTGACAAAGTTGATTTCAGAGATGTGGAGAGTAGAATAGTGGTCACTATAGGTTAGGAGGGCAGGAGTGGCAGTTGGAGAAAGGCTGGGTAGTGGGTACCAAGACACAGTAGTGTGGGAGTAGTAAGTTCTAATATACAGTGAGGAGGTATTCATAGTTTATAATTCACTATATTTTTTGAAGAACTAGGAGAGAGAAGTTCAAAGTTTCCTAAAACAAAGAAATGATAAATGTTTAAGGTGAAAGTAATGTTAATTATCTTGGGTTTTTAGAGACAGGAGTTGCTACATAGTTCAGGCTGGTCTTGAAACTACTATCTAGCCAAGACTGACCTCAAACTCATGGCAATCCTCCTGCCTCGGCCTCCCGAGTGCTGAGATTACAGGTAAGTGTCTTTATAACTGCCTACCCTGTTTTTTAAAAAATTAGATATTCTATACATGTATTGGATTACATTGTATCCAATAAATATGTACAATTATTACATCAATTTAAAAGTGAAAAATCACACAGACACAAAAAATTCATTAAGGCTATTTTGAAGTAAACTTAGTCAAAATCCACTGGCAATTCTAATTCTTAGGTCCATATTTTGTTGTTAAAATTCTGACAAACATTACAAAAATTATGTTAAGAATTTAATGATGAAAACCTGAGTGAACCTCATCTTTCTCTAACAAGCGATTTGTGTTGGTCTGCATGAGTACAATTGTAGATTCCTCACTTTGGCCTCTGAGGTAGATGGTGTTGGGTATTGGGTAGATGTGTGTGGCAAACCGAATTATTTGCAGTTGTTTAAACACTTCGATGTTCTTAGAAACATGATGGCAGCAAAGAGAGATGGAAGCAGCCATTTCTTGCCTCCAAAGCTAGGAAAAGCTGAACAGATCTTTCTCAAAAGAAGGCATACAAACATCTAACAGGTACATGAAGATACACAGCTGAACTAATCATTAAAGCAGCACAAATTAAAACCGTAATGAGGTGTCATTCACACCCGTTAGGATGGCTTTTACCAAAAAGAGGAAAGCTTTCAGCAAAGGTACGGAGAAAAGTAAACCTTCACATGCTTTTGGTAGGAAAGTAAATTAGTGCAGCCCTTATGGGAGGCAGCATGGAAGGTATTCGAAAAACAGAAAAATAAAAACTACTCATAACTCGTGGTATATATTCCAAAAAAGTGAGACTGATATGTCAAGGGATATCTTCTCTCCTATGTACACTGGAGCACTATTCGCAGTAGCCAAGAAGTAGACACAATCTAAGAGTTCGTCAACTAATGGATGGGTGAAGCATGTGACAGATACACAATGAAATATTAGCCCTAAAAAGTGGTGGGGAGAATTCTGTCATTTGAAATAGTATAGATAAGTCTGGAGAACATTGTGATCAATAAAATAAGGCCAGCAGAGGAGAGCAAATACCACATGATCTCACATATGTGTGGAATCTGAATAAAGTCGTTCTCGCAGAAGTAGGGAGTAGGACAATGATATCCAGAGGTTGGGCATTGGGCAGGGAGGGGAGGGAGCTCTGTTGAACAAAGAGCATGATGTTTCAGATCAAAAAGGAGATTGGTTCTTACATTCTTTGTACAGCAGGCTACCATGAAAGTATATGTTTTAAGATAACCAATAAAGTGAATTTCAAATGCCTCAACATTAAACATGACGAGTAAGCAGAGGACAGAATTTAAGTAGTTTAATTTAGTCATGCTACATTGCATACATATATAGAAATATCACATTGTATTCTATAAATATATACAATTGTGATTTTTCTTCTTTTGATTTTTAAACAGTTTTGGTTTTTCAATAAAGTATTATTATTGATTTTTAATTGAAATAAAAGTTAGACTACCCTCAAGTCAAAGTCTCACAAGAAGATGACTTGGGTTTTATTAAGGAATTTTAAAAGTTGCTTGGACCGCAGACAACACTCTTGAAATAAGAGGGTAAGCAGAGGAGACTGCTTCAAAGATGGAAATGCTTAGTAGTTTTCAGATATGATTTTTTTGGGGGGTGGAAGATCATTATTTACCTCACTGCTGAGGAGGCAGCTGGGAGAAGAGATGAATAGAAGTGATCCCTGGTTGTAAGTTTGATGAGACTCCTGAGGAAAGAGTATAGTCTGGGAAGGGGTCTCCTGGTGTTGCACACAGGGCTCAGGACTAGTGACCGACACTCATATTCAGGAAGTCATGCTTGAGTACTGAGCTTGTAGCCGATGTCTACTGTTCAGCCCTGATGGACCAGTCACCAGACCAAGGTGGGGGTGGATTGCATTTCACAAGGATGCTCATATTTGTGTTTGTCATGAGCTATGGGGGGGGTGCACTTTTTCAGATGATCCGTACAGAGGGCCATGGTGACACCTATGTAGTTGAGAGCTCAGTGAGGAGTCCCTGAGATGCCATAGATGACCATCCTGGCCATCTATGAATGAGTGAATGAATATTCAATATCCACAAAGGAGAAGTGAGTAGGGATTTTAACTTGAATCTGTTACTGAAATGCTTTTCAGAAGCTCAATGACTGGACGGAACCAGGGTTCTGTATTATAAAATTAAAACCTGAGCCTCTTCACACACCATGCTCCCTTGTCTCTATGTTGGGAAAGCTGTGACTAGGTTTGGGGAGCTGTGTGTGGGTTGATGTGATTGCACAACTCAGATGAGTGAAAGGACACTTCCTCCAGTGTGACGCACTGGTCTCTCCTTGTTTGGGGTTTCACTCCGACCGGGGACAAGGTGCAAAAAGGTCTGCATGAGAAGCCAGGAAATGACAAACACTTTCTCACCCACATCCAGCCTCCCCACTCATGAATTCTGGTCCTCCAAAATTTTCCAGGCAAGGTCAAGGAGGCAGAGAGGACCACCCACCATAAACAGGGCTGTCATGAAGATTCTTTTGGGGGGGGGTTGAGACAGGGTCTCACTAAGTAGTTGAGTCTGACCTGGAACTCACTATGTAGCCCAGGCTGGTCTCGAGCTCCCAGCAATCCTCCTGCCTTAGCCTCCCGAGTGCTGGGATTACAGGTGTGTGCCACCACGCCCGGTCCTGTCATGAAGATTCTCGAAGCAGACACCTGCATATAGCACACTCAGCTGTGCATCCGCTGCTGTCATCCATTAAAGGAGAGTGTGCCTCTGCTGATGGATGGGAAGCACACTGTCTGGCTAACTGCCCCCACCCCGGGTCACAGGAACTCAAGGTTGACGCACTCAGCATCAGCCCCCCACACAAACTTTAGGCAAGAGTTAGTGCAGAGGAGGTTGCGCACCCTCACAGAGGTTGCTCTGTTTTGGCTGTGTGGACTGAACACCCTCCACTGAGCTCTTTGGTCTTTCTTTGTGCTTCTGGTACTGCATCAACCCAAACAATATCCGTCTTTCCTTTGGGGTACCCTGCTGGCACTCAGTGCTGACATCTTCTGGGTGTCACAGCTCTGTCCTCTCCCAGCCTCCAGAAGTCCAGTGATCCCTCACTTCCTCACATCCCTTGTCCATGGTATTTGGGAAGCCTGTGCCCCCTGCACTCCATAGGTGTGCCTTCCGGAGTCTAGGTGATGGTCTCAGGCCCCTCTTTCTAGGTCCTTCAGCTCTCAGCTCTCCAAGGTTTGAGCATCCTAAGGACAGGCAAGCTACTCCCAGATCACCTGGCATCTAAAGGAGCATATCTCACCCGCACCTGCCCAGGTGGAGGAGGATAGGGTTCTATGTCAGTTCCTAGGGCTTAGGGAATATCTCCAGTGATTTCACTTCCTCCCAACTCTGACAGGACAGTCCATATCAGTGTGGGGGAGCCTCCTCTGGGTTGTATCTCCTTCCTTTCTTACCTCTGAGGACATCATTGTCTCTTCTTCCTTCCCTTCCCCTGGGTGACAAAGCTCATCCCCTTGCTCGTGATAGAAGGAATGCACCATTAGGTAAAAACTGATTGTGGGGAGAAATACATCTGGATATATCAGACAAATATGATCTCCATAAATAACCAAATGATAGGGGCATGGTTTGTTATTATAGGCAACAAACCTATGCTATAATTTAGCCTGTATAATCACCTAATAATGCAAAGCCTTCTCATTTGCAATGTCAAACCTCAAGTCATCTTAGGGGAAAAATGTAAAGGACCCTCACTTTCTTACTCAGACTGACTCAGAGACCTAAGAGCATTGAAATTTTTGCAAAAAAAAACAAAAAACAAAAAAAGACTCCCTGAACTGGCAACAAAAGAGGATCAGGAAAAACTGAAGTCACAAATAATTTCTCAGATAACAGCAAAGATTGTGCCCATAGTGCACAATATGATTAATAAATCTAGAGCAGACTCTCTTCTTTGTTCAGAGACAGCCTGGAAGATCCTCCCCATA
The DNA here is from genome assembly GCF_012274545.1 of Fukomys damarensis. NCBI lineage: Eukaryota > Metazoa > Chordata > Mammalia > Rodentia > Bathyergidae > Fukomys > Fukomys damarensis. The sequence goes on from NW_022900939.1 coordinate 30,209,269, forward strand.
ATAAAGGATTGCTATGGTCCTGGTATGGTCCTGGTTTTTGGCTCTTTTTAAGTAACATATCTGGTGCTGAGAGCTGGGAGGAAGGCAATTGATTAAGTGATGATGCCCTGTGGGTTGGGGTCAGTTGGCCTTTCAGCTGCCTCCTCCAGTCCACATCTGCTGAGACAGGACCTCCTCGGGGCTTTCCGCCTTTACCATTGTTGATGACTCACATTCACATTGGTCACTGATTTCAGGGTGAGTAGGTAGTTAGCTTCTCTCTACACAGGTCCTCTGTCTCGTTCTTGTTCTCTACCTCTGGGAACTATTTAGAAATCCAAGCACTTGGTCAGAGAGACCCTCTCAGGCCGCTGGACCCAGGACCACATCCCTGAGGGATGGCCCATCAGCCCGACTTCACTTGTTCTCCACCTCTGGGGCCTGGTTTAGGGAGTATCAAAAGAGATTAAAACACTCCTCCATTTTTCCCTCCTAGAGAGATAACTCCCCCTCACCTGCCCTAACATGGGTGCCCAACGATCCAAATCCCCTCCCTCAATGCCTCTTGGCTGTCTCCTGGCACAATTTCATCCTCTTGGACTGTTGGGACCCGACTTTAAGGGAAAATCATTCATGTTTAAATTGCAACAAAGTTTAACCTCAGTAAAAATTAGATAATAAATCTCAATGGCCCAAAAATGGCACTTTCAATTTTAGCATACTGCTTGATTTGTGCAATTTTTGTCAACTCATTGGCAAATGGTCAGAAGTGCCCTGACTACAAGCCTTCTTTCTCACCCCTCCCTCTGTCTAACCTGTTTGCCATCGCAGGTACTTCTAGTCCAAACTCCTTCCTCCAGCCCTCCCAACTCCTACCTTTGATCCTGCTGAACACGCACCACTCACACCTCCCCCACCCCATAACCTGGCCAGCTCTTCCATCTCCTCACGAGCTCAGCTCCTCCATCTTGTGTCTCTTCACCACACAACTGCTCTCTCCCTACTCCTCCAGCCCCTTCCATACAGGTGAGTTAGGAATCACTTCTCTGCTTGCTATTCCTTCTCCAGCTTCCTCAGAAGAGAGAGGAAAGCAATACTCTGCAAAATCAAATCAAATCAAATCAAATCAAATCCTGGCCCTGCCTATTTACATATCAACAACTTATTTGTCAGGCTACATCACCAAGAAATTCCATCAGGCCGTACTGTTTTTTACATAAATATTGGAAAATAAAATATAAGGTTTTAAAACAATTGAAAGAAAATGTAATGCTTAAGATTGGAGCTCAAAGACCAAATGCTAGGTTACAGACTGCCTGCTCCATAGTAAACTCAGCTGTGATGTCCTGCCAGGCAGGAAAATCTTTAAAACACCATCGACAACAAAAACCAACAAATAAATTATAAATTCTGGCTAATTGACAAATGTACCTTTCATCTTCAACTTAAAATAATGTTTGATTGATGCTTAGTTTCCAGATGTTTAATCTATGTATTTGAAACATTTCTTTTACATTGTAAATTCTTAAATTGTAACTATAGGATTAACTTGACCTCTCTCTACTTTCTGCTTACAAACTTCTGACAATAGCTGTAACACAAGATTATGCTTCTGTAACAAAGCACTTTTACTCCTTCTGATTCTAATTGCAAGAGATCTCTGTTAATTGATCTGCAAAAGTTTTGACTAGCCTTAATTTAAAGAGATGTTATAATTCAGTTGGCCAAATATATTTGAGTGCACTCTAGTTTCATAAATTGTCTTATGTTTGTCTGTGCCTGTCCAACTGGAAGTGTTTGTCCAATTATACTTTTTTATCAAAATGACATCAAAGATACAAATAAATTGTTAATTTCTACAACCTGGTTTTACAGATTAAATAAAAAGTTGTCAAGATAATTAGATATAAACTTTTAGGTTTGGATAGATTCTTGTTGGTGAATAACGAAGCAGCTGCTCAGAAAATTTATTCTGGTCCTTGTTCACTAATGGGAGCCCCAGTAATTTTCATAGAGTTTCATAGCTAAATTGTTGTTGTAAAATGTTTATATTGGTTATCATCAAAGGGTTGAGTTCTAAATATGTTATTGTGATATGTTTATAATGGTCATCTTCAAAATATAATATTTTCTATGGAAAAGCAAAGATTTATTAAAAAAAAGATTATTTTGGTACCAGGCTACACTATAGGACAGAAGGTTTCATATAATTATAATAATTGTTATTACTACTTTGCTGGTATACAAAATATGTTCACATTTTCTGACTATACAGGTCTTCCAACATATTGTTTATGACAATAACCTTTTGATCCAAGTATTCACCCTTCTCTTCTGCTCCACCTACTTATGATTACAGGTACATTTGAGGGTCCATACACTTTCCTTAGATGGCATTCTATCAAAAGGTAATAACTTAAGTAAGAGTTTCCATTTTTTTTGTTTTTATGTGTTTTTAGTGGGGAAATACATTTTACAATGACTATTTTATACTAACATACATAGCTAAATTTGTTGCAAAGATAATGTCATCATGATTGTCATGTTAAACTATTATTATTATTATGTGTGTCTCCTGATTCAAAGTTTTTTGTGTTAATATTCTACAGGAAATCAACTACTAGAACAACCATGAATGATAAAAATAACATTCCTCTAACTATATTTTAGATTCTAGAGTGATTGCTATACTGATAAAATTATAATAGTTAATCTCACTACTCCTAATGTACTACTGATGTCACTGATCTTTTCTTCTGAGTGTGCAACCACCAAGGTGCAGAGACCAACAGTAAAAGGTAACTGGGCTAAGAAGACCACCAATACTCTGGCCCTAAACCTCCAAGTTCATCAAAGATCCAAGGTATGAAGGAACCTTTTCTATACTACCTCACATCTTTGGTAAGTCACCCAACCTCCTGAGCAGGGAGATTGCTGGCCATCAGAGGGCAAATGTAATGTGTGCCAAAAGAGGATCACCAAGAGAAAAAGTCTCCCATGCTTTCACTGAAAGCAACTTGGTCAGTCAAGGTCCATGACCCATCTTATTGGTTCACACTGACAGGAGCTGAGGGGTTCTATGCATGGTTCCAAAATAATGCCTAAAGAGACTTAACTGACCTTGACAGATAGCAAGATGGTCATATTGATTAACACAGGTCTCACTTTAACTTGGCCTTAAATACCCCTCAGAAAAGAATAACCAAAAGAGGCAGTTAATGAACAGGCACTAGTGACAGAGAGACTTTTAAGGCCTACCACTCCACCTCCCTATAAAGGGGTAGATGTTCAAGTGGTAAGCCAGATAACCCAGTCTTAAAACAGGCTACAACACCTATTCAATACCACCATTCACTATCTCCCTGTCAATATCTCAGACTGTTAGATATGTATGTCTGTTTATCCCTACTCTGTCATTCCAATTTCTGTCCCCCTAGATTTTAAGCTGTCTGCCTCAAATGCTGACAATTTATCCACAGTTCTGGGACTCTTTGCTATGGGTTTACCATTCCCTACACAAATCACTAACCTGACATGCACAGGGCAAAACGACAACATCACTTGTCTTGCTTGCTCCCTCTTTATCTCAGAAGAGGGTCTGATCTGCCTGTCCAAGGGTCTGTACTTCATATGTAATCAAGAGGTATTCTGATGCCTCAATCAGTCTGATGTTTTCCATTATATATACCCTTCCTTAGCCCTCCCATTACCATGTATACAGAAGCACAGATGTCTAAACAAGTTCTCCCACAGAACACAATCAGAAAAGGGCAGTTCCCCATCTATCCCCCTCCTTTTTTGGGGTGGGGGTTGAGACAGGGCCTCACTATGCAGTTGAGAATGACATGGAACTCACTATGCAGCCCAGGCTGGTCTTGAACTCACAGCGATCCTCCTACCTCAGCCTCCCAAGTGCTGGATTACAGGCATGAACTACCACCCCCAGCTTCTATTCCCCTTCTTAATGGGGGCAGGGATCCTCACTAGGATGGCAACAGGGATAGCAGGCATTTCTACATCCACACATTTCTATCAAGCCCTGTCCATAGAGATTTCAGAAGACATGGATAAAGTAAGCCAGTCCTTACATACAGTACAAGATAAATGCGCTAGCAGCAGTTGTGTTACAAAATAGAAGGGCCCATGACATGCTGACAGCAGCCCAAAGGGGAACATGCCAGGTGCTAGGTGAAGAATGCTGTTATTTTGTTAACCAGTCTGGGATTGCTAAAGCAAAGGTTAAAGAATTACAGCAGTCGGGCTGGAGATTTAGTTCAGTGGTGCTGCAGCCTGCCTCACAAGTGCAAGGTCCCAAGTTTGATCCCTGGTACCCCCACAAAAAAGTTAGAGCAGCACATCGAAGAGCAAAAGAGACAATGGAATTCTTGGGGGACTAGACCAAAGCTATTCCTGGCTTCCCCAAATTATGTCTTGGCTACTTCTCTTGTTGGGACCACTGGCTTGTATATGTCTTTTAATCATGATAGGGCCCTGTCTGTTTTTCTGTTTTCAAAAATTTCCTAGGATCACCTGAGGGCATTTACAAACTAGACAGTCAAAGAACTCATCATGGCAAGGTATTGGCCACTGTAGTAGAGGGAAGAAGCTCCCACCAGATCTAGGTTTAGCCCCAACCTTTGCCACTTTGTTAGCTTGAAGCAGCTCTAGAAGAAGAGACCTTTGCCCAATAACCATGAAACAAAAGCTTGGAATGTTAGATTTCCCTCACCTTAAAATGGCTGTAACTAGTGATGACAAAAGCCCCTCCTAGTGATGTCAGAAGCTCCCCCAGTCCCTAGCCACTACATCACTCAATCCCACCCCAGTTCCTATAAACCTCACCCCAGTTCTATAAGAAGAACTCCCTGTCTCAGCTATATTGCTCTCTTTCCTTTGTTCAGAGACAGACTGGCAGATCCTCCCCATAATAAAGGCTTGTTATGGTGAAATAAATAAATAAATAAATAAATCTAGAGCAGACATGGAATTAAAAAAATAGAGGAGCTGAGGAACATGATGGAATCCAAAAATAGGAAACAAATGGAATCCATAATATAGATGCAAACAGATTTCCAGGAGATTAAAAACTCCACTGAAAGTTTACACAGCAGAATTAGCCAATGTGAAGATAGAGTTCCAGATACAGAAGATAGGATTGCAACTAGTGACCAGGAAAAGAAAAATTTCTTAAAAATTGTAAGGGACCATGAAAAGTCAATCCAGTAGCTGCTAGATGATGCAAAGAAGAATAATATCAGACTAACTGGAGCCAATGAGAAACAGGAGAGAGTGCAGACAACTTAAAAAAAACCTATTCACAGAAGTAATGGCAGAAAACTTCCCAAGTAAGGGAAAACAATTTGATATACAGATAAGTGAGGCATATAGGACTCCTACTAGCCATGATTAAGAAAAAAATCTACACCTAGATATATAAAAGAAACCCAGTTGGGCATGGTGGTGCATGCCTATAATCCCAGCACTTGGGAGGCTGAGGCAGGAGGATTGCTGTGAGTTCAAGACCAGCCTGGGCTACATAGTGAGTGAGTTCCAGATCAGACTCAACTACATAGTTAGGCCCTGTCTCAAAAAAACAAAAAACAAAACAAAAAAAAAACAAACAAAGATTCCAGAAACCCAACAAAAGAACAAAATTGTACAAAGAGTCTGTTAGGGACCTGACGTTGCCTCCATCACAGGCTGTATTCTCCTGGTTCTTCTTGCTTCTTAAAATGACCTCATGCTCTTATCTTTAGTTTCCCTCCCTCCAAGGCCACAGAGATCGCAGTAGTTAAACCTAAGTTTCTGCATTAATGAACCCATAAAAGGCAACCTGGCCTGTGATAGTTTGAAAGTAGCCCACTCCTCATGAATAAGCAATAGCCCAGCCCAAAACCAACAAAAGGACCTTTCTTTCTTTGTCCCCCGCCTCTCTTCCTTCTCTCCTCTCGCCCTTCACACCTCTCGCTGTGTGGCCTAGTTGTTGAGTGTCGCTGTGCCTCTACAGAGTCAGAGATATGAAACAAATCACATACAAAGGAAAGTCTATCAGAACCACAGCAGGCTTCTCAACACAAACATTCAAGGCAAAAAGAGCTTGGAGTGATGTATTTCAACCCCTAAAGGAAAACAGCCTCCAACCTAGACTGATGTACCCTGCAAAACTATCTTTTAAAACTGATGGAGAAATAAGATACTTTCATGACAAAGAGCACCTTAGGAATTTCATGAATACCAAACCAGCACTCTGAAAAATTTTAAACAATACCCTAGGAAGCCCAGCAAAAGGAATCCATCAGGCATGACAAGAAATTAAATGCAAAGGGGGAGAAACCAACAAAAAGAAAAAGTCACAACAAGGATAAGTCAACACATATCAGTTATAACCATCAATGTTAGTGGTCTCAATTCACCAATCAAAAGAAATAGATTGGTAGAATGGGTCAAGAAGCAAAATCTAACAATATGCTATATACAAGAAACATATTTAATTAAAAAAAACTCATAGACTGAAAGTTAACAGGTGGCAAGCAAAACTCCATGGGACAGGAACCTGGAAAAAAGCAGGAATAGCTATCCTCTTTGCAGATCATGTGGATTTTAAACCCACACCGATCAAGAGAGACAAAGAAGGCTGAATAGTTTCTCCAGTGTGAAAAACTAAAAGTGTAAATAAGATCCAAATTATATAACTGATAATGTGAAATAGGAAGAAAAGAGCTAAAAGTGTAGGGAAAGTGGGAAGGGTAGGGGAAAGGTAATAAGGGTGAAAAACGTGAGAAAAAATAGAAACAAATAGGGAAGGATGGAGGGAATGAAGAGAGGGCAGGGGTATGTGGAAAAAATGAGAACCAAATCCGTCATGTAAAGGTATAAGATCCTAATGATGAATGTAACTGTACTATAAACCTAAGAAGTACCAATAAACTCAATAAAAAAAAGAGAGACACAATGACACTATATCCTTGTAAAGGAAATGGTAAATCCAAGAGGAAGAGATGACAATCATAAATATATATGCACCAAACACTAGTGCACCCAACTATGTAATGGACCTGAAAAAAATCAAATAAGCACTAACCCAGTAGTAATGGGGGACCGCAATACCACACTGTCACAAATAGATATATCACCTAGACAGAAAAAACAACAACAAATACTAGAACTCAAACTATTGAACAAATGAACTTAACAGATGTCTACAAAGTGTTCCACCCCACAAAATCAGAATACACATTGTTCTTAGCTGCACATGGGATGTTCTCCAAAACAGACCACATACTTGCTCGTAGTACATGTCTAAGTAACTGCAAAGGAATTGAAGTGATCCCCTGTATATTATCAGACCATAGTGCGATAAAATTGAAGATCAACAGTAAAAGAAACCACAAAAATTTCACACATGGAAATTGAACAAAAAACTCCTGAGTAACCAATGGGTCACAGAGGATATTAAAGAACAAATCAGACAGTTCCTACAATTAAATGACAATGACAATACAATATATGGAAATATATGGGACACAATAAAAGTAGTTTCACAAGGGAAATTCATAGTACTGAATTCGCATATTAGGATAGCAGAGCAAGCAAAATTAACTTGATGCTGAAACTCAAGCTTCTAGAAAAAAAAAAGAGCAGAACAAATCCAAAGCTCATAGAAGGGAGGAAATTATAAATATCAGAGCAGAAATTAATGCAATGGAGACTAAAAGAAAATTTTTTAAAAAATCAATGAAGCAAAGAGTTGGTTCTTTGAAAGAATAAACCAAATTGCCAAACCCTTAGCCAACCTTATCAAAAAAGGGAAAGAAAAGACCCAAATCCATGCAATTGGGAATGAAAAGGGTGAAATTTAAATGCACCCCTGCAGAAATCCAGAAGATCATTCATACCTACCTAAAGAACCCATACTTCAATAAGTTGGAAAATACAGAAGAAAAGAACAGATTCCTAGATTAATATGAATTTCCAAAGTTGAATGAAGATGATCTAAAAATTCTAAATGACCCAATATCAATCAATGAAATTGAATATGTAATTAAAAACTTACCAACTAAGAAAAGTCTGGGCCTTGATGGTTTCATTGCTGAATTCTACAAGACAGTTAGAGAGGAACTACACCACTAGTGTTTAAACTCTTCAGTGAAATTGAAAGGGACACAGTACTCACAAATTCATTCCTGGAAACAATCATCATCTTGGTCCCCAAAGCAGAGAAAGATCCAACCAAAAAAGAGAACTACAGGTTAATCTCTCTAACTAACATAGATGCAAAAATCCTCAATAAGATACTGGCAAGCAGAAGATCTTCAAGAAGATCATACACCCTGACCAAGTGGGATTCATCCCAGGGATGCAGGGATGGTTCAACATACGCAAATCAATAAATGTAATACACTGTATTAATACAGCCAAGGATAAAATCCATATGATTATCCTATAAGATGCACAAAAAGAATTAAATAAAATCCAACACACATTCATGATAAATTGGAATATACAGAAAATTGAAATAGACACTCTACCTCAATCTGATAAAAGCAATCTATGAAAAACTAACAGCTAATATCATGCTAAGTCATCAAAAACTGAAATCCTTCACAATGTAATCAGGAACAAAACAAGGACGTCCACTATCACCACTCCTTTTCAATATAGTTCTAGAAACATTAGCCACAGCAATTAGACAAGAGAAAGAAATAAAAGTTATAAAGATAGGAAAGGAAGATGTCAAATTGTCATTATTTGCAGATGACTTGATACGCTATATAGAAGACCCCAGGAACTCCACCAAAAATCTTCCAGACTTAATAACCAAATCCAATAAAGTAGCTGGATAGGTTAACAAACAAAAATTAATAGCTTTTCTGTACATGAAAAGCAGACACACTAAAAAATGTGGCAATCAATTCCTTTCACAACAGCATCCAAAAAATTGAAATACCTAGGAATCCATCTAATGAAAGAAATCAAAGATCTCTACTATGAAAACTACAGCACTCTGAAAAAAGAGGTTGATGAGGATATCTGAAAATGGAAAGACATCCTTTGCTCCTGGGTAGGAAGAATCAACATAATGCAAATGGCCATACTTCCAAAACTTCTGCATAGATTCAATGCAATCCCAACTGAAAACTCAGCAGCATACTTCACAGACCTTGAGAAAATAATCCAAAACTTCATTGCAAATAAGAAGAGACCTGGAACAGTGAAAGCAATTTTAGGCAATAAAGAGAAGTTAAGGGGTATCACAATCCCCAATTTGAAACTATACTACAAAGCTATTGTGATTAAAAAAAACAGCATGGTACTGGCAAAGAGACAGACCTGAGGAGCAGTGAAACAGATTAGAAGATGCAGAAACAACTCCCGACAATGACCCGATCTTCGACAAAGGAGCCAAACACCCTCACTAGAGGAAAAATAGCTTCTTTAATAAATGGTGCTGGAAAAACTGGGTTTCAACTTGCCAAAGATTAAAACTAGACCTATGTCTTTCACCAGGCACTAAACTAAAATCAAAATGGTTTTAAAAATCTAAATATTAAAACAGAAACAACCAACTGGAAGAGAGGTTAGGTAGAACTCCTGAAGACATTGGTGGAGGAAAAGATTTCATGAACAAAACCTCAGTTGCCCATGAGCTAGCATGAACAATCAACAAATGGGATGTCTTCTTATTAAAAAGCTTCTGCACATCAAGAGCAATCACAAACAGTGTGAAGAGACAACCCACAATGTGGGGAAAAATCTTCACCAGCTTTTCCTCAGACAAAGGTCTACTATCTAGAATATACCAAGAACTTTTAAAAATCAGACCTTCAAAATTTAAAGACCCAATCCAAAAATGGGCATCTGAAGTGAACAGACATTTCTCAAAGAAGTAGAAATAGCAAATAAACATATGAAAATCTGTTCAACATCACTGGTCATTCGAGAAATGCAAATGAAAACAACACTGAGATTCTTCCTCACCCCAGAAAGAATTGCTGCTATCAAGAAATCAGTCAATAACAAATGCTGGTGGGGCCGTGTGGAAAGAGGAGCACTGCTCCACTGCTGGTGGGAGTGTAGACTGGTGCAACCATTGTGGAAAGCAGTATGGAGATACCTCAAAGAACTAGGATTGGAAGTCCCATTTGATCCAGCTATTCCCCTTTTGGGTATCCTCCCAAAATCACATTATAGCGATATATGTGCACCCATGGTCATAGTAGCACAATTTGTAATAGCTAGAATTTGGAAGCAGCCCAATTGCCCATCAACTGGAGACTGGATAAAGAAAATGTGGGGTTTTAAAAGAGTAAAAATGGAATACTATTCATCCATAAAAATGATAAATTAGAGATATTTATAGCTAAATGGATGGACATTGAAGTGATATTTTAAGTGATATAAATAGGACACACGTGTGTAAATACCAAATAGCTTCTTTAGTGTGAGAAACTGAAATTAAATAAGGGCTAAAAGGTATAATAGATGATGTGAAGTAGGAAGAAAGGGGGCAAAGAGGAAGGGGAAATGGGAGGGGCAGTAGAAAGAAAAGAAGGAGATGGAATCAACATGAGAAAATGAAAAATAATGGAAACAAAGTCTTTGTAGATTGGGAGGGAGGGGTTGCAGGGAGGGCAAGGGAATGGGGAAAAAATAAGAACCAAGATATATCATGTAAAGGTACAAGATCCCAATGATAAATGTAACCATATTGCTTGCTTTAAATGTACCAGTAAATTTAATGGGGAAAAAAGTTTCTAACAATGAATGTCATTATATTGTATACATTAAATGTACCGATAAAATTAATAAAAGTTAAAAAACAACCAAAAAAAGAGAATTATACTTACAGGATTACCCTTTCACATATTACAAGTCCGCTCCTTGTTTTTGACAGCTTGAGAAGGCCATGTGTGATGAGAAAGTGGACAACTGTTTGGCTGTCACCATGACCTGGCCAGTTTAGCATGGTGTTCAATAAGATCAAAATGAAGAGACTGATCAAGGTCAGGGTGTGGAGTGAGATAGCCATAGACAGTCTGATCCCTTTGTGCCTTGTGTGTCAGCAGTAAAAGCAAACAGAAAAGTAACTCCAAAGGTACTTCTGTTGTCTAATTAATAACAAGAAAGACCAGGTTTGGGGTCCAGTGTTTGTGCTTCATTCCCAAGCTCCTATGTCACCTTCATGGAAAAGCAGTATGTGTTCATTCAGTCCTCTGTATCTGCAGGTTCAACGTCCATGTTTTAACCACAGCTGGGAAAATCTTCTTTCAGATAGTTGCATCTCTACTGAACACATTCAGACATTATCTTTCTCGTCATTATTCCCTAAACAATACAGTAAAATAATTATTGATGCAGCATTTATATTGTGTGAAGTATTGTAAGTAATCTAGAGATGATGTCAAGCACACAGGTGTGTGCAGATTCTATGCAAAAACCTTGCCATTGGACACATGGGCCTTGAACATCTGCTGATTTTGGCATTCACAGTGATGTTGGCACCAGTTACCCTTAGGTGTCAGAGAGCTGACTGCATTTGTACATGTTATTTATAATTTTGACTGTATGCTAAAGAATGAAAATCATAACTGGCACTTCAAGAAACCCTTAAAAATGAGAAAGAGAAAAGAACTCTTCGGCCCTGAGCCAGGTATCCGAAAAGGCCCCTCTTGGTCTTCCTGAGCCTCAGCAATTCCCTGCTGGATCCAGTCTCCACAGAGACCTTTGGAATCCGGTTGTTCCTGTCAGCTGACTGTGCTGACGTGCTCATCTGGAAAGACTGGAGCACAGCAAGGCCAAGATGGAGAGCGATGAAAGGGTGTCAACTCCTTTGAGACTAGCAGGGCCCGCCACAGCTTGCTTCAAGGCCTCCAGGTCCTTAGGAGCCACCAAAGGAGATGGATGGACTGCAAGCAGCAAAAGCTATCTCCAGCATGAGCTAAGGGTACAGGAGCCCAGAGCTCAGAGCCCACTGAGCTGGAACCAAGCAAGGAGGTGAGTTTCTTAGATGCTCTGTCTCAGTAGTTTTCCAAATAAACCACAAAAGAAGATCACCAATCAGGAAGGAAGAATAACTATAGTGCTTTTTCCTTGAGATTTGTCAATGCATACAATCTCTCCCTCTTTCCTGCCTCTCTTTCAGTCTCCTTTCTGTCTCTTCCTTTCGCTGTCCGTCTCCTTTTTCTTTCTCTGTTTTGTCCTGGAACTGTAGATGTGGGTGGCTTGAGGAGGGGCTCTGGGGGAAGCACGGAAAGTTCACCGAGGATGTGGAGCAGAACCAGCTCTGAAAGACCAAATTCCAGGCCTGAGAATGTCACATTGTATTAGCATGAGGTTGGTAACAAGAAATTTGTGTTGACATTTGAAAGGGTGGATGAGGGTAGAGGTGTTTTTTCAGACTTTCAACCTCTTTGTTTGACTTAAAACATTTTATTTCTCCCAAGCTAAGCACTGTTCCTCTCTGTGAAAACCAAAGAAGCTTAGGCATGAGTGTGTCCCTCACTTTTGTGTTGCCTTGATCGTGTGGAGGGGGAGGAGGCCAAATTAAAGCAAGGCTCAGTGATGGGGACCAGCTGTGGAATGCTGCCCCTGGTCATGACTGAGCAGCAATTTAGTTTTCCACAGTAAAGCAGGATTTACATTCAATTCACAGTCCTCGGAGGAATTTCCCCTGCCTCTTATTTGGCCTTGTGAATTTTTTGGCTCCAGTGTCTGTAAGCAGATGCAAATGTCAATAGTGAGGGAGTTTGGCTGACAAAGAAGCAGCTCTTTGTATCTCACTGCAGATTAAAAAAAAAAAAAGTAAATTCCTAGTTTCGTGAGCATGATTGCATTTTGATCAAAATCAGGCACTGGGAGCAGTATGGGGGATGAATGGTCAGGTTCTTCAAACAAGGCCTCATTTGGTGACTTGGCTTACAGGATGTGCATGTACCTCAGCAAGGTAGTTAGTGGGAAGAACTGGGGTGGAACTCAGCTCCTTGTCTCCTAGGAGAAAACAACAAGTGAGCTCCACTTATGGATTAAGGACAGGGTGTCTGTTTCAGGTACAACTCGCTACCAGCAATGTCACCTTGGTTGTTGGCACTAGTGAAGCAATGTCCTCTTCAGATGTCCCACTCAGTCACAAGGAGGCCTGCATACTGTGCTGGGCAGAAGGCTGAGCTGCAGGGGAGGGTGGGTGTGGAAGAGAAAAGGGAAGGGAAAAGGAGTTAGGAGAAGGCAGGAGGGATGGTGCCTCATCACGTGACACCGGGACAGCTTGGAAAGCTCTGAGGAGGAGCCCGGCGCAGCCATTTTCCTGTAGCTTCCTGTCCTCTTGTCCTGCTCCTTCTCCAGCTGACCAGCACAGTGTCACCAGCCCCCACGATATCCAAGACAGTATTCAAGGACATGATCCGCAAGATCATGGACCCCAAGAAAAAGTACCTGGACTACTTAATTCAGTGCACAAACGAGATGAATGTGAACATCCCACAGTTGGCAGACAGTTTATTTGAAACAACTACAACCAATAGTTGGGTGATAATCTCTCATTGCAACTCATCATTTGAAGGTGTATGGAAACGAGCGTTTTGTTCAGTATTTGGCTTCCAGAAACACATTGTTTAATTTAAGAAGCAATTTTTTGGATAAAAGATTACAAGGATGTGGCATGTCTACATTTATGAGGCAGTATGGTAGATATTTAAATGAAAAAGCAGTTTCAAAAACTGACAAGTTACATTTGATTTCACAAAAGTGAAGAGAGGAGCTGACGGTGTTATGAGAATGATGAACATAGAAAAACTCTTAACAACTGTACCAATTATTCAAAATCAAATGAACGCATTTCTGGATTTTAATGTTATTAGCAGTGAATTTACAAATGGGGTGATAAATGCTGCCTTGGACTTAGCTCAGTGGCTCCACCACCTGCCTGCCTGCTTATAAAGTGCAAGGGCCAGAGTTCCATCCCTGATACCAAAAAACAAACAAACAAACAAACAAAAAAACCAAACGAGACAAAATAAATGCTGCCTTCATGCTCTTGTTCAAAGATGCCATTAGACTGTTTGCAAAGTACAGTGAAGGAATTATTAGTCTGTTGGGAAAATAATTTGATATGAAAAAGAACCAGTGCAAAGAAGGTCTTGACATCTATAAGAAGTTCTTGACTAGGATGACAAGAATCTCAGAGTCTTTCAAAGTTTCAGAGCAAGTTGGACTTGATAGAGGTGATATGATATACCAGACCTTTCATGGGTCCCCAGAGGTCTTCTTGATGCTTTGGAATAACATTTAGCTCCCTCAGAAGGAAAAAAAAAATCAAAGATTGCATAGCAGCAAGCACAGCCACAACACTTTCCAATGCAGCCTCTTCCCTGGCAAGCACTGGCCTGTCTCTGACCAAAGCGGATGAAAGGGAAAAGCAGACAGCATTAGAGGAAGAACTTGTTTAAAAGCTTTAAAGGAACAATGCCTACATGAACTTGCAAGGAAACCTCATACCTCTTTAACGACTGCAGCCTCTTCTGTGTCCAGCTCAGCAGGGTGGTAAGGGGAGAACTGTACCAGCGACTGACATATCTTCTACCCCTAGTTCTTCTAACAACTCGTCAAAGCTGACAAATGACCTGCCTGATTTACAGCAGCCAGTTTTTCATCCATCTGTACATCCTATGGCAACTCTTCTCAGGTACCAAATACCTCCTGGTAGATGGGGGGATTCATCCCTTCTCTAATTGCACAGCCGCATCCCTCAGCTGGCCTTAATATTGACTTCGAATCTGTGTTTGGAAATAAGTCTCTGAATGTTATTGTAGATACTGGGGGCTTTGATGAAATAGGTGGACTTCGCAAACTGCCAGAGGCCTCTCACAGCTAGTCTTCCTTTTGCCAAACTCCCACCTAACAAGTTAGTATCTGATGATTTGGATTCATCTTTAACCAATCTTGTGGGTGATCTTGGCATCGGAAAAGGGACCACAAAGAATGATGTAAATTGGAGTCAGCCTGGTGAAAAGACGTTAACTGGAGATCTAACTGGCAGCCAAATGTTGCACCAACAACTGCTTGGAACCTTGCAACAATGGCCCCGCCCATAATGGCCTATCCTGCTACTACACCCACAGGCATGCTGGGATATGGATTTCTTCCTCAAATGGGAAGTGTACCTATAACGACACAGCCAACTTTAATATACAATCAGCCTGTCGGGAGACCACAAAATCCCTTTGGTCTTGTATCAGGAGCACAGATACAGTTTATGTAACTAGATGGAAGAAAATGGAATTATTCCAAAAAGACAAGTGCTCAGGTGGTGAATCCTTACTTCCAGTAAAATCCAAACTGCTGTCTCTTAAACTCTTCCATTAGAATGCTACAGTAACCCAGTGAAGGCCCATGAAGGAAATTGGGACTAGTTTATAGGAGAACCTATCAATACAGTTTATAAAGCCAAGAATTGCCATGATTTAAGACTAAGATCTGCCCTTTTGGTGACTAACCCTTCAGTTCTTTCAACTGCTATTAATACCCATAATCAGTAACCTATCAAGAAAACTCCTTATTTGGAAAGTATGAAATTTGTATTTGGAAAAGCTGCCTGAAGAGAAGAGCTGTGTCCTTTACTGAAATTCAACAGGACTTGTTGGGGGATCAAAATCATAATTCTTAATTATGCAGTGTTTTCCTTTTCTGTAGACTTCACAGACCCAGAATCTATAACCGAAGTTATCTTTCCTTTTTGAACATTTATATTCAGTTTGCAGTAGACATTCCTTAAGTATTTGTATTTATTTATGATTATCAATTTTACATAGCATTAATATTGTATCAAATGTCCCTATGAAATAGTATCTTTAAAGTTAACATTAGCCAAGAGTTTAGATAGTGAAGAATTAAACTGCAATGTCGATTAGTGCTTTGTGTAAATACATCTTAATGCTTGACCAAAATGATAGTCACAACTGCTGGCACTAGATACACACATAGCAGACACACAGTAACTATAAGTGGAAGAGTAAGCAAACATATGGGCTGATGCTGTCCCTCCATGAACAATGGCCATGGACTGGCCTGAAGCTGACCTCTCCCTGCTGACCCTATAGAAGGCTTACCAGCCCCAGATGGGCCTGCTTCCTCCTTTCCTTTTGTGTCGAAGTGTTATTTTAAGCAGCTGAATCCTTGTGTCTCATTTGACACCTTGAAGATATGTCAAAGATCACCCTTATTAAGCTCATTTGTGAAAAAGCAATTGCCAAGGATGGGAAAACAGGCTCAAAGAATATGTATGGATATACACAAGCACAAGAGTACATCCACTGGGAATCAAATTTACTTTGGGAGTAACTGCTTCAACAACAAAAATCATTTTCATTTCTGGTGTCAGAATGCATTGGCTTTCTAGAGTTATCAAATTGTTATTCAGGTGCAATACAATTCCTATAAAAACCATAAGAAGATTTTTAATAAGTATAGACAAGATAATCTAAAGTGTATATGCAAAGGCAAAATATCTACAATAGTAGAAATCTGGAAATGAAATATAAAGTTTGAAGAATTACTCCACCCAATTCTAAGACTTATTCTAAAGCTCCATTAATCAAGAATATATGGTATAGGAATTAGGGAAGATTCATAGAATAGATCACTTAAAAGTCAGGAAGAAAGAGGTGTGATTTTCCACAGAGACACAACAGGAAGATTCTTTACATGATACAAATGTTCTGTGTCTTGATTCCATCAGTGTCAATGTCCTGAATGTGATATTGTGCTATAGCGTGTTATTCCAAAGTTTTTTTCATAATGGACTAAAGTCATTGGCAATGTATTGACCTTATATCAAATTAACATCTAACTTTACAAACTCTACAAATAATAGTAAATGGTAAGCCCACCAGTTATTGTTCCCTGGGAAAACAAAATGAGATTTGTTGATGAGGTTGAATTATGACATTTACTCTTTTTGCCATTTTCCTTCATTTTTGGTGATTTTTCTTAACAATCACAGTTTACAGGATATATCCTGACTCTCAGAATGCAAAAGAAGGGCAAAGTTAGAGCAAAATAATATGATACATTACTCAATTTAGGATTAACCATAAAGAATATAAGATTTTTCTATAAAATGGAATATTACTCAGCCATAAAGAATGAGAAAATAGATTCATTCATAGGCAAATGCACATATTGA